>NC_067488.1:79598001-80798001 GCF_947179515.1 Apodemus sylvaticus | reverse complement strand
TCCTAAAAAACACGTTGTACCTCTATGTGCTTTCATGTTGCGTGTATGTCTAAGCGTGTATCTTCCACAGAGAATGCACTGTACAGTTTTCTCTTGAAAGAATATGTGAGAATACCATATTTTAAGGAAGTACAGTGTTTCAGAGTAAAGACCAGAACAAAAGTTTTAGAAATACTGAATCAGGACAAGAATGAATCCCTCATGGTGCGAAATTATCTTGTTTTTCCTAAACAACATGTTGTAGCTCGATTTGCTTTGGTGTTGTGTGTACCTCCAAGTGTGTATCTTCCACAGAGAATGCACGGTACAATTTTTTCTCTGAAAATATATGTGCAAATACCACATTTTAAGGAAATACAGGGTTGCAGAGTAAAGACAAACATGAATGTTTAAGAAATACTTAATCTGGACTAGAAGAAATACCTCTTTTTGCGAAATTATCTTGTTTTTCCTAAACAACACGTTGTAACTCTATGTGCTTTGGTGTTGCGTGTATGTCTAAGCGTGTATCTTCGACAAGGAATGCACTGTACAGTTTTCTCTCTGATAAATATGTGGGAATACCACATTTTAAGGAAATACAGTGTTGCCGAGTAAAGACAGCCACAAATATATTAGAAATATTTAATCAAGACAAGAAGAAATCACACATTGTGCGAAATTATCATTGTTGTTCCTAAACAACACGTTATAAATCTATTTGCTTTGGTGTTGCGTGCATGTCTAAGCGTGTATCTTCCACAGAGAATGCTCTGCAGTTTTCTCTTAGAAGAATATTTGCGAATACCACATTGTAAGGAAACACAGGGTTGCAGAGTAAAGACAACCACGAATGTATTAGAAATCCTTAATCGCGAGGATAGGATTTCCTGTATTGTGCCAAATAATCATGTTTTTCTTAAACAGCACACTGTAACTGTATATGCTTTGTTGTTGCGAGTATGTCTAAGCATGTATCTTCCACAGAGAATGCACTGTGCAATTTTCTCTCTGAAGACTATGTTCGAATACCACTTTTTAAGGAAATACAGTGTTGCAGAGTAAATACAACCACGAATGTTTTAGAAATCCTTAATCGCAACAAGAAGATATCACTCATTGTGCGAAATTATCTTGTTTTTCCTAAACAACACGTTGTAACTCTATGTTCTTTGGTGTTGGGTGTATGTCAAAGCGGGTATCTTCCAAAGAGCATGAACTGTACAGTTTTAGCTCAGAAGAATATGTGCGAATACCACATTTTAAGGAAATACAATTTTGCATTGTAAAGACAACAACGAATATATTAGAAATACTTAATCGCGACTAAAAGAAATCCCACATTGTGATAAATTATCTTGTTCTTCCTAAACTACACATTGTAACTCTATGTGCTTTGGTGTTGCATGTATGTCTAAGTGGGTATCTTCCACAGAGAATGCACTGTACAGTTTTCTCTCAGAAGAATATGTGCGAATACTACATTTTAAGGATATACAGTGTGGCAGTGTAAAGGCAACCACGAATATATTAGAAATACTTAATCTGGAAGAGAGTAATTCCTCATTTTGAGAAATTATCTTGTTTTTCCTAAACAACACGTTGTAACTCCATGTGCTTTAATGTTGCTTGCATGTCTAAGCGTGTAGCTTCCACAGAGAATGCACTGTACAAATTTCTCTCGAAAGAATAAGTGTGAATACCTCATTTTAAAGAAATCCAGGGTTGCAGAGTAAAAACAACCACGAATGTTTTAGAAAGACTTATCTGGACAAAAAGAAATCCCTCATTTTGTGAAATTATCTTGTTTTTCCTAAACAACACGTTGTAACTGTATGTGCTTTGGTATTTCGTCTATGTCTAAGCTTGTATCTTCCACAGAGAATGCATTGTACAGTTTTCTCTCGGAAGAATATGTGTGAAAACCACATTATAAGGATAAGGGTTGCAGAGTAAAGACAACAGTGAATTATTAGAAATCATTAATCACGAGGAGAATTCCCGCATTGTCCAAATAATCTTGTTTTTTTAAACAACACGTTGTAACTGAATGTGCTTTGTTGTTGCAAATATGTCTAAGCATGTATCTTCCACAGAGAATGCACTGTACAAATTTCTCTCAGAAGAATATGTGCGAATACCACATGTTAAGGGTAGCAGAGTAAAGTCAAGCATGAATGTTTTAGAAATATTTAATCTGGACGAGAAGAAATCCCTCATTTTGCAAAATTATCTTGTTTTTCCTAAACAACGCGTTCTAACTCTATGTGCTTTGGTGTTGCGTGTATGTCTAAGCGCATACCTTCCACAGAGAATGCACTGTACAGTTTTCTCTTGGAAGAATATGTGCAAATAAGACATTTTAAAAAATACAGTGTTGCAGAGTAAAGACAACCATGAATGTATTAAAAATACAAAATCACGACGAGATGAAATTCCGAATTGTGCGAAATTATCTTGTTTTTCCTAAAGAACACGATGTAACGCTATGTGCTTTGGTGTTGCCTGTAAGTCTAAGCGTGTATCTTACACAGAGATTGGACTGTAAAGTTTTTTTCTGAACTATATGTGTGAATAACACATTTTAACGAAATACAGTGTGGCAGAGTAAAGACAACCACGAAAGTATTAGAAATACTTAAACTGGACGAGAAGAAATCACTCATTTTGCGAAATTATCTCATATTCCTAAGCAACACGTTGTAACTCTATGTGCTTTGATGTTGTGTGTATGTCTAAGCATGTATCTTCCACAGAGAATGCACTGTACACTTTTCTTTCAGAAGTATAAGTGCGAATAACACATTTTAAGGAAATACAGTGTTGCAGAATAAAGAAAACCATGAATGTATTAGAAATACTTAATAGCAACGAGAAGAGATCCAGAATTATTAGAAATTATGTTGTTTTTTCTAAACTTCAAGTTGTAACTCTGTGTTTTGGTGTTGGGTGTATGTCTAAGTGTGTTTCTTTCACAGAGAATGCACTGTACAGTTTTCTTTCGGAAGAATATGTGCAAATACCACATTTTAAGGAAATACAGTGTTGCATAGTAAAGACAACCACAAATGTATTAGAAATACTTAATCTGGAAGGGGTGAAATCCCGAATTGTGCAAAATTATCTTGTTTTTCCTAAAGAACACGTTGTAACTCTATGTGCTTTATTGTTGCCTATATGTATAAGCGTGTATCTTCCACAGAGTATGCACTGTACAATTTTCTCTCAGAAGAATACTTTCGAATACCACATTTTAAGGAAATACATCGTTGCAGAGTAAAGACAACCACGAATGTATTAGAATTACTTAATCTGGACGAGAAGATATCCCGCATTGTGCAAAATTATTTGGTTTTTCGTAATCAACACGTTGTACCTCTATGTGCTTTGGTGTTGCGTGTATGTCTAAGCGTGAATCTTCCCCAGAGAATGTACTGTACAGTTTTCTCTTGGAAGAATATGTGTGAATACCACATTGTAAGGATATACAGGGTTGCAGAGTAAAGACAACCACGAATGTATTAGAAATTCTTAATCGCGAGGAGAATTCATGCATTGTGCCAAATTATCTTGTTTTTCCTAAACAAAACGTTGTAATTGTATGTGCTTTGGTGTTGTGAGTATGTCTAAGTGTGTATCTTCCACAGAGAATGCACTGTACAGTTTTCTCTCGGAAGAATATGTTCGAATACCACATTTTAAGGGAATACAGTGTTGCAGAGTAAAGGCAAGGATGAATGTTTTAGAAATACGTAATCTGGAGGAGAAGAAATTCCTCATTTTGAGAAATTATCTTGTTTTTCCTAACCAACACGTTGTAACTATATGTGCTTCGGTGGTGCGTGTATGTCTATGCGTGTATCTTCAACAGAGAATGCACTGTACAATTTTCTCTCTGAAGAATATGTGCGAATACCACATTTTAAGGAAATACAGTGTTGCAGAGTAAAGACAACCACGAATATATTATAAATATTTAATCTAGAGGAGAAGTCCCGCATTGTGCGAAATTATCTTGTTTTTCATAAACAACACGTTGTAACTCTACGTGCTTCGGTGGTACGTGTATGTCTAAGCATTTATCTTCTACAGAGAATGCACTGTACAATTTTCTCTCTGAAGAATATGTGCAAATACCACATTTTAAGGAAATATAGTGTTGCAGAGTAAAAACAACCACAAACGTATTAGAAATAGTTAATCTGGATGAGAAGAAATCCCTCATTGTCCGAAATTATCTTTTTTTTCCCTAAACAACATGTTGTAACTCTATTTGCTTTAGTGTTGTGTGTATGTCTAAGTGTGTATCTTCCACAGAGAATGCACTGTACAATTTTCTCTCTGAAAATTATCTGTGAATACCACATTTCAACGAAATACAGGTTTTCAGAGTAAAGACAAACATGAATATTTTAGAAATACTTAATCTGGTCGAGAAGAAATACCACTTTTGGGAAATTATCTTGTTTTTCCAAAACAACACCTTATAACTCTATGCGTTTTGGTGTTGCATGTACGTCTAAGCGTGTGTCTTCCAGAGAGAATGAACTGGACAGTTTTCTCTCAGGAGTACATGTCCGAATAACATATTTAAAGGAAATCCAGTGTTGCCGAGTAAAGACAACCACGAATGTATTAGAAATACATAATCTGGACAAGAGGAAATCCCACATTTTGCAAAATTATCTTTTTTTCCCTAAACAATATGTTGTAACTCTATGGGCTTTGGTGTTGCGTCTATGTCTAAGCGTGTATCTTCCACAGAGAATGCACTGTACAATTTTATCTCGGAAGAATATGCGTGAATACCACATTTTAAGCAAATACAGTGTTGCAGAGTAAAGACAACCACGAATGTAGTAGAAATACTTAATCTGGACGAGAAGAAATCCCTCATTTTGTGAAATTACCTTGTTTTTCCTAAACAACACGTTGTAACTCTATGTGCTTTGGTGTTGCCTGCTTGTCTAAGCCTGTATCTTCCAGAGAGAATGCATTGTACAATTTTCTCTTGGGAGTATATGTGCGAATACCATATTTAAAAAAATACAGTGTTGCAGAGTAAAGAAAACCACAAATGAATTGGAAATACTTAATCTGGGCAAGAAGAAATCCCGCATTATGCGAAATTATCTTGTTTTTCCTAAACAACAATTTGTAACTCTATGTGCATTGTTGTTGGGTGTATGTCTAACCGAGCATCGTCCACAGAGAATGCACGGTACACTTTTCTCTTCGAAGAATATGTGCGAATACCACATTTTAAGGAAATACAGTGTTGCAGAATAAAGACAACCACGAATGGATTAGAAATACTTAATCTGGACGAGAAGAAATCACACACTGTGCGAAATTTTCTTGTTTTTCCTAAACAACACGTTTTAATTTTATGAGCTTTGGTATTGCGTGTATGTCTAAGCATGTATCTTCCACAGAGAATGCACTGTACAATTTTCTCTCGGAAGAATATGTGCGCATACCATATTTTAAGGCAATAGAGTGTTGCAGAGTAAAGACAAACACGAATATATTAGAAATACATGTTTTCTATGAGAAGATATCAGCATTGTGCGAAATTATCCTGTTTTTCATAAACAACACATTTTAATTCTATGTGCTTTGTTGTTGCGTGTATGTCTAAGCGTGTATCTTCCAGAGAGAATGTACTGACCAGTTTTCTATCGGGAGTATATGTGCGAATACCATATTTAAAGGAAATAAGTGTTGCAGTGTAAAGACAACCACGAATGTATTAGAAAGACTTTATCTGGCTGAGAAGAAATCCCTCATTTTGCGAAATTATCTTGTTTTTCCTAAACAACAATTTTTAACTCTATGGGCATTAAGTTTTTCGTGTTTATCTTCCAGAGAGAATGCACTGTACAGTTTTCTCTCGGGAGTACATTGGCGAATACCATATTTAAAGGAAATACAATATTGCAGAGTAAAGACAACCACGAATATTTTAAAATACTTAATCTGGACTAGAACAAATCCCTCATTGTGTGAAATTATCTTCTTTCTCCTAAACAACATGTTGTAACTCTACTTGCTTTACTGTTGCTTGTATGTCTAAGTGTGTATCTTCCACAGAGAATGCACTGTACAATTTTTTCTCTGAAAAATACGTGCAAATACCACATTTTAAGCAAATACAGTGTTGCAGAGTAAAGACAACCACGAATATATTACAATATTTAATCTAGAGGAGAAGAAATCCCGCATTGTGCGACATTATCTTGTTTTTCTAAGCAACACGTTGCAATTCTATGTGCTTTGGTGTTGCCTATATGTATAAGCGTGTATCTTCCACACAGTATGCACTGTACAATTTTCTCTCGGAAGAATATGTGGGAATACCACATTTTAAGGAAATACAGGTTTGCAGAGTAAAGACAACCACGAATGTATTAGAATTACTTAATCGGGACGAGAAGATATCCTGCATTGTGCGAAATTATTTGGTTTTTCCTAATCAACACGTTGTAACACTATGTGCTTTGGTGTGCGTGTATGTCCAAGCGCGTATCTTCCACTGCTCTGTACAGTTTTCTCTTGGAAGAATATGTGCAAATACGACATTTTTAAAAAATACAGTGTTGCAGAGTAAAGACAACCACGAATGTATTAGAAATAGTTAATCACGATGAGATGTAATCCCGAATTTTGCGAAATTATCTTGTTTTTCCCAAAGAACACGATGTAACTCTATGTGCTTAGGTGTTGCCTGTAAGTCTAAGCGTGTATTTTACACAGAGGTTGGACTGTACAGTTGTTATCTGAACTATATGTGCGAATACCACATTTTAACGAAATACAGTGTGGCAGAGTAAAGACAACCACGAAAGTATTAGAAATACTTAAACTGGATGAGAAGAAATCCCTCATTTTGCGAAATTATCTCGTATTCCTAAGCAACACACTGTAACTCTATGTGCTTTGGTGTTGTGTGTATGTCTAAGCATGTATCTTCCACAGAGAATGCACTGTACACTTGTCTTTCGGAACTATAAGTGCGAATAACACATTTTATGGAAATACAGTGTTGCAGAATAAAGAACACCATGAATGTATTAGAAATAGTTAATAGCAACGAGAAGAAATCAGCATTATAAGAAATTATCTTGTTTTTTTCTAAACTTCAAGTTGTAACTCTATGTGCTTTGGTGTTGGGTGTACGTCTAAGTGTGTTTCTTTCACAGAGAATGCACTGTACAGTTTTCTCTCAGAAGAATATGTGCGAATACCACATTTTAAGGAAATACAGTGTTGCATTGTAAAGACAACCACAAATGTATTAGAAATACTTAATCTGGACGAGATGAAATCCCAAATTGTGCGAAATTATCTTGTTTTTCTTAAACAACACGTTGTAACTCTATGTGCTTTGGTGTTGCCTATATGTATAAGCGTGTATCTTCCACAGAGTATGCACTGTACAATTTTCTCTCGGAAGAATACGTTCGAATACCACATTTTAAGGAAATACAGGTTTGCAGAGTAAAGACAACCACGAATATTTTAGAAATACTTAATTACAAGGAGAAGAAATCACCCATTGTGCGAAATTACCTTGTTCTTCTCTGAAGAATATGTGCGAATACCATATTTTAAGGAAATACAGTGTTTCAGAGTAAAGACAAACACGAATGTATTAGAAATACCTACCTGGACAAAAAGAAATCCTGCATTGTGCGAAATTATTTGTGTTTCCTAAACAACACGTAACTATGTGTGCTTTGGGTTTGCATGTATGTCTAAGCGTGTATCTTCCACACAGAATGCACTGTACAGTTTTCTCTCAGAAGAATATGTGAGAATACCAAACTTTAAGGAAATACAGGGTTACAGAGTAAAGACTACCACGAATGTTTTAGAAATAGTTAATATGGATGAAAAGAAATCCCTCCTTTTGCGAAATTATCTTGTTTTTCCTAAACAACACGTTGTAACTCTATGTGATTTGGTGTTGTGTGTATGTCTAAGTGTTTATCTTCCACAGAGAATGCACTGTACAATTTTCTCTTGGAATAATTTTTGCGAATACCACATTTTAAGGAAATACAGGGTTGCAGAGTATAACAATCACAAATGTTTTAGAAATACTTAATCGTTATAAAAAGAAAACACTCATTGTGTGAAATTACCTTGTTTTTCCTATACAAAACTTTGTAACTCTATGTGCTTTGGTGTTGGGTGTCTGTCTAAGCGTGTATCTTCCACAGAGAATGCACTGTACTGTTTTCTCTCTGAAGAATATGTGCGAATACCACATTTCAGGAAATACAGTGTTGCAGAGTAAAGACAACCAGGACTGTTTTAGTAATACTTAATCTGGACGAGAAGAAATTTCTAATGTTGAGAAATTATCTTGTTTTTCCTAAACTACACGTTGTAACTCTATGGGCTTTGGTGCTGCGTGTATGTCTAAGCGTGCATCTTCCACAGAGAATGAACTGTACAGTTTTCTCTTAGAAGAATATGTGCGAATACCACATTTTAAGGAAATACAGTGTAGCAGAGTAAAGACAACCACGAATGTATTAGAAATACTTAATCTGGACGAGAAGAAATCCCGCATTGTTCCAAATTATCTTGTTTTTCGTAAACAACATGTTGCAACTCTATATGCTTTGCTGTTAAGTGTATGTCTAAGCCTGTATCTGCCACAGAGATTGCACTGTCCAATTTTCTCTCAGAAAAATATGTGCGAATACCACATTTTAAGGAAATACAGGGTTGCAGAGTAAAGACAACCATGAATGTTTTAGAAATACTTAATGCGGATGAGAAGAAAACCCTCATTTTGCGAAATAATCTTCTTTTTCCTAAACAACACATTGTAACGCTATGTGCTTTGGTGTTGCATGTATGTCTAAGCGTGTATCTTCCACAGAGAAAGCACTGTACAGTTTTGTTTCGGAACTATATGTGCGAATACAACATTTTAAGGAAATACAGTGTTGCAGAATAAAGGCAACCACGAATGTGTTAGAAATACTTAATAGCGACAAGGAGAAATCCCGATTTGTTAAAATTTATCTTGTTTTTCCTAAACAACACGTTGTAACTCTATGTGTACTTGTGTTGCCTGTACGTCTAGGCGTGTATCTTCCTCAGAGTATGCACTGTACAATTTTCTCTTGGAAGAATATGTGTACATACCATATTTTAAGGAAATACAGGGTTGCAGAGTAAAGACAACCAGGAACATATTAGAAATACTTAAACGCACGAGAAGTCTCGCATTGTACGCAATTATCTTGTTTTCTAAAACAGCACGTTGTAACTCTATGTGATTTGGTGTTGCGTGTATGTCCAAGCGTATATCTTCCACAGAGAATGCACTGTACAGTTTTCTCTCAGAAGAATATGTGAAAATACCACATTTTAAGGAAATACAGTGTGGCAGAGTAAAGACAACCACAAATGTATTAGATATACTTAATCTGGGCGAGAAGAAATCCCTCCTTTTGAGAAATATTCTTGTTTTTCCTAAACAACATGCTGTAACATAATGTGCTTTGGTGTTGCATGTATGTCTAGGTGTGTATTTTCCACAGAGAATGCACTGTACAGTTTCCTCCCCAAATATATGTGCAAATACAATATTTTAAGGAAATACAGTGCTGCAGAGTAAAGACAACCACGAATGTATTAGAAATACTTAATCTAGATGAGAAGGAATCCTGCATTGTGTGAAATTATCTTCTTTTTCATAAACAACACTTTGTAACTCTATGTACTTTGCTGTTACGTGTTTGTGTAACCCGGTATCTTCCACAGAGATTGCACTGTAAAATTTTCTCTCAGAAGAATATGTGCGAATACCACATTTTAAGGAAATACAGGGTTGCAGAGTAAAGACAACCACGAGTGTTTCAGAAATACTTAATGTGGATGAGAAAAAAATCCCTCATTTTGCGAAATTATCTTGTTTTTCCTAAAAAACACGTTATAACTCTATGTGTTTTGGTGTTGCCTGTATGTCTAAGCATGTACCTTCCACAGAGAAAGCACTGTACAGTTTTCTTTCGGAACTATATGTGCGAATACCACATTTTAAGGAAATACAGTGTTGCAGAGTAAAGACAACCACAAATGAATTAGAAATACTTAATAGCGACAAGGAGAAATCCCAATTTGTGTGAAATTATCTTGATTTTCGTAAGCAACATGTTGCAACTCTATGTGCATTTGTGTTGCCTGTATGTCTAAGCGTGTATCTTCCACAGAGTATGAACTGTACAATTTTCTGTTGGAAGAATATGTGTGCATACCACATTTTAAGGAAATACAGGGTTGCAGAGTAAAGACAACCATGAATATTTTAAAAATACTTAATCTGGACAAGCCGAAATCCCTCATTTGCGAAATTATCATCTTTTTCCTAAACAACACTTTGTAACTCTATGTGCTTTGGTGTTATGTGTATGTCTAAGCCTGTATCTTCCACAGAGAATGTACTGTACAGTTGTCTCTCAGAAGAATATGTGCGAATACCACATTTTAAGGAAATACAGGGTTGCAGAGTAAAGACAACCACGAATGTTTTAGATATACTTAATCTGGATGAGAAGAAATCCCTCATTTTGCAAAATTATCTTGTTTTTCTGAAACAACACATTATAACTCTATGTGTTTTTGTTTTGTTTGTATGTCTAAGCATGTATCTTCCACAGATAAAGCACTGTACAGTTTTCTTTCAGAACTATATGTGCGAATACCACATTTAAAGGAAATACAGTGTTGCAGAAAAGACAACAACCAATGTATTAGAAATACTTTATAGCGACAAGGAGAAATCCCGATTTGTGAGAAATTATCTTGTTTTTTCTAAACAGCACGTTGTAACTCTATGTGCATTAGTGTTGCGTGTATGTCTAATCATGTATCTTCCACAGAATATGCAATGTACTATTTTCTATTGGATGAATGTGTGTGCATTCCACATTTTAAGGAAATACAGGGTTGCAGAGTAAAGACAACCACAAATGTATTAGAAATATTTAATCTGGACGAGATGAATTCCCTCATTTTGAGAAATTATCTTGTTTTTCCTAAGCAACACGTTGTAACATAATGTGCTTTGGTGTGGCGTGTATGTCTAAGCGTGTATCATCCACAGAGAATGCACTGTACAGTTTTCTCCCCAAGTATATGTGCGAATACAATATTTTAAGGAAATACAGTGTTGCAGAGTAAAGACAACCACGAATGTATTAGAAATACTTAATCTGGACGAGAAGGAATCCCGCATTGTGCGAAATTATCTTGTGTTTCCTAAAGAACACATAACTATATGTGCTTGGGTTTGCGTGTATGTCTAAGCTTGTATCTTCCACACAGAATGTATTGTACAGTTTTCTCTCCGAAGAATATGTGCGATTACCAAATTTTAAGGAAATACAGTGTTGCAGAGTAAAGAAAACCACGAATGGTTTAGAAATACTTATTATGGATGAAAAGAAATCCCTTCTTTTGTGAAATTATCTTGTTTTTTCTAAACAACACGTTGTAACTCTATGTGATTTGGTGTTGCCTGTATGTCAAAGCATGTATCTTCCACAGAGAATGAACTGTACAGTTTTCTTTCTGAACTATATGTGCTAATACCTCATTTTAAGGAAATACAGTGTTGCAGAATAAAGGCAATGACGAATGTATTAAAAATAATTAATCTGTACGAGAAGAAATCCCTCATTAAGCGAAATTATCTTATTTTTCTGAAACAACACGTTTTTACTCTATGTGCTTTCGTGTTGGGTGTATGTCTAAGCATGTATCTTCCTCAGATGATACACTGTACAGTTTTCTCTTGGAAGAATATGTGCGAATACCACATTTTAAGGAAATACAGGGTTGCAGAGTAAAGACAACAATGAATGTGTTAGAAATACTTAATCTGGATGAGAAGAAATCCTTCATTTTGCGAAATTATCTTGTTTTTCTTAAACAACAGGTTGTAACTCTATGTGCTTTGGTGTTGCGCGTATGTCTAAGTGTGTATCTTCAACAGAGTGCACTGTTCTATTTTCTCTTGGAATAATATTTGCGAATACCACATTTTAAGGAAATACAGGGTTGCAGAGTAAAGACAATCACGAATGTTTTAGAAATACTTAATCGCTGCAAAAAGAATTCACTCATTGTGCGAAATTATCTTGTTTTTCATAAGCAAAACATTGTAACTCTATGTGCTTTGGTGTTGGGTGTATGTCTAAGTGTGAATCTTCAACAGACAATGCACTGTACAGCTTTCTCTCCAAGGAATATGTTCAAATACCAAAATTTTTTTTTATTATTCGATATAATTTATTTACATTTCAAATGATTTCCCCTTTTCTAGCCCCCCCACTCCCCGAAAGTCCCGCAAGCCCCCTTCTCTTCCCCTGTCCTCCCACCCACCCCTTCCCACTTCCCCGTTCTGGTTTTGCTGAATACTGTTTCACTGAGTCTTTCCAGAACCAGGG
This sequence comes from Apodemus sylvaticus, assembly GCF_947179515.1. Classification (NCBI taxonomy): domain Eukaryota; kingdom Metazoa; phylum Chordata; class Mammalia; order Rodentia; family Muridae; genus Apodemus; species Apodemus sylvaticus. The sequence goes on along the minus strand of NC_067488.1, from coordinate 80,785,549 downwards.
GCCACTCCTCCTTTCTTCTTGTATCTCATTTGATGTGTGGATTATGTTTTGGGTATTCCAGTTTTCTAGGTTAATATCCACTTATTAGTGAGTGCATACCATGATTCACCTTTTGAGTCTGGGTTACCTCACTTAGTATGATATTCTCTAGCTCCATCCATTTGCCTAAGAATTTCATGAATTCATTGTTTCTAATGGCTGAATAGTACTCCATTGTGTAGATATACCACATTTTTTGCATCCACTCTTCTGTTGAGGGATACCTGGGTTCTTTCCAGCATTTGGCAATTATAAATAGGGCTGCTATGAACATAGTAGAGCATGTATCCTTATTACATGGTGGGGAATCCTCTGGGTATATGCCCAGGAGTGGTATAGCAGGATCTTCTGGAAGTGACGTGCCCAGTTTTCGGAGGAACTGCCAGACTGCGTTCCAGAGTGGTTGTACCAATTTGCAACCCCACCAGCAGTGGAGGAGTGTTCCTCTTTCTCCGCACCCTCTCCAACACCTGCTGTCTCCTGAATTTTTAATCTTAGCCATTCTGACTGGTGTAAGATGAAATCTTAGGGTTGTTTTGATTTGCATTTCCCTAATGACTAATGAAGTTGAGCATTTTTTAAGATGCTTCTCCGCCATCCGAAGTTCTTCAGGTGAGAATTCTTTGTTTAACTCTGTACCCCATTTTTTAATAGGGTTGTTCGGTTTTCTGGAGTCTAACTTCTTGAGTTCTTTATATATATTGGATATTAGCCCTCTATCTGATGTAGGATTGGTGAAGATCTTTTCCCAATTTGTTGGTTGTCGATCTGTCCTCTTGATGGTGTCCTTTGCCTTACAGAAACTCTGTAACCTTATGAGGTCCCATTTGTCAATTCTTGCTCTTAGAGCATACGCTATTGGTGTTCTTTTCAGAAACTTTCTCCCTGTACCGATGTCCTCAAGGGTCTTCCCCAGTTTCTTTTCTATTAGCTTCAGAGTGTCTGGCTTTATGTGGAGGTCCTTGATCCATTTGGATTTGAGCTTAGTACAAGGAGACAAGGATGGATCAATTCGCATTCTTCTGCATGCTGACCTCCAGTTGAACCAGCACCATTTGTTGAAAAGGCTATCTTTTTTCCATTGGATGTTTCCAGCCTCTTTGTCGAGGATCAAGTGGCCATAGGTGTGTGGGTTCATTTCTGGATCTTCAATCCTGTTCCATTGATCCTCCTGCCTGTCACTGTACTAATACCATGCAGTTTTTAACACTATTGCTCTGTCGTATTGCTTGAGGTCAGGGATACTGATTCCCCCAGATTTTCTTTTGTTGCTGAGACTAGTTTTAGCTATCCTGGGTTTTTTGTTGTTCCAGATGAATTTGATAATTGCTCTTTCTATCTCTGTGAAGAATTGAGTTGGGATTTTGATGGGTATTGCATTGAATCTGTATAGTGCTTTAGGCAAAATGGCCATTTTAACTATATTGATTCTACCGATCCATGAGCATGGGAGGTTTTCCCATTTTCTGAGGTCTTCTTCCATTTCCTTCTTCAGAGTCTTGAAGTTCTTGTCATACAGATCTTTCGCATGTTTGGTAAGAGTCACCCCAAGATACTTTATACTGTTTGTGGCTATTGTGAAGGGGGTCATTTCCCTAATTTCTTTCTCAGCCTGCTTATCCTTTGAGTACAGGAAGGCCACTGATTTGCTACTCATAGCCCTGAGTGCCTCCAAAAAGAAAATGGAGAGAGCATACAGTACCAACTTAATGACACACCTGAAAGCCCTAGAACAAAAAGAAGCTATTTCACACAGGAGGAGTAGAAGGCAGGAAATCATCAAACTCAGGGCCAAAATCAATCAAGTAGAAACAAAGAGAACCATACAAAAAATCAACAAAACCAGGAGCTGGTTCTTTGAGAAAATCAACAAGATAGATAAACCCTTAGCCAGACTTACCAAAGGGCACAGAGAAAGTATCCAAATTAACAAACTTAGAAATGAAAAGGGAGACATAACAACAGAAACTGAGGAAATCCAAAAAATCATCAGATCCTACTACAAGAGCCTGTACTCAACACAACTGGAGAATCTGGAGGAAATGGACAATTTCCTTGACAGATACCAAATACCAAAATTAAATCAGGACCAACTAGACCATCTGAACAGTCCCATAAAGCCTAAAGAAATAGAAGGAGTCATAGAAATCTTCCAACCAAAAAAAGCACAGGACCAGATGGTTTCAGTGCAGAATTCTACCAGACCTTCAAAGAAGAGTTAACACCAATACTCTTCAAACTATTCCACAAAATAGAAACAGAAGGAACACTACCCAATTCCTTCTACGAAGCCACAATTATGCTGATACCAAAGCCACACAAAGATCCAACAAAGAAAGAGAACTTCAGACCAATTTCCCTTATGAACATCGATGCAAAAATACTCAATAAAATTCTTGCCAACCGAATCCAAGAACACATCAAAACAATCATTCACCATGATCAAGTAGGCTTTATCCCGGGAATGCAGGGTTGGTTCAATATACGGAAATCCATCAATACAATCCACTACATAAACAAACTCAAAGAACAAAACCACATGGTCATTTCATTGGATGCTGAAAAAGCATTTGACAAAATTCAGCATCCTTTCATGCTTAAAGTCTTGGAGAGAACAGGAATTCAAGGCCCATACCTAAACATAGTAAAAGCAATATACAGCAAACCGGTAGCCAGCATCAAACTAAATGGAGAGAAACTTGAAGCAATCCCACTGAAATCAGGGACCAGACAAGGCTGCCCCCTTTCTCCTTATCTTTTCAATATTGTACTTGAGGTACTAGCTCGGGCAATTCGACAACATAAGGAGGTCAAAGGGATACAAACTAGGACTGTTTTAGTAATACTTAATCTGGATGGGAAGAAATCCCTCATGTTGTGAAATGATCTTGTTTTTCATAAACAACACGTTGTAACTCTATGTGCTTTGGTGTTGCATGTATGTCTAACCGTGTATCTTCCACAGAGAATGCACTGTAGATTTTTCATTCGGAACTATATGTGCGTATACCACATTTTAAGGAAATACAGTGTTGCAGAGTAAAGACAACCACGAAAATATAAGAAATACTTAATCTGGACGAGAAGAAATGCCTCATTTGGCAAAATTATCTTGTTTTCCCTAAACAACATGTTGTTACTCTATGTGCTTTGGTGTTGCGTGTATGTCTAAGTTTGTATATTCCACAGAGAAGGCACTGTACAGTTTTCTCTTGAAAGTATATTTGTGAATACCACATTTTAAGGAAATACAGTGTTGCAGAGAAAAGACAACCACGAATGTTTTAGAAATACTTAATCTGGACGAGAAGAAATCCTGAATTGTGTGAAATGATCTTGTTTTTCCTAAACAACACGTTGTAAATCTCCGTGCTTTGGTGCTCCCTGTATGTCTAAGCTTGTATCTTCCACAGGAATGCATTGTGCAATTTTCTCTCTGAAGAATATGTGCGAATACCACATTTTAAGGAAATACAGGGTTGCAGAGTAAAGACAAGCATGAATGTTTCGGCAACCAACAAATTGGGAAAAGATCTTCACCAATCCTACATCATATAGAGGGCTAATATCCAATATATATAAAGAACTCAAGAAGTTAGACTCCAGAAAACCAAACAACCCTATTAAAAATGGGGTACATCTAGCTTGTTTGTTTTTATTTTATCTTATTATTATTATCATCATTATTAGATACCTATTTGCTTTCTAATGAGAGAGAAAAAGGTGTTGACTTGGGTCATGTGGAAGTGGAGAGGATCTGGGAGGAGTGTGGGAATTGGAAATGTAGTAAGAATATGTTTTATAATGAATATTTTCAATTAAAAAACAGTTATCTTAAACTAAAAAAATGGGGTACAGAGTTAAACAAAGATTTCTCACCTGAAGAACTTCGGATGGCAGAGAAACACCTTAAAAAATGCTCATCTTCATTAGTCATTAGGGAAATGCAAATCAAAACAACCCTGAGGCTTCACCTTACACCAGTCAGAATGGCTAAGATTAAAAATTCAGGAGACAGCAAGTGTTGGCGAGGATGAGGAGAAAGAGATACACTCCTCCACTGCTGGTGGGTTTGCAAATTGGTACAACCACTCTGGAAAGCAGTCTGGTGGTTCCTCCAAAAACTGGGCACCTCACTTCCAGAAGATCCTGCTATATTACTCCTGGGCATATACCCAGTGTATTCCCCACCATGTAATAAGGATACATGCTCTACTATGTTCATAGCAGCCCTATTTATAATTGCCAGATGCTGGAAAGAGCCCAGGTATCCCTCAACAGAAGAGTGGATGCAAAAAATGTGGTATATCTACACAATGGAGTACTATTCAGCCATTAGAAACAATGAATTCATGAAATTCTTAAGCAAATGGATGGAGCTAGAGAACATCATACTAAGTGAAGTAACCCAGACTCAAAACGGGAATCATGGTGGGTGGCAGCGGCGACAGTAGTGCAGCAGTGGCTGGTCCAGCGTAAGGACCATCAGCAGTGGAACCAAGGTGAAACAGGGTCCAGTTAGCCCCTGCACCCATGACCACTGACCTTCGCTGACCAGCCAGGCTGCAAGTAGCTGCGGTTTTGCGGCACCTTTTGCTGCACGGAAGCCACTTCAGAACTCAGCCTAGCGCCAGTCAGGAGAGACTCACCTCCATCTTGGTTTTGGACTCCAGAGATATTGGACAGACTGAGGTACACAAACATAATCTGAGGCCAACACCGCGGAGGTCTGAGCCTGACGGGTGTTGGCCTGCACCCAGGCCCTGGGCTGTTCGGGGGGCCATTGGGGTGCCAACCCAGCCAGGAGGTTTTTTGCCCTGGCCTGTGCGCGCCCTGCCATTTTGCCTACAGGATGACAGAGAGCTCTGGCGAGCAAAGCCATAACAGGCATAGCCTTAGGCTAACAAAGCAGGGGTCTAGGCCCCAAAAAGCCCAGGACCGACCCCAAGAACTGGGTGTCTTGGTGGGCCATCTGTGTGTCAATCCGTCCAGGAGGTTGTTAGCAAAGCAGACTCTCCCGACGATTTCAGGGAGTGCAAGCACGCATGCTCGCCATTCTGGTCACCTGGCAGATCCAATTAACAGTCATAGCAGTAGGGGAACTTTGCTCGGACCTTGGCCTCCCAGGTTTTTGCCTGGACTCACGGCCTGGGCGGCCAGGCTAACCTTGTGTGCTCCAGCCCAGTTGGGGAATCGGCTGCCCAGCAGAGTGATCAGAACACAGGGGAGGTCCCGACAGCATATACTGTTGGCGCTCCCTGGGGGTGCACATTGGCTCCATCTGGTCCACAGACACAATATGGTGCAAGGTCTCAGGTGGGAGCCCTCAGCTCAACTCTCTCCGCTTCTGGATCCAGATCAACCTGGGCGGCGGCACCACACCTCCAGGTCCTGCAAGAGGCTAGAGGGGCTTCCAGGCGGCCAGCTGGGAGAAGTCGGTGTGCTCCAGTGAATCCAGCGGGCCCCAGCGGGAGTCTTCGGGTGCCTGCTTCAGGATCTTAACAGCCTGGGCAGCAGCACCCTGTCTACAGGCAGTGCAGGAGGTAAGCTGTGCACCAGAGGCCAACTGGGAAGGGGCAGCTTGCACACGTGAGTCCAGCACTGACAAGACAAACTAACACCAGTGAGATCTAGATGGCAAAAGGCAAACACAGGAACGTCACTAACAGAAATCATGGCAATATGGCAACATATGAACCCAATTCTCCTCTACCAACATGTTCTGGATACCCCATCAAACCAGTAAAACAAGATTTGGATTTAAAATCACTGGTCATGATGCTGGTACAGGAACACATGAAGGACATACTTAAAGAAATTCAGGAGAAAATGGATCAAAAGTTAGAAGCCCTTGCAAGGGAAAAACAAAAATCATTGAAAGAAATCCAGGAGAATACAAAAGCCAACAATGAGGAAACACAAAAAACACTTAAAGAAATACAGGAGAACTTTGGTCAACAGGCTGAGGTCATGAAAGACGAAACACAAAAATCTCTTAAAGAATTACAGGAAAGCACAAACAAGCAAGTGAAGGAGCTAAGCAAAACCATCCAGGATCTAAAATCAGAAGTAGAAACAACTAAGAAATCTCAAAGGGAGACAACTTTGGAGATAGAAAGCCTTGGGAAGAAATCAGGGGACAGAGATGCAAATATTAACAACAGAATACAAGAGATAGAAGAAAGAATCTCAGATGCTGAAGATGCCATAGAAACCATGGACTCAACAGTTAAAGAAAATGCAAAATGCAAAAAGCTTGTAACCCAAAATATCCAGGAAATCCAGGACACAATGAGAAGACCAAACCTAAGAATTATAGGCATAGATGAGAGTGAAGATTTACAATTTAAAGGGCCAGCAAATATCTTCAATAAAATTATGGAAGAAAACTTCCCTAACCTAAAGAGAGAGATGCCCATGAATATAAAGGAAGCCTACAGAACTCCAAACAGACTGGACCAGAACAGAAATACTTCTCGTCACATAATAATCAAAACACCAAATGTTCTAAACAAAGAAAGAATATTAACGGCAGTAAGAGAAAAAGGCCAAGTAACATGTAAAGGAAGACTTATCAGAATCACAGCAGACATTTCACCTGAGACAATGAAGGCTAGAAGGTCCTGGGCAGAACTCATGCAGACTCTAAGAGAACACAAGTGCCAACCAAAACTACTATATCCAGCAAAACTCTCAATCACCGTAGATGAAGAAACTAAGATATTTCATGACAAAACCAAGTTTACCCAATAACTATCCACAAACCCAGCCCTACAAAGGATAATAGGAGGAAAACCCCAATACAAGGACGGAAACTTCACCTTGGAAAAAGCAAGATTGTAACCTTTCGTCAAACCCAAAAGAAGTTAAGCAATCAAATTTAAAACATAACGTCAAAAAAGATAGGAAGTAACAATCACTATTCCTTAATATCTCTTAACATCAATGGACTTAATGCCCCAATAAAAAGACACAGAATAACTGATTGGATACACAAACAGGACCCTACATTTTGCTGCTTACAGGAAACACACCCTAGGGTCAAAGACAAGCACTACCTTAGAGTAAAAGGCTGGAAGACAATTTTACAAGCAAATGGTCTCAGGAAACAAGCTGGAGTAGCCATTTTAATATTAGATAAAATTGACTTTCAACGCAAAGTCATCAAAAGAGAATCTGAGGGACACTTCTTGTTGGTCAAAGGAAAAATACAACAAGAAGAACTCTCAATCCTGAACATCTATGCTCCAAATGAAAGGGCACCCTCTTTTGTAAAAGAAACTTTATTAAAACTCAAAGCACGCATTGCACCTAACACAATAATTGTGGGTGATTTCAACACTGCACTTTCCTCAATGGACCGATCAGGAAAACAGAAACTAAACCGGGACACAATGAAACTAATTGAAGCTTTGGACCAATTAGATTTAACAGATATATATATATATATATATATATATATATATATATATATATATATATATATATATATATATATAAAACATTCTATCCTAAAACAAAAGAATATACCTTTTTCTCAGCACCTCATGCTACCTTCTCCAAAATCGACCATATAATTGGTCACAAGACAGACCTCAACAAATATAAGAAGATCGAACTAATCCCATGCCTCCTATCAGATCACTATGGAGTAAAAGTGATCTTTCAATAGCAACAAAAACAACAGAAAACCCACATACACGTGGAAACTGAACCATATTCTCCTCAATGATACCTTGGTCAAGGAAGAAATAAAGAAAGAAATTAAGACTTTTAGAACACAATGAAAATGATAACACAACATACCCAAATCTATGGGACACAATGAAAGCAGTGCTAAGAGGAAAACTCATAGCCCTGAGTGCCTCCAAAAAGAAAATGGAGAGAGCATACATTACCAGCTTAATGACACACCTGAAAGCCCCGGAATAAAAAGAAGCTATTTCACCCAGAAGGAGTAGAAGGCAGGAAATCATCAAACTCAGGGCCGAAATCAATCAAGTAGAAACAAAGAGAACCATACAAAAAATCAACAAAACCAGGAGCTGGTTCTTTGAGAAAATCACCAAGATAAATAAACCCTTAGCCAGACTGACCAAAGGGCACAGAGAAACTATCCAAATTAACAAACTTAGAAACGAAAAGGGAGATATGACAACGGAAACTGAGGAAATCCAAAATATCATCAGATCCTACTACAAGAGACTGTACTCAACACAACTGGAAAATCTGGCGGAAATGGACAATTTCCTTGACAGATACCAAATACCAAAATTAAATCAGGACCAACTAGATCATCTAAACAGTCCCATAATGCCTAAAGAAATAGAAGGAGTCATAGAAAGTCTTCCAACCAAAAAAAGCACAGGACCAGATGGTTTCAGTGCAGAATTCTATCAGACCTTCAAAGAAGAGTTAACACCAATACTCTTCAAACTATTACACAAAATAGAAACAGAAGGAACACTACCCAATTCCTTCTACGAAGCCACAATTACACTGATACCAAAACCACACAAAGATCCAACAAAGAAAGAGAACTTCAGACCAATTTCCCTTATGAACATTGATGCAGAAATACTCAATAAAATTCTTGCCAAGCGAATCCAAGAACACATCAAAATGATCATCCACCATGATCAAGTAGGCTTTATCCCGGGAATGCAGGGTTGGTTCAATATACGGAAATCCATCAATGCAACCCACTACATAAACAAACTCAAAGAACAAAACCACATGGTCATTTCATTGGATGCTGAAAAAGCATTTGACAAAATTCAGCATCCTTTCATGCTTAATGTCTTGGAGAGAACAGGAATTCAAGGCCCATACCTAAACATAGTAAAAGCAATATACAGCAAACCGGTAGCCAGCATCAAACTAAATGGAGAGAAACTTGAAGCAATCCCACTGAAATCAGGGACCAGACAAGGCTGCCCCCTTTCTCCTTATCTTTTCAATATTGTACTTGAGATACTAGCTCGGGCAATTCGACCACATAACGAGGTCAAAGGGATACAAATTGGAAAGGGAGAAGTCAAACTATCATTATTTGCAGACGACATGATAGTCTACCTAAGTGACCCAAAAACTCCACTAGAGAGATCCTACAGTTGATAAACAACTTCAGCAAAGTGGCAGGTTATAAAATCAACACAAGCAAATCAGTGGCCTTCCTATACTCAAAGGATAAGCGGGCTGAGAAAGAAATTAGGGAAATGACCCCCTTCACAATAGTCACAAACAGTATAAAGTATCTTGGGGTGACTCTTACCAAACATGTGAAAGATCTGTATGACAAGAACTTCAAGACTCTGAAGAAGGAAATGGAAGAAGACCTCAAAAAAATGGGAAAACCTCCCATGCTCATGGATCGGTAGAATCAAAATAGTTAAAATGGCCATTTTGCCAAAAGCAATATACAGATTCAATGCAATACCCATCAAAATCCCAACTCAATTCTTCATAGAGTCAGAAAGAGCAATTATCAAATTCATCTGGAACAACAAAATACCCAGGATAGCTAAAACTATTCTCAGCAACAAAAGAAAATCTGGGGGAATCAGATCCCTGACCTCAAGCAATACTACAGAGTAATAGTGTTAAAAACTGCATGGTATTGGTACAGTGACAGGCAGGAGGATCAATGGAACAGGATTGAAGATCCAGAAATGAACCCACACACCTATGGCCACTTGATCCTCGACAAAGAGGCTGAAAACACCCAATGGAAAAAAGAAAGCCTTTTCAACAAATGGTGCTGGTGCAACTGGAGGTCAGCATGCAGAAGAATGCGAATTGATCCATCCTTGTCTCCTTGTACTAAGGTCAAATCCAAATGGATCAAGGACCTCCACATAAAGCCAGACACTCTGAAGCTAATAGAAAAGTAACTGGGGAAGACCCTTGAGGACATCGGTACAGGGAGAAAGTTTCTGAACAGAACACCAATAGCGGATGCTCTAAGAGCAAGAATTGACAAATGGGACCTCATAAAATTACAAAGTTTCTGTAAGGCAAAGGACACCATCAAGAGGACAAATCGGCAACCAACAAATTGGGAAAAGATCTTCACCAATCCTACATCAGTTAGAGGGCTAATATCCAATATATATAAAGAACTCAAGAAGTTAGACTCCAGAGATCCGAATAACCCTTTTAAAAATGGGGTACAGAGCTAAACAAAGAATTCTCACCTGAAGAACATCGGATGGCGGAGAAGCATCTTCAAAAATGCTCAACTTCCTTAGTCATTAGGTAAATGCAAATCAAAACAACCCTGAGATTTCATCTTACACCAGTCAGAATGCCTAAGATTAAAAATTCAGGAGACAGCAGGTGTTGGATAGGGTGTGGAGAAAGAGGAACACTCCTCCACTGCTGGTGGGGTTGCAAATTGGTACAACCACTCTGGAAATCAGTCTGGCGGTTCCTCCGAAAAATGGGCACCTCACTGCCAGAAGATCCTGCTATACCACTCCTGGGCATATACCCAGAGGATTCCCCACCATGTAATAAGGATACATGCTCTACTATATTCATAGCAGCCCTATTTATAATTGCCAGATGCTGGAAAGAACCCAGGTATACCTCAACATAAGAGTGGATGCAAAAAATGTGGTATATCTACACAATGGAGTACTATTCAGCCATTAGAAACAATGAATTCATGAAATTCTTAGGCAAACGGATGGAGCTAGAGAACATCATACTAAGTGAGGTAGCCCAGACTCAAAAGGTGAATCATGGTATGCACTCACTAATAAGTGGATATTAACCTAGAAAACTGGAATATCCAAAACATAATCCACACATCAAATGAGGTACAAGAAGAAAGGAAGAGGTGGCCCCTGGTTCTGGAAAGACTCAGTAAAGCAATATTCGGCAAAACCAGAATGGGGAAGTGGGAAGGGGTGGGTGGGAGGACAGGGGAAGAGAAGGGGGCTTACTGGACTTTTGGGGAGTGGGGGGCTAGAAAAGGGGAAATCATTTGAAATGTAAATAAATTATATCGAATAAAAAAGGAAATACCTAAGAAAAAAGAAAAAAATTTAGTAGTATTATGCTTGCTAAACATTGGTGAGGATCTAAAGCAGCAGAAATTCTTGTGACTCTTAGAGGTATATGTTGGTATTTCCACTTCAGAAATTAAAGCTTTATCCTCATTCTACTACTTATAATATTTTAGTGTTATATGAAATTAACTAATTTATATGTTAAATGTCCTCTATTGATTTATGCTCTTTATTAAGAGGGTGCATTAGTTTTATATATGAACAAGAATATATGTAAATGTATACATATGAATATATATTATGCATATAATGAAAGTCAAATGTAGTTTACATGTTATATGTATAATATATATATTTACACACACACACACATGCGTGTGTTTATATGTATATATGTTATATCCTGGGATGACAGTGGCCAATAGGATAACCTTAGTCTCCTGTACTATATTGAATTAAATAGTTTTCCCCATATTAAAAAAAAAGTGAATCATGGTATGATGAACTCACTAATAAGTGGATATTAACCTAGAGAACTGGAATACCCAAAACATAATCCACACATCAAATGAGGTACAAGAAAAACGGAGGAGTGGCCCCTTGTTCTGAAAAGACACAGTGAAGCAGTATAGAGCAAAATCAGAACAGGGAAGTGGGAAGGGTTGGGTGGGAAAACAGGGGGAGGAAAGGGGACTGATGGGACTTATGGGGAGTGGGGATCCAAAAAAGGGGAAATCATTTGAAATGTAAATAAATATATCAATAAATTAAATAATAATAGTAATAATAATAATAATAAATGAAAAAGTTTGAAGAAAAAAGAAAAAAATAAAAACAAAAATAAAAAAAAAAGAAATACTTAATCTGGACGAGAAGAAATTTCTCATTTTGAGAAATCATCTTGTTTTTACTAAACAGCATGTTGTTACTTTATGTGCTTTGGTGTTGCATGTATGTCTAAGCGTGTATCTTCCACAGAGAATGCACTGTACAATTTTCTCTTGAAAGTATATGTATGAATAACACATTTTAAGTAAATACACTGTTTCTGAATAAAGACAACCAAGAATGTATGAGAAATACTAAATCTGGACAAGAAGAAATCCAGCATTGTTGGAAATCATCTTGTTTTTCCTAAACAGCACGTTGTAACGCTATGTGCTTTGGTATTGCGTGTATGTGTACGTGTTTATCTTCCACAGAGAATGCACTGTACAATTTTCTTTCGGAAGAATATGTGCGAATACCACATTTTACGGAAATACAGTGTTGCAGAGTAAAGACAATCACAAATGTATTAGAAATACCTAACTGGATGAAAAGAAATCCAGCATTGTGCGAAATTATCTTGTTTTCCCTAAAAACACGTGAGTATAAGTGCTTCGGGGTTGCGTGTATGTCTAAGCGTGTATCTTCCACAGAGAATGCACTGTACAGTTTTCTCTCGGAAGAATATGTGCGAATACCACATTTTAAGGAAATACAGGGATGTAGAGTAAAGACAACCACGAATGTTTTAGAAATACATAATCTGGATGAGAAGAAATCCCTCATTTTGTGAAATTATCTTATTTCTCCTAATCAATACGTTGTAACTCTGTGTTATTTGGTGTTGCTTGTATGTCTAAGCGTATATCTTCCACAGAGAATGTACTGTATAGTTTTCTTTCTGAAATATATGTGCGAATACCATATTTTAAGTAAATACAGTGTTGCAGAATAAAGACAACCACGAATGTATTAGAAATACTTAATCACGATGAGAAGAAATCCTGCATTGTGCGAAATTATCTTATTTTTCCTAAACAACACATTGTAACTCTATGTGCTTTGGTGTTGGGTGTATGTCTAAGTGTGTACCTTCCACCGAGAATGCATTGTACTGTTTTCTCTTGAAAGAATATGTGCGAATACCACATTTTAAGAAATACAGTGTGGCAGAGTAAAGAAAACCACGAATGTATAAGAAATATTTAATCTGGACGAGAAGAAATCCCTCACTTTTGAAATTATCTGTTTTTTTTTCTAAACAACACTTTGTAACTCAATGTGTTTTGGTGTTGCGTGTGTGTCTCAGCGTGTATCTTCCACAGAGTATGCACTCTACAGTTTTCTCTCGGGAGTATATGTGCAAATATCATATTTAAAAGAAATACAGTGTTTCAGAGTAATGACAACCACGAATATTTTAGAAATACTTAATCTGGACAAGAAGAAATGCTTCATTTGGTGAAATTATCTTGTTTTTCCTGAACAACACCTTGTTACTCTATGTGCTTTGGTGTTGCATGTATGTCTAAGCGTGTATCTTCCACAGAGAATGCTCTGAACTGTTTTATCACGAAAGTATACGTTCAAATACCACATTTTAAGGAAATATAGTGGAGCAGAGTAAAGACAACCACAAATGTTTTAGAAATACTTAATCAGGATAGGAAGAAATCCTGCCTTGTGCGAAATTATCTTGTTTTTCCTAAACAACACATTGTAAATCTATGTGCTTTGATGCTGCCTGTATGTCTAAGCTTGTATCTTCCACAGGAATGCACTGTGCAATTTACTCTAGGAAGAATATGTGTGAATACCACATTTTAAGGAAATACAGGCTTGCAGAGTAAAGACAACCACGAATGGATTAATAATACTTAATTGCGACAAGAAGAAATCCCGCATTGTGTGAAATTATCTTATTTTTCCTAAACCACTCATTGTAACACTATGTGCTTTGGTGTTGGGTGTATGTCTAAGCATGTACCTTCCACAGAGAATGCACTGTACAGTTTTCTCTCAGAAGAAGATGTGCGAATACAACATTTTAAGGAAATATAGGGTTGCAGAGTAAAGAGAACCATGAATATTTTAGAAATACTTAATAGCGACAAGGAGAAATCCCGATTGGTGTGAAATTATCTTGTTTTTTTCTAAACAACACGTTGTAAATCTATGTGCATTTGTGTTGCGTATATGTCTAAGCATGTATCTTGAACAGTGTATGCACTGTACAATTTTCTCTTGGAAGAATATGGTGCATACCACATTTCAAGGAAATACAGGTTTGCAGAGTAAAGACAAACATGAATGTTTTAAAAATACTTAATATGGATGAGAAGAAATCCCTCATTTTGCGAAATTATCATGTTTTTCCTAAACAAAACGTTGTAATTCTATGTGCTTTGGTGTTGGGTGTATGTCTAAGCATGTATCGTCCACAGAGAATGAACTGTACAGTTTTCTCTCTGAATAATATGTGTGAATAGCACATTTTAAGGAAATACAGTGTTGCAGAGTAAAGACAACCAGGAATATATTAGAAATACTTCATCGCTACGAGAAGAAATCCGGCATTGTGCAAAATTATCTTTGTTTTTCCTAAACAACATATTGTAACTCTATGTGTTTTGGTGTTGCGTGTATGTCTAGCGTGCATCTTCCTCAGAGAATGCACTGTAGAGTTTTCTCTGGAAAGTATATGTGCGAAGACCACATTTAAAGGAAATACAGTGTTGCAGAGTAAAGACAACCACGAATGTTTTAGATATACTTAATCTCGATGAGAAGAAATCCCTCATTTTGCAAAATTATCTTGTTTTTCCTAAACAACACGTTGTAACTCTATATGCTTTGGTGTTGCTTGTATGTCTAAGCGTGTATCTTCCACAGATAAGGCACTGTACAGTTTTCTTTCGGAACTATATGTGCGAATCCCACATTTTAAGGAAATACAGTGTTGCAGAAAAGACAACAACCAATGTATTAGAAATACTTAATAGCGACAAGGAGAAATCCCGATTTGTGAGAAATTATCATGTTTTTTTCTAAACAGCACGTTGTAACTCTATGTGCATTTGTGTTGCGTGTATGTCTAAGCGTGTATCTTCCAGAGAGTATGCAATGTACAATTTTCCCTCTGAAGAATTTGTGTGAATACCACATTTTAAGGAAACACAGGTTACTAGAGTAAAGACAACCATGAATGTTTTAACAATACTTAATCTGGACGAGGAGAAATCCCTCATTTTCTGAAATTATCTTATTTTTCCTAAGCAACACGATGTAACTCTATGTGTTTTTGTGGTGCGTGTATCTCTAAGCCTGTATCTTCCACAGAGAATGCACTGTACAGTTTTCTTTCGAACTATATGTGCGAATACTACATTTTAAAGAAATACAGTATTGCAGAAAAAAGACAACCATTAATGTATTAGAAATACTTAATTGCGACGAGAAGAAATCCCGCATTGTGCGAAATTATCTGGTTTTTCCTAACCATCCCATTGTAGCTCTATATGCTTTGGTATTGCTTGTATGTCTAAGCCTGTATCTGCCACAGAGATTGCACTGTACAATTTTCTCTCGGAAGAATATGTTTGACTACCACATTTTAAGGAAATACAGGGTTGCAGATTAAAGACAGCCGTGAATGTTTTAGAAATATTTAATCTAGATGAGAAGAAATCTTTCATTTTGAGAAATTATGATTTTTTTTCCTAAACAACACGTTGTAACTCTATGTGTTTTGGTGTTGCTTGTATGTCTAGCATGCATCTTCCACAGAGAATGCACTGTAGAGATTTTTCGTGAAAGTATATGTGTGAATACCACATTTTAATGAAATACAGTGTTGCAGAGTAAAGACAACCACAAATTTATTAGAAATTCTTAATCTGGACAAGAGGAAATCAGGCATTGTGCGAAATTATCTTCTTTTTCCTAAACAACACTTTGTAATTCTATGTGCTTTGCTGTTACATGTTTGTGTAACCCTGTATCTTCCACAGAGATTGCACTGTACAATTTTCTCTCGGAAGAATATGTGCGAATACCAGGTTTTAAGGAAATACAGGGTTGCAGAGTAAAGACAACCACGAAAGTTTTAGAAATCCTTAATGTGGATGAGAAAAAATCCCTCATTTTCTGAAATCATCTTGTTTTTCCTAAACAACACGTTACAACTCTATGTGCTTTGGTGTTTCATGTATGTCTAAGCGTGTATCTTCCACAGAGAAAGCACTCTACAATTTTCTTTCGGAATTATATGTGCGAATACCACATTTTAAGAAAATACAGTGTTGCAGAATAAAAACAACCACAAATGTATTAGAAATACTCAATAGCGACAAGGAGAAATTCCGATTTGTTTGAAGTCATCTTGTTTTTCCTAAACAACATGTTGTAACTCTATGTGCATTTGTGTTGCCTGTATGTCTAAGCGTGTATCTTCCACAGAGTATGCACTGTACAATTTTCTCTTGGAAGAATATGTGTGCATACCACATTTTAAGGAAATACAGGGTTGCAGACTAAAGACAACCATGAATGTTTTAGAAATACTTAATCTGGACAAGAAGAAATCCCTCATTTTGCCAAATTATCATGTTTTTCCTAACCAAAAAGTTGTAACTCTATGTGCTTTGGTGTTGCGTGTATGTCTAAGCATGTATCTTCCACAGAGTATGCACTGTACAATTTTCTCTTGGAAGAATATGTGTGCATACCACATTTTAAGGAAATAAATGGTTGCAGAGTCAAGATAACCACGAATGTTTAAAAAATACTTAATCTGGACGAGAAGAATCCCTCATTTTGCAAAATTATCATGTTTTTCCTAACTAAAAAGTTGTAACTCTCTGTTCTTTGGTGTTGTGTGTATTTCTAAACATGTATCTTCCACAGAGAATGCACTGTATAGATTTCTCTTGTGAGTATGTGTGCGAATACCATATTTTAAGCAAATACAGTTTTGCAGAGTAAAGACAACCACGGATTTATTAGAATTACTTAATCTGGACTAGAAGAAATCACTCATTGTTCGAAATTATCTTGTTTTTCCTAAACAACACGTTGTAACTCTATGTGCTTTGGTGTTGCTTGTATGTCTAAGCCTGTATCTGCCACAGAGATTGCACTGTACAATTTTCTCTCGGAAGAATATGTGCGAATAACACATTTTAAGGAAATACAGGGTTGCAGAATAAAGAGAGCCATGAATGTTTTAGAATTATTTAATCTGGATGAGAAGAAATCCCTCATTTTTCAAAATTATCATTTTTTCCTAAACAACACGTTGTTACTCTATGTGCTTTGGTGTTGCGTGTATGTCTAAGTGTGTATCTTCCACAGAGAATGCACTGTACAGTTTTCTCACAGAAGAATATGTGCAAAAACCACATTTCAAGGAAATACAGTGTTGCAGAGTAAAGACAACCAGGAATGTATTAGAAATTCTTAATCTGGACAAGAAGAAATCCTGCATTGTGCGAAATTAGCTTGTTTTTCCTACACAACACGTTGTAACTCTATGTACTTTGGTGTTGCGTGTATGTCTAAGCCTGTATCTTCCTTAGAGAAAGCACTTTACATTATACTCAGAAGAATATGTGCGAATACCTCATTTTAAGGAAATACAATGTTGCAGAGTAGAGAAATCCACGAACATTCTAGAAATACTTAATCTCGACTAGAAGAAATGCCTCATTTTTCAAAATTATCTTGTTTTTCCTAAATAACACTGTGTACCTCTATGTGCTTTGCTGTTACGTGTATGTCTAAGCATGTATCTTCCACAGAGATTGCACTGTACAATTTTCTCTCAGAAGAATATGTGCGAATACCACATTTTAAGGAAATTCAGGGTTTTAGAGTAAAGACAACCATGAATGTTTTAGAAATACTTAATCTGGACGAGAAGAAATCCCTCAGTTTGAGAAAAATATCTTGTTTTTCCTAAACAAAACGTTGTAACTCTATGTGCTTTGCTGTTACGTGTATGTCTAAACCTGTATCTGCCCCAGAGATTGCACTGTACAATTTTCTCTCCAAAGAATATGTGCGAATACCGCATTTTAAGGAAATACAGCGTTGCGCAGTAAAAACAACCACGAATGTTTTAGAAATACTTAATCTGGATGGGATGAAATCCCTCATTTTGCGAAATTATCTTATTTTTCCTAAACAATACATTGTAACTCTATGTGCATTGGTGTTTCCTGTATGTCTAAGCATGTATCTTACACAGAGAAAGCACTCTACAGTTTTCTTTCAGAACTATATGTCCGAATACCACATTTTAAGGAAATACAGTGTTGCAGAATAAAGACAACCACAAATGTATTAGAAATACTTAATAGTGACAAGGAGAAATCCCGATTGGTGAGAAGTTATCCTGTTTTTCCTAAACAACATGTTGTAACTCTATGTGCATTTTTGTTGCCTGTATGTCTAAGCATGTATCATCAACATAGAATGCACTGTACAGTTTTCTCTCAGACGAATATGTACGAATACCATATTTTAAGGAAATACAGTGTTGCAGAGTAAAGACAACCAGGAATATATTAGAAATACTTAATCACTACGAGAAGAAATCCCTCATTGTCCGACATTATCTTGTTTTTCCTAAACAACACGTTGTAACTCTATGTTCTTTGGTGTTGCGTGTATGTTTAAGCATGTATCTTCCAGAGAGAATGCACTGTACAGATTTCTCTTGCAAGTATGTGTGTGAATACCATATTTTAAGGAAATACAGTTTTGCAGAGTAAAGACAACCACGGATTTATTGGAATTAGTTAATCTGGACGTGAAGAAATCACTCATTGTTCGAAATTATCTTGTTTTTCCTAAACAACATGTTGTAACTCTATGTGTTTTGTTGTTGCTTGTATGTATAACACTATATCTGCCCCAGAGATTGCACTGTACAATTTTCACTCAGAAGAATATGTGCGAATACCCAATTATAAGGAAATACAGGGTTGCAGAGTAAAGACAACCCCGAATTTATTAGAAATTCTTAATCTGGACGATAGGAAATCACGCATTGTGCGAAATTATCTTCTTTTTCCTAAACAACACTTTGTAACTCTATGTGCTTTGCTGTTACGTGTTTGTGTAATCCTGTATCTTCCACAGAGATTACACTGTACAATTTTCTCTCGGAAGAATATGTGCAAATACCACGTTTTAAGGAAATACAGGGTTGCAGAGTAAAGACAACCATGAATGTTTTAGAAAAACTTAATGTGGATGAGAAAAAAATCCCTCATTTTGGGAAATCATCTTACTTTTCCTAAACAACAAGTTATAACTCTATGTGCTTTGTTGTTGCGTGTATGTCTAAGCGTGTATCTTCCACAGAGAAAGCACTCTACAATTTTCTTTCGGGACTATATGTGGAAATACCACATTTTAAAGAAATAGAGTGTTGCAAAATAAAGACAACCACAAATGTATTAGAAATACTTAATAGCGCCAAGGAGAAATCCCACATTTTGAGAAATTATCTTGTTTTTACTAAACTACATGCTGTAACTCTATGTGCATTTGTGTTGCATGTATGTCTAAGAGTGTGTCTTCCACAGAGCATGCACTGTTCAATTTTCTCTTAGAAGAATATGTGTGCATACCAAATTTTAAGGAAATACAGGGTTGGAGAGGAAAGATATCCATGAATGTTTTAAAAATACTTAATCTGGACGAGAAGAAATCCCTCATTTTGCAGAATTATCATGTTTTTCCTAAACAAAACGTTGGAACTCTATATGTTTTGGTGGTGCGTGTATGTCTAAGCATATATCTTCCACAGAGAATGCACTGTAAAGTTTTCTCTTCGAGGAATATGCGCAAATACCACATTTTAAGGAAATACAGTGTTGCAGAGTAAAGACAACCAGGAATATATTAGAAATACTTAATCACTATGAGACGAAATCCCTCATTGTGCGACATTATCTTGATTTTCCTAAACAACACGTTGTAACTGTATGTTCTTTGGTGTCGTGTGTATGTCTAAGCGTGTATATTCCACAGAGAATGCACTGTACAGTTTTCTCTTGGAGTATGTGTGCGCATACCATATTTTAAGGAAATACAGTTTTGCAGAGTAAAGGCAACCATGAGTTTATTAGAAATACTTAATCTGGACGAGAAGAAATCACGCATTGTACGAAATTATCTTGTTTTTCCTACACAACACGTTGTAACTCTATGTGCTTTGGTGTTGCGTGTATGTCGAAGTCTGTATCTTCCACAGAGAAAGCATTGTACAATTTTCTCTTGGAAGAATATGTGCGAATACCACATTCTAAGGAAATAGAGTGTTGCATAGTAAAGACAACCATGAATGTTTTAGAAATACTTAATCTGGACGAGAAGAAATCCCTCATTTTGAGAAATTATCATGTTTATCCTAATTAAAAAGTTGTAACTCAATGTGCTTTGGTGTGTGGTTATGTCTAAGCATGTAACTTCCACAGAGAATGTACTGTACAGTTTTCTCTCAGAAGAATATGTGTGAATAACACATTCAAAGGAAATATGGTGTGGCAGAGTAAAGACAACCACGAATGTATTCGAAATATTTAATGTGGATGAGAAGGAATCCCTTATTTTGAGTAATTATCTTGTTTTGCCTACACAACACGTTGTAACCCTATGTGCTTTGCTGTTACGTATATGTCTAAGCCTGTATCTGCCACAGAGATTGCATTGTACAATTTTCTCTAGGAAGAATATGTGTGAATACCACATTTTTAAGGAAAAACAGGGTTGCAGAATAAACACAACCACGAATGTATTAGAAATACTTAATCTGGACGAGAAGAAATCCCTCATTTTGACAAATTATCTTTTTTTTCCTAAACAACACGTTGTAACTCTATGTGCTTTGCTGTTGCATATATGTCTAAGCATGTATCTTCCACAGAGCATGCACTGTACAGTTTTCTCATCAAAGTATATGTGTGAATACCACATTTTACGTAAATACGTTGTTGCAGACTAAAGACAACCACGAATGTATTAGACATATATAAACTAGAAGAGAAGAAATCCCGCATTGTGCGACAGTATCTTGTTTTTCCTAAACAACACGGTGTAACTCTATGTGCTTTGCTGTTACATGTATGTCTAAGCATGTATCTTCCACAGAGATTTCAGTGTACAATTTTCTCTCAGAAGAATATGTGGGAATACCACATTTTAAGGAAATACCGTGTTGCAGAGTAAAGACAACGACGAATGTTTTAGAAATACTTAATCTGGATGAGAAGAAATCCCTCATTTTGCGAAATTATCTTGTTTTTCCTAAATAACACATTGTAACTCTATGTGCTTTGTTGTTGCATGTATGTCTAAGCGTGTACCTTCCACAATGAAAGCACTGCACAGTTTTCTTTTAGAACTATATGTGGAAATACCACATTTTAAAGAAATAGAGTGTTGCAGAATAAAGACAATCACAAATGTATTAGAAATACTTAATATCGCCAAGGAGAAATCCCACATTTTGAGAAATTATCTTGTTTTTACTAAACTACATGTTGTAACTCTATGTGCATTTGTGTTGCGTGTATGTCTAAGAGCGTGTCTTCCACAGAGTATGCACTGTTCAATTTTCTCTTAGAAGAATATGTGTGCATATGAAATTTTAAGGAAATACAGGGTTGGAGAGGAAAGATATCCATGAATGTTTTAAAAATATTTAATCTGGATGAGAAGAAATCCCTCATTTTGCAAAATTATCATGTTTTTCCTAAACAAAACGTTGTAACTCTATGTGCTTTGGTGGTGTGTGTATGTCTAAGCATATATCTTCCACAGAGAATGCACTGTAAAGTTTTCTCTATGAGGAATATGTGCAAATACCACATTTTAGGAAATACAGTGTTGCAGAGTAAAGATAACCAGGAATATATTAGAAATACTTAATCACTAGGAGAAGAAATCCTGCATTGTACGACTTTATGTTGATTTTCCTAAACAATACATTGTAACTGTATGTTCTTTGGTGTTGCGTGTATGTCTAAGCATGTATCTTCCACAGAGAATGCACTGTACAGATTTCTCTTGGAGTATGTGTGCGAATTCCATATTTTAAGGAAATACAGTTTTGCAGAGTAAAGACAACGATGAGTTTATTAGAAATACTTAATCTGGACGAGAAAAAAATCAGGCATTGTACGAAATTGTCTCGTTTTTCCTACACAACACGTTGTAACTCTATGTGCTTTGGTGTTGCGTGTATGTCTAAGTCTGTATCTTCCACAGAGAAAGCATTGTACAATTTTCTCTTGGAAGAATTTGTGCGAATACCACATTTTAAGGAAATACCGTGTTGCATAGTAAAGACAACCATAAATGTTTTAGAAATACTTAATCTTGAGGAGAAAAAATCCTTCATTTTCGAAATTATCATGTTTATCCTAACAAAAATGTTGTAACTCATTGTGCTTTGGTATTGGGTTATGTCTAAGCGTGTAACTTCCACAGAGAATGTACTGTACAGTTTTCTCTCAGAAGAATATGGGCGAATAACACATTCAAAAGAAATATCGTGTGGCAGAGTAAAGACAACCACGAATGTATTCGAAATATTTAATCTGGATGAGAAGGAATCCCTTATTTTGAGAAATTATCTTGTTTTGCCTACACAACATGTTGTAACTCTATGTGCTTTGCTGTTACGTGTATGTCTAAGCCTGTATCTGCCACAGAGATTGCATTGTACAATTTTTTCTAGGAAGAATATGTGTGAATACCACATTTTAAGGAAAAACAGGGTTGCAGAATAAACACAACCACGAATGTATTAGAAATACTTAATCTGGACAAGTAGAAATCCCTCATTTTGACCAATTATCTTGTTTTTTTAAACAACACGTTGTAACTCTATGTGCTTTGCTGTTGCATGTATGTCTAAGCATGTATCTCCCACAGAGCATGCACTGTACAGTTTTCTCCTCAAAGTATATGTACGAATACCACATTTTACGTAAATACGTTGTTGCAGACTAAAGACAACCACGAATGTATTAGACATATATAATCTGGACAAGAAGAAATCCCATATTGTGCGAAAGTATCTTGTTTTTCCTAAAGAACACGTTGTAACTTTATGTGCGTTGCTGTTACGTGTATGTCTAAGCATGTATCTTCCACAGAGATTTCAGTGTTCAATTTTCTCTCAGAAGAATATGTGGGAATACCACATTTTAAGGAAATACCGTGTTGCAGAGTAAAGACAACGACGAATGTTTTAGAAATACTTAATCTGGATGAGAAGATATCCCTCATTTTGCGAAATTATCTTGTTTTTCCTAAATAACACATTGTAACTCTATGTGTTTTGTTGTTGCTTGTATGTCTAAGCGTGTACCTTCCACAATGAAAGCACTGCACAGATTTCTTTCCAAACTATATGTGGAAATACCACATTTTAAAGAAATAGAGTGTTGCAGAATAAAGACAACCACAAATGTATTAGAAATACTTAATAGCGCCAAGGAGAAATCCCACATTTTGCGAAATTATCTTGTTTTTCCTAAACAACATGTTGTAACTCTATGTGCATTTGTGTTGCGTGTATGTCTAAGAGTTTGTCTTCCACAGAGTATGCACTGCTCATTTTTCTCTTAGAAGAATATGTGTGCATACCAAATTTTAAGGAAATACAGGGTTGGAGAGGAAAGATATCCATGAATGTTTTAAAAATACTTAATCTGGACGAGAAGAAATCCCTCATTTTGCAAAATTAGCATGTTTTTCCTAAACAAAACGTTGTAACTCTATGCGCTTTGGTGGTGCGTGTATGTCTAAGCATATATCTTCCACAGAGAATGCACTGTAAAGTTTTCTCTCTGGGGAATATGTGCAAATACCACATTTTAAGGAAATACAGTGTTGCAGAGTAAAGACAACCAGGAATATATTAGAAATACTTAATCACTAGGAGAAGAAATCCCAGATTGTGCGACATTATCTTGATTTTCCTAAACAACACGTTGTAACTGTATGTTCTTTGGTGTTGCGTGTATATCTAAGCATGTATCTTCCACAGAGAATGTACTGTACAGATTTCTCTTGGAGCATGTGTGCGAATACCATATTTTAAGGAAAAACAGTTTTGCAGAGTAAAGACAACGATGAGTTTATTAGAAATACTTAATCTGGACCAGAAGAAATCCCTCATTTTGCAAGATTATCATGTTTTTTCTAAACAAAACGTTGTAACTTTATGTGCTTTGGTGGTGCATGTATGTCTAAGCATATATCTTTCACAGAGAATGTACTGTAAATTTTTCTCTACGAGGAATATGTGCAAATACCACATTTTAAGGAAATACAGTGTTGCAGAGTAAAGACAACCAGGAATATATTAGAAATACTTAATCACTAGGAGAAGAAATCCCGCATTGCGCGACATTATCTTGATTTTCCTAAACAACACGTTGTAACTGTATGTTCTTTGGTGTTGCGTGTATGTCTAAGCGTGTATCTTCCACAGAGAATGCACTGTACAGATTTCTCTTGGAGTATGTGTGTGAATACCATATTTTAAGGAAATACAGTTTTGCAGAGTAAAGGCAACCATGAGTTTATTAGAAATACTTAATCTGGACGAGAAGAAATCACGCATTGTGCGAAATTATCTTGTTTTTCCTACACAACACGTTGTAACTCTATGTGCTTTGGTGTTGCGTGTATGTCTAGTCTGTATCTTCCACAGAGAAAGCACTGTACAATTTTCTCTTGGAAGAATATGTGCGAATACCACATTTTAAGGAAATACAGTGTTGCATAGTAAAGACAACCATGAATGTTTTAGAAATACTTAATCTGGACAAGAAGAAATACCTCATTTTGCGAAATTATCATGTTTATCCTAACAAAAAAGTTGTAACTCAATGTGCTTTGGTGTTGGGTTATGTCTAATCGTGTAACTTCCACAGAGAATGTACTGTACAGTTTTCTCTCAGAAGAATATGTGCGAATAACACATTCAAAGGAAATATCGTGTGGCAGAGTAAAGACAACCATGAATGTATTCGAAATACTTAATCTGGCTGAGAAGGTATCCCTTATTTTGAGAAATTATCTTGTTTTGCCTACACAACACGTTGTAACTCTATGTGCTTTGCTGTTACGTGTATGTCTAAGCCTGTATCTGTCACAGAGATTGCATTGTACAATTTTCTCTATTAAGAATATGTGTGAATACCACATTTTAAGGAAAAACAGGGTTGCAGAATAAACACAACCACGAATGTATTAGAAATACTTAATCTGGATGAGAAGAAATCCCTCATTTTGACAAATTATCTTGTTTTTCCTAAAGAACACGTTATAACTCTATGTGCTTTGCTGTTGCATGTATGTCTAAGCATGTATCTTCCACAGAGCATGCACTGTACAGTTTTCTCCTCAAAGTATATGTGCGAATACCACATTTTATGTAAATACGTTGTTGCAGACTAAAGACAACCACGAATTTATTAGACATATATAATCTGAAAGAGAAGAAATCCCACATTGTGCGAAAGTATCTTGTTTTTCCTAAACAACACGGTGTTACTCTATGTGCTTTGCTGTTACGTGTATGTCTAAGCATGTATCTTCCACAGAGATTTCAGTGTACAATTTTCTCTCAGAAGAATATGTGGGAATACCACATTTTAAGGAAATACCGTGTTGCAGAGTAAAGACAACGACGAATGTTTTAGAAATACTTAATCTGGATGAGAAGAAATCCCTCATTTTGCGAAATTATCTTGTTTTTCCTAAATAACACATTGTAACTCTATGTGCTTTGTTGTTGCGTGTATGTCTAAGCGTGTACCTTCCACAATGAAAGCCCTGCACAGTTTTCTTTCGGAACTATATGTGGAAATACCACATTTTAAAGAAATAGCGTGTTGCAGAATAAAGACAACCACAAATGTATTAGAAATACTTAATAGCGCCAAGGAGAAATCCCACATTTAGTGAAATTATCTTGTTTTTCCTAAACAACATGTTGTAACTCTATGTGCATTTGTGTTGCGTGTATGTCTAAGAGCGTGTCTTCCACAGAGTATGCACTGTTCAATTTTCTCTTAGAAGAATATATGTGCATACCAAATTTTAAGGAAATACAGGGTTGGGGAGGAAAGATATCCTTGAATGTTTTAAAAATACTTAATCTGGACGAGAATAAATCCCTCATTTTGAAAAATTATCATGTTTTTCCTAAACAAAACATTGTAACTCTATGTTCTTTGGTGGTGCGTGTATGTCTAAGCATATATCTTCCACAGAGAATGCACTGTAAAGTTTTCTCTCTGGGGAATATGTGCAAATACCACATTTTAAGGAAATACAGTGTTGCAGAGTAAAGACAACCAGGAATATATTAGAAATACTTAATCACTAGGAGAAGAAATCCCGCATTGTGGAACATTATCTTGATTTTCCTAAACAACACGTTGTAACTGTATGTTCTTTGGTGTTGCGTGTATGTCTAAGCATGTATCTTCCACAGAGAATGCACTGTACAGATTTCTCTTGGAGTATGTGTGCGAATACCACATTTTAAGGAAATACAGTTTTGCCGAGTAAAGACAACCATGAGTTTATTAGAAATACTTAATCTGGAGGTGAAAAAATCACACATTGTAAGAAATTATGTTGTTTTTCCTACACAACACGTTGTAACTCTATGTGCTTTGGTGTTGCGTGTATGTCAAAGTCTGTATCTTCCACAGAGAAAGCACCGTATAATTTTCTCTTGGAAGAATATGTGCGAATACCACATTTTAAGGAAATACAGTGTTGCATAGTAAAGACAACCATGAATGTTTTAGAAATACTTAATCTGGACGAGAAGAAATCCCTCATTTTGCGAAATTATCATGTTTATCCTAACAAAAAAGTTTTAACTCAATATGCTTTGGTGTTGGGTTATGTCTAAGCATGTAACTTCCACAGAGAATGTACTGTACAATTTTCTCTCAGAAGAATATGTACGAATAACACATTCAAAGGAAATATCGTGTGACAGAGTAAAGACAACCACGAATGTATTCGAAATATTTAATCTGGCTGAGAAGGTATCCCTTATTTTGAGAAATTATCTTCTTTTGCCTACACAACACGTTGTAACTCTATGTGCTTTGCTGTTATGTGTATGTCTAAGCCTGTATCTGCCACAGAGTTGCATTGTACAATTTTCTCTAGGAAGAATATGTGTGAATACCACATTTTAAGGAAAAACAGGGTTGCAGAATAAACACAACCACGAATGTATTAGAAATACTTAATCTGGACGAGAAGAAATCCCTCATTTTGACAAATTATCTTGTTTTTTTAAACAACACGTTGTAACTCTATATGCTTTGCTGTTTTATGTATGTCTAAGCATGTATCTTCCACAGAGCATGCACTGTACAGTTTTCTCATCAAAGTATATGTGCGAATACCACATTTTACATAAATACGTTGTTGCAGACTAAAGACAACCACGAATATGTTAGACATATATAATCTGGACGAGAAGAAATCCCGCATTGTGCGAAAGTATCTTGTTTTTCCTAAACAACACGGTGTAACTCTATGTGCTTTGCTGTTATGTGTATGTCTAACCATGTATCTTCCACAGAGATTTCAGTGTTCAATTTTCTCTCAGAAGAATATGTGGGAATACCACATTTTAAGGAAATACCGTGTTGCAGAGTAAAGACAATGACGAATGTTTTAGAAATACTTAATCTGGATGAGAAGAAATCCCTCATTTTGCGAAATTATCTTGTTTTTCCTAAATAACGCGTTGTAACTCTATGTGCTTTGTTGTTGTGTGTATGTCTAAGCATGTACCTTCCACAATAAAAGCACTGCACAATTTTCTTTCGGAATTATATGTGTAAATAGCACATTTTATGGACATACAGTGCTGCAGAATAAAGACAACCACAAATGTATTAGAAATATTTAATAGCGACAAGGAGAAATCCCACATTGAGCGAAATTATCTTGTTTTCCTAAACAACACGTTGTAACTCTATGCACATTTGTGTTGCGTGTATGTCTAAGAATCTGTCTTCCATAGAGTATGCACTGTTCAATTTTCTCTGAGAAGAATATGTGTGCATACCAAATTTTAAGGAAATACAGGGTTGCAGATTAAAGACAACCACGAATGTTTTAAAAATACTTAATCTGGACCAGAAGAAATCCCTCATTTTGCGAAATTATCATGTTTTTCCTAAATAAAACTTTGTAACTCTATGTGCTTTGGTGGTGCGTGTATGTCTAAGCGTGTATCTTCCACGGAGAATGCACTGTACAGTTTTCTCTCTGAGGAGTATGTGCGAATACCACATTTTAAGGAAATACAGTGTTGGAGAGTAAAGACAACCAGGAATATCTTAGAAACACTTAATCCCGACGAGAAGAAATCCCACATTGTGCAAAATTATCTTGTTTTCCTAAACAACATGTTGTAACTCTATGTGCTTTGGTGTAGCGTGTATGTCTCAGAGTGTATCTTCCACAGAGAATGTACTGTACAATTTTCTCTCAGAAGAACATGTGTGAATACCACATTTTAAGATAATACAATGTGGCAGAGTAAAGGAAACCACGAATGTATTCGAAATACTTAATCTGTATGAGAAGAAATCCCTCAGTTTGAGAAATTATCTGGATTTCCTAAAAAACACGTTGTAACTCTATGTGCTTTGCTGTTACGTATATGTCTAAGCCTGTATCTGCCACGAAGATTGCACTGTACAATTTTCTCTCAGAAGAATATGTGCGAATACGACATTTTAAGGATATACAAGGTTGCAGAGTAAAGACAACCATGAATGTTTTAGAAATACATAATCTGGACGAGACGAAATCCCTCATTTTGCAAAATTATCATGTTTTTCCTAACCAAAAAGGTGTAACTCTATGTGCGTTGGTGTTGGGTGTATGTCTAAGCGTGTATCTTCCACAGAGAATGCACTGTAAAATTTTCTCTCCAAAGAATATGTGCGAATACCACATTTTATGGAAATACAGTGTTGGAGAGTAAAGACAACCAGGAATATATTAGAAATACTTAATCCCGACGAGAAGAAAACCCGCCTTGTGTGAAATTATCCTGTTTTTCTTAAACAACATGTTGTAACTCTATGTGCTTTGGTGTTGCTTGTATGTCTAAGCGTGTATCTTACACAGAGAATGTACTGTACAGTTTTCGCCCAGAAGAATATGTGCAAATATCACGTTATAACGAAATACTGTGAGCAGAGTAATGGCAACCATGAATGTACTGGAAATAATTAATCTGGATGAGTAGAAATCCCTCAGTTTGAGAAATTCTCTTGTTATTCCTAAACAACACGCTGTAACTTTATGTGCTTTGCTGTTACGTGTATGTCTAAGCCTGTATCTGCCACAGAGATTGCACTGTACAATTTTCTCTTGGAAGAATATGTGCAAATACCACATTTTAAGTAAATACAAGGTTGCCGAGTAGAGACAACCATGAATGTTTTAGAAAAACTTAATCTGGATGAGAAGAAATCCCTCATTTTGCGAAATTATCTTGTTTTTCCTGAACAACACGTTTAACTCTATGTGCTTTGGTGTTTCGTGTATTTCTATGTGTGTATCTTCCACAGAGAAAGCCCAGTACAGTATTCTTTTGGAACTATTTGTGCGAATACCACATTTTAAGGAAATACAGTGTTGCAGAATAAAGACAACCACGCATGTATTAGAAATACTTAATAGCGACAGGGAGAAATCCCGATTTGTGGAAATTATATTGTTTTTCCTGAACAACATGTTGTAACTCTATGTGCATTTGTGCTGCCTGTATGTCTAAGCTTGTATCTTCCACATGTATGCACTGTAAAATTTTCTCTTGGAAGAATATGTGTGCATACCACAATTTAAGGAAATACAGTGTTGCAGAGTAAAGACAACCAGGAATATATTAGAAATAATTAATTGCGATGAGAAGAAATCCTGCATTGTGCGAAATTATCTTGTTTTTCATAAACAACCCTTTGTAACTCTGTGTGCTTTGTGGTGCGTGCATGTCTAAGTGTGTATCTTCCACAGAGAATGCACTGTACAGTTTTTTCCCCAAAGTATATGTACCAATACCATACTTTACGGAAATGCAGTGTTGCAGAGTAAAGACAACCACGAATGTATTAGAAATACTTAATCTGGACGAGAAGAAATCCCTCATTTTGCAAAATAATCTTGTTTTTCCTAAACAACATGTTGTGACTCAAAGTGTTTTGGTGTTGCGTGTATGTCTAAGTGTGTATCTTCCACCGAGAATGCACTGTAGAGTTTTCTCTCAAAAGTATATGTGCGAATAACACATTTTAAGGAAATCGAGTGTTGCAGAGTAAAGACAACCATGCATGTTTTATAAATACTGAATCTGGACCAGAAGAAATCCCTCATTTTGCGAAATAATCTGGTTTTTCCTAAACAACCCGTTGTAACTCTATGTGCTTTGGTGGTGCGTGTATGTCTAAGCGGGTATCTTCCACAGAGAATGCACTGTACAATTTTCTCTCTGAAGTATTTGTGTGAATACCACATTTTAAGGAAATACAGGGTACCAGAGTTAGACAACCATGAATGTTTTAAAAATACTTAATCTATATTAGAAAAAATCCCACATTTTGCGAAATTATGTTCTTTTTCCTAAACAACACGTTGTAACTCTATGTAATTTTCTGTTACGTGTATGTCTAAGTCTGTATATGCCACAGAGATTGCAGTGTACAATTTTCTCTTGGAAGAATATGTGCGAATACCACATTTTAAGGAAATACAGGGTAGCAGAATAAAGACAACCAAGAATGTGTTAGAAATACTTAATCTGGTCGAGAAGAAATCCCTCATTTTGACAAATTATCTTGTTTTTCCTAAACAACATGTTGTAACTCTATGTGCTTTCGTGTTGCATGTATGTCTAAGCATGTATATTCCACAGAGCATGTACTATAGAGTTTTCTCCTCAAAGAATATGTGTGCATATCACATTTTAAGAAAATACCGTGTTGCAGACTAAAGACAACCACGAATGTATTAGAAATACTTAATCTGGACGAGAAGAATTCCCTCATTGTGCGAAAGTATCTTGTTTTTCCTAAACAACACAGTGTAACTCTATGTGCTTTGCTGTTACGTGCATGCCTAAGCATGTATCTTCCACAGAGATTGCAGTGTACAATTTTCTCTCGGAAGAATATGTGCGAATACCATATTTTAAGGAAATACGATGTTGCAGAGTAAAGACAACCACGAATGTTTTAGAAATACTTAATCTGGATGAGAAGATATCCCTCATTTTGCGAAATTATCTTGTTTTTCCTAAATTACACGTTGTAACTCTATGTGCTTTGTTGTTGCGTGTATGTCTAAGCGTGTACCTTCTACAATGAAAGCACTGCACAGTTTTCTTTTGGAACTATATGTGCAAATACCACATTGTAAGGAAATACAGTGTTGCAGAATAAAGACAACCACAAATGTATTAGAAATACTTAATAGCGACAAGGAGAAACCCCACTTTGTACGAAATTATCTTGTTTTTCCTAAACAAAACGTTTTAACTCTATGTGCATTTGTGTTAGGTGTATGTCTAAGAGTGTGTCTTCCACAGAGTATGCACTGTTCAATTTTCTCTTTGAAGAATATGTGTGCATACTAAAATTTAAGGAAATGCAGGGTTGCAGAGTAAAGGTAATCATGAATGTTTTAAATATACTTAATCTGGATGAGAAGAAATCCCTCATTTTGCAAAATTATCATGTTTTTCCTAAACAAACATTGTAACTCTATGTGCTTTGGTGGTGCGTGTATGTCTAAGCGTGTATCTTCCACAGAGAATGCACCGTACAGTTTTCTCTCTGAGGAATATGTGCGAATACCACATTTTCAGGAAATACTGTGTTGTAGAGTAAAGGCAACCAGGAATATATTAGAAATAATTAATCACTAGGAGAAGAAATCCCGCATTGTGGGACATTATCTTGTTTTTGCTAAACAACACGTTGTAACTCTATGTTCTTTGGTGTTGCGTGTATGTCTAAGTGTATATCTTCCACAGAGAATGCACTGTACAGATTTCTCTTGGGAGTATGTGTGCGAATACCATATTTTAAGGAAAGACAGTTTTGCAGAGTAAAGACAACCACGAATTTATTAGAAATACTTAATCTGGATGAGAAGAAATCATGCATTGTACGAAATTATCTTGTTTTTTCTACACAACACGTTGTAACTCAATGTTCTTTGGTTTTGCGTGTATGTCTAAGCCTGTATCTTCCACATAGAAAGCACTGTACATTTTTCTCTTGGAAGAATATGTGCAAATACCTCATTTTAAGGAAATACATTGTTGCAGAGTAAAGACAACCATGAATCTTTTAGAAATACTTAATCTGGACTAGAAGAAATGCCTCATTTTTCAAAATTATCTTGTTTTTCCTAAACAACACGGTGTAACTCTATGTGCTTTGCTGTTACGTGTACGTCTAAGCATGTATCTTCCACAGAGATTGTACAGTACAATTTTCTTTCGGAAGAATATGTGCGAATACTACATTTTAAGGAAATACAGTGCTGCAGAGTAAAGACAACCATGAATGTTTTAGAAATAATTAATCTGGACGAGAAGAAATCCCTCATTTTGCGAAATTATCATGTTTTTCCTAACCAAAAAGTTGTAACTCTATGTGCTATGGTGTTGGGTGTATGTCTAAGCGTGTATCTTGCACAGAGAATGTACTGTACAGTTTTCTCTCAGAAGAATATGTGCAAATACCACATTTAAAGGAAATACCGTGTGGCAGAGTAAAGACATCCATGAATGTATTAGAAATATTTAATCTGGACGAGAAGAAATCCCTTATTCTGAAAAATTATCTTGTTTTGTCTACACAACACGTTGTAACTCTATGTCCTTTGCTGTTACGCGTATGTCTAAGCCTGTATCGGCCACAGAGATTGCAGTGTACAATTTTCTCTCGGAAGAATATGTGCGAATACCACATCACCTCCTTGCCCCAAACTGGGAGCTCAAATATGAGATCATGGTGTCTATGACTTGCATATAGGTATATTAGTCTATATTTTAAGATTATCATGAGAGAAAAGCATGGTGGCACATGACTTTATACCCAGATCTTAGAAGCTGAGCCAAGAGGATGGATCTTTTTAAGATTCTGGTCAGCCTGGTCTACACAGAAAGTTTCAGAATGGCCAGATCATTTACATAGTGGAAACCTAATTTGGTGTTGAATTGTTGTTCTTTGTATTATACACATTTATATCAATACTCTTTATATCAAAGTAAGTGACATATCCTTAAGTAATTACATAATCTCGTTTCTGGGATTTATCTCTTATATAAATTCATGATCATTGGAAAGGAGTACCAAAATTTGGAGGCAATTTCTTAAAATAGGAGTTTATAACCCACAGGTGAAGTTTCCCTTCACATGGTTTAATAAATTCTTCATTGCTGTTTGTTATAATTCATAGTTTAAGTGCTAAACGATTCTAAGTTTTAAATTATGGCAGTAGAATATCTATACACACTTATAATACTCTCCTAGAGAAAAGAGCCACTGAATTTACCGCCACTGCACAATGGCCAGGGGTCCATGTCCTCCCACTGTGGCAGCTGCTGAGTCCATGTTCTAGTTCCTTTATATTGTTGATGTTAGATGGATTATTCTGGGAACATGAAGTATTTGCTCCATGTGGATGAAAAAATGATGTTTCTTACCACACTGCAACCATGTCTAATATGAAAAATATTGGAGAGTTTTCAATTATAAATATTACCAGGAAATCTGTGATAAAACAGGGCAAATACAGAGGATCTCTGTCATTTTGCGTGGTTACAAATCACATTTTATTTAAAACTCTTGGAGGCTAAAAATATGTAGTTCAAAATTGTGAGAAAATATTAGCTTTAAAAAAATCATAGGGTCAGGCTTCTTGTAAGAAATTTAAACATTGTGAGATCAGATATTCAAGTGAGATTATCACAGTCCAATTTGATATAAGAGGATGTTTTCCAGTTTTCACCTTGTGATGAACAGTATGTTATACACATTGGCAACTTGATTAAGTTTGTTTATCTTTGACACATTCATGGCTGTGCATATTTGTAACGATGCTTATAGAAATGCACAACTAAGAAGGGAAGATGACCTTTGAATGAGGTCATTTGAGTGGGAATCTATCCTACTCACATTTCCCAAGGGCTAACTAAAAAGCGAGAGACAGGCAAACCCATCTGACCAGTAACATTCTCATGTCTCTGATGGCTCAATGCAGAAAATATGGGAACGGCACGACTTCAGGTTTATTATGTTGGGAGGTATTCGTAAAAATGCACTATGTCGAGGAAACTTGAGACTTATGGATCTCCAATGTAAGGTTCTTTTGCATTCTAGTTTTTCCTTCTGATATTTGAACCTATACAATATGAGGAATATTTATTCTCAGTTATGCTGTCCTAAAATATATTCCTTTCAGATCAAAGGGCAGTTTGTCAATTACTATTGGTTCAGAAATTCAAATACTGAGAGTCAAAATAACCATTTAATACCAATACTATAGAAGTTCTGATATTTTAGTATAGTTTTTGAAAGGCAAGTCTCAGAGAAAAGTGTACACTATAATTTCTCTAAACCAATCATAAACAACATGAAGTGGCCAACAGTATATTTAATTACAGCAATCAGGATTCATAATAACTATATCTGATAAAAAATTCAAATTATATTGCCTTTCTTTTGTTGGAAAAACCACATTGAAAATAAGTAGGATTTCACACATTCTACACTAATTATGTCAGAATTCAGTCTTGATTGCTGAACTGAGTTTTTTTTTTTTACCATTTCACAGCATTTTTCACATTGGCATAATCTAAGCATATTCTATTCTAAATCACAACTGACAAAAGACTCAGTCATTGAGCTCAAATACTCATTTATATTTTTCTTACTTAAAATCAATCAATGATTTTTCTTTACCAAAAGAACACCATTCAAAGTTTTACTTATTTTACAAAATGAAACAAAAGCAAAATCAAGACCATCATCATCAACAACAAAATAAGCCAGACACTCAGAATAATTCTGCATTCCTATCTCATTGTAAAGGCTTCTCAACCTAGGTTTAAATTTTATGCCTAATAACCTTTTCAGCAATAAAATTTTCCAGGATTTTATTGTGATAGCTAGGACGCCATGAGATATATGGTACTATTTCAGCAGATAGATGCTAAGTTGGAATTTGGTTAACAGAAGAATTTTGTGCAATATTATGTAAAATCCTAAAAAGTTGTCCCAGAGCATTTGGTTCTGGGAGTTTTTCTAAAAGACTGAACAAAGACACAGTTATTTTAAAACAAGTTTACTAGATTTGTAAATATCAAGAAAGTGTACAGAATAATTATATCTTAAGTATGGCCCTCCATGAATTACATCAAAGTAAAAATGAACACTCGAAATATTGCTTGAAATGTTTCCCCAGATTCAGGGGGAAATGAAAAATGTACATGGAATAAAAAGATGATAGTCATAAGGATGATCCACTGTGACTCACCAAGTCATACTTCTGTTTCAAAATGTCTTCCATGTTTGTGAACTGAAAGTTTTGTTGTCAGTCAGCATTTTTAGTGAATATTTCTGAGATACATAATCTCTAATGTGTATAAGCAAATATAACTTCTATTTTGTTGATATTGTTCCCATATTTGACCAGACATTACCTCTGCACTGCTGCTAATTTCTCTTTGTCATTAATCTTTTGGTTTACAGCAAGCCACTGGTTATATAATAGAAAAGTCAGCAGACTTCCTTTAATAGTTCAAAGAAACTCCTTATAAAGAGAGAAAAATATTTTTCAGAAAAGATAAATTATGGAGATTACTCAAACATAGTCAACTCTAAACTTTAGTTTAGTTCCAAATTTCTTCACAGATCCCCAACTTTTTCTAAGGTAGGATGTTGACTGATATGCAGAGCCAGTAAAATTTGTCCTTCAAAACGGGAAAACTAAGAGCAGATTTTCAGAATTGCTTGGATTGCAAAAGAATCTCTTCTTAGGTCAAAGTGCCTCTACTGGACATCTTTGCAAACTATCACACCAGAGAGATCAATGCCTCAGGTCAAATGCTATTTTAAAATAACAGAAATGTACAGTTATAATAACTACAACAAAGAACCATATTCAGTTATTAATTAAATTCTGAAGATCAGAAAACCATGTCTATCATAGGAAGCATGGGATCACATGAGGCTATTAGAGAAGGTCCTATCACTGTTTCTCTAAACAAGCATGGTTCTCTACTCTGTTCTAAGTAATTAACCTAAATTCTGTACATAATTAAGCCTTTTTCCATACATCAAAGTAGATTCTCTTGGTAAAGAATGGAGAGTATTACAGAACACCACAGCTCTTCAAGGTACAGAGAACAAAATGTCCTGTTGAACCAAGCCCAAGTGTGTACAAATTGCCTACCAACTTCTGAACCTTGGGCTCCAAACATTGGTTAAAAGAGTCAGAAAGACTGTACACCAGATGATCAGATAATCTGCTTTGAGCCTGGGCCGCCTAGACATGTTGGCAAGGCTTCACATCTGATAGTCCAACAATATAATAGGCTTGTCAAAAGAATTTCTGTTCAAAGCATCATTCATGATAGCAACACTATCTGGGAATGAGTAAATCTTGTGAAGACAAACTTCACAGAATTAGTCCATATACTACCGAGGATATTGGACTAGTTATTTAACATATTTACAGACACATTTTTCTCTATATGATAATAACAATGAATGAAAAGTGGACACATATTTTCACAGAAGTGGGAGATTGATGGGAAACAAAGTCAGACAAAGGGACAGGAAGGAATGAAATGATTGAATTGAATTTTAATTTTAATAATAAGATAAAAATGATCATCTTATTGTGCTTAAGGTATGGCAGAATAATGAAGAATACTTGTTTCAAAGTCATGAGGACCTGCATTTGGGTACCCATGTTTCATGAGACAGAGATATGCAGATCATGAGTATGTGTAACAGATAGATTCATGAAGGAGTCACATACTCCATACTGAGGAAAAGAAATCTGCCTTTCAGATAAAAGGACAGAGTGACAAGGAAAGAAGAAGCCTGGTAGTCAAATGCATCTGATTAGTCATGCATACCAGAGAACACGCATATGCGTGTATGAAGTGATCCTCCACATGGCCACATGAAAAAATCACATGAACGATATTTAGTTACATTATGCCTCATTCTGACTGGATTTCTGTTTGAGTCCCTATTCCTTATGTTGTGATTAGCAGAAGAACCTTTCAGCTTGCCAGATTTCTCTCATATATTTCTACTATCATTCAAGGGAACTCATGATGAAGAAAACTGCTCATGTAGACTCAGAGAAATCCTGAAGGTGGATGATTCAAGGAGTTTCCCTACGTTTAGGATCCAGACCACTTCATGGACCGAGTGATCTTTTATATCAACGTCTTCCCTAGAATCCAACACTTCCCTTAGGGTTTTACATGATGTCTCATTGGCAGAAATGATGAATAAGCCCTCTGTTGTGGGGCATTTTTCCCTTATTACAACAAGCTGTCCTGAGAGGAAGAAAGGGAAATACCTGTCAAATGTCATGGAGCACAGAGCACTATTTGCTCATGAAAACCAGATTATGGCGAGCACAGATGCAGTGCAGAGGCTGACATTGACAAGCCTTGAACTGGTTTTGTGCCTCAATCTTTTTTTATACACATCCCATCCTAATGTTAACCCTGAAAGATAAGGCAACACTTTTTTTTTCAGATTTTACTTAGGAGAACCAGAAATGAACCATGTGAGACCTAACAGAATTGCTATGGGCCATTTTCCATCTTAGCAAATGGAACTCGGCCCTTTTCCAAAGAGTTTTCCTCTTTGGTCCTGGTGTGGCACAGAGACCCTATGTAAACATGATGTCAGAAAAGGTCTTTTTTCAAGATGTCTTCCCATTGCATCTAAGGAGCAGAAGTGATCATTACCTAGAACACTGTAATTTATATGGCTCTTTTTAAAAACCCAATTTCAATTGCATAATATCCATATTGTAATGGTTTAGGTATCCTGCAGGGTCTATATATTTTTCTTCCCTTTACTCTACACTGTTTTTAATTTGTAAGATGTCTTTAAGGCATGATCTAGTGTTCTCTAAGACATGATCATGTGGGAATTCCCACAAGATGATGCTAAGTTGCACTACATCATAAGATAAATGATATTTAATTGATCAATTTCCCTGAACTATGTAAAAGCAATTGTTTCAGTAGTCATATTCGTTTTCACAGCCACTTTCACTTTTATTCACATCAATCAGTTTTTTATTGTCTTCAAATGTCATAGTGAACCTCCTCCCATTCTTATATTTCTTGTAAAGCTTTTAGGAGAACCATTGTTAAATTTCTATCATCAGCAGTATTTCCCCTTCATAAGAAGCTTGTAGAGCTTTTAGGAGAACCATTCTTAAATTTCTATCATCAGCAGTATTTCCCCTTCATAAGAATGTATATATTCTATTTGTCTGGAACAATTGAATGTTCTCCTTATAATCAAGCTTAGTCTTGATATCAGAATATAGAGATCTCTAGCTGGACATGGGGCATATTGTTTTGTTTTGGGTTTGTTTTTTACAGTGCCTTCCCCTGCACAAGAAAATATCAACATGCATCAATATTGGATGCAAAATTGAAGTGGGAACCAGGATGGTACTTGAAGGAAGGTGGAGGACTCACTTTCTTCTGGGTTCTAGCTGAGTCTTTGTTCTTTAAGATGAATTGCTTCAGTGCATCTGCATTTATGTCTTTCACAGTCAACCCAGGAAAGATGGGAAAAGCTGTGGAAATTCTTGAGTTCATTCTACTGTAGGTATTTTGAAGTTGTGTCATTATAATGTCATGTGGATTCTTACAACCTATAAGAAGAAATGAGAATATGTATTGTCACTAAGAATAATGAAACTGAGCAATCCTTCCAATCAGATTTAGGAACAACTGCTGTATTTTATGTCTCATTCTTTTTTTGGGACAATGTAGACTGTATGCCCTAAGCATTAGGAGACTTACATGGATATTATGATGTGTAAGTAAGGATGTGTAATCCGAGAACTCTAAAATCGAGGAGAAAGAATTCAATTTATTACTTCACTGGAGAATTTTGTATGGCGGCCTATTTTTTGTTATACTTTGACAGTGGAGGGAAGAGGGCTTATGGGACTTTTGAGGAGGGGGTAACTAGGAAAGGCAAAATCATTTGGAATGTAAACAATTCAAAAAATTAAAAATAAAACCCTGAAAATAAATATTGGAAAAATAAAAGTAGTCCAGTTTCAGTTTCCTCCAAAAATACAAATGACCCCATAGATTATTTTTATGATACATGAGAAAATTTTAAATAGCCATTTCCTCTAATCTTCAAAAGTCATTGTTACTGTCACTTGTCTGGAAGTCACTTTCTACATTCGAACCTCATCTATTTGTTAGAATTTAAAAGATCTTCCTTGTAAGCACACTTGATGATCTCAGAATTTTAAATTGTATCCAAAAGCTTTTTTAATTTTATTACTATTATTTATTTGGCAATGATTTATTTTAAAAAGGCAATATAAAGAATAGCAGGTGATGGGATAGGGACATCTCCAATAATCTAAATATGAATTCTCATTCAGTGGCAGAATTGTCATATTTAGATGTGAGCTGCATATTTCACATGGACTCTGAGATATTGCTACATTTACAATTTACATTTTAAAATTTTTTGTAAGGTGTGCACTCTTATTAAAATGGTTTCAAGTCAGTGTAGAGGACAGCCCTGCCTGCCGCAATAACTCGACCCACTCCCAGGGAGAACAAAGCCATCATATATAAAATTGGGGGACAAAAATAGGGGGTGGTGGTAGAGGGCACAATTGTTGACAGTTCAGAAGTTAAAAATAAAAATGAAGAATTATTAAGGCAGAGGACTTTAAAAAATTGCAGTACATAATTTATACGAAAGCAATGCTTTCACCTTCCCCAGTGTGGACTCAAGGCATGGATACAGCCATCCTCCTCTTAGGAATAGGGATGGCTGTTGGGCGTGTGAGGGACTTTTTGAAACAATATATTTCATGGATACTTGGAATGACTGTTAAAAACAAAACTAACAAACAAAAACAATCTATAATCAAAGTCCTCAGCTACATTGTAGAATTTTGGGGGATGTTTGCTCCAACCCACCACAGTTCCAGTTTTTAAATCCTGGGACAAAAGCACAAAAACAAAACAAATTCTATATTTTTTAAAGTCGCTGAATTTCTTGCTGCTTATGAGAAATCTTCAAACACACACAAAATAAAAAAGGCTTCTGATGACAGTTTGCTTAAAGACAACGACTTGTTCTTTGAAGGTGTTTTTGTTTTAACTTTAGTTATGCTTCTCTTTTTAATTGTTTTGCTCTGATGTATATATTTGTACCATATTGAGCCTGATACCTGAGCAGGTCAGAACAGGGAATTTGATCCCCTAAAATTGGAATAATGGATGCCTACCAGCTATCACATGAGTGTTGGCAAACAATGAAAAATTTCTTTTGTTTGTAGGATTTTCTGTAATGACTACCAAATGACTTTTCAGTTATTTTCTTTAGAAATGATACATCCAGAGTTTTTATTCATATTTATAGGAAAATTTAGTTTCTGTAGGGGAAAACACCGAAGTTTCTGTTATATTTTTTGTCAGACTGCAGACTGTTTCAGAATAAGATGTTTTCATGTGCCTGAAGACTATAATAATGAATTATGGATTTAATAAATGAAATGTTTAGTTATTTTGTTTTAATGTGAATTCATATTTAAGACTGAATAATGAAAACATTCTCAGCTAGTCCTCCCTTACATTTCCCTGTTATTTACCTTGGAGTGCTCTTGGAGCTTACTTGTGGCCAGGACAGAACCACAGTTGATAATCTCCACTGTTCTGAGAGGCAAAAAGAAACAACGGTCACAAATAATTTGACTGTAGAATCTTGAAGAATCGAGTGATTTTCTTTACTTGCAATTTTCAGCTCTGTAGCAGGGAAATAATTACAACTAGCATTAAGAGCATATCTTCTGAACACAGATTTGAGTCATCAGGACTGATTTCAGGAGAAAACCCTTGGGTACTTGCCTTTCCTAACTGAGGGAATCTTGGTCTATGGATCCACAACAGACTAAGAAATTACATTCAGCCATCCACACTAACCATGACCAATATTATTACAAAATGACTCACATAGGTCTCTCCTGTCTGTCAGTGGAAAATTATACATTGATTTGGCATGAGGTCACATCCTAGTACCCAGAGAGTCATATACTCACAGTGATTATGATGACTTTCTAAAGGAACATCTGAAAGATATGGTTATTTCAGTAACAGTGAGAAAAATAGACAAAAAACAGAGAGGCTTTGATGGTGCCTAAGAATACACACAACCATTGGCTTTCATTTAGAGAGAGCCAGTCTATTGAGAGAGTGAAGATATATCTAAACTGAAAAGAAGTCCCACAACTTAATTAATAATTCCTGCACTCAGAGTTATGGATACATTTGAAACAATCATATAAATCGTACTTTCTTTTGAGATACTTAGCATCTTAAAGGAATGATGAAAATGATTCCATGCTCTAATTGGAGTTATCATCAACAGAACTTTCTTGTTGGTTCATGATTAAAATTAAGGAATTTTTCCATGGAGTTCAAATGTATTATGCTAGCGGATGAAAATCCATTCCAGCAAACACTCAAAACTCCACCCACCCAAACATAAAAGGAGAGAAAAGAGTGAGACAGAGAAACAGACTAACATTCAGATTGTCATCATATAAACTCACATGAAGTGATAGAGTGGGACATACAGAGAAACAAACACAGAATGAGTGATAGAGAATTAAAAGATATGCACAATTAAAAAGAGAAAAATAAACATACAAATATGTATGCAGAGAGAAAAACAGAAATATACAATTATATTTATTAAATAAGTAAAACCCAACACAAACACAGCACACGTGCACGCTTACACCTCCCCATACAGAAAAAGAAACCAAGAAGGAATGGGAGAGGAGAGGAATCATATAACATCCTTGTTGTGAGTAGAGGGACAAATATCTTCATATTTTCTGCCAGTGAAAATGGCAATTCCAACAAGGTGTACCTGATAGAGGCGAGAACAAAAGGAAACATGGTCAATCTTGATCGCCTATGTCACGCCTACAGAGGAGCTCAACCCAACACTGTAATGTATTCTTTCACTACCTAAAAAAATGTAATTTTTTATCATATGTGAGTACACTGTAGCTGTCTTCACACACTCTAAAAGAGGGAGTCAGATCTCATTATGGATGGTTGTGAGCCACCACTTCATTGCTGGGAATTTAATTCAGGACCTTAGGAAGAGCAGTCAGTGCTCTTAACTGGAGAGCCATCTCTCCAGCAACCTTTCAACTCTTTCAAAGTCATCTTATTTTCTTTGAAAAAGTTGCAGGGGCACAGAACTGATACTCAGTAAGTACCCAAAACCTGAACAGTTTCATAGCATCAAAATTCATCACACTATGTAACTCAGCACTTCAATTAAAAAGCGTCCACAGAAAGTGAAAACCAAGTCTCTTAGAATTATAAGAACTGGATTGCTTCAACTAAACAAAATGTTTTAGATCACCAGGGTTCAATAAAATTTTGGTTTCCAGTTAATGAAACATACTAAGGGCCCAATTAAAGAACAGCATTATTGAGAGTAATATCCGATCTTTCAAGAGACTGAGGTTAGAGAAAGAAGTTATTTTAAGTATAGAAACCTCATGATGTGGAATGGAACAGAAATGATCTTACCGGTGAAGCCAAGAATGACTAGGAAGGACCTAACTTGGCATGACCATGCTTCCCAGTCTTGGAAGTTGACATCTCCATGATTTTGCATGGTCGCCCTTTAAGCACAAGGAAGCTGTGTTGCGCAGGGCTTAGCACTGCATAGGAGAAGTGATGGAAGCCGCTGCATCTCCAGTAGTGCAATCAATTTCCTCTGCCATGGTGGGCAGGGGAGACGTGTGGATTTTTTGAGGGTACTAGGTGAAATGTTTGTTTGCTTTTTAATAACCATCATGAAGGTGGGCATATGTCTCATTTTAAAGACAGGTAAGAAGCATAACTAGTCTGTTATTTTTGCATTTATAGGACACCCACTTGGAGTGGTGTATACTTGGCCATTCAGGCCTCTGAAAAGTTTTCCAGCCCTTCATAGGAGCTGAGGCGGGAAGAGTTAGCAGTAGAGTGAAGGGGACACCAGCACCTGGCCAGCAGGTCCAGTCTCCACCACCCAACTGCAAGAAATGCCCATGACCATGACCTTCCCGCGCAGGAATACGGGGCCCGGCGCCTCCCTCCACCCCATCCTGGCTACCAGGGCATCAGCCAGGCTGCAGGTTCAGGGAAGACTGGGATGCGAGCACATGACCAGCTGCACCTGGACCTCAGCGCGCCTAGGACCTGCAGCAACACTGCCCTGGCATCACAGTTCTGGCCAGAGGGGAAGGGCCCGAGCCTGGGCGGTCAGAGCTTGCTGCCTTCTAGTTCCAGTGTCTCTCGGATCCTAGCCTCGCCTGGACCCCAGAATCACCTATTGCATCCCCTGCTGCCCTGCAGGCTGGCACCAGGAATTCACCTTCCTGCCCACACTGCACATCTCTGCTGTGATCACCAGTCCCTGTGGCTGCAGCAGGGCTGGTGGCCGTGGCTGGTCCAGGAGAGGTATTGGACCCCACCACTAGGTATTCTGCCTTCCCTGCCCAGGTATTCCACCCCACCCTGCCCTGCCCTGGCTTGCCCCGCCCTGGCCCGCCCTGCCCTGGCCAGTCCAGCCTTGCACAGCCCCGCCTTGCACACACTTCCAGGATAGTCACTGGCACTTCACAGGCACCGCCTCCAGACCTCCCATTGGCTCGAAACTTCCCGAGGTCCTGCCCCATCAGCTTAAGCTTGCACTGAGATCCCCAAGTGCTGCAGATTAGTGCACTCTCGATTACTAAAGATTTTGTTTAAAATAAGGTTAATGTCAGAATACATATGAAATAGGATTTTAGAGTTTTGAAAAGTTTCAAAGTTTTGAAAAAGAAAATCAGATATACAGTCACCCCCATAATCAAGATACAGTAGAATATTTTCACATCCCAAACTGTGCCTCTTGGTCAAAGGCCCTGTTTCCACTCCTACTTTACACCAGCCAGACCTTCCCAACCATTAACAGTTAAACTCTTTTAATCCTCATTTTGAATTATGGGAAAAGTCCAGGACAGTGAAGCAAGTTTTCCTGAATCACATCACTTGTAAATGTAATTCAGAATTAAATTAAAAAAGCAGTTCTTTATTTATCACCATATTCACATAAGATTTGTTGTAAACCAAATGACTACTCGACAAATACATTGACTTCTCCTGAGGTCTCTAGAACACTGAAGTACCAAATTCTGAGCCCTTGATTCTAGCAGACTTACAGGATTAGGTTCCTTGTGGGTCCCTGTGGCCACATTTCCATGGTGAAAATGAGATTGTTGTGTTTATTTCTATCAGAGGCACATTATTTCATATAGATTCGTTAACTT
Organism: Apodemus sylvaticus; assembly: GCF_947179515.1. Taxonomy (NCBI): domain Eukaryota; kingdom Metazoa; phylum Chordata; class Mammalia; order Rodentia; family Muridae; genus Apodemus; species Apodemus sylvaticus. The sequence continues at coordinate 80,741,009 of NC_067488.1, read as the reverse complement.
TGGTTGTGTGGCTGATAGCAATATGATGTAAGCCTGAAGGTATTTTACTTGTCTTCTCTATTTGGCACAATAGAACCTTATGCATAGGAACACCAGAAAATTTTCACCATGGTATTTGGGGGGCATTTCAAGCAGGGAAGTCAACAGAAGGCATAAGGTGCAAATTAGAAAACAAAGCTCTGAAAAGCATAGTACACAGTCTTGAAGGAACATGTATGCACAGCTTGATAACTGAAACCATAAAGGAGAATACTGCTGTGTTTGACTTCAGCTCAGGTCTCAGCTCATGCACAGATGATAGAGAAAGCACAGTGATTTGGAGGTTTTGTTTTGTGTCTTTATGTAAACCCACAAATGTAGAATCCAAAAATAGTGAGGGTTGAGTATTTTGTTAATTTATTACTTATAATTTGTTGACTATTTTTTTGAGCATTCCCACTTCTGGGATTTCCAAGAAGTTAGAACCAGCTCCTTGTCCATAAGCTGCTTGCAGTCTGTCAGTCTTGTAATTTCCACAGAAAAATAGTCCAGTCACAAGTACAGTCCCCTGTTTCCTACAGATAGGCTGAAAGGTTTTTTAAAAGCTGAAATTAATTCACATTAATATGTTTAGTTTAACCTACTCAATATGCTCAAATATTCTTTCACATGTAATTATAAAACTATTACCAAGTTATTGCATATAAGTTTGTTTATTTAAATTAATACTTACTTTTTACAATATTCTGTGTACTTTTCATTTAACATCTAAGTTCACAGTAACCACATTTCATGTGTACTATAAGCTGTATATGGCTGGTGGCTTGTCTGTGAACACCACAGATTGGAAAGTACAGTTATAACTTCTTCATTAGGTGACAATCTAATTTGAGATTTGAAGTTTGGATAGAAGCTGGCAGTAGGGAGCTGTTAAAGTTTGGATGTGTAGTTTCTCCCAAAAGACAGACAGGATGAACCCTTGCATTCTTGGCTGGTGGCACAATTTTGGAAGATTTCTAGAAACTTTAGTGGATCTGGGCTGGGGGAAGAAGACCAGGAATGATGTGTATCTGATGCTATCTTGTTCCTCGCATCTTTCTGTCTTCTCTGCTTTGTACCATAATGGGGAGAAGATGTTTTCTGATAGAACCCACAGGCTGTGATGTTGCCCAAGCACCTGGGGCCAAAACGTGAGTCAAAATAAGTACTTCCTCCCTTCAGATGTATATGTCAGGCATTTGGGCCACAAAAATAAAATGTTAGCTCAGAAAGTGTTTAGAAAATGCATTTAAACCAAAGGCAACAGGAGTTTAAGAGTCCAAATGACAGAACTGTGATTTTATCTTGCAAATGGTTTATTATGTACCATAAATAGATGGGTAAATTTTTACTTTATTGTAAGAGCAGTAAATGATAAAATAATGCAAATGATGAGATAAATATTTCTTTAAATTGAGAAAATCCAACCAGTAAGATACCTTTATAGGGGAGAAAACTATTAGAAGTAGAAAATTAATTGTAAGTAAAATAAAGTTTATTTTTGAGAACAAGTTGTGACTGTGAAGATACATTATCAAAAGTGTTTTAAAGGAAGAATGGAAAAGTGGTCATAATTGAATATTGAGAGTCTGGATGAAGAGGCACAGAGTGTAAAGAATTTAATTAAGATGCTGGGATTGTTTGTTTATTCTTTTAAGATTTCTGTATTTATTACTTGAAAGTACACTGTAGCTTTCTTCCGACAGCCCCAAAGAGGGCATCAGATCTCATTCCCGAGAGCTGTGAGACACCTTGTGTTTCCTGAGATGTGAATTCAGGACCTCCCGAAGCAGTCAGTGCTCTTCCCCACTGAGCCATCTCTCCAGCCCTAAGACACTATTCTGTGTCATCAATATGCTATCTACTGATACAAAAAATTCAGAAGAAGCAGGTTCTGAGGAGAAGTGAGTTCACTTTGGAAAAAGTGAGTGAAAATTCCTGGGGGCAGTGGGATCTCCACCATGGAGATGGTTTCATTGGTGACCAATTGGCATGCGTGTGATGGCATGAAGCTTAGAGCTACAACATAGTTTGAACGATCTGGAATCAAGAAGGCACAGTTGTCGTAGTGCCTCTGTGGCTTGGAGAAACTTATTATCAAAAGCAACTGAGTGAGGAAAGGGTTTATTTGAGCTCAAATAAAGGGTTTATTTAGTTTGTAGTCCATCCTCAAGAAAGTCAAGGCTGAACGTTGTCAGTGCAGGAACCTGGAAGCAGGAACTGAAGCTGAGGCAGTGGAGTAATGCTGGTTTCTGGCTTCTTCTTCATGGATTGCTCAATCTGTTTCCAATTGGTACCCAGGACCACCATCTCAGGGGTGGTTCACCTACACTTATCTAGGATAATATCTACTTATCAGTGAGTGAATACCATGTCTGTTCTTTTGTGATTGGGTCACCTCACTCAGGATGATATTTTCTAGATAGATCCATTTGCCTAAAAATTTCATGAATTCGTTGTTTGTAATAGCTGAGTAGTACTCCCCTGTGTAAATGCACCACCTTTTCTGTATCCATTCCTCCATTGAGGGACATCCAGGTTGTTTCCAGATTCTGCCCATTATAAATAAGGCTCCTATGAACATAGTAGAGCATGTGTCATTATATGTTGGAGCATCTCCCATAGTACTATATCCTAGTTTCTAAGGAACTGACACACTGATTTCTAGAGCGGTTTTGCCAGCTTTCAATCCTACTAGCAATGGAGGAGTGTTCCTCTTTCTCAACATCTGCTCCAGCATCTGCTGTCACCTGAGTTTTTGACCGTTGCTATTCTGACTGGTGTGAGGTGGAATCTCAAGGTAGTTTTGATTTGAATTTCCTGATGACTATGGATATTGAACATTTCTTTATGTGCTTCTCAGAACGTGGTATTCCTCAGTTGAGAATTCATTGTTTAGCTCTGTACGCCATGTTTAATAGGGTTATTTGGTTCTATGGAGTCCAGCTTCCTGAATTCTCTGTATATATTGGATAGTAGTCCTTTAATTTAGAATTGATAAAGATCTTTTCCCAATCCTTTGATTGCCATTTTGTCTTATTAACAGTGTTCTTTGCTTTACAGAAGCTTTGCAATTATGTGAAGTCCCATTTGTCAATTCTTGATCTTAGAGCATAAGCTATTGTTGTTCTGTTAAGGATCGTGTCCCCTGTGCCTATGTGTTCCAGGATCTTGCCCGATTTCTTTTTTATTAGTTTCAGTGAATCTGGTTTTTTGTAGAGGTCTTTGATCTACTTGGACTTGAGCTTTGTATAAGGGCATAAAAATTTCTTTCTTCAGATTTCTTTCTTCAGAAACTTGAAGTTCTTGTCATACAGATCTTTCACTTCTTTTGTTAGAGTCACACCAAGGTATTTTATATTATTTGTGACTATTGTGAAGAGTTTTGTTTCTCTAATTCTTTCTCAGTCTTTTTATCATTTGAGTAGAGGAAGGCCACTGATTTCTTTGAGTTAACTCTATATCGAGTCACTTTACTGAAGTTATTTATCAGGTTTAGGAGTTCTCTGGTGCAATTTTCAAAGTGAAGGTGCTGCTGGGAGATCACTCTGTCCTACTGGGCAGTCCACAGAGGGAGGTGGAGCCACCTGGCTCCTTGGAGCAAAATCTTACTTATCATTTCTTAATGTGGCACTTAAGCAATTTACTTGAGGTAATCCTATCATACCTGGATGCATAAATGAAAACATCTTGCTTTCTTCCTTTGCATTTTAATATGTAATTGAAATAAATATTTGTTCACAAGAGGTTTTGTGGGTTTAATTATGCATAAATCTATAGGACACTCTGTTTCAATATATATTACACAATAACAAAAATTCTACAGAAAATTGTGTCTCTATTTGTATAATGCATGAGAATATGATATGATTTATTTGTCTGAATTTCCCGATTTTGACAAATTAATAAGTTCACATGCTTATTTCCTTAGATGCTAAAAAAGCATCTACTTCTGAAATAAATAAAACACTCCTTCATGTTAAAAATATTGGAACCAACCCAAAGAAAGCTATATTAAATAAAATCTCCATCAAATAATTCTTTAAAGACATAAAAAGGGCAATTCTCGGTGTGTGTTTGTGTGTGTGTGTGTGCATATGTGTGAGCAACTGGGGATGTGTTCCAGCTCTGGAACTCAAGACCCTCTTGCCTAGATTCTAACTAATGGCAGGCTCTGGAATGTGACCTTTCTGCTAGTTTCTAACAAAGAGCTGGGTCTAGAACTTCTGATTTTTTTGGGTCATTAGAGAGTTAGGCTGTAATTTTTACCCTTTCATGGTGAATGGGAAGAGGAACTGTAGGAAGGAAGAAGAGAAATGGGATGAAGACTGCACAATAAAAGAAGATTAAAGATAATTTTAAAAGAAAGAGATAAATATGCTAAATTCACACTCAAAATTTGTATATCGTTCAATCCTTTTAGAATATATTTGCAATGAATTTAGTATATTGGCTTAAGCCTTGGCTTGTAACAACCACACTAATTAGTGACATTGTGTGATATGGTTGTATAGGAAAATAGTTTTCTCAAAACAGCATGGATTTCTTCTCTAAGTCTACATTGTGTAAGCATAAATTAGGCTGTGTCCGTCTAGTCTAAAACACAAACATACAAGATGCCTTGAGCAATTTTCATACCAACATCACGACACTCTTCCTCAAGTTTTTCCTAGTGCTGCCCATTCATCTGCAAGCATCATGATTTTACTTTTCATAATGAATAATGCTTAATTCTGTAAATGTGAAATGTTGATACTACCTGTTTGTCAGGTGATGTACGTCTAGACAGTTTCCAATTTCTAGTTATTATAAGTAAAACAGAAATAAACATATATAACCAAATATCTGTAGTAACATAGAGAGTCAATTGCATATATGTCCAATATTGGTATAACTGGATCTTTTGTAATATTTACTTTCTTCTTTTTGGGAAAACACAGTGAATTTTAAAAAGACTCTTCCAGTGTTCAATCTAACCAACAGCAAAAGTCTTTTGTTTTCACCATCATCCTTGCTATCATTTGCTGTCTTTTGTTTTACTAATCTTGGACTTTATGACTACTGTAGAATAGAATCTCATAACAATTTTCATTTTCATTTTGCTCAGCCCTGAAAGAGATGCCCAAGATTAAACCCTCTCATCAAGCTTAAGAAATTTATAAGGAAAAAGAGACAAAAATATTTGCTCATGCATTCTAATAACAAAAAAAGACAATGCTTCTTTGTCAATTTTTTATTTCTTTGTCAATTTTATTTCATATTTATTTTTCATTATCTTTATTTCTTATGCCCCATAAAGGAGTGAACTTATGTGAAATATTATCTGCATACATTAATATTATCATAAACATTTCTATTATATTATAAAATATAGTGACTCTTGACTAATTGATCTGAGGATGGAGAGTGAGTGGAAGCAAGAAACTGATATTTGTCAAGATAAAGGACACATGTTATAAAATCACACTTTTTTGAACTTCCTATCTCCTAAGCATGCTTTCTGTATTCTATACTGTGTTTTGGATATGCTGGAAGAAAGATCAAAGGGAATAAAAGGGATGCCTATAGGCATCTCAGGATCCAGCCAGAATAGGAATATGAAAAGACAATAGCATCACAGGTTCCATTGAGGCTCACCCAAATCCATATGGGTGAGGAAGAGGAACAGTCTCAAGATGTTCTCCTAACTACATTATTTTCTTCCTTCCCTCTCTCCATGATTCTGGTATTTCTTTCCTTGAATTCACCTGGGGAGCCATTGGTAAAGTGGGAATTTCACAGAGCAGCAGTAAGGTGCCTATAGCCTCAGGGACTTGCTTTCTGTCTTGGTGATGGAATGCACTGTAGGGAGAGGAGATCCTATCTGCTGAGAGAATTCTCTTGGGTCTTTAATTACCTTGTGAAAAGTTGAGCAGGACCCTGTTGATATTCTTCATTTAAGTGGATATGATAACGTACATGAATAATGCCTTTCTGATATAATCCCATTCAGCATAACATATTTGTGAAAAGCCCTGGGATCCTCCTCAGGAGGATCTTCCAATGTGGTTCCTAGAATTTCTGTCAAGGTTAACAGCAGAACTGACTTCATGGATCAGCAGGCTGCCTGTGCAGAATTAACAAATATGCTGAACTATGTGGCACAGCCTCCTCATTGTAGGCATTGGTTCCATCCATCAAGTGGATGGGCATTAGTTAATAGTAAAAAGGAGTGGTCTGGCTCTTTATGAGAAGGGAAGTTTTATAACATACTGTAACTAGATACTTCAGGCTGTCTGAAATTTGTGGTGTTCTTCCTATCACAGCTTATTAAGTACTGACATCTCAGATATGATCCAATATGGTAGACATTTATAATTAGTTTTGTCTTGTTTTGAGTAATGGTCTTGCTATATAGACAAAGCTATAATGAAATTATAAATACTCCTGTCTCCATATCCAAAGTGGTGGAATTATTATAGGCATGAACTAATGCCTGAGGTGAGACCTGGCTCCATTTATGCACCTCAACTGGGTTTTTAAATCTCCAGGCCTTGACTTAGGATGGTGGCTTCGAAGATAAAAGCATTTTCTGACAAAAGTAATGCCCCCAGTAAGTGTGATCTATTGAGTCCTTGTACTAGGAAGGAGAGAACAAATCCTACCAAGTAGAAGCATTTGCATGAACACACACACACACACACACACACACACACAGCACACAGATGCACACACACAGAAAATAACAATTTACCTAATATTCAGAATATATTATTTTAACTGCATAATAATGACTATATACACATAATTTTCACTTTTGTCTGTTTCTTTGTATTTGTTTTCTGATCATCTAAAGTTGCCAAATGCCTATGTGTAATCACAGAAATTTACAAAATTGAGGCAGAAAATTACAAACTGGAGGTACACCTAGGTAACAAAGAAGATATTCTGCTTGAAAATCACAAGCTGCCATGAAGCTATTTGTTGTCATCTACTAATCTGGGGTATACTGGTAAGTATAGTGAGTGGTTGTGTTTTGATTTTTTTCTTGTAGTTTCTTAGTTGTTATCATCATCATCATCATCATTATTATTATTGTTATTAAATCATTCTTAATAGTCCAGACTTTATCCCTCTCCTGTTCCAGCCTCTGACTCTTCTATATCCAATACCTCCTCCTTTCTCCCATCTCCAAGAGGGAGATACCCACAAACTCTACCCCTCCAGCCCTTCCAATTCCCTGTTGCCTCATGTCTCTTTATGGCGAGGTACATCTTGGCTGACTGAGTCTAGACCTGGTAGTCCTCTGCAGTATATGTACTGAAAGCCTCATATCAGCTGGTGTATGCTGCCTGGTTTGTGGCTCAGTGTCTGAGAGAGGTCTGGGGTCCATGTTAATTGAGACTACAGGTTTTCTATAGGCTTCCTCTCCTCCTCAGTTTCTTCCAGCTTTTCTCTAGTTCACCTAATGGGGTCTTGAATCTATTTCCATTGCCTCTGAATCTTTCAGTCTCTTGGTGGGTCTTTCGAAGGGCAGCCATGAAAGGCCCACTTTTTTGAGCACAACTCAACATATGTAATAGTGTTAGGCCTTGCAGACTCCCCATGGGAGGATCTCAGTTTGGGCTTGTCACGAGACATCCTTTTCCTCTGGCATTTCTCCATTTTTGTCCCTGCAGTTTTCTCAGATGGGAACTCTTCTGGGTCAGAATTTTTTACTGTAAGATGGCAACCCCACCCCTCTACTTGCGTTCTCTTTTGAGGCTACACCTTTAGACATACATGCAACACCAAATCTTTTCGAGTTACAACGTGTTGTTTAGGAAAAAGAAGATAATTTTCTACGATGCAGGATTTCCTTAAAGCGTGGTATTCTGACATATTTTTTAGAGAGAAAATTCTCTTCTGGGTTCTCTTTTGAGGCTACAAGTTTAGACACACACGCAACACCAAATCTTTTCGAGTTACAATGTGTTTTTTAGGAAATACAAAATAATTTTTTACAATGCGTTATTCCTTCTCGTAAAGTTTATGTATTTCTTATACGTACGTATTTGTCTTTACTCTGCAACACTGTATTTCCTTATAACGTGGTATTCTTACATATTCTTTCGAGAGAAAACTCTCTTGTGCCTTCTTTTTTGAGGCTACACGCTTAGACATACACGCAACACCAAAGCTTTTCGAGTTACAACGTGTTGTTTAGGAAAAACAAGATAATTTCGCACGATGCGGGATTTCCTTAAAACGTGGTATTCTGACATATTTTTTCAAGAGAAAACTCTCCTGTGCGTTCTCTTTTGAGGCTACACGCTAAGACATACACGCAACTCCAATGTTTTTCGAAGTACATAATGTTGTTTAGGAAAAACAAGATAAGTTCGCACAATGCAGGATTTCCATAAATCGTGGTATTCTGACATATTTTTTGGAGAGAAAATTCTCCTGTGGGTTCTCTTTTGAGGCTACACATTTAGACATACACACAAAACCAAATCTTTTTGAGTTACAACGTATTGTTTTGGAAATACAAGATAATTTTGTACAATGCGTTATTTCTTCTCGTAAAGTTGAAGTATTTCTAATACGTACGTATTTGTCTTTACTCTGCAACACTGTATTTCCTTATAACGTGGTATTCTTACATATTCTTTCTAGAGAAACCTCTCCTGTGCGTTCTCTTTTGAGGCTACACGCTTAAACATACACGCAACACCAACTATTTTTGAATTACAATGTGTTGTTTAGGAAAAACAAGATAATTTCGCACTATGAGGGATTTCCTTAAAATGTGGTATTCTGACATTTTTTTTCGAGAGAAAACTCATCTGTGCATTCTCTTTAGAAGCTACTCACTTAGAAGTACACGCCACACCAAATCTTTTCAAGTTACAACATGTTGTTTAGGAAATAAAAGATAATTTTGTACGATACATTATTTCTTATCGTAAAGTTTAAGTATTTCTAATAAGTACGTATTTGTCTTTACTCTGCAAAACTGCATTTCCTTGTAACGTGGTATTCTTACATATTCTTTCGCAAGAAAACTCTCCTGTGCATTCTCTTTTGAGGCTATACACTTAGACATACACACAACACCTAAGCTTTTTGAGTTAAAACATTTTGTTTAGGAAAAGAAGATAATTTTGCACGATGCAGGATTTCCTTAAAACGTGGTATTCTGACATATTTTTTCGAGAGAAAACTCTCCTGTGTGTTCTCATTTGAGGCTACACGCTGAGACATACAAGCTACACCAAAGCTATTAGAGTTACTACATGTTCTTTAAGAAAAACAAGATAATTTCGCATGATGCGGGATTTCCTTAAAACGTGGTATTCTGACATATTTTTTCGAGAGAAAATTCTCCTGTGGGTTCTCTTTGGAGGCTACACATTTAGACATACACGCAACACCAAAGCTTTTCAAGTTACAACGTGTTGTTTAGGAAAAACAAGATAATTTCGCACAATGCAGGATTTCCTTAAAACGTGGTATTCTGACATATTTTTTTCGAGAGAAAACTCCTGTGCATTCTCTTTTAAGGCTACATGCTTAGACATACACACAATACCAAATCTTTTTGAGTTACAACGTGTTGTTTAGGAAAAACAAGATAATTTTTTATGATGCTTTATTTCTTCTTGTAAAGTTTAAGTATTTCTAATACGTATGTATTTGTCTTTACTCTGCAACACTGTATCCTTGTAATGTGGTATTCTTACATATTCTTTCGAGAGAAAACTCTCCTGTGCGTTCTCTTTTGAGGCTACACACTTAGACATACACGCATCATCAAAGCTTTTCGAGTTACAACGTGTTGTTTACGAAAAAAAAAAGATAATTTCGCAAGATGCGGGATTTCCTTAAAACGTGGTAATCTGACATATTTTGTCGAGAGAAAATTCCTCTGTGGGTTCTCTTTTGAGGCTACATGTTTAGACAACCATGCAACACCAAATCTTTTTGAGTTATAATGTGTTGTTTAGGAAAAACAAGATAATTTCCCACTATGCGGGAGTTCTTTAAAACGTGTTATTCTGACATATTTTTTCGAGAGAAAACTCTCCTGTGCGTTCTCTTTTGAGGCTACGAGCTTAGACATACAAGCAACACAAAATCTTTTCTAGTTACAACGTGTTCTTTAAGAAAAACAAGATAATTTCGCATGATGCGGGATTTCCTTAAAACGTGGTATTCTGACATATTTTGTCGAGAGAAAATTCTCCTGTGGGTTCTCTTTTGAGGCTACACATTTAGACATACAGGCAACACCAAATGTTTTCGAGTTACAACGTGTTGTTTAGGGAATACAAGATAATTTTTTACGATGCTTTATTTCTTCTCGTAATGTTTAAGTATTTCTAATACGTACGTATTTGTCTTTACTCTGCAACACTGTATTTGCTTGTAACGTGATATTCTTACATATTCTTTTGAGAGAAATCTCTCCTGTGCATTCTTTTTTGAGGCTACACAGTTAGACATACACGCAACACCAAAGCTTTTCGAGTTACAGCGTGTTGTTTAGGAAAAAAAAGATAATTTCGCAAGATGCAGGATTTCCTTAAAACGTGGTATTCTGACATGTTTTGTCGAGATAAAATTCCTCCGTGTGTTCTCTTTTGAGGCTACATGTTTAGAAAACCATGCAACACCAAATCTTTTCAAGTTATAACGTGTTGTTTAGGAAAAACAACATAATTTCACACTATGCGGGAGATCTTTAAAACGTGGTATTCTGACATATTTTTTCAAGAGAAAACTCTGCTGTGCGCTCTCTTTTGAGGCTCCACGATTAGACATACACACCACACAAAAACTTTTCGAGTTACAACTTATTGTTTAGGAAATACAAGATAATTTTGTACGATGCTTTATTTCTTCTCTTAATGTTTAAGTATTTCTAATAAGTACGTATTTGTCGTTACTCTGCAACACTGTATTTCCATGTAACGTGGTAATCTTACATATTCTTTCTAGAGAAAACTCTCCTGTGCTTTCCCTTTTGAGGCTACATGCATAGACATACATGCCACACCAAATCTTTTCCAGTTTCAACATGTTTTTTTAGGAAATACTAGATAATTTTATACGATGTGTTATTTCTTCTCGTAAAGTTTAAGTATTTCTAATATGTACGTATTTGTCTTTACTCTGCAAAACTGTATTTCCTTGTAACGTGGTATTCTTACATAGTCTTTCGAGAAAAAACTATCCTGTGAATTCTCTTTTGAGGCTACAAGCTTAGACATACACGTAACACAAAATCTTTTCGAGTGACAACGTGTTGTTTAGGAAAAACAAGATAATTTTGCACGATGCGTGATTTCTTATCATAAAGTTTAAGTATTTCCAATATGTACGTATTTGTCTTTAATCTGCAACATTGTATTTCCTAATAACTTGGTATTATTACATATTCTTTCGAGAGAAAACTATCCTGTGCGTTCTCTTTTGAGGCTGCATGCTTAAAAAAAACGCAACACCAAAGCTTTTCGAGTTACAACACTTTGCTTAGGAAAAAAAAGATAATTTCGCACGATGCAGGATTTCCTTAAAACGTGGTATTCTGACATATTTATTCGAGAGAAAACGCTCCTGTGCATTTTCTTTTGAGGCTACAGGCTGAGACATACAAGCAACACCAAAGCTTTTCGAGTTACAACGTGTTGTTTAGGAAAAACAAGATAATTTCGCACCATGCAGGATTTCCTCCAAACGTGGTATTCTGACATAGCTTTTGAGAGAAAATTCTCCTGTGGGTTCCCTTTTGAGGGTACATGTTTAGACATACACGCAACACCAAATCTTTTCGAGTTACAACGTGTTGATTACGAAATACAAGATAATTTTGTACAATGCGTTATTTCTTCTCATAAAGTTTAAGAATTTCTAATAAGTACATATTTGTCTTTACTCTGCAACACTGTATTTCCTTATAACGTGGTATTCTTACATTTTCTTTTGAGAGAATACTCTCCGGTGTGTTCTCTTTTGAGGCTAAACTCTTAGTCATACACGCAACACCAAAGCTTTTCGAGTTAAAACATTTTGTTTAGGAAAAACAAGATAATTTTGCACGATGCGTTATTTCTTCTCATAAAGTTTAAGTATTTCCAATATGTACGTATTTGTCTTTACTCTGCAACACTGTATTTCCTTAAAACGTTGTATTCTGTCATATTTTTTCGTGATAAAACTCTCCTGTGCGTTCTTTTTTGAGACTACACGCTGAGATATACAAGCAACACCAAAGCTTTTCGAGTTACAACGTGTTGTTTAGGAATAACAAGATAATTTCGCACGATGCAGGATTTCCTTAAAACGTGGTATTCAGACATATTTTTTCGAGAGAAAATTCTCCTGTGGGTTCTCTTTTGAGGCTATACGTTTAGACATACACGCAACACCAAATCTTTTCGAGTTACAACGTGTTGTTTATGGAAATACTGCATCATGCGAAATTATCTTGTTTTTCCTAAACAACACGTTGTAACTCGAAAAGCTTTGGTGTTTCGTGTATGTCTAAGCATGTAGTCTCAAAAGAGAACGCACAGGAGAGTTTTCTCTCGAAAGAATATGAAAGAATACCACGTTATAAGGAAATACAGGGTTGCGGAGTAAAGAAAAATATGTACGTAGTAGAAATACTTTAACTTTACGAAAAGAAATAAAGCATCGTACAAAATTTTTTTGTATTTCCTAAATACAAAATTTCTCTCAAAACAATATGTGAGAACACCACGTTTTAAGGAAATTCTGCATCTTGCGAAATTATCTTCTTTTTACTAAACAACACGTTATAACTCGAAAAGCTTTGGTGTTGCGTGTATGTCTAAGCGTGTAGCTTCAAAAGTGAACACACAGGAGAGTTTTCTCTCAAAGAATATGTAAGAATTCCACGTTATAAGGAAATACAGTGTTGCAGAGTAAAGACAAGTACGTATGTATTGGAAATAACTAAACTTTACCAGAAGAAATATCGCATCGTGCGAAATTATCTTGTTTTTCCTAAACAACACGTTTTAACGTGAAAAGCTTTGGTGTTGCGTGTATATTTAACCATGTAGCCTCAAAAGAGAACGCACAGGAGAGTTTGCTCTCGAAAGAATATGTAAGAATACCACGTTATAAGGAAATACGGTGTTGCAGACAAAAGACAAATACGTACGTATTAGAAATACTTAAACTTTACGAGAAGAAATAATGCACCGTACAAAATTGTTTTGTTTTTCCTAAACAACACTTTATAACTCGATAAGATTTAGTGTTGCGTTTATGTCTACACGTGTAGCCTCAAAAGAGAACCCACAGGAGAATTTTCTCTCAAAAATAACATGTCAGAACACCACGTTTTAAGGAAATCCCGCATTGTGCGAAATTATCTTGTTTTTCCTAAACAACACGTTGTAAGTTGAAAAGCTTTGGTGTTGCGTGTATGTCTAAGTGTGTAGCCTCAAAAGAAAACGCACAGGAGAGTTTTCTCTTGAAAGAATATGTAAGAATACAACGTTATTAAGAAATACAGTGTTGCTGAGTAAGACAAATACGTACGATTTAGAAATACTTAAACTCTACGAGAAGAAGTAACGCATCGTAAAAAATTATCTTGTACTTCCTAAACAACACGTTGTAACTCGAAAAGATTTGCTGCTACGTGTATGTCTAAATGTGTAGCCTCAAAAGAGAACCCATAGGAGAATTTTCTCTCGAAAAAATATGTCAGAATACCATGTTTTAGGGAAATACCGCATCTTGCGAAATTATCTTGTTTTTTCCTAAGCAACATGTTGTAACTCGAAAAGCATGGGAGTTGTGTGTATGTCTAAGGGTGTAGCCTCAAAAGTGAACACACAAGAGAGTTTTCTCACAAAGAATATGTAAGAATTCCACGTTAAAAAAATACAGTGTTGCAGAGTAAAGACAAATACGTATGTATTGGAAATGCTTAAACTTTACGAGAAGAAATAACGCATCATACAAAATTATCTTGTATTTCCTTAACAACAAGTTGTAACTCGAAAGGATTGGGTGTTGCATGTGTCTAAGCGTTTAGCCTCAAAGAGAACACACAGGAGAGTTTTCGCTCAAAAAAATATGTCAGAATACCACGTTTTAAGGAAATCCCGCATCTTACGAAATTATCTTTTTTTTTCCCCTAAACAACACGTTGGAACTCGAAAAGCTTTGGTGTTGCATGTATGTGTGTAGCCTCAAAAGAGAACACACAGGAGAGTTTGCTCTCGAAAGAATATGTAAGATTACCACGTTATAAGGAAATACAGTGTTGCAAAGTAAAGACAAATATGTACCTTTTAGAAATACTTAAACTTTATAAGAAGAAATAACGCATCGTTCAAAATTATCTTGTTTTTCCTAATCAACACATTTTAATGCAAAAAGATTTGGTGTTGCCTGTATGTCTAAGCATGTAGCTTCAAAAAAGACACTACAGGAGAATTTTCTTTCAAAAAAATATGTCAGTATACCATGTTTTAAGGAAATCCCGCATCGTGCGAAATTATCTTGTTTTTCCTAAACAACACTTTGTAACTCGAAAAGCTTTGGTGTTGCGTGTAAGTCTAAGCGTGTAGCCTCAAAAAAGAAGACACAGGAGAGTTTGCTCTCGAAAGAATATGTAAATTACCACGTTATAATGAAATACAATGTTGCAGAGTAAAGAAAAATGCGTACCTATTAGAAATACTTAAACTTTATGAGAAGAAATAACGCATCACACAAAATTGTTTTGTATTTCCTAAACAACACGTTGTAACTCGATAAGATTTGGTGTTGCATGTATGTCTACACATGTAGCCTCAAAAGAGAACCCACAGGAGAATTTTTCTCAAAAAAATATATTATAACACCACGTTTTAAGGAATCCCCGCATCGTGCGAAATTATCTTGTTTTTCCTAAACAACAGGTTTTAACTCGAAAAGATTTGGTGTTGCGTGTATATCTAAGGTTGTAGCCTCAAAAGAGAACAAACAGGAGAGTTTCCGCTCGAAAAAATATGTCAGAATACGACGTTTTAAGGAAATCACGCATTGTGCAAAATTATCTTGTTTTTTCTAAACAACACGTTGTAACTCGAAAAGCTTTGGTGTTGCGTGTATGTCTAAGCATGTAGCCTCAAAAGAGAAAGCACAGGAGAGTTTTCTCTCAATAGAATATGTAAGAATTCCACGTTATAACAGAATACTGTGTTGCAGAGTAAAAACAAATATGTATGTAATAGAAATACTTAAAATTTACGGGAAGAAGTAATGTATCCTGCAAAATTATCTTGTTTTTCCTAAACAACACGTTGTAACTAGAAAAGATTTGGTGGTGCGTGTATGTCTAAATGTGTATCCTCCAAAGAGAACCCACAGGAGAATTTTCTCTCGAAAAAATATGTCAGAAATCCACGTTTTAAGGAAATACCGCATCATGCGAAATTATCTTGTTTTTCCTAAACAACACATTGTAACTCGAAAAACTTTGGTGTTGCATGTATGTCTAAGCATGTAGCCTCAAAAGAGAATGCACAGAGGAATTTCTCTCGAAAGAATATGTAAGAATACCATGTTATAAGGAAATACAGTGTTGCAGAGTAAAGACAGATACGTACTTATTAGAAATACTTAAACTTTACTAGAAGAAATAACGCGTAGTGCAAAATTATATTGTTTTTCCTAAAAAACACATTGTAACTCGAAAAGATATTGTGTTGCATGTATTACTAAGCGTGCAGCCTCAAAAGAGAACGCACAGAAAGTTTTCTCTTGAAAAAATGTGTCAGAATACCACGTTTTAAGGAAATCCCACATCATGTAAAATTATCTTGTTTTCCTAAACAACATGTTGTTACTCGAAAAGCTTTGGTGTTGCATATATGTCTAAATGTGTAGCCTCAAAAGAGAACGCACAGGAGAGTTTTCTCTCCAAAGAATATGTAAGAATACCACGTTACAAGGAAATACAGTTTTGGTGTTAAAGACAAATACGTACGTATTAGAAATACTTAAACTTATCCAGAAGAAATAATACATCATACAATATTATCTTGTATTTCCTAAACAACACGTTGTAACTCAAAAAGATTTGGTGTTGCGTATATGTCTAAGCCTGTAGCCTCAAAAGAGAATGGACAGGAGATTTTTCTCTTGAAAAAATATGTCAGAATACCACGTTTTTAGGAAATCCCGCATCGTGCGGAATTATCTTGTTTTTCCTAAACGTTGTAACTCGAAAGGATTTGGTGTTGCGTGTATTTCTAAGCTTCTAGCCTCAAAAGAGAATGCACAGGAGAGTTTTCTCTCGAAAAAACATGTCAGAATACCCCGTTTTAAGGAAATCGCTCATCGTGCGAAATTATCTTGTTTTTCCTAAACAACACGGTGTAACTTGAAAAGCTTTGGTGTTGCGTGTATGTCTAAGCGTGTAGCTTCAAAAGAGAATGAAGAGGAGAGTTTTCTCTCGAAAGAATATGTAAGAATACCACGTTATAAGCAAATACAGTGTTTCAGAGTAAAGACAAATACGTACATATTAGAAATACTTAAATTTACGAGAAAAAATAATGCATCATGCAAAATTATCTTGTTTTTCCTAAACAACACGTTGTAACTGGAAAGGATTTGGTGTTGCGTGTATGTCGAAATTTGTAGCCTCTAAAGGGAATCCACAGGAGAATTTTCTCTTGAAAAAATATGTCAGAATACAACGTTTTAAGGAAATACCGCATCATGCGAAATTATCTTGTTTTTCGTAAACAACACGTTGTAACTCGAAAATCTTTGGTGTTGCGTTTATGTCTAAGCATGTAGCCTCAAAAGAGAATGCACAGGAGAGTTTTCTCTCGAAAGAATATGTAAGAATTCCACGTTATAATGGAATACAGTGTTGCAGAGTAAAAACAAATAAGTACTTATTAGAAATACGTAAACTTTACAAGAAAAAATAACGCATCATGCAAAATTATCTTGTTTTTCCTAAACAACACATTGTAACTCGAAAAGCTTTGGTGTTGCGTGTATGTCTAAGTGTGTAGCCTCAGAAGAGAACGCACAGGAGAGTTTTCTCTTCAAAGAATATGTAAGAATACCCCGTTACAAGGAAATACAGTGTTGCATATTAAAGGCAAATACGTACATATTGGAAATACATAAACTTTATGTGAAGAAACAACGCATCGTGCATAATTATCTTGTTTTTCCTAAATAACACTTTCTAACTAGAAAAGATTTGGTATTGCGTATATGTCTAAGCTTCTAGCCTTAAAAGAGTACGCACAGGATAGTTTTCTCTCAAAAAAACATGTCAGAATACCCCGTTTTAAGGAAATCACAAATGGTGTGAAATTATCTTCTTTTTCATAAACAATACCTTGTAACTTGAAAAATTTTGGTGTTGCGTGTATGTCTAAGCGTGTAGCCTCAAAAGAGAATGCACAGGAGAGTTTTCTTTCGAAAGAACATGAAAGAATACCACATTATAAGCAAAAACAGTGTTGCAGAGTAAAGACAAATACGTACGTATTAGAAATACTTAAACTTTGTGAGAAGAAATAACGCATCGTACTATATTATCTTGTATATCCTAAACAACACGTTGTAACCTGAAAAGATTTGGTGTTGCTTGTAAGCCTAAATGTGTAGCCTGAAATGAGAACCCACAGGAGAATTTTGTCTCGAAAAAATATGTCACAATACCACGTTTTAAGGAAATCCTGCATCGTGCGAAATTATCTTGTTTTTTTTAAACAACACTTTGTAAATCGAAAAGCTTTGATGTTGCGTGTATGTAAAAGCGTGCAGCCTCAAAGGAGAACGCGTAGGAGAATTTTCTCTCGAAATAATATGTAAGAATACCAAGTTATAAGGAAATACTGTGCTGCAGAGTAAAGACAAATACGTACGTATTGGAAATACTTAAACTTTAAGAGAAGAAATAAGTCATCGTGCAAAATTATCTTGTTTTTCCTAAACAAGACGTTGTAACTCGAAAAGATTTGGTGTTACGTGTATGTCTAAGCTGGTGGCCTCAAACGAGAATGCACAGGAGTGTTTTTTCTCGAAAAAATATGTCAATATACCACGTTTTAAGCAAATCCCGCATGGTGCGAAATTATCTTGTTTTTCCTAAACAACAAGTTGTAACTTGAAAAGCTTTGCTGTTGCGTGTATGTCTAAGGGTGCAGCCTCAAAAGAGAATGCACAGTCGAGTTTACTCTCGAAAGAATATGTAAGAATACCACATGATAAGCAAATACAGTGTTGCAGAGTAAAGACAAATATGTACGTATTAGAAATACTTAAAATGTATGAGAAGAAATAACGCATCATACAAAATTATCTTCTATATCCTAAACAACACGTTGTAACTCGAAAAGATTTGGTGTTGCTTGTAAGTCTAAATGTGTAGCCTCAAAAGAGAACCCACAGGAGAATTTTCCCTCGAAAAATATGTCAGAATACCACGTTTTAAGGAAATCCCGCATCGTGCGAAATTATCTTGTTTTTCCTAAACAACACGTTGTAACTCGAAATGCTTTGGTGTTGCATGTATGTCTAAGCATGTAGCCTCAAAGGAGAATGAAGAGGAAAGTTTTCTCTCGAAAGAATACGTAAGAATACCAAGGTATGAAGAAATACAGTGTTGCAGAGTAAAGACAAATAAGTAAGTATTAGAAATACTTAAAATTTACGAGAATAAATAATGCACCGTGCAAAATTATCTTGTTTTTCCTAAACAACACGTTGTAACTCGAAAAGCTTTGGTGTTGCGTGTATGTATAAGGGTACAGCCTCAAAAGAGAACGCACAGGAGAGTTTTCTCTCAGAAGAATATGTAAGAATACCACGTTTTAAGGAAATCCCGCATCTTGCGAAATTATCTTGTTTTTCCTTAACAACACGTTGTAACTCGAAAAGCTTTGGTGTTGCGTGTATGTCTAAGCGTGCAGCCTCAAAAGAGAATGCACAGGACAATTTTCTCTCGAAAGAATATGTAAGAATACCACGTTATAAGGAAATACAGTGTTGCTGAGTAAAGACAAATACGTACGTATTGGAAATACTTAAACATTAGGAGAAGAAATAACGCATCGTGCAAAATAATCTTGTTTTTCCTAAACAACACGTTGTAACTCAAAAAGAATTGGTGTTGCGAGTACGTCTAAGCGTGTAGCCTCAAAAGAGAACGCACAGGAGAGTTTTGTCTCGAAAAATATGTCAGAATACCATGCTATTAGGAAATCCCGCATTGTGCGAAATTATCTTGTTTTTCCTAAACAACACGTTGTAACTCGAAAAGCTTTGGTGTTGCGTGTATGTCTAAGTGTGTAGCCTCAGTAGAGAACGCACAGGAGACTTTTCTCTCGAAAGAATATGTAAGAATACCCCGTTAAAAGGAAATACAGTGTTGCATATTAAAGACAAATACGTACATATTGGAAATACTTAAACTTTATGAGAAGAAATAACGCATCATGCAAAATTATCTTGTTTTTCCTAAATAACACCATGTAACTCGAAAAGATTTGGTGTTGCGTGTATGTCTAAGCTTCTAGCCTCAAAGGAGTGCGCACAGGAGAGTTTTCTCTCGAAAAATCATGTCCGAATACCCCGTTTTAAGGAAATCGCAGATCGTGTGAAATTATCTTCTTTTTCCTAAACAACAACTTGTAACTTGGAAAGTTTTGGTGTTTCGTGTATGTCTAAGCGTGTAGCCTCAAAAGAGAATGCACAGGAGAGTTTTTTCTCAAAAGAATATGAAAGAATACCACATTATAAGCAAATACAGTGTTGCAGAGTAAAGACAAATATGTATGTATTAGTAATACTTAAACTTTATGAGAAGAAATAACGCATCGTAATATATTATCTTGTATATCCTAAAGAACACGTTGTAACCTGAAAAGATTTGGTGTTGCACGTAAGTCTAAATGTGTAACCTCAACAGAGAACCCACAGGAGAATTTTCTCTCAAAAAATATGTCAGAATACCACGTTTTAAGGAAATCCCGCATCGCGTGAAATTATCTTGTTTTTCCTAAACAACACGTTGTAACTCGTAAAGTTTTGATGTTGCGTGTCTGTGTAAGCGTGTAGCCTCAAAAGAGAACGAAGAGGAGAGTTTTCTCTCGAAAGAATATGTAAGAATACCACGTTATAAGGAAATACAGTGTTGCAGAGTAAAGACAAATGCGTACGTTTTAGAAATACTTAAAATTTACTAGAAGAAATAATGCATCATGCAAAATTATCTTGTTTTTCCGAAACAACACGTTGTAACTCGAAAAGATTTGGTGTTGCGTGTATGTCTAAATGTGTAGCCTCAAAAGAGAACCCACAGGAGAATTTTCTCTCAAAAAATATGTCAGAATACCACGTTTTAAGGAAATACCGCATAATGCAAAATTATCTTGTTTTTCCTAAACAACACGTTTTAACTCGAAAAGCTTTGGTGTTGTTTGTATGTCTAAGCGTGTAGCCTCAAAAGAGAACTCACAGGAGAGTTTTCTCTTGAAAGAATATGTAAGAATTCCACGTTATAACGGAAAACAGTGTTGCAGAGTAAAAACAAATACATATGTATTAGAAATACTTAAACTTAATGAGAAGAAATAACGCTCGGTACAAAATTATCTTGTATTTCCTAAACAACAAGTTGAAATTCGAAAAAATTTGGTGTTGCGTGTATGTCTAAGCTTGCAGCCAGAAAAGAGAACACAAAGGATAGTTTTCTATCGAAAAATATGTCAGAATACCACGTTTTAAGGAAATCCCTATTCATGGGAAATTTTCTTGTTTTTCCTAAACAACACGTTGTAACTTGAAAAGATTTGGTGTTGCGTGTATGTATAAGGGTGCAGCCTCAAAAGAGAACGCACAGGAGAGGTTTCTCTCGAAAGAATATGTAAGAATACCATGTTTTAAGGAAATCATGCATCTTGTGAAATTATCTTGTTTTTCTTAAACAACACGTTGTAACTCGAAAAGCTTTGGTGTTGCGTGTATGTCTAAGTGTGTAGCCTCAAAAGAGAACGCACAGGAGAGTTTTCTCTCGAAAGAATATGTAAGAATTCCACGTTATAACGGAATACAGTGTTGAAGAGTAAAAACAAATACGTACGTATTAGAAATACTTAAACTTTACGAGAAGAAATAACGCTCCTTACAAAATTATCTTGTACTTCCTAAACAACAAGTTGAAATTCGAAAAAATTTGGTGTTGCGTGTATGTCTAAGCTTGCAGCCACAAAAGAGAACACAAAGGATAGTTTTCTATCGAAAAATATGTCAGAATGCCACGTTTTAAGGAAATCCCGATTCATGGGAAATTATCTTGTTTTTCCTAAACAACACGTTGTAACTCGAAAAGATTTGGTGTTGCGTGTATGTATAAGGGTCAGCCTCAAAAGAGAACGCACAGGAGAGGTTTCTCTCGAAAGAATATGTAAGAATACCACGTTTTAAGGAAATCATGCATCTTGCGAAATTATCTTGTTTTTCTTAAACAACACGTTGTAACTTGAAAAGCTTTGGTGTTGCGTGTATGTCTAAGTGTGTAGCCTCAAAAGAGAACGCACAGGAGAGTTTTCTCTCGAAAGAATATGTAAGAATTCCACGTTATAACGGAATACAGTGTTGAAGAGTAAAAACAAATACATACGTATTAGAAATACTTAAACCTTACGAGAAGAAATAACGCTCCTTACAAAATTATCTTGTATTTCCTAAACAACAAGTTGAAATTCGAAAAAATTTGGTGTTGCGTGTATGTCTAAGCTTGTAGCCACAAAAAAGAACACAAAGGATAGTTTTCTATCGAAAAAATTTGTCAGAATACCACGTTATAAGGAAATCCTGCATCATGCGAAATTATGTTGTTTTTCCTAAACAACATGTTGTAACTCGAAAAGATTTGGTGTTGCGTGTATGTATAAGGGTGCAGCCTCAAAAGAGAACGCACAGGAGAGGTTTCTCTCGAAAGAATATGTAAGAATACCACGTTTTAAGGAAATCCCGCATCTTGCGAAATTATCTTGTTTTTCTTAAACAACACGTTGTAACTCGAAAAACTTTGGTGTTGCTTGTATGTCTAAGCATGCAGCCTCAAAAGAGAATGCATAGGAGAATTTTCTATCGAAAGAATATGTAAGAATACCACGTTATAAGGAAATACAGTGTTGCAGAGTAAAGACAAATACGTTCGTATTAGAAATACTTAAAATTTACGTGAAGAAATAATGCATCGTGCAAAAGTATCTTGTTTTCCTAAACAACACGTTTTAACTCGAAAGGATTTCGTGTTGCGTGTATGTCTAAATGTGTAGCCTCAAAAGAGAACCCACAGGAGAATTTTCTCTCAAAAAATTAGGTCAGAATACCACGTTTTAAGGAAATACCGCATAATGCGCAATTATCTTGTTTTTCCTAAACAACACATTGTAACTCGAAAAGCTTTGGTATTTCATGTATGTCTAAGCGTGTAGCCTCAAAAGAGAACGCACAGGAGAGTTTTCTCTCGAAAGAATATGTAAGAATTCCACATTATAAAGGAATACAGTGTTGCAGAGTAAAAACAAGTACGTACATATTAGAAATACTTAAACTTTATGAGAAGAAATAACGCTCTGTACAAAATTATCTTGAATTACCTAAACAACAAGTTGAAATTCGAAAAAATTTGGTGTTGCGTGTATGTCTACGCTTGTAGCCGCAAAAGTGAACGCAAAGGATAGTTTTCTATCGAAAAAATATGTCAGAATACCACGTTTTAAGGAAATCCCGCATCGTGTGAAATTATCTTCTTTTTCCTAAACAACACGTTGTAACTCGAAAAGATTTGGTGTTGCGTGTATGTCTAAGTGTGCAGCCTCAAAAGAGAATGCATAGGAGAGGTTTCTCTCGAAAGAATATGTAAGAATACCACGTTTTAAGGAAATCCCGTATCTTGCAAAATTATCTTGTTTTTCCTTAACCACACGTTGTAACTCGAAATGCTTTGGTGTTGCGTGTATGTCTAAGCGTGCAGCCTCAAATGAGAATGCATAGGAGAATTTTCTCTCGAAAGAATATGTAAGAATACCACGTTATAAGGAAATACAGTGTTGCAGAGCAAAGACAAATACATACGAATTGGAAATACTTAAACTTTAAGAGAAGAAATAAGTCATCGTGCAAAATTATCTTGTTTTTCCTAAACAACATGTTGTAACTCGAAAAGATTTGGTGTTACATGTATGTGTAAGCTGGGGGCCCTAAAAGAGAACGCACAGGATTGTTTTCCCTCGAAAAAAAATATGTCAATATACCACGTTTTAAGGAAATCCTGCATGGTGCGAAATTATCTTGTTTTTCCTAAAGAACACGTTGTAATTTGAAAAGCTTTTGTGTTGCGTGTATGTCTACGCATGTAGCCTCAAAAGAGAACGCCCAGGCGAGTTTACTCTCGAAAGACTATGTAAGAATACCACGTGATAAGCAAATACAGTGTTGCAGAGTAAAGACAAATATGCACGTATTAGAAATACTTAAAATGTACGAGAAGAAATAATGCATCGTACAAAATTATCTTGTATATCCTAAACAACACGTTGTTTCTCGAAAAGATTTGGTATTGCTTGTAAGTCTAAATGTGTAGCCTCAAAAGAGAACTCACAAGAGAATTTTCCTTAGAAAAAATGTGTCAGAATACCACGTTTTAAGGAAATCCCGAATCGTGCGAAATTATCTTGTTTTTCCTAAACAAAACGTTGTAACTCGAAATGCTTTGGTGTTGCGTGTATGTCTAAGCGTGTAGCCTCAAAAGAGAATGAAGAGGAGAGTTTTCTCTCGAAAGAATATGTAAGAATACCACGTTATGAAGAAATACAGTGTTGTAGAGTAAAGACAAATATGTAAGTATTAGAAATACTTAAAATTTTCGAGAAGAAATAATGCTTTGTGCAAAATTATCTTGTTTTTCCTAAACAACACGTTGTAACTCGAAAGGCTTTGGTGTTGCATGTATGTATAAGGGTGCAGCCTCAAAAGAGAACGCACAGGAGAGTTTTCTCTCGAAAGAATATGTAAGAATACCACGTTTTAAGGAAATCCTGCATCTTGCGAAATTATCTTTTTTTCCTTAACAACACATTGTAACTCGAAAAGATTTGGTGTTGCTTGTAAGTCTAAATGTGTTGCCTCAAAAGAGAACCCACAGGAGAATTTTCCCTCGAAAAAATATGTCAGAATACCACGTTTTAAGGAAATCCCGCATCATGCGAAATTATCTTGTTTTTCCTAAACAACACGTTGTAACTCGAAATGCTTTGGTGTTGCGTGTATGTCTAAGCGTGTAGCCTCAAAAGAGAATGAAGAGTAGAGTTTTCTCTCGAAAGAATATGTAAGAATACCACGTTAGGAAGAAATACAGTGTTGCAGAGTAAAGACAAATACGTAAGTATTAGAAATACTTAAAATTTACGAGATGAAATAATGCATCATGAAAATTATCTTGTTTTTCCTAAACAACACGTTGTAACTCGAAAAGCTTTGGTTTTGCGTGTATGTCTAAGCGTGCAGCCTCAAAAGAGAACGCACAAGAGAATTTTCTCTCGAATGAATATGTAAGAATACCACGTTATAAGGAAATACAGTGTTGCAGAGTAAAGACAAATATGTACGTATTGGAAATACTTAAACTTTACGAGAAGAAATAATGCATCATGCAAAATTATCTTGTTTTTCCTAAACAACACGTTTTAACTCGAAAAGATTTGGTGTTGCGAGTATGTCTAAGCGTGTGGCCTCAAAAGAGAATGCACAGGAGAGTTTTATCTCGAAAAAAAAATGTGTCACAATACCACGTTATTAGGAAATCCCACATCGTGCGAAATTATCTTGTTTTTCCTAAACAACACAATGTAACTCGAAAAGCTTTGGTGTTGCATGTATGTCTAAGTGTGTAGCCTCAGAAGAGAACGCACAGGAGAGATTTCTATCGAAAGAATACATAAGAATACCCCTTTAAAAGGAAATACAGTGTTGCATATTAAAGACAAATACGTACATATTGGAAATACTTAAACTTTATGAGAAGAAATAACGCATCGTGAAAAATTATCTTGTTTTTCCTAAATAACACGATGTAACTCGAAAAGATTTGTTGTTGCATGTATGTCTAAGCTTCTAGCCTCAAAAGAGTGCGCGCAGGAGAGTTTTCTCTCGAAAAAACATGTCCGAATACCCCGTTTTAAGGAAATTGCAGATCGTGTGAAATTATCTTCTTTTTTCCTAAACAACACCTTGTAACTTGAAAAGTTTTGGTGTTGCGTGTATGTCGAAGCATGTAGCCTCAAAGGAGAACGCACAGGAGAGTTTTCTATCAAAAGAATATGAAAGAATACCACGTTATAAGCAGATACAGTGTTGTAGAGTAAAGACAAACACGTACGTATTAGAAATACTTAAACTTTGCGAGAAGAAATAACGCATCATACTATATTATCTTGTATATCTTAACCAACACATGTAACCTGAAAAGATTTGATGTTGCTTGTAAGTCTAAATGTGTAGCCTCAAAAGAGAACCCACAGGAGAATTTTCTCTCGAAAAAATGTCAGAATACCACGTTTTAAGGAAATCCTGCATCGTGCGAAAATATCTTGTTTTTCTTAAACAACACTGTGTAACTCGAAAAGCTTTGATGTTGTGTGTATGTGTAAGCGTGTAGCCTCAAAAGAGACCCACTGGAGAATTTTTTCTCAAAAAAAATATGTCAAAATACCACGTTTTAAGGAAATACTACATAATGCTAAATTATCTTGTTTTTCCTAAACAACACATTGTAACTCGAAAAGCTTTGGTGTTGCGTGTATGTCTAAGCGTGTAACCTCAAAAGAGAATGCACAGGACAGTTTTCTCTCAAAAGAATATGTAAGAATTCCACGTTATAATGGAATAGAGTGTTGCAGAGTAAAAACAAATATGTACGTATTAGAAATACTTAATCTTTACTAAAAGAAATAACGCTCTGTACAAAATTATCTTGTATTTCCTAAACAACAAGTTGAAATTCGAAAGAATTTGGTGTTGCGTGTATGTCTAAACTTGTAGCCGCAAAAGAGAATGCAAAGGATAGTTTTCTATCGAAAAAATGTCAGAATACCACGTTTTAAGGATTTTTCCGCATCGTGCTAAATTATCTTGTTTTTCCTAAACAACACATTGTACCTCGAAAAGATTAGGTGTTGCGTGTATGTCTAAGCGTGCAGCCTCAAAAGAGAACGCACAGGAGAGGTTTTTCTTGAAAGAATATGTAAGAATACCACGTTTTAAGGAAATCCCGCATCTTGCGAAATTATCTTGTTTTTCCTTAACAACACGTTGTAACTCGAAAAGCTTTGGTGTTACGTGTATGTCTAAGCGTGCAGCCTCAAAAGAGAACTCATAGGAGAATTTTCTCTTGAAAGAATATGTAAGAATACCACGTTATAAGGAAATACAGTGTTGCAGAGTAAAGACAAATATGTACGTATTGGAAATACTTAAACTTTACGAGAAGAAATAAGTCATTGTTCAAAATTATCTTGTTTTTCCTAAACAACACGTTGTAACTCGAAAAGATTTGGTGTTACGTGTATGTCTAAGCTGGGGGCCTCAAAAGAGAACGCACAGGAGTGTTTTCTCTCGAAAAAATATGTCAATATACCACGTTTTAAGAAAATCCCGCGTGGTGCGAAATTATCTTGTTTTTCCTAAACAACAAGTTGTAACTTGAAAAGCTTTGGTGTTGCGTGTATGTCTAAGTATGTAGCCTCAAAAGAGAACGCGCAGGAGAGTTTTCTCTCGAAACAATATGTCAGAATACCATGTTACAAGGAAATACAGTGTTGCAGAGTAAAGACAAATACGTACGTATTAGAAATAGTTTAACTTTACGAGAAGAAATAACACTCTGTACAAAATTATCTTGTATTTCCTAAACAACAAGATGAAATTCGAAAAGATTTGGAGTTGCGTGTATGTCTAAGCTTGTAGCCGCAAAAGAGAACGCACAGGAGAGTTTTTTCTCGAAAAAATATGTCAGAATTCCACGTTATAAGGAAATACAGTGTTGCAGAGTAAAGACAAATATGTACGTATTGGAAATACTTAAACTTTATGATAAGAAATAATGCATCGTGCAAAATTATCTTATTTTTCCTAAACAACACGTTGGAACTCGAAAGGATTTGGTGTTACGTGTATGTCTAAGCTGGTAGCCTCAAAAGAGAATGCGCAGGAGTGTTTTCTCTCGGAAAAAATTTGTCAGAATACCACGTAATAAGGAATTCCAGCATTGTGCAAAATTTTCTTGTTTTTCCTAAACAACACGTTTTAACTCGAAAAGCTTTGTGTTTCGTGTATGTGTAAGTGTGTAGCCTCAGAAGAGAACGCACAGGAGAGTTTTCCCTCGAAAGAATATGTAAGAATACCATGTTATAAGGAAATACAGTGTTGCAGAGTAAAGAAAAATAGGTACGTATTAGAAATACTTAAAATTTACGAGAAGAAATAATGCATCGTGCAAAATTATCTTGTTTTTCCTAAACAACACGTTGTAACTCTAAAAGATTTTTTGTTGAGTGTATTACTAAGCGTGTAGCCTCAAAAGAGAACGCACAGGAAAGTTTTCTCTCGAAAAAATATGTCAGAATACCACGTTTTAAGGAAATCCAGCATTGTGCGAAATTATTTTGTTTTTCCTAAACAACACGTTTTTACTCGAAAAGCTTTGTGTTGCGTGTATGTCTAAGTGTGTAGCCTCAGAAGAGAACACACAGTAGAGTTTTCTCTGGAAACCATATGTCAGAATACCATGTTACAAGGAAATACAGTGTTGCAGAGTAAAGACAAATACAAACGCATTAGAAATAGTTAAATTTTACGAGAAGAAATAACGCTCCGTACAAAATTATCTTGTATTTCCTAAACAACAAGTTGAAATTCGAAAAGATTTGGAGTTGCGTGTATGTCTAAGCTTGTAGATCCAAAAGAGAACGGACAGGAGAGTTTTCTCTCAAAAACATATGTCAGAATACCACGTTTTAAGGAAATCCCGCATCTTGCGAAATTATCTTGTTTTTCCTTAACAACACGTTGTAACTCGAAAAGCTTTGGTGTTGCGTGTATGTCTAAGTGTGTAGCCTCAAAAGGGAATGCACAGGAGAATTTTCTCTCGAAAGAATATGTAAGAATACCATGTTATAAGGAAATACACTGTTGCAGAGTAAAGACAAATACGTACGTATTGGAAATACTTAAACTTTACGAGAAATAACACATCGTGCAAAATTACCTTGTTTTTCCTAAACAACACGTTGTAACTCGAAAAGATTTGGTGTTACATGTATGTCCAAGCTGGTAGCCTCAAAAAAGAACGCACAGGAGTGTTTTCTCTCAAAAAAATATATCAGAATACCACGTTATAAGGAAATCCCGCATCGTGCGAAATTATCTTGTTTTTCATAAACAACATGTTGTAACTCGAAAAGCTTTGGTGTTGCGTGTATGTCTAAGTGTGTAGCCTCAAAAGAGAATGCACAGGAGAGTTTTCTCTGCAAAGAATATGTAAGAATACCACGTTACAAGGAAATACAGTGTTGCAGGTAAAGACAAATACGTACGTATTAGAAATACTTAAACTTTACCAGAAGAAATAACACATCATACAATATGATCTTCTATTTCCTAAACCACACGTTGTAACTCGAAAAGATTTGGTGTTGCGTGTATGTCTTAGCCTGCAGCCTGAAAAGAGAACGCACAGGAGAGTTTTCTCTCGAAAAAATATGTCAGAATACCACGTTTTTAGGAAATCCCGCATCGTGCGGAATTATTTTGTTTTTCCTAAACGTTGTAACTCGAAAAGATTTGGTGTTGCATGTGTCTAAGCTTCTAGACTCCAAAGAGAACGCACAGGAAAGTTTTCTCTCGAAAAAACATGTCAGAATACCCCGGTTTAAGGAAATCGCTCAATGTGCGAAATTATCTTGTTTTTCCTAAACAACACGGTGTAACTTGAAAAGCTTTGGTGTTGCATGTATGTCTAAGTGTGTAGCCGCAGACGAGACCGCACAAGAGAGTTTTCTCTTAAAAGAATATGTAAGAATACCCCGTTACAAGGAAATACAGTGTTGCATATTAAAGACATATACGTACATATTGGAAATACTTAAACTTTATGAGAAGAAATAACGCATCGTGCAAAATTATCTTGTTTTTCCTAAATAACACGTTGTAACTCGAAAAGATTTTGTGTTGCGTGTATGTCTAAGCTTCTAGCCTCAAAAGAGAATGCACAGGAGAGTTTTCTCTCGAAAAAACATGTCAGAATACCCCGTTTTAAGGAAATCACTCATCGTGCAAAATTATCTTGTTTTTCCTAAACAACACGTTGTAACTTGAAAAGCTTTGGTGTTGCGTGTATGTCTAAGAGTGTAGCCTCAAAAGAGAACGCCCAGGAGCGTTTTCCCTCGAAATAATATGTAAGAATACCACGTTATAAGCAAATACAGTGTTGCAGAGTAAAGACAAATATGTACGTATTAGAAATACTTAAACTTTACGAGAAGAAATAATGTATCGAGCAAATATGTACATATTGGAAATACTTAAACTTTACGAGAAGAAATAACGCATCGTACAAAATTATCTTGTATATCCTAAACTACATATTGTAACCTGAAAAGATTTGGTGTTGCTTGTAAGTCTAAATGTGTAGCCTCAAAAGAGAACCCACAGGAGAATTTTCTCTCGAAATA
This sequence comes from Apodemus sylvaticus, assembly GCF_947179515.1. NCBI lineage: Eukaryota > Metazoa > Chordata > Mammalia > Rodentia > Muridae > Apodemus > Apodemus sylvaticus. The sequence goes on along the minus strand of NC_067488.1, from coordinate 80,711,226 downwards.
ATATGTCAGAATACCACGTTTAAAGGAAATCCCGCATCGTGCGAAATTATCGTGTTTTTCGTAAACTACACATAGTAACTCGAAAAGCTTTGGTGTTGCGTGTATGTCTAAGCGTGTAGCTTCAAATGAGAACGAAGAGGAGAGTTTTCTCTCGAAAGAATATGTAAGAATACCACGTTATATGGAAATACAGTGTTGCAGAGTAAAGACAAATACGTACGTATTAGAAATACTTAAAATTTACGAGAAGAAATAATGCATCATGAAAATTATCTTGTTTTTCCTAAACAGCACGTTGTAACTAGAAAAGATTTGGTGTTGCGTGTATGTCTAAATGTGTAGCCTCTAAAGAAAACCCACAGGAGAATTTTCTCTCGAAAAAATATTTTAGAATACCACGTTTTAAGGAAATACCGCATCATGCGAAATTATCTTGTTTTTCCTAAACAACACGTTTTACATATTAGAGTACATATTAGAAGTAAAATAAATACATATTAGAAATACTTAAACTTTACGAGAAGAAATAAGGCATCATGCAAAATTATCTTGTTTTTCCTAAACAACACGTTGGAACTCGAAAAGTTTTGGTGTTGCGTGTATGTTTATGGGTGCAGCCTCAAAAGAGACCGCAAAGGAGAGTTTTCTCTCGAAAGAATATGTAGGAATACCACGTTTTAAAGAAATCCTGCATCTTGTGAAATTATCTTGTTTTTCCTTAACAACACGTTGAAACTCGAAAAGCTTTGGTGTTGCGTGTATGTCTAAGCGTGTAGCCTCAAAAGAGAACGCACAGGAGAATTTTCTCTCGAAAGAATGTGTAAGAATACCATGTTATAAGGAAATACAGTGTTGCAGAGTTAAGACAAATAAGTACGTATTGGAAATACTTAAACTTTATGAGAAGAAATAACGTATCGTGCAAAATTATCTTGTTTTTCCTAAACAACACGTTGTAACTCGAAAAGATTTGGTGTTCCGAGTATGTCTAAGGGTGTAGCCTCAAAAGAGAATGCACAGGAGAGTTTTCTCTTGAAAAATATGTCAGAATACCACGTTATTAGGAAATCCCGCATCGTGCGAAATTATCTTGTTTTTACTAACAACACGTTGTAACTCGAAAAGCTTTGGTGTTCCATGTATGTCTAAGTGTGTAGCCTCAGAAGAGAACGCACAGGAGAGTTTTCTCTCGAAAGAATATGTAAGAATACCCCGTTACAAGGAAATACAGTGTTGCATATTAAAGACAAATATGTACATATTGGAAATACTTAAACTTTATGTGAAGAAATAACACATCGTAAAAACTATCTTCTTTTTCCTAAACAACACCTTGTAACTTGAAACGTTTTGGTGTTGCGTGTATGTCTAAGCGTTTAGCCTCAAAAGAGAACGCACAGGAGAGTTTTCTCTCGAAAGAATATGAAAGAATACCACGTTATAAGCAAATACAGTGCTGCAGAGTAAAGACAAATATGTACGTATTAGAAATACTTAAACTTTGCGAGAAGAAATAACGCATCGTACTATATTATCTTGCATATCCTAAACAACACGTTGTAACCCGAAAAGATTTGGTGTTGCTTGTATGTCTAAATATGTAGCCTCAAAAGAGAACCCACAGGAGAATTTTCTCTCGAAAAAATATGTCAAAATACCACGTTTTAAGGATATCCTGCATCTTGCGAAATTATTTTGTTTTTCCTAAACCACATGTTTTAATTCGAAAAGCTTTGGTGTTGTGTGTATGTCTAAGTGTGTAGCCTCAAAAGAGAATGTACAGGAGAGTTTTCTCTTGCAAGAATATGTAAGAATACCACGTTACAAGGAAATAAAATTTTGCAGAGTATAGACAAATACGTACATATTAGAAATACTTAAACTTTACAAGAAGAAATAGCGCATCGTACAAAATTATCTTGTATTTCCTAAACAACACGTTGTAACTCGAAAAGATGTGGTGTGTCCTGTATGTCTAAGCGTGTAGCCTCAAAAGAGAATGCACAGTTGAGTTTTCTTTTGCAAGAATATGTAAGAATACCACGTTACAAGGAAATACAATTTTGCAGAGTAAAGACAAATACGTACATATTAGAAATACTTAAACTTTGAGAAGAAATAGCGCATCATACAAAATTATCTAGTATTTCCTAAACAACACGATGTAACTCGAAAAGATTTGGTGTGGCGTGTATGTCTAAGCATGTAGCCTCAAAAGAGAACCCACAATAGAATTTTCTCTCAAAAAAATATGTCAGAATACCACGTTTTAAGAAAATCCTGCATCGTGCGAAATTATCTTGTTTTTCCTAAACGTGGTATTCTTACATATTCTTTCGAGAGAAAACTCTCCTGTGCATTCTCTTTTGAGGCTGCACCCTTAGAAATACACGCAACACCAAATCTTTTCGAGTTACAATGTGTTGTTTAGGAAAAACAAGGTAATTTCGCACCATGCGGGATTTCCTTAAAACGTGGTATTCTGACATATTTTTTCGAGAGAAAACTCTCCTGTGCGTTCTCTTTTGTGGCTACAAGCTTAGACATACACACAACACAAAATCTTTTCGAATTTCAACTTGTTTTTTAGGAAATACAAGATAATTTTTTACGGAGCCTTATTTCTCATAAAGTTTAAGTATTTCTAATACGTACGTATTTGTTTTTACTCTGCAACACTGTATTTCCTTGTAACGTGGTGTTCTGACATATTCTTTCGAGAGAAAACTCTACTGTGCGTTCTCTTCTGAGGCTACACTTTTAGACATACACGCAACACCAAAGCTTTTCGAGTTAAAACATATTTTTTAGGAAAAACAAGAAAATAACGCACATTGATGGATTTCCTTCAAACGTGGTATTCTGACTTATTTTTTCTAGAGAAAACTCTCCTGTGCGTTCTCTTTTGAGGCTACATGCTTAGTCATACAAGCAACACCAAATCCTTTCGAGTTACAACGTATTGTTTAGGAAAAACAAGATAATTTTGCATGATGCATTATTTCTTCTCGTAAGGTTAAGTATTTCTAATACGTTCATATTTCTCTTTACTCTGCAACACTGTATTCTGTTATAAGGTGGAAATCATACATATTCTTTCAAGAGAAAACTCTCCTGTGCGTTCTCTTTTGAGGCTACACGCTGAGACATGAACGCAACACCAAAGCTTTTCGAGTTAAAACTTGTTGTTTAGGAAAAACAAGATAATTTCGCATGATGCGCTATTTACTTAAAACGTGGTATTCTGACATATTTTTCGAGAGAAAATTCTCCTGTGGGTTCTCTTTTGAGGTTACACATTTAGACATACACGCAACATAATATCTTTTCGAGTTACAACGTGTTGTTTAGGAAAAACACAATAATTTTGGATGATGCGTTATTTCTTCTCGTAAATTTTATGTATTTCTAATACGTATGTATTTGTCTTTTCTCTGCAACACTGTATTTGCTTATAACGTTGTAATCTTACATATTCTTTGGAGAGTAAACTCTCCTTTTCGTTCTCTTTTGAGGATACACGCTTAGACATACACCCAACACCAAAGCTTTTCAAGTTACAACGTGTTGTTTAGGAAAAACAAGATAATTTCGCACGATGCGGGATTTCCTTAAATGTGGTGTATTGACATATTTTTTCGAGAGAAAACACTCCTGTGCATTTTCTTTTGAGGCTACCAGCTTAGACATACACGTAACACTAAATCTTTTTGAATTACAACGTGTTGTTTAGGAAAAACAAGATAATTTTGCACGATCCCTTATTTTTTCTCTTAAAGTTTAAGTATTTCCAATACATACGTATTTGTCTTTACTCTGCAACACTGTATTTCCTCATAACGTGGTATTCTTACATATTCTTTTGAGAGAAAATTCTCCTATGCGTTCTCTTTTGAGACTGCACGCTTAGACATACACGCAACACAAAAGCTTTTCGAGTTACAACGTGCTGTTTAAGAAAAATAAGATAATTTCGCACGATGCGGGATTTCCTTAAAACGTGGTATTCTGACATATTTTTTCGAGTGAAAATTCTCCTGTGCGTTCTCTTTTGAGGCTACACTCTTAGACATACACGCAACACCAAATCCTTTCGAGTTACAACGTGTTGGTTAGGAAATACAAGATAATTTTTTACGCTGCGTTATTTCTTCTCGTAAAGTTTAAGTATTTCTAATATGTATTTGTCTTTTCTCTGCAACACTGTATTTCCTTATAATGAGGTATTCTTACATATTCCTGCGAGAGAAAACTCTCCTGTGCATTCTCTTTTGAGGCTACACGCTTAGACATACACGCAACACCAATGCATTTCGTGTTACAACATGTTGTTTAGGAAAATCAAGATAACTACGCACGATGCGGCATTTCCATAACATGTGGTATTCTGACATATTTTTTCGAGAGAAAACTCTCCTGTGTGTTCTCTTTTGAGGCTACAAGCTTAGACATACGCGCAACACCGAATCTTTTCGAGTTACAACGTGTTGTTTAGGAAAACCAAGATAATATTGCACGATATGTTATTCCTTCTTGTAAATTTTAAGTATTTCTAATATGTACGTATTTGCCTTTACTCTGCAACACTGTATTTCCTTATAACGTGGTATTCTTACACATTCTTTCGAGAGAAAACTCTCTTGTGCGTTCTCTTTTGAGGCTACATGCTTAGTCACACACGCAACAACAAAGCTTTTCGAGTGACAACGTGTTGTTTAGGAAAAACAAGATAATTTTGCACGATGCGTTATTTCTTCTTGTAAAGTTTAAGTATTTCCAATACGTAAGTATCTGTCTTTTCTCTGCAACACTGTATTTCCTTATAACGTAGTATTTTTACATATTCTTTCGAGACAAAACTCTCCTGTGCGTTCTCTTTTGAGGCTACACGCTTAGACATACACGCAACACCAAAGCTTTTCATAGTTACAACCTGTTTTTTAGGAATAACAAGACAATTTCGCACGATGCAGGATTTCCTTCAAACGTTGTATTCTGACATATTTTTTCGAGGGAAAATTCTTCTGTGGGTTCACTTTTGAGGCTATCCATTTACACATACACACAACACCAAATCTTTTCGAGTTAAAACGTGTTGTTTAGGAAATACAAGATAATTTTTTACATTGCGTTATTTCTTCTTGTAAATTTTAAGTATTTCTAATACGTACGTATTTGTCTTTATTCTGCAACACTGTATTTCCTTATAACGTGGTATTCTTATGTATTCTTTCGAGAGAAAACTCTCCTCTGTATTCTCTTTTGAGGCTACACGCTTAGACATGCACGCAACACCATAGCTTTTCGAGTTACCACGTGTTGTTTACGAAAAACTAGATAATTTCTCACGAAGCAGGATTTCCTTAAAAAGTGGTATTCTGACATATTTTTTCGAGTGAAAACCCTCATGTGCGTTCTCTTATGAGGCTGCATGCTTAGCCATACAAACCACTTCAAATCTTTTCAAGTTACAACGTGTTGTTTACGAAATACAAGATAATTTTATACGATGCGTTATTTCTTCTCGTTATATTTAAGTATTTCTAATATGTACATATTTGTCTTTACTCTGCAAATCTGTATTTCCTTGTTACGTGGTATTCTTACATATGCTTGCGAGAGAAAACTCTCCTGTGAATTCTCCTTAGAGGCTACACACTTAGACATACACGCAACACCAAAGCTTTTCGAGTTAAAACAAGTTGTTTAGGAAAAAAAAAAGATAATTTCTCACAATGCAGGATTTACTTAAAACGTGGTATTCTGACATATTTTTTCGAGAGAAAACTCTCCTGTGTGTTCTCATTTGGGGCTACACACTTAGACATACGCGCAACACCAAATCTTTTCGAGTTACAACGTGTTGTTTAGGAAAAACAAGATAATTTTGCACGATGCGTTATTTCTTCTATTAAAGTTTAAGTATTTCCAATATGTACGTATTTGTCTTTACTCTGCAACACTGTATTTCCTCATAACATGGTTTATTCTTACATACTCTTTCGAGAGAAAACTCTCCTGTTCGTTCTCTTTTGAGGCTGCACGCTTAGAGAAAAACGCAACACCAAAGCTTTTCGAGTTGCAACAAGTTGTTTAGGAAAAAAAAAGATAATTTCACACGATGCGGGATTTCCTTAAAACGTGGTATTCTGACATATTTTTTCGAGAGAAAACTATCCTTGAATTCTCCTTAGAGGCTACACACTTAGACATACACGCAACACCAAAGCTTTACTAGTTACAACGTGTTGTTTAGGAAAAACAAGATAATTTCACACGATGCGGGATTTCCTTAAAACGTGGTATTCTGACATATTTTTTGGGAGAGAAAACTCTCCTGTGCGTTCTCTTTTGAGGCTACACGCTTAGATATACACGCAACACCAAAGCTATTCGAGTTACAACGTGTTGTTTAGGAAAAACAAGATAATTTTGCACGATGCGTTATTTCTTCTAGTAAAGTTTAATATTTCCAAAACGTACATATTTGTCTTTACTCTGCAACACTGTATTTCCTTATAACGTCGTATTCTTACATATACTTTCGAGAGAAAACTCTCCTGTTCATTCCCTTTTGAGGCTCCACGCTAAGACATACACGCAACACCATAGCTTTTCAATTTAAAATGTGTTGTTTAAGAAAAACAAGATAATTTTGCACGATGCGGGATTTCCTTAAAACGTGCTATTCTGACATATTTTTTCGAGAGAAAACTCTCCTGTGCGTTCTATTTTGAGGCTACACGCTTAGACATACACGCAACACCAAAGCTTTTCGAGTTACACTGTGTTGTTTAGGAAAAACAATATAATTTCACACGATGCAGGATTTCCTTAAAACGTGGTATTCTGACATATTTTTTCGAGAGAAAATTCTCCTGTGAGTTCTGTTTTGAGGCTACACATTTAGACATACACACAACACCAAATCTTTTAGAGTTACAACGTGTTGTTTAGGAAGTACAAGATAATTTTGTACGATGCGTTATTTCTTCTCATAAAGTTTAAGTATTTCTAATACTTACATATTTGTCTTTAATCTGCCACACTGTATTTCCTTATAACGTGATATTCATACATATTCTTTCGAGAGAAAATTCTCCTGTGCGCTCTTTTTGAGGCTACACGCTTAGACATTCAAGCAACACCAAATAATTTCAAATTACAAAGTGTTGTTTAGGAAAAACAAGATAATTTCGCACTATGCGGGATTTCTTTAAAACGTGGTATTCTGACATATTTTCTCGAAAGAAAACTCTCCTGTGCGTTCTCTTTTGAGGCTACACGCTTAGACATCCACGCAACACCAAAGCTTTTCGTGTTACAACATGTTGTTTAGGAAAAACAAGATAATTTCGCACAATGCGGGATTTCTGACATATTTTTTGAGAGAAAACTCTCCTGTGCCTTCTCTTTTGATTCTACAAGCTTAGACATACACGTAACACAAAATCTTTTCGAGTTACAACGTGTTGTTTAGGAAAAACCAGATAATTTTGCACGATGCCTTATTTCTTCTCGTAAAGTTTAAGTATTTCCAATATGTACGTGTGTGTCTTCACTCTGCAACACTGTTTTTCCTTATAACGTCGTATACTTACATATTCTTTCGAGAGAAATCTCTCCTGTGCATTCTCTTTTAAGGCTTCAGGGTTAGACAAAAACGCAACACCAATGCTTTTCGAGTTACAACAAGTTGGTTAGGAAAAAAATGATAATTTCGCACGATGCATGATTTCCTTAAAACGTTGTATTCTGACATATTTTTTGAGCAAAAACTCTTCTGTTCGTTCTCTTTTGAGACTACACGCTGAGACATACAAGCAACACCAAAGCTTTTCGAGTTACAACGTATTGTTTAGGAAATACAAGATAATGTTTTACGATGCATTTTTTCTTCTCATAAGGTTTAAGTATTTCTAATATGTAAGGATTTTTCTTTAATCTGCAACACTGTATTTCCTTATAATGACGTATTCTTACATATTCTTTTGAGAGAAAACTCTCCTGTGTGTTCTCTTTTGAGACCACACACTTAGACATACACACAACACCCAATATTTTCGAATTACAACGTGTTGTTTAGGAAATACAAGATAATTTTGCACTATGAGGGATTTCCTTAAAACGTGGTATTCTGACATATTTTTTCGAGTGAAAACTCTCCTGTGCGTTCGCTTTTGAGGCTACACTCTTAGACATACACGCCACACCAAATCTTATCGAGTTCCAACGTGTTGTTTAGGAAATACAAGATAATTTTGTACGATGACTTATTTTTTCTTGTAACGTTTAAGTATTTCTAATATGTACGTATTTGTCTTTACTCTGCAACACTGTATTTCTTTGTAACGTGGTAATCTTACATATTCTTTCAAAAGAAAACTCTCTTGTGTGTTCTCTTTTGAGGCTACACACTTAGACATACACGTAACACCAAAGCTTTACGAGTTACAACGTGTTGTTTAGGAAAAAAAAGATAATTTTGCACGATGCATGATTTCCTTAAAATGGTGTATTCTGACATATTTTTTTGAGTGAAAACTCTCCTGTTCGTTCTATTTTGAGGCTACATGCTGAGACATACAAGCAACACCAAAGCTTTTCGAGTTACAACTTGTTGTTTAGGAAAAACAAGATAATTTCGCACCATGCAGGATTTCCTTAAAATGTGGTATTCTGACATATTTTTTCGAGAGAAAATTCTCCTGTGGGTTCTCTTTTGAGGCTACACATTTAGATATACACACAACACCAAATCCTTTCGACTTACAACGTGTTGTTTAGGAAATACAAGATAATTTTTTTACGATGCATTATTTCTTCTCGTAAGGTTTAAGTATTTCTAATACGTAAGTATTTGTCTTTAATCTGCAACACTGTATTTCCTTATAACGAGGTATTCTTACATATTCTTTCGAGAGAAAACTCTCCTGTGCGTTCTTTTTTGAGGCTACACACTTAGACATACACGCAACACCCAATATTTTCTAATTACAACGTGTTGTTTAGGAAATACAAGATAATTTTGCACTATGAGGGATTTCCTTAAAACGTGGTATTCTGACATATTTTTTCGAGTGAAATCTCCTCTGTGCATTCTCTTTTGAGGCTACACACTTAGACATACATGCCACACCAAATCTTTTCGTGTTCCAACGTGTTGTTTAGGAAATACAAGATAATTTTGTACGATGAGTTATTTTTTCTCGTAAGTTTAAGTATTTCTAATATGTACGTATTTGTCTTTACTCTGCTGCACTGTATTTCCTTGTAACGTTGTAATCTTACATATTCTTTCGAGAGAAAACTCTCTTGTGTGTTCTCTTTTGAGGCTACACACTTAGACATACAAGCAAAACCAAAGCTTTTCGAGTTACAACGTGTTGTTTAAGAAAAACAAGGTAATTTCGCACGATGCAGGATTTCCTTAAAACGTGGTATTCTGACATATTTTTTTGAGAAAAAAACTCTCCTGTGCGTTGCCTTTTGAGGCTACAAGCTTAGACATACACACAACACAAAATCTTTCCGAGTTACAATGTGTTGTTTAGGAAAAACAAGATAATTTTGCACGATGCGTTTTTTCTTCTCCTAAAGATTAAGTATTTCCAATATGTACGTATGTGTCTTTACTCTGCTACACTGTATTTCCTTGTAACGTTGTATTCTTACATATTCTTTCAAGAGAAATCTCTCCTTTGCGTTCTCTTTTGAGGCTGCACGCTTAGACAAAAACGCAACACCAAAGCTTTTCGAGTTACAACAAGTTGGTTAGGAAAAAAAAAGATAATATTGCACGATGCAGGATTTCCTTACAACGTTGTATTCTGACATAATTTTTCAAGCGAAAACTCTCCTGTGCATTCTCTTTTGAGGCTACACGCTGAGACATATAAGCAACACCAAAGCTATTCGAGTTACAACGTGTTGTTTAGGAAAAACAAGATATTTTGCACGATGCAGTATTTCATTAAAACGTGGTATTCTGACATATTTTTCCAGAGAAAATTCTCCTGTGGGTTCTCTTTTGAGGCTACACATTTAGACATACACACAACACCAAATCTTTTCGAGTTGCAACATGTTGTTTAGGGAATACAAGATAATTTTTTACGATGCATTATTTCTTCTCGTAAGGTTTAAGTATTTCTAATACGTACGTATTTGTCTTTAATCTCCAACACTCTATTTCCTTATAACGAGGTATTCTTACATATTCTTTCGAGAGAAAACCCTCCTGTGCATTCTCTTTTGAGGCTACACACTGAGACATACACGCAACACCAAATATTTTTGAATTACAACGTGTTGTTTAGGAAATACAAGATAATTTCGCACGATGCAGGATTTCCTTAAAACGTGGTGTTCTGACATATTTTTTGAGTGAAAACTCTCCTGTGCGTTCTCTTTTGAGGCTACATGCTTAGACATACACACCACACAAAATCTTTTCGGGTTCCAACGTGTTGTTTGGAAATACAAGATAATTTTGTACGATGAGTTATTTTTTTCTCGTAAAGTTTACGTATTTCTAATATGTATGTATTTGTCTTTACTCTGCAACACTGTATTTCCTTGTAACGTGGTATTCTTACATATTATTTCGAGAGAAAACTCTCTTGTGTGTTCTCTTTTGAGGCTACACACTTAGACATATATGCAACACCAAAGCTTTTCAAGTTACAACGTGTTGTTTAAGAAAAACAAGATACTTTCTCACGAGGCGGGATTTCCTTAAAACGTGGTATTCTGACATATTTTTTTGAGAGAAAACTCTCCTGTGCGTTGACTTTTGAGGCTACAAACTTAGACATACACACAACACAAAATCTTTTCGAGTTACAACGTGTTGTTTAGGAAAAACAGGATAATTTCGCACGAAGCGTTATTTCTTCTCATAAAGTTTAAGTATTTCCAATATGTATTTGTCTTTACTCTGCAACACTGTATTTCCTTATAACGTCGTATTCTTACATATTCTTTCGAGAGAAAACTCTCCTGTGCGTTCCCTTTTGTGGCCCCATGCTTTGACATACACGCAACACCATAGCTATTCAAGTTGCAACGTGTTGTTTTCGAAAAAGAAGACAATTTTGCACGATGCGGGATTTCCTTAAAACGTGGTATTCTGACATATTTTTTTCAAGAGAAAACTCTCCTGTGAGTTCTCTTTTGAGGCTACACACTTAGCCATACACACCACACCAAATCTTTTCGAGTTACAATGTGTTGTTTAGGAAAAAAAAAGACAATTTCGCACGATGCGGGATTTCCTTAAAACGTGGTATTCTGACAAATTTTTTCAAGAGAAAACTCTCCTGTGTGTTCTCTTTTGAGGCTACATCTTAGACATACACGCATCACCAAAGCTTTTCAAGTTACAACGTGTTGTTTAGGAAAAAAGCAATTTCGCACGATGCGGGATTTCCTTAAAATGTCGTATTCTGACATATTTTTTCAAGAGAAAACTCTCCTGTGCATCCTCTTTTGAGGCTACACGCTTAGCCATACACACCACACCAAATCTTTTTGAGTTACAATGGGTTGTTTAGGAAATACAAGATAATTTTGTACGATGCGTTATTTCTTCTCATAAAGTTTAAGTATTTCTAATATGTACGTATTTGTCTTTACTCTGCAAAACTGTATTTCCTTGTAACGTGGTATTCTTATATAATCTTGCGAGAGAAAACACTGCTGTGCATTCTCTTTTGAGTCTACACGCTTAGACATACACGCAACCCCAAAGATTTTCGAGTTACAACGTGTTGTTTAGGAAAAACAAGATAATTTTGCACGATGCTTTATTTCTTCTCCAAAAGTTTAAGTATTTCCAGTACGTACGTATTTGTCTTTCCTTTGCAACACTGTATTTCCTTATAACGTGGTATTCTTACATATTCTTTCGAGAGAAAACTCTCCTTTGAATTCTCTTTTGAGGCTACACGCTTAGACATACACGCAAGACCAAAGCTTTTCGAGTTACAACTTGTTGTTTAAAAAAAACAAGATAATTTCGCACGATGTGGGATTTCCTTAAAACGTGGTATTCTGACATATTTTTTCGACAGAAAACTCTCCTGTGCGTTCTCTTTTGAGGCTAAACGCTTAGACATACACGCAACACCAAATCTTTTCGACTTAATACGTGTTGTTTATGAAATACAATATAATTTTGTACAATGCGTTATTTCTTCTCATAAAGTTTAAGTATTTCTAGTACGTACATATTTGTTTTTAATCTGCAACACTGTACTTCCTTTTAACGTGGTATTCTTACATATTCTTTCGAGAGAAAACTCTCCTGTGCATTCTCTTTTGAGGCTACACGCTTAGACATACACGCAACACCAAAGCTTTTCGAGTTACAATGTGTTGTTTAAGAAAAACAAGATAATTTCGCACGATGCGGGATTTCCTTAAAACGTGGTATTCTGACATATTTTTTCGACAGAAAACTGTGCTGTGCATTCTCTTTTGAGGCTACCTGCTGAGACATACACGCAACACCAAATATTTTGAATTACAACGTGTTGTTTATGAAAAAAAAGATAATTTCGCACTATGCGGGATTTCCTTAAACGTGGTATTCTGACATATTTTTTCAAGAGAAAACCCTCCTGTGCGTTCTCTTTTGAGGCTACACGCTTAGACATACATGCTACACCAAATCTTTTCGAGTTACAACGTGTTGTTTAGGAAATAGAAGATAATTTTGTATGATGCGTTATTTCTTCTCGTAAAGTTTAAGTATTTCTAATATGTACGTATTTGTCTTTACTCTGCAAAACTGTATTTCCTTGTAACGTGGCATTCTTACATATTCTTGAAAGAAAACTCTCCTGTGCATTCTCTTTTGAGGCTACACACTTAGACATACACGCAACACCAAAGCTTTTCGAGTTAAAACATGTTGTTTAGGAAAAACAAGATAATTTCGCACGATGCAGTATTTCCTTAAAACGTGGTATGCTGACATATTTTTTCGAGAGAAAACTCTCCCGTGCGGTCTCTTTTGAGGCTACACGCTTAGACATACATGCAACACCAAATCTTTTCGAGTTACAACGTGTTGTTTAGAAAAACAATATAATTTTGCACGATGCGTTATTTCTTCTCGTAAAGTTTAAGTATTTCCAATACGTACATATTTGTCTTTACTCTGCAACACTGTATTTCCTTTTAACGTGGTATTTTTACATATTCTTTCGAGAGAAAACTCTCCTGTGCGTTCTATTTTGAGGCTCCACACTTAGACATACACGCAACACCAAAGCATTTCGAGATACAAAGTGTTGTTTAAGAAAACAAGATAATTTTGCACAATGCGGGATTTCCTTAAGACGTGGTATACTGATATATTTTTTTGAGAGAAATCTCTCCTGTGCGTTCCCTTTTGAGGCTACAAACTTGGACATACACACAACTCAAAATCTTTTTGAGTTACAACGTGTTGTTTATGTAAAACAAGATAATTTTGCACGATGCGTTATTTCTTTTCGTAAATTTTAAGTATTTCCAATACGTACGTATTTGTCTTTACTCTGCAACACTGTATTTCCTTATAAAGTCGTATTCTTACATATTCTTTTGAGAGAAAACTCTCCTGTGTGTTCTCTTCAGAGGCTACATGCTTAGACATACACGCATCACCAAAGCTTTTCGAGTTACAACGTGTTGTTTAGGAAAAACAAGATAATTTCGCAAGACGCAGGATTTCCTTAAAACGTGGCATTCTGACATATTTTGTTGAGAGAAAATTTCCTGTTGGTCCTCTTTTGAGGCTACATGTTTGGACACACAACACCAAATCTTTTGGAGTTACAACATGTTGTTTAGGAAAAACATGATAATTTCCAACTATGCGGGATTTCCTTAAAACGTGGTATTCTGACATATTTTTTCGAGAGAAAACTCTCCTGTGCGTTCTCTTTTGAGGCTACACGCTTAGACATACACTCCTCAAAAGAGAATGCACAGGACAGTTTTCTCTCGAAAAAATTTGTCAGAATACCACGTTTTAAGAAAATCCCGTATCGTGAGAAATTATCTTGTTTTTCCTAAACAACTTGTTGTAACTCGAAAAGCTGTGGTGTTGCCTTTTTGTCTAAGCGTGGAGCCACAAAAGAGAATGCACAGGAGAGTTTTCTCTCCAAAGAATATGTAAGAATACCACGTTATATGGAAATATAGTGTTGCAGAGTAAAGACAAATATGTACGTATTGGAAATACTTAAACTTTACGAGAAAAAATAACGCATCGTGCAAAATTATCTTGTTTTTCCTAAACAACACGTTGTAACTCGAAAAAATTTGGTGTTGCGTGTATGTCTAAGGTTGTAGCCTCTAAAGAGAACACACAGGAGAGTTTTCTCTTAAAAGATGTATTTCAGAATAGAACGTTTTAAGGAAATCCTGCATAAGTGGAAATTATCTTGTTTTTCCTAAACAAAATGTTGTAACTCGAAAAGCTTTGGTGCGTGTATATCTAAGCGTGTAGCCTCAAAAGAGAATGCACAGGAGAGTTTTCTCTCTTAAGAATAGGTAAGAATACCACGTTATAAGGAAATACAGTGTTGCAGATTAAAGACAATTACGTACATATTAGAAATACTTAAACTTTACGAGAAGAACTAACGCATCATACAAAATTATCTAGTATTTCCTAAACAACACGTTGTAACCATCAAAGATTTGGTGTTGTGTGTATGTCTAAACGTGTAGCCCCAAAAGAGAACCCACAGGAGAATTTTCTCTAGAAAAAATATGTCAGGATACCACGTTTTAAGGAAATCCTGCATCGTGGGAAATTATCTTGTTTTTCCTAAACAACACGTTGTAACTCGAAAAGTTTCGGTGTTGCGTGTAAGTCTAAGCGTGTAGCCTCAATAGAGAATGCACAGGAGAGTTTTCTCTCGAAAAAATATGTCAGAATACCACGTATTAAGGAAAACCCGCATCGTGCGAAATTATTTTGTTTTTCCTAAACAACACGTTGTAACTCGAAAAGACTTGGTGTTGCGTGTATGTCTAAGCGGGTAGCCTCAAAAGAGAATGCACAGGAGAGGTTTCTCTCCACAGAATATGTAAGAATACCACGTTATAAGGAAATACAGTGTTGCAAGTGTAAAGACAAATACTTACATATTAGAAATACTTAAACTTTACGAGAAGAAATAAAGCATCGTGCAAAATTATCTTGTTTTTCCTAAACAACATGTTGTAACTCGAAATATTTGCTGTTGCCTGTATGTCTAAGCATGTAGCCTCAAAAGGGAACGCACAGGAGAGTTTTCTCTCTAAAAAATATGTCAGAATACCACGTTTTAAGGACATCCCGTATCGTGCGAAATTATCTTGTTTTTCCTTAACAACATATTTTAACTTGAAAAGCTTTGGTGGTACGTGTATGTCTAAGCGTGTAGCCTCAAAAGAGAATGCACAGGAGAGTTTTGTCTCGAAAGAATATGTAAGAATACCACGTTACAAGGAAATTCAGTGTTGCAGAATAAAGACAAATACATACATATTAGAAATACTTAAACTTTACGAGAAGAAATAGCGCATCGCAAAAATTATCTTGTATTTCCTAAACAACACGTTGTAACTCGAAAAGATTTGGTGTTGTGTGTATGTCTAAATGTGTAGCCTGAAAAGAGAGCCCACAGGAGAATTTTCTCTCGACAAAATATGTCAGAATACCACGTTTTTAGGAAATCCTGCATCGTGTGAAATTATCTTGTTTTTCCTAAACAACACGTTGTAACTCGAAAAGCTTTGGTGTTGCGTGTATGTCTAAGCGTGTAGCCTCAAAAGAGAACGCACATGAGAGTTTTCATTCGAAAGAATATGTAAGAATACCTCATTACAAGGAAATACAGTTTTGCAGAGTAAAGACAAATACGTACATATTAGAAATACTTAAACTTTATGAGGAGAAATAATGCATCGTACAAAATTATCTTCTATTTCCTAACCGGCATGTTGTAACTCGAAAATATTTGGTGTTGCATGTATGTCTAAACGTGTAGCCTCAAAAGCGAACCCACAGGAAAATTTTCTCTCAAAAAATATGTCAGAATACCACGTTTTAAGGAAATACTGCATCGTGCAAAATTATCTTGTTTTTCCTGAACAACACGTTGTAACTCGATAAGCTTTGGTGTTGCGTGTATGTCTCAGTGTGTATCCTCAAAAGAGAATGGACAAGAGAGTTTTCTCTCGAAAAAAATATGTCAGAATTCCACGTTTTAAGGAAATCCTGCATCGTGCAAAATTATCTTTTTTTTTTTTCTAAACAACTTGTTGTAACTCGAAAAGCTTTGGTGTTGCGTTTTTGTCTAAGCGTGCAGCTTCAAAAGAGAATGCACAGGAGAGTTTTCTCTCGAAAGAATATGTAAGAATACAACGTTATAAGGAAATACAGTGTTGCAAGTGTAAAGACAAATACTTACGTATTAGAAATACTTAAACTTTACAAGAAGAAATAAAGCATTGTTTAAAATTATCTTGTTTTTCCTAAACAACACGTTGTAACTCGAAAAGATTTGGTGTTGCATGTATTTCTAAGCATGTAGCCTCAAAAGAGAACGGACAGGAGAGTTTTCTCTCGAAAAAATATCTCAGAATACCACGTTTTAAGGAAATCCTGTATCGTGCGAAATTATGCTGTTTATCCTAAACAACATGTTTGACTCGAAAAGCCTTGGTGTTGCATGTACGTTTAAGTGTGTAGCCTAAAAAGAGAATGCACAGGAGAGTTTTCTCTCACCAGAATATGTAAGAATACCACGTTACAAGGAAATACAGTTTTGCAGAGTAAAAATAAATACGTACATATTAGAAACACTTAAACTTTACGAGAAGAAATAACGCATCATACAAAATTATCTTGTATTTCCTAAACACCACGTTGTAATTCGAAAATATTTGGTGGGGCGTGTATGTCTAAGCGTGTAGCTTCAAAAGAGAATGCACAGGAGAGTTTTCTCTCAAAAAAATATGTCAGAATACCACGTTTTATGGAATTCTGGCATAGTGTGAAATTATCTTGTTTTTTAGAAAACAACACGTTGTAATTCGAAAATATTTGGAGTTGTGTGTATGCCTAAGCGTGTAGCTTCAAAAGAGAATGCACAGGACCGTTTTCTCTCGAAAGAATATGTAAGAATAACACGTTATGAGGAAATATAGTGTTGCAGAGTAAAGACAAATACGTACATATTGGGAATATTTAAACTTTACGAGAAGAAATAACGCATCGTACAAAATTATCTTGTTTTTCCTAAACAACACATTGTAACTCGAAAAGATTTGGTGTTGTGTGTATGTCTAAAAGTGTTGCCTCAAAAGTGAACCCACAAGAGAATTTTCTCTTAAAAAAATACCCCAAATTAAGTAAATCCTGCGTCGTGCGAAATTATCTTGTTTTTCCTAAACAACACGTTGTAACTCGAAAAGCTTTGGTGTTGCGTGTATGTCTAATCGTGTAGACCCAAAAGAGAACGCACAGCAGAGATTTCTCTCGCAAGATTATGTAAGAATACCACGTTACAAGGAAATACAGTTTTGCAGAATAAAGACAAATATATACATATCAGAAACACTTAAACTTTACGAGAAGAAATAACGCAAAATTATCTTGTATTTCCTAAATAACACGTTGTAACTCGAAAAGATTTGGTGTGGCGTGTATGGCTAAGCGTGTAGCCTCAAAAGAGAACGTACAGGAGAGTTTTCTCTTGAAAATTATGTCAGAATACCACGTTTTAAGGAAATCCCGCATCGTGCGAAATTGTCTTTTTTTTTCCTAAACAACACGTTGTAACTCGAAAAGCTTTGGTGAAGCGTATATGTCTAAGCGTGTAGCCTCAAAGGAGAACAAACAGGAGAGTTTTCTCTCGAAAGAATATGTAAGAATAACACGTTTCAAGGAAATACAGTGTTGCAGAGTAAAGACAAATACGTACGTATTAGAAATACTTAAACTTTATGTGAAGAAATAAAGCATCATACAAAATTATCTTGTATTTCCTAAACAACACGTTGTAACTCGAAAAGATTTGGTGTTGCGTGTATGTCTAAGCATGTAGCCTCAAAAGAGAACACACAGGAGAGTTTTCTCTCAAAAAAATATGTCAGAATACCATGTTTTAAGGAAATCCCGCATCGTGCGGAATTATCTTGTTTTTCTTATACAAGACGTTGTAACTCGAAAAGCTTTGGTGACGCCTGTATGTCTAAGCATGTAGCCTCAAGAGGGAACGCACATGAGAGTTTTCTCTCAAAAGAATATGTAAGAATACCACGTTATAAGGAAATACAGTGTTGCAGAATAAAGACAAATACATACATATTGGAAATACTTAAACTTTACAAGAAGAAATAATGCATCGTCAAAATTATCTTGTTTTTCCTAAACAACACGTTGTAACTCGAAAGGATTTTGCGTTACGTGTATGTCTAAGCTTGTAGACTCAAAAGAGAATGCACACGAGAGTTTTTTCTTGAAAAAATATGTCAGAATACTACGTTTTAAGGAAATCCCTCATCGTGCGAAATTATCTTGTTTTTATTAAAGAACACATTGTAACTTGAAAAGCTTTGGTGTTGCGTGTATGCCTAAGCGTGTAGCCTCAAAAGAGAACGAACAGGACAGTATTCTGTCAAAAGAATATGAAAGAATACCACATTATAAGGAAATACAATGTTGCAGAGGAAAGACAAATACGTATGTATTGGAAATACTTAAACTTTAGGAGAAGAAATAACGCATCGTGCAAAATTATATTATTTTTCCTAAACAACACGTAACTCAAAAAGATTTGGTGTTGTGTGTATGTCTAAAAGTGTTGCCTCAAAAGAGAACCCACAGGAGAATTTTCTCTCAAAAAATATGTCAGAATACCACGTTTGAAGGAAATCCTGAATCATGCGAAATTATCTTTTTTTTCTTAAAGAACACGTTGTAACTCGAAAAGCTTTGGTGTTGCGTGTATGCCTAAGCATGTAGCCTTATAAGAGAATGCACAGGAATGTTTTCTCTCGCAAGGTTATGTATCAATACCACGTTACAAGGAAATACAGTTTAACAGAGTAAAGACAAATACATGCATATTAGAAACACTTAAACTTTATGGGAAGAAATAACACATCATACAAAATTATGTTGTATTTCCTAAACAACACGTTGTAACACGAAAAGATTTGGTGTTGCGTGTATGTCTAAGCATTTAGCCTCAATAGAGAAAGCACAGGAGATTTTTCTCTCGAAAAAATATGTCAGAATACCACGTTTTAAGGAAATCCCGCATCGTGCGAAATTATCTTGTTTTTCTTAAACAACAGGCTGTAACTCGAAAATCCTTGGTGTTGTGTGTATGTCTAAGCGTGTAGCCTCAAAAGAGAATGCACAGGAGAGTTTTCTCTCGAAAGAATATGTAAGAATACCACGTTATAAGGAAATATAGTGTTGCAGAGTAAAGAAAAATACGTACGTATTGGAAATACTTAAACTTTACAAGAAGAAAAAATGCATCGTGCAAAATTATCTTGTTATTCCTAAACAATATGTTGGAACTCGAAAAGATTTGGTGTTGTGTGTATGTCTAAGCGTGTAGCCTCAAAGGAGATCACACAGGAGAGTTTTCCCTTGAAAAAATATGTCAGAATACCACGTTTTAAGTAAATCCTGCGTCGTGCGAAATTATCTTGTTTTTCCTAAACAACACGTTGTAACTCGAAAAGCTTTGGTGTTGCGTGTATGTCTAAGCGCGTAGACTAAAAAGAGAATGCACAGCAGAGTTTTCTCTCATAAGATTATGTAAGAATACCACGTTACAAGGAAATACAGTTTTGCAGAGTAAAGACAAATACATACATATTAGAAATACTTAAACTTTACGAGAAGAAATAACGCACTCTACAAAATTATCTTGTATTTCCTAAACAACACGTTGTAACTCGAATAGATTTGGTGTGTCGTGTATGTCTGAGAGTGTAGACTCAAAAGAGAACGCACAGCAGAGTTTTCTCTCGCAAGATTATGTAAGAATACCACGTTACAAGGAAATATAGTTTTGCAGAGTAAAGACAAATACGTACATATTAGAAATACTTAAACTTTAGGAGAAGAAATAACGCATCGTGCAAAATTATCTTGTTTTTCCTAAACAACATGTTTTAACTCGAAAAGATTGGGTGTTGTGTGTATGTCTAAGCTTGTAGTCTCAAAAGAGAATGAACAGGAGAGTTTTCTCTCGAAAAAAAATATGTCAGAATACCACGTTTTAAGGAAATCCTGCATCGTGCGAAATTATCTTGTATTTCCTAAACAACACGTTGTAACTCGAAAAGCTTTGGTGTAGCTTGTATGTCTCAGCATGTAGCCTCAAAAGAGAACACACAGGACAGTTTTATCTCAAAAGAATATGTAAGAATACCACGTTATAAGGAAATACAGTGTTGCAGATTAAAGACAAATATGTACATATTGGAAATACTTAAACTTACGAGAAGAAATAACGCATTGTGCAATATTATCTTTTTTTTTCCTAAACAACACGTTGTAACTTGAAAAGATTTTGTGTTACGTGTATGTCTTAGCTGGAAGTCTCAAAAGAGAATGCACAGGAGAGTTTTCTCTTGAAAAAAAATATGTCAGAATAACACGTTTTAAGGAAATTCTGCATCGTGCGAAAGTATCTTGTTTTTCGTAAACAACAGGATGTAACTCGAAAATCTTTGGTGTTGCGTGTATGTCTAAGCGTGTAGCCTCAAAAGAGAACGCACAGGAGAGTTTTCTCTAAAGAATATGTAAGAATACCCCGATATAAGTAAATACAGTGTTGCAGAGTAAAGACAAATACGTATGTATTAGAAATACTTTACAAGAAGAAATAACGCATCGTATAAAATTATCTAGTACTTCCTAAACAACACGTTAAAACTGCAAAAGATTTGGTGCGGCGTGTTTGTCTAAGCGTGTAGCCTCAAAAGAGAACACACAGGAGAGTTTTCTCTTGAAAAAATATGTCAGAATACCATGTTTTAAGGAAATCTTGCATCGTGCGAAATTATCAGTTTTTGTAAACAACTTGTTTTAACACGAAAAGCTTTGGTGTTGCGTTTTTGTCTAAGCGTACAGCCTCAAAAGAGAACGCACAGGACAGTTTTCTCTCAAAAGAATATGTAAGAATACCATGTTATAAGGAAATACAGTGTTGCAGATTAAAGACAAATACGTACATATTGGAAATACTTAAACTTTACGAAAAGAAATAACACATCGTGCAAAATTATCTTGTTTTTCCTAATCAACACATTGTAACTCGAAAGGATTTTGTGTTACGTGTATGTCTAAGCTTGTAGTCTCAAAAGAGAACGCACAGGAGACTTTTCTCTTGAAAAAATATGTCAGAATACCACGTTTTAAGGAAATCCCGCATCGTGCGAAATTATCTTGTTTTTCCTAAACAACACGTTGTAACTCGAAAAGCTTTAGTGTAGCTTGTATGTCTCAGCGTGTAGCCTCAAAAGAGAACGCACAGGAGAGTTTTCTCTCGAAAGAATATATAAGAATACCACGTTATAAGGAAATACAGAGTTGCAGAGTAAAGACAAATACGTGCTTATTAGAAATACTTAAACTTTACTAGAAGGAATAACACATCGTAAAAAAATTATCTTGTATTTCCTAAACAACATGTTGTAACTCGAAAAGATTTGGTATTTTGTGTATGTCTAAATGTGCAGCCTCAAAAGAGAACGCACAGGAGAGTTTTTTTCTCGAAAAATATGTCAGGATACCACGTTTTATGAAAATCCCGAATCATGCGAAATTATCTTGTTTTTCTACACAACTTGTTGTAACTCGAAAAGCTTTGGTGTTGCGTTTTTGTTTAAGCGTGCAGCCTCAAAGGAGAACACACAGGAGAGTTTTCTCTTGAAAAAATATGTCAGAATACCACGTTTTAAGGAAAACCCGCATCGTGCGAAATTATCTTGTTTTTCCTAAACAACACGTTGTAACTCGAAAAGCTGTAGTGTAGCTTGTATGTCTCAGCGTGTAGCCTCAAAAGAGAACGCACAGGAGAGTTTTCTCTCGAAAGAATATATAAGAATGCCACGTTATAAGGAAATACAGTGTTGCAGAGTAAAGACAAATAAGTACTTATTAGAAATGCTTAAACTTTACTAGAAGGAATAACGCATCATAAAAAATTATCTTGTATTTCCTAAACAACATGTAACTCAAAAAGATTTGGTATTTTGTGTATGTCTAAATGTGCAGCCTCAAAAGAGAACCCACAGGAGAATTTTCTCTCGAAAAAATATGTCAGAATACCACGTTTTAAGGAAATCCTGCATCGTGCGAAATTATCTTGTTTTTCCTAAACGACATGGTGTAACTCGAAAAGCTTTGGTGTTGCGTGTATGTCTAAGCGTGTAGCCTCAAAAGAGAATGCACAGGAGAGTT
This sequence comes from Apodemus sylvaticus, assembly GCF_947179515.1. Lineage (NCBI taxonomy): Eukaryota > Metazoa > Chordata > Mammalia > Rodentia > Muridae > Apodemus > Apodemus sylvaticus. The sequence continues at coordinate 80,688,746 of NC_067488.1, read as the reverse complement.
TTTTCTCGAAAAAATATGACAGAATACCACGTTTTATGAAAATCCCGAATCGTGCGAAATTATCTTGTTTTTCTACACAATTTGTTGTAACTCGAAAAGCTTTGGTGTTGCATTTTTGTCTAAGCAAGCAGCCTCAAAAGAGAACGAACAGAAGAGTTTTCTCTCGAAAGAATATGTAAGAATACCACGTTATAAGGAAATACAGTGTTGCAGAGTAAAGACAAATAAGTACGTATTGGAAATACTTAAACTTTATGAGAAGAAATAACGCATCATGCAAAATTATCTTGTTTTTCCTAATAAACATATTTTACCTCGAAAAGATTTGGTGTTGCGTGGCTGTCTAAGCTTGTAGCCTCAAAGGAGAACGGACAGGAGAGTTTTCTCTCAAAAAAATATGTCAGAATACCACGTTTTAAGGAAATCCCGCATCGTGCGAAATTATCTTTTTTTTCTTAAAGAACATGTTGTAACTCGAAAAGCTTTGGTGTTGCGTGTATGACTAAGCGTGTAACCACAAAAGAGAATGCACAGGAATGTTTTCTCTCGCAAGATTATGTAAGAATACCACGTTACAAGGAAATACAGTTTCACAGAGTAAAGACAAATACGTACATATTAGAAATACTTAAACTTTACAGGAAGAAATAACACATCGTATAAAATTATCTTGTATTTCCTAAACAACACTTTGTAACTCGAAAGGATTTGGTGTTGCGTGTATGTCTAAGCATTTAGCCTCAATAGGGAATGCACAGGAGATTTTTCTGTCGAAAAAATATGTCAGAATACCACGTTTTAAGGAAATCCCGCATCGTGCGAATTTATCTTGTTTTTCTTAAACAACAGGTTGTAAATCGAAAAGCTTTGGTGTTGCGTGTATGTCTAAGTGTGTAGCCTCAAAGGAGAACGCACAGGAGAGTTTTCTCTCGAAAGAATATGTAAGAATACCACGTTATAAGGAAATATAGTGTTGCAGAGTAAAGAAAAATACGTATGTATTGGAAATACTTAAACTTTACAAGAAGAAAAAATGCATCGTGCAAAATTATCTTGTTTTTCCTAAACAACACGTTGGAACTCGAAAAGATTAGGTATTGTGTGTATGTCTAAGCGTGTAGCCTCAAAGGAGATCACACAGGAGAGTTTTCTCTCGAAAACATATGTCAGAATACCATCTTTTAAGTAAATCCTGTGTCGTGCAAAATTATCTCGTTTTTCCTAAACAACACATTGTAACTCGAAAAGCTTTGGTGTTGCGTGTATGTCTAAGCGTGTAGACTCAAAAGAGAACGCACAGTAGAGTTTTCTCTCATAAGATTATGTAAGAACACCATGTTACACGGAAATACAGTTTTGAAGAGTAAAGACAAATACGTACATATTAGAAATACTTAAACTTTACGAGAGAAATTACGCATGGTGCAAAATTATCTTGTATTTCCTAAACAACACGTTGTAACTCGAATAGATTTGGTGTGGCGTGTAAGTCTGAGTGTGTAGACTCAAAAGAGAATGCACAGCAGAGTTTTCTTTCGCAAGATTATGCATGAATACCACGTTACAAGGAAATACAGTTTTGCAGAGTAAAGACAAATACGTACATATTAGAAATACTTAAACTTTAGGAGAAGAAATAACGCATCGTGCAAAATTATCTTGTTTTTCCTAAACAACACGTTGTAACTCGAAAAGATTTGGTGTTGCGTGTATTTCTAAGCTTGTAGCCTCAAAAGAGAATGAACAGGAGAGTTTTCTCTCGAAAAAAAATGTCAGAATACCACGTTTTAAGGAAATTCCGCATCGTGCGAAAGCATCTTGTTTTTCCTAAACAACAGGATGTAACTCGAAAATCTTTGGTGTTGCGTGTATGCCTAAGCGTGTAGCCTCAAAAGAGAACGCACAGGAGAGTTTTCTCTAAAGAATATGTAAGAATACCACGCTATAAGTAGATACAGTGTTGCAGAGTAAAGACAAATACGTATGTATTAGAAATACTTAAACTTTACAAGAAGAAATAACGCATCGTATAAAATTATCTAGTACTTCCTAAACAACACGTTAAAACTGCAAAAGATTTGGTGTGGCTTGTATGTCTAAGCATGTAGCCTCAAAGGAGAACACACAGGAAAGTTTTCTCTTGAAAAAATATGTCAGAATACCATGTTTTAAGGAAATCTTGCATCGTGCGAAATTATCAGTTTTTGTAAACAACTTGTTTTAACACGAAAAGCTTTGGTGTTGCGTTTTTGTCTAAGCATGCAGCCTCAAAAGAGAACGCACAGGACAGTTTTCTCTCAAAAGAATATGTAAGAATACCATGTTATAAGGAAATACAGTGTTGCAGATTAAAGACAAATACGTACATATTGGAAATACTTAAACTTTACGAGAAGAAATAACGCATCGTGCAAAATTATCTTGTTTTTCCTAATATACACGTAGTAACTCAAAAAGATTTTGCGTTACGTGTATGTCTAAGCTTGTAGTCTCAAAAGAGAACGCACAGGAGAGTTTTCTCTTGAAAAAATATGTCACAATACCACGTTTTAAGGAAATCCCGCATCGTGCACAATTATCTTGTTTTTCCTAAACAACACTTTGTAACTCGAAAAGCTTTAGTGTAGCTTGTATGTCTCAGCGTGTAGCCTCAAAAGAGAACGCACAGGAGAGTTTTCTCTCGAAAGAATATATAAGAATACCACGTTATAAGGAAATACAGTGTTGCAGAGTAAAGACAAATACGTACTTATTAGAAATACTTAAACTTTACTGGAAGGAATAACGCATCGTAAAAAATTATCTTGTATTTCCTAAACAACATGTTGTAACTCGAAAAGATTTGGTATTTTGTGTATGTCTAAATGTGCAGCCTCAAAAGAGAACCCACAGGAGAATTTTCTCTCGAAAAAATATGGCAGAATACCACGTTTTAAGGAAATCCTGCATCATGCGAAATTATCTTGTTTTTCCTAAACAGCATGGTGTAACTCGAAAAGCTTTGGTGCTGCGTGTATGTCTAAGCGTGTAGCCTCAAAAGAGAATGCACAGGAGAGTTTTCTCTCGAAATAATATGTCAGAATACCACGTTTTATGAAAATCCCAAATCGTGCGAAATTATCTTGTTTTTCTACACAACTTGTTGTAACTCGAAAAGCTTTGGTGTTGCGTTTTTGTCTAAGCGTGCAGCCTCAAAAGAGAACACACAGGAGAGTTTTCTCTCGAAAGAATATGTAAGAATACCAGGTTATAAGGAAATACAGTGTTGCAGAGTAAAGACAAGTACGTACGTATTGGAAATACTTAAACTTTACGAGAAGAAATAACGCATCATGTAAAATTATCTTGTTTTTCCTAAACAACACATTGTACCTCAAAAAGATTTGGTGTTGCATGTATGTCTAAGCTTGTAGCCTCAAAAGAGAACGCACAGGAATGTTTTCTCTCAAAAAAATATGTCAGAATACCATGTTTTAAGGAAATCCCGCATCGTGCGAAATTATCTTTTTTTTTCTTAAAGAACACGTTGTAACTCGAAAAGCTTTGGTGTTGCGTGTATGCCCAAGCGTGTAACCTCAAAAGAGAATGCACAGGAATGTTTTCTCTCGCAAGATTATGTAAAAATACCACGTTACAAGGAAATACAGTTTCACAGAGTAAAGACAAATAAGTACATATTAGAAATACTTAAACTTTACGGGAAGAAATAACACATCGTATAAAATTATCTTGTATTTCCTAAACAACGCATTGTAACTCGAAAAGATTTGGTGTTGCGTGTATGTCTAAGCATTTAGCCTCAATAGAGAATGCACAGGAGATTTTTCTCTCGGAAAAATATGTCAGAATACCACGTTTTAAGGAAATCCCGCATCATGCGAAATTATCTTGTTTTTCCTAAACGACAGGATGTAACTCAAAAATCTTTGGTGTTCCGTATATGTCTGCGTATGTAGCCTCAAAAGAGAATGCACAGGAGAGTTTTCTCTAAAGAATATGTAAGAATACCACATTATAAGTAAATACAGTGTTGCAGAGTAAAGGCAAATAAGTATGTATTAGAAATACTTAAACTTTACTAGAAGAAATAACGCATCGTATAAAATTATCTAGTACTTCCTAAACAACACGTTAAAACTGCAAAAGATTTGGTGTGGCGTGTATGTCTAAGCGTGTAGCCTCAAAGGAGAACACACAGGAGAGTTTTCTCTTGAAAAAATATGTCAGAATACCACGTTTTAAGGAAATCCTGCATCCTGGGAAATTATCATATTTTTCCTAAACAAGACGTTGTAATTCGAAAAGCTTTGGTGTAGCTTGTATGTCTCAGAGTATAGCCTCAAAGGAGAACGCACAGGAGAGCTTTCTCTCAAAAAAATATATCAGAATACCACGTTTCAAGGACATCCCGCATCGTGCAAAATTATCTTGTATTTCCTAAACAAAACGTTGTAACTCGAAAAGAATTGGTGTTGTGTGTATGTCTAAACATGTAGCCTCAAAAGAGAATAGACAGGAGAATTTTCTCTCAAAATAATACGTCATAATACCACGTTTTAAGGAAATCCTGCATCGTGCAAAATTATCTTGTTTTTGCTAAACAACACGTTGGAACTCGAAAAACTTTGGTGTTGCGTGCATGTCTAAGCGTGCAGCCTCAAAAGAAAACGCACAGGAGAGTTTTCTCTCTAAAAAATATGTCACAATACCACGTTTTAAGGAAATCCCGCATCGTATGAAATTCCCTTGTTTTTCATAAACGACATGTTTTAACTCGAAAAGCTTTGGTGTTGCGTGTATGTCTAAGTGTGTAGCCTCAAAAGAGAACGCACAGGAGAGTTTTCTCTCGAAAGAATATGTAGGAATACCACGTTATATGGAAATACAGTGTTGCAGTAAGGACAAATACGTACATATTAGAAATACTTAAACTTTATGTGAAGAAATAAAGCATCGTGTGAAATTATCTTGTTTTTCCTAAACAAAACGTTGTAACTCAAAAAGCTTTGGTGTTGCGTGTATGTCTAAGCATGCAGCCTCAAAAGAGAATGCGCAGGAGAGTTTTCTCTCGAAGGAATATGTAAGAATACCACGTTATAAGGAAATACAATGTTTCAGAGCAAGGACAAATACGTACATATTAGAAATAGTTAAATTTTACAAGAAGAAATAACGCATTGTGCAAAATTATCTTGTATTTCCTAAACAACACGTTTTAACTCGAAAAGAGTGGTGTTGCGTGTATGTCTAAACATGTAGCCTCAAAAGAGAATGCACAGGATAGTTTTCTCTCAAAAAAATATGGCATAATACCACGCTTTAAGGAAATCTCGCATCGTGCAAAATTATCTTGTTTTTCCTAAACAACACGTTGTAATTCGAAAAGCTTTGGTGTTGTGTGTATGCCTAAGTGTGTAGCCTCAGAAGAGAATGCACAGGAGAGTTTTCTCTCGAAAGTATATGTCAGAATACCACGTTACAAGGAAATACAGTATTGCAGAGTAAAGACAAATACGTACGAATTAGAAGTAGTTAAACTTTATGAGAAGAAATAACGCTCCGTACAAAAGTATCTTGTATTTCCTAAACAACAAGTTGATATTCGTAAAGATTTGGTGTTACGTGTATGACTAATCATGCACCCTCAAAAGAGAATGCACAGGAGAGTTTTCTCTCGAAAGAGTATGTAAGAATTCCAAGTTATAACATAATACATTATTGCAGTGTAAAGACGAATATGTACGTATTAGAAATACTTAAACTTTACGAGAAGAAATAACGCATCATGCAAAATTGTCTAGTTTTTCCTAAACAACACATTGTAACTCGAAAAGATTTGGTGTTGAGTGTATGACTAAGCGTGTAGCCTCAAAAGAGAACGCACAGGAGAGTTTTCTCTCGAAAAAATATGTCAGAATACCACATTTTAAGGAAATCCAGTATCGTGCGAAATTATCTTGTTTTTCCTAAACAACACGTTGTAACTCGAAAAGCTTTGGTGTTGTGTGTATGCCTAAGTGTGTAGTCTCAGAAGAGAATGCACAGGAGAGTTTTCTTTCGAAAGAATATGTCAGAATACCACGTTACATGGAAATACAGTGTTGCAGAGTAAAGACAAATACGTACGTATTAGAAATACTTAAACTTTATGAGATGAAATAATGCTCCATACAAAATTATCTTGTATTTCCTAAACAACAAGTTGATATTCGTAAAAAATTGGTGTTGCGTGTATGACTAAGCGTGCAGCCTCAAAAGAGAACGCACAGGAGAGTTTTATATCAAAAGAATATGTAAGAATTCCGTGTTATAACGTAATACAGTGTTGCAGAGTAAAGACAAATATGTAGGTATTAGAAATACTTAAACTTTACAAGAAGAAATAACGCATCATGCAAAATTATCTTGTTTTTCCTAAGCAACACGTTGTAACTCGAAAAGCTTTGGTGTTGCGTGTATGTCTAAGCGTGTAGCCTCAAAAGAGAATGCACAGGAGAATTTTCTCTCGAAAGAATATGTAAGAATACCACATTATAAGGAAATACAGTGTTGCAGAGTAAAGACAAATACGTACGTATTGGAAATACTTAAACTTTACGAGAAGAAATAACGCATCGTGCAAAATTATCTTGTTTTTCCTAAACAACACTTTGTAACCTGAAAAGATTTGGTGTTGCGAGTATGTCTAAGCGTGTATCCTCAAAAGAGAACGCACAGGAGAGTTTTCTCTCGAAAACGTATGTCAGAATACCACCTTATTAGGAAATCCTGCATCGTGCGATATTATCTTGTTTTTCCTAAACAACACGTTGTAACTCGAAAAGTTTTGGTGTTTCGTGTATGTCTAAGTGTGTAGACTCAGAAGAGAACGCACAGGAGAGTTTTCTCTCGAAAGAATATGTAAGAATACCCTGTTACAAGGAAATACAGTGTTGAATATTAAAGACAAATACGTACATATTGGAAATACTTAAACTTTATGTGAAGAAATAACGCATCGTGCAAAATTATCTGTTTTTTCCTAAATAACACGTTGTAACTCGAAAAGATTTGGTGTTGCGTATATGTCTAAGCTTCTAGCCTCAAAAGAGTATGCACAGGATAGTTTTCTCTCGAAAAAACATGTCAGAATACCCCGTTTTAAGGAAATCGCAGATCGTGTGAAATTATCTTTTTTTTCCTAAACAACGCCTTGTAACTTGAAAAGTTTTGGTGTTGTGTGCATGTCTAAGCACGTAGCCTCAAAAGAGAACGCACAGGAGAGTTTTCTCTCGAAAGAATATGAAAGAATACCACGTTATAAGCAAATACAGTGTTGCAGAGTAAAGACAAATACGTACATATTAGAAATACTTAAACTTTGCGAGAAGAAATAACACATCTTACTATATTATCTTGCATATCCTAAACAACACGTTGTAACCTGAAAATATTTGGTGTTGCTTGTAAGTCTAAATGTGTAGCCTCAAAAGAGAATCCACAGGAGAATTTTCTCTCGAAAAAATATGTCAAAATACCACGTTTTAAGGAAATCCTGCATCGTGCGAAATTATCTTGTTTTTCTTAAACAACACTTTGCAACTCGAAAAGCTTTGATGTTGCATGTATGTGTAAGCATGTAGCCTCAAAAGAGAACAAAGAAGAGAGCTTTCTCTCGAAAGAATATGTAAGAATACCACGTTTTATGGAAATACAGGGTTGCAGAGTAAAGACAAATACGAACATATTAGAAATAATTAAAATTACGAGAAGAAATAATGCATCGTGCAAAATTATCTTGTTTTTCCTAAACAACACGTTGTAACTCGAAAAGCTTTGGTGTTACCTGTATGTATAAGGGTGCAGCCTCAAAAGAGAACGCACAAGAGACTTTTCTCTCGAAAGAATATGTAAGAATACCACGTTTTAAGGAAATCCTGCATCTTGAGAAATTATCTTGTTTTTCCTTAACAACACGTTGTAACTCAAAAAGCTTTGGTGTTGCGTGTATGTTTAAGCGTGCAGCCTCAAAAGAGAACACACAGGAGAATTTTCTCTCGAAAGTATATGTAAGAATACCACGTTGTAAGGAAATACAGTGTTTCAGAGTAAAGACAAATACATACATATTTGAAATACTTAAACTTTACGAGAAGAAATAATGCATCATACAAAATTATCTAGTATTTCCTAAACAACACGTTGTAACTCGAAAAGATTTGGTGTGGCATGTATGTCTAAGCATGTAGCCTCAAAAGAGAACCCACAGGAGAATTTTCTCTCGAAAAAATATGTCAGAATACCACGTTTTAAGGAAATCCTGCATCGTGCAAAATTATCTTGTTTTTCCTAAACAACACGTTGTAATTCGAAAAGCTTTGGTGTTGTGTGTATGTCTAAGCGTGTAGGCTCAAAAGAGAACACACAGGAGAGTTTTCTCTCGAAAAAATATGTCAGAATACCACGTTTTAAGGAAATCCTGCATCGTGCGAAATTATCTTTTTTTTCCTAAACAAAGTGTTGTAACTCAAAAAGCTTTGTTGTTGCGTTTTTGTCTAAGCGTGCAGCCTCAAGAGAGAACGCACAGGAGAGTTTTCTCTCATAACAATATGTAAGAATACCACGTTACATGGAAATACAGTGTTGTAGAGTAAAGACAAATAAGTACGTATTAGAAATACTTAAACATTAAGAGAAGAAATAAAGCATCGTACAAAATTATCTTGTATTTCCTAAACAACACGTTGTAAATCGAAAAGATTTGGTGTTGCGTGTATGTCTAAGCATGTAGCCTCAAAAGGGAATGCACAGGAGAGTTTTCTCTCGAAAAAATATGTCAGAATACCACGATTTATGGAAATCCCGCATCGTATGAAATTATCTTGTTTTTCTTAAACAAGACGTTATAACTCGAAAAGCTTTGGTGGTGCGTGTATGTCTAAGTGCGTAGCCTCAAAAGAGAACGCACAGGAGAATTTTCTCTCGAAAGAATATATAAGAATACCATGTTATAAGGAAATACAGTGTTGCAGAGTAAAGACAAATACTTACGTAAAGGAAATACTTAAATGTGGTATTCTGACATATTTTTTCAAGAGAAAATTCTCCTGTGCATTGTCTTTTGAGCCTAGAAGCTTAGGCATACACGCAACACCAAACCTTTTCGAGTTACAATGTGTTATTTAGGAAAAACAAGATAATTTTGCACGATGCGTTATTTCTTCTCGTAAAGTTTAAGTATTTCCAATATGTACGTATTTGTCTTTAATCTGCAATACTGTATTTCCTTATAACGCGGTATTCTTATATATTCTTTCAAGCGAAAACTCTCCTTTGCGTTCTCTTTTGAGGCTACATGCTTAGACATACACGCAACTCCACATCTTTTCGAATTACAGCGTGTTGTTTAGGAAATACAAGATAATTTTGTACGATGAGTTATTTCTTCTCATAAAGTTTAAGAATTTCTAATACGTACATATTTGTCTTTACTCTGCAACACTGTATTTCCTTGTAACATGGTGTTCTGACATATTCTTTCGAGAGAAAACTCTCCTGTGCATTCTCTTCTGAGGCTACACACTTAGACATACACGCAACACCAAAGCTTTTCGAGTTAAAACGTGTTGTTTAGGAAAAACAACATAATATCGCACAATGCTGGATTTCCTTAAAACGTGGTATTCTGACATATTTTTTCGAGAGAAATCTCTCCTGTGCGTTCTCTTTTGAGGCTACATGCTTAGTTATACACGCAAAACCAAATCTTTTCAGGTTACAACGTGTTGTTTAGGAAAAACAAGATAATTTTGGACCATGCATTATTTCTTCTCGTAAATTTTAAGTATTTCTAATATGTATGTATTTGTCTTTACTCTGCAACACCGTATTTCCTTATAACGTGGTATTCTTACATATTCTTTCGAGCGAAAACTCTCCTCTTCAATCTCTTTTGAGGCTACACGCTTAGACATACACACAACACCAACGCTTTTTGAGTTAGAACGTGTTGTTAGGAAAACCAAGATATTTTCACACGATGCGGGATTTCCTTAAAACGTGGTATTCTGACATATTTTTTCGAGAGAAAATTTTCCTGTGGGTTCTCTTTGCAGGCTACACATATAGACTTACAAGCAACACCAAATCTTTTCAGGTTACAACGTATTGTTTAGGAAATACAAGATAATATTTTACGATGCGTTATTTCTTCTCGTAAATTTTAAGTATTTCTAATACGTACGTATTTGTCTTTAATCTCCAACACTGTATTTCCGTATAACGTGGTATTCTTACATATTCTTTCGAGTTAAAACTCCTGTGCGTTCTCTTTTGAGGCTACAGGCTTAGACAGACACGCAACTCCAAATCTTTTCGAGGTACAACGTGGTGTTTATGAAATACACGATAATTTTGTACGATGAGTTATTTCTTCTTGTAAAGTTTAAGTATTTCTAATACGTTCGTATTTGTCTTTACTCTGCAACACTCTATTTCCTTTTAACGTGGTATTCTTATATATTCTTTCGAGAGAAAACTCTCCTGTGCATTCTCTTTTGAGGCTACACACTTAGACATACACGCAACACCAAAACTTTTCGAGTTACAATGTGTTGTTTAGGAAAAACAAGATAATTTCGCACGATGCGGGATTTCCTTAAAACGTGGTATTCTGATACATTTTTTCGAGAGAACATTCTCCTGTGCGATCTCTTTTGAGGCTACATGTTTAGACATACACGCAACACCAAATCTTTTCTAGTTACAATGTGTTGTTTAGGAAATACAAGATAATTTTGTACGATGCGTTATTTCTTCTCATAAAGTTTAAGTATTTCTAATACGTACATATTTGTCTTTACTCTGCAACACTGTATTCCTTATAACGTGGTATTCTTACATATTCTTTCGAGAGAAAACTCTCCTGTGCGTTCTCTTTTGAGGCTGCACCCTTAGACATACACGCAACACCAAAACTTTTCGAGTTACAATGTGTTGTTTAGGAAAAACAAGATAATTTCGCACTAGGCAGGATTTCCTTAAAACGTGGTATTCTGACATATTTTTTCGAGAGAAAAATCTCCTGTGCGTTCTCTTTTGTGGCTACAAGCTTAGACATACACCCAACACCAAATCTTTTCGAATTTCAACTTGTTGTTTAGGAAATACAAGATAAATTTTTTATGGAGCCTTATTTCTTCTCATAAAGTTTAAGTATTTCTAATACGTACGTATTTGTCTTTACTCTGCAACACTGTATTTCCTTGTAATGTGGTGTTCTGACATATTCTTTTGAGAGAAAACTCCACTGTGCGTTCTCTTTTGAGGCTACACTTTTAGACATACGCGCAACATCAAAGCTTTTCGAGTTAAAACATATTGTTAAGGAAAAAAAGATAATATCACACAATGCTGGATTTCCTTCAAACGTGGTATTCTGACATATTTTTTCTAGAGAAAACTCCTGTGCGTTCTCTTTTGGGGCTACACGCTTAGTCATACACGCAACACCAAATCTTTTCGAGTAACAACGTGTTGTTTAGGAAAAACAAGATAATTTTGCATGATGCGTTATTTCTTCTCGTAAAGTTTAAGTATTTCTAATATGTTCATATTTGTCTTTACTCTGCAACACTGTATTCTGTTATAACATGGAATTCTGACATATTCTTTCGAGAGAAAACTCTCCTGTGCGTTCTCTTTTGAGGCTACACGCTGAGACATACACGCAACACTAAAGCTTTTCGAGTTAAAACTTGTTGTTTAGGAAAAACAAGATAATTTCGCATGATGCGCTATTTCCTTAAAACGTGGTATTCTGACATATTTTTTCGAGAGAAAATTCTCCTGTGGGTTCTCTTTTGAGGCTACACATTTAGACATACATGCAACATAAAATCTTTTCGAGTTACAACGTGTTGTTTAGGAAGAACAAGATAATTGTGGATGATGCGTTATTTCTTCTCGTAAATTTTAAGTATTTCTAATACGTATGTATTTGTCTTTACTCTGCAACACTGTATTTGCTTATAACTTGGTATTCTTACATATTCTTTCGAGAGTAAACTCTCCTGTGTGTTCTTTTTTGAGGCTACACGCTTAGGCTTACACGCAACACCAAAACTTTTCAAGTTACAACGTATTGTTTAGGAAAAACAAGATAATTTCGCACGATGTGTAATTTCCATAAAACGGGGTATTCTGACATGATTTTTCGAAAGAAAACTCTCCTGTGCGTTCTCTTTTGATGCTAGAAGCTTAGGCATACATGCAACACCAAATACTTTCGAGTTACAATGTGTTATTTGGAAAAACAAGATAATTTTGCACGATGTGTTATTTCTTCTCGTAAAGTTTAAGTATTTCCAATATGTACGTATTTGTCTTTAACCTGCAATACTGTATTTCCTTATAACGTGGTATTCTTACATATTCTTTCGAGTGAAAACTCTCCTGTGCATTCTCTTTTGAGGCTACATGCTTAGACATACACGCAACTCCACATCTTTTCGAGTTACAACGTGTTGTTTAGGAAATACAAGATAATTTTGTTCGATGAGTTATTTCTTCTCGTAAAGTTTAAGAATTTCTAATACGTACGTATTTGTCTTTTCTCTGCAACACTGTTTTTCCTTGTATCATGGTGTTCTGACATATTCTTTCAAAAGAAAACTCTCCTGTGCATTCTCTTCTGAGGTTACACACTTAGACATACACGCAACACCAAAGCTTTTCGAGTTAAAACGTGTTGTTTAGGAAAAACAAGATAATATCGCACAATGCTGGATTTCCTTAAAACGTGGTTTTCTGACATATTTTAAGAGAAATCTCTCCTGTGCGTTCTCTTTTGAGGCTACACGCTTAGTCATACACGCAACACCAAATCTTTTTGAGTTACTACGTGTTGTTTAGGAAAAACAAGATAATTTTGCATGATGTGATATTTCTTCTCATAAAGTTCAAATATTTCTAATACGTACGAATTTGTCTTTACTCTGCAACACTGCATTCCGTTATAACGTGGAATTCTTACATATTCTTTCGAGAGAAATCTCTCCTGTGCGTTCTATTTTGAGGCTACACGCTTAGACATACATGCAACATATAAGCTTTTCAAATTACAGCGTGTTGTTTAGGAAAAACAAGATAATTTCGCATGATGAGGTATTTCCTTAAAACTTGGTATTCTGACATTTTTTTCAAGAGGAAATTCTCCTGTGGCTTCTCTTTTGAGGCTAAACATTTAGACATACACGCAACACCAAAGCTTTTAGAGTTACAACGTGTTGTTTAAGAAAAACAACATAATTTCGCATGATGCGGGATTTCCTTAAAACGTGGTATTCAGATATTTTTTCTAGAGAGAATTCTTTTGTGGGTTCTCTTTTGAGGATCCACGTTTAGACATACACGCAACAACAAATCTTTTCGAGTTACAACATGTTGTTTAGGAAATACAAGATAATTTATACGATGCAATATTTCTTCTCGTAAAGTTTATGTATTTCTAATATGCACGTATTTGTCTTTACTCTGCAACACTCTATTTACTTGTAATGTGGTTTTCTTACAAATTCTTTCGAGTGAAAACTCTCCTGTGTGTTCTCTTTTGAGGCTACCCGCTTAGACATACACGCAACACCAAACCTTTTCGAGTTACAACATGTTGTTTAGGAAAAACAAGATAATTTTGCATGATGCTGGATTTCCTTAAAACGTGCTATTCTGAAATATTTTTTGAGAGAAAATTCTTCTCTGCGTTCTCTTTTGAGACTACATGCTTTACCATACACGCAACACAAAATCTTTTCGAGTTACAACGTATTGTTTAGGAAATACAAGATAATTTTGCACGATGCGTTATTTCTTCTTGTAAATTTTAAGTATTTTTAATACGTACATATTTGTCTTTACTCTGCAACATTGTATTTCCTTATAACGTGGTATTCTTACATATTTTTGCGAGAGAAAACTCTCCTGTTCATTCTCTTTTGAGGCTGCACGCTTAGACATACACTTAACACTAAAGCTTTTCGAGTTACAACGTGTTGCTAAGGAAAAACAAAATAATTTCGCAAGATGCAGAATTTCCATAAAACGTGGTAATCTTACATATTCTTTCGAGAGAAAACTCTCCTGTGCGTTCTCTTTTGAGGCTGCACCCTTATACCTACACGCAACACCAAAGCTTTTCGAGTTACAACGTGTTGTTTAGGAAAAACAAGATAATTTCTCAAGATGCAGGATTTCCTTAAAACGTGGAATTATGACATATTTTCGAGAGTAAATTCACCTGTGGGTCCTCTTTTGAGGCTACACATTTAGACACACACGCAACACAAATTCTTTTCGAGTTACAACGTGTTGTTTAGGAAAAACAAGATAATTTTGCATTATGCGTTATTTCTTCTCGTAAATTTTAAGTATTTCTAATACGTACGTATTTGTCTTTTCTCTGCAACACTGTATTTCCTTATAACGTGGTATTCTTACATATTCTTCCGAGAGAAAACTCTTCTGTGCACTCTCTTTGGAGACTACATGATTAGACATACACGCAACACCAAAGCTTTTCAATTTACAACATGTTGTTTAGGAAAAACAAGATAATTTCGCACGATGTGCGATTTCCTTATAACGGGGTATTCTGACATGTTTTTTCGAGATAAAACTCTCCTGTTCATTCTCTTTTGAGGCTAGAATCTTAGACATACACACAACACCAAATCTTTTCGAGTTACAACGTATTATTTAGGAAAAAAAAAGATAATTTTGCACGATGCGTTATTTCTTCTCATATATTTTAAGTATTTCCAATATGTACGTATTTGTCTTTAATATGCAACTCTGTATTTCCTTATAACGTGGCATTCTTACATATTCTTTCGAGTGAAAACTCCCCTGTGCGTTCTCTATTGAGGCTACACGTTTAGAGATAAACGCAACACCAAAACTTTACCAGTTACAACGTTTTGTTTAGGAAAAACAAGATAATTTTGCAAGATGCTGGATTTCTTTAATACATGGAATTCTGACATATTTTTTCAAGAGAAAACTGCCTTGTGCATTCTCTTTTGAGGTTACACGCTTAGACATACACGCAACACCAAAGCTTTTCGAGTTACAACGTGTTGTTTAGGAAAAACAAGATAATTTTGCATTATGCGTTATTTCTTCTCGTAAATTTTAAGTATTTCTAATACGTACGTATTTGTCTTTGCTCTGCAACACTGTATTTCCTTATAACGTGGAATTCTTACATATTCTTTCAAGAGAAAACTCTCCTGTGCGTTCTCTTTTGAGGCTGCACGGTTAGAGAAAAACCCAACACCAAAGCTTTTCGAGTTACAACAAGTTGTTTAGGAAAAACAAGATAATTTCACATGATGCGGGATTTCCTTAAAACGTGGTATTCTGACATATTTTTTGAAAGAATACTCTTCTGTGGGTTCTTTTTGAGGATACACGTTTAGACATACAGGCAACAACAAATCTTTTCGAGTTACAACGTGTTGTTTAGGAAATACAAGATAATTTTGTACGATGCGTTATTTCTTCTCATAAAGTTTAAGTATTTCTAATATGTATGTATTTGTCTTTACTCTGCAACACTGTACTTCCTTGTATTGTGGTATTCTTACATATTCTTTCGAGTGAAAACTCTCCTCTGCATTCTCTTTTGAGGCTACACGCTTAGACATACACGCAACACCAAAGCTTTTCGAGTTACAACTTGTTGTGTAGGAAAGACAAGATAATTTCGCACGATGATGGATTTCCTTAAAACATGGTATTCTGACATATTTTTTTGAGAGAAAACTCTCCTGTGCGTTCTCTTTTGAGGCTACACGCTTAGTCCTACACTCAACACCAAATCTTTTCGAGTTACAACGTGTTGTTTAGGAAAAACAAAATAATTTTGCATGATGCGTTATTTCTTCTCATAAAGTTTAAGTATTTCTAATACGAACTTATTTGTCTTTACCCTGCAACACTGTATTTCCTCATAACGTGGTATTCTTACATATTCTTTCGAGAGAAAACTCTCCTGTGCGTTCTCTTTTGAGGCTACATGCTTAGACATAAACACAACACCAAAGCTTTTCGAGGTACAACGTGTTGTTTAGGAAAAACAAGATAATATCACATGATGCGGTACTTCCATAAAACGTGGTATTCTGACACATTTTTCCGAGAGAAAACTCTCCAGTGCTTTCTCTTTTGTAGGCTGCACGCTTACTCATACACGCAACATCAAATCTTTTCAAGTTACAATATGTTGTTTAAGAAATACAAGATAATTTTGCACGATGCCTTATTTCTTCTCATAAAGCTCAAGTATTTCCAATATGTACGTATTTGTCTTTAATATGCAACTCTGTATTTCCTTATAACGTGGTATTCTTACATATTTTTGCGAGAGAAAACTCTCCTGTTCATTCTCTTTTGAGGCTGCACGCTTAGACATACACTTAACACTAAAGCTTTTCGAGTTACAACGTGTTGCTAAGGAAAAACAAAATAATTTCGCAAGATGCAGAATTTCCATAAAACGTGGTAATCTTACATATTCTTTCGAGAGAAAACTCTCCTGTGCGTTCTCTTTTGAGGCTGCACCCTTATACCTACACGCAACACCAAAGCTTTTCGAGTTACAACGTGTTGTTTAGGAAAAACAAGATAATTTCTCAAGATGCAGGATTTCCTTAAAACGTGGAATTATGACATATTTTCGAGAGTAAATTCACCTGTGGGTCCTCTTTTGAGGCTACACATTTAGACACACACGCAACACAAATTCTTTTCGAGTTACAACGTGTTGTTTAGGAAAAACAAGATAATTTTGCATTATGCGTTATTTCTTCTCGTAAATTTTAAGTATTTCTAATACGTACGTATTTGTCTTTTCTCTGCAACACTGTATTTCCTTATAACGTGGTATTCTTACATATTCTTCCGAGAGAAAACTCTTCTGTGCACTCTCTTTGGAGACTACATGATTAGACATACACGCAACACCAAAGCTTTTCAATTTACAACATGTTGTTTAGGAAAAACAAGATAATTTCGCACGATGTGCGATTTCCTTATAACGGGGTATTCTGACATGTTTTTTCGAGATAAAACTCTCCTGTTCATTCTCTTTTGAGGCTAGAATCTTAGACATACACACAACACCAAATCTTTTCGAGTTACAACGTATTATTTAGGAAAAAAAAAGATAATTTTGCACGATGCGTTATTTCTTCTCATATATTTTAAGTATTTCCAATATGTACGTATTTGTCTTTAATATGCAACTCTGTATTTCCTTATAACGTGGCATTCTTACATATTCTTTCGAGTGAAAACTCCCCTGTGCGTTCTCTATTGAGGCTACACGTTTAGAGATAAACGCAACACCAAAACTTTACCAGTTACAACGTTTTGTTTAGGAAAAACAAGATAATTTTGCAAGATGCTGGATTTCTTTAATACATGGAATTCTGACATATTTTTTCAAGAGAAAACTGCCTTGTGCATTCTCTTTTGAGGTTACACGCTTAGACATACACGCAACACCAAAGCTTTTCGAGTTACAACGTGTTGTTTAGGAAAAACAAGATAATTTTGCATTATGCGTTATTTCTTCTCGTAAATTTTAAGTATTTCTAATACGTACGTATTTGTCTTTGCTCTGCAACACTGTATTTCCTTATAACGTGGAATTCTTACATATTCTTTCAAGAGAAAACTCTCCTGTGCGTTCTCTTTTGAGGCTGCACGGTTAGAGAAAAACCCAACACCAAAGCTTTTCGAGTTACAACAAGTTGTTTAGGAAAAACAAGATAATTTCACATGATGCGGGATTTCCTTAAAACGTGGTATTCTGACATATTTTTTGAAAGAATACTCTTCTGTGGGTTCTTTTTGAGGATACACGTTTAGACATACAGGCAACAACAAATCTTTTCGAGTTACAACGTGTTGTTTAGGAAATACAAGATAATTTTGTACGATGCGTTATTTCTTCTCATAAAGTTTAAGTATTTCTAATATGTATGTATTTGTCTTTACTCTGCAACACTGTACTTCCTTGTATTGTGGTATTCTTACATATTCTTTCGAGTGAAAACTCTCCTCTGCATTCTCTTTTGAGGCTACACGCTTAGACATACACGCAACACCAAAGCTTTTCGAGTTACAACTTGTTGTGTAGGAAAGACAAGATAATTTCGCACGATGATGGATTTCCTTAAAACATGGTATTCTGACATATTTTTTTGAGAGAAAACTCTCCTGTGCGTTCTCTTTTGAGGCTACACGCTTAGTCCTACACTCAACACCAAATCTTTTCGAGTTACAACGTGTTGTTTAGGAAAAACAAAATAATTTTGCATGATGCGTTATTTCTTCTCGTAAAGTTTAAGTATTTCTAATACGAACTTATTTGTCTTTACCCTGCAACACTGTATTTCCTCATAACGTGGTATTCTTACATATTCTTTCGAGAGAAAACTCTCCTGTGCGTTCTCTTTTGAGGCTACATGCTTAGACATAAACACAACACCAAAGCTTTTCGAGGTACAACGTGTTGTTTAGGAAAAACAAGATAATATCACATGATGCGGTACTTCCATAAAACGTGGTATTCTGACACATTTTTCCGAGAGAAAACTCTCCAGTGCTTTCTCTTTTGTAGGCTGCACGCTTACTCATACACGCAACATCAAATCTTTTCAAGTTACAATATGTTGTTTAAGAAATACAAGATAATTTTGCACGATGCCTTATTTCTTCTCATAAAGCTCAAGTATTTCCAATATGTACGTATTTGTCTTTAATATGCAACTCTGTATTTCCTTATAACGTATTATTCTTACATATTCGTTCGAGAGAAAACTCTCCTGTGCGTTCTCTTTTGAGACTACATGCTTAGACATTCACGCAACTCCAAATCTTTTCGAGTTACAACGTGTTGTTTAGGAAAAACAAGATAATTTCGCACGATGCGGGATTTCCTTAAAATATACTAGTATGACATATTTTTTCGAGAGAAAACTCCCCTGTGCGTTCTCTTTTGAGGCTACACACTTAGACATACACGTAACACCAAAGCTTTTCGAGTTACAACGTGTTGTTAGGAAAAACAAGACAATTTCCCACGATGCGTGATTTCTTTAAAACGTGGTATTCTGAGATATTTTTTCGAGAGAAAATGCTCCTGTGCGTTCTCCTTTGAGGCTACAGGCATAGACATACACGCAACAAAAAACTCCTTTCAAGTTACAACGTGTTGTTTAGGAAATACAAGATAATTTTGTACGATGCATTATTTCTTCTTGTAAAGTTTAAGTATTTCTAATACGTACATATTTGTCTTTACTCTGCAACACTGTATTTCCTTATAACGTGGTATTCTTACATATTCTTTCGAGAGAAAATTCTCCTGTGCGTTCTCTTTTGAGACTACACGCTTAGACTTACACGCAACACCAAATCTTTTCGAGTTACAACGTGTTGTTTAGGTAAAACAAGATAATATCGCACGATGCGGGATTTCCATATAATGTGGTATTCTGACATATTTTTTCGAGAGAAAACGCTCCTGTGCGTTCTCCTTTGAGGCTACACGCTTAGACATACACGCAACACCAAATCTTTTTGAGTTACAACGTGTTGTTTAGGAAATACAAGATAATTTTTTACGATACGTTATTTCTTCTTGTAAAGTTTAAGTATTTCTAATACGTACGTATTTGTCCTTACTCTGCAACACTGTATTTACTTATAACGTGGTATTCTTACATATTCTTTCGAGAGAAAACTCTCCTGTGCGTTCTCTTTTGAGGCTAAACACTTAGACATACACGCAACACCAAAGCTTTTCGAGTTAAAACATGTTGTTTAGGAAAAACAAGATAATTTCGCACGATGCAGGATTTCCTTAAAACGTGGTATTCTGACATATTTCCTTTGAGAGAAAACTCTCCTGTTCGTTCTCTTTTGAGGCTGCACGCTTAGTCATACATGCGACACCATATGTTTTCCAGTTACACCTGTTGTTTAGGAAAAACAAGATAATTTTGAAAGATGTGTTATTTCTTCTCGTAAATTGTGTCCAATACTTACTTATTTGTCTTTACTCTGCAACACTGTATTTCCTTATAACGTGGTATTCTTACATAGTCTTTCGAGAGAAAACTCTCCTGTGCGTTCTCTTTTGAGGCTACATGCTAAGACATACAACCAACACCAAAGCTTTTCGAGTTACAACGTGTTGTTTAGGAAATACAAGATAATTTTGTATGATGCATTATTTCTTCTCATAAAGTTTAACTATTCTAATACGTACGTATTTGTCTTTACTCTGCAACACTGTATTTCCTTATAATGTTGTATTCTTACATATTCTTTCGAGAGAATACTCTCCTGTGTGTTCTCTTTTGAGGCTACATGCTTAGACATACACGCAACACCAAAACTTTTCGAGTTGCATCCTGTTGTTTAGGAAAAACAAGATAAATTCGCACGATTCGGGATTTCCTTAAAACATGGCATTCTGACATATTTTTTCCAGAGAAAATTCTCCTGTGTGTTCTCTTTTGAGGCTACATGCTTAGACATACACACAACAACAAATATTTTCGAATTACAATGTATTGTTTAGGAAGAACAAGATAATTTCGCACGATGCGGGATTTCCTTAAAACGTGGTATTCTGACATATTTTTTCGAGAGAAAACTCTCCTGTGCGTTCTCTGTTGAGGCTACATGCTTAGACATACACGCAACACCAAATATTTTCGAATTACAATGTGTTGTTTAGGAAAAACAAGATAATTTCGTACGATGCGGGATTTCCTTAAAACATGGTATTCTGACATATTTTTTCCAGAGAAAACTCTCCTGTGCGTTCTCTTTTGAGACTACATGCTTAGACATACACGCAACACCTAAGCTTTTCGAGTTAAAACATTTTGTTTAGGAAAAGAAGATAATTTCGCACGATGTACGATTTCCTTAAAACGTGGTATTCTGACATATTTTTTTCGAGAGAAAACTCTCCTGTGCGTTCTCCTTTGAGGCTACACGGTTAGACATACATGCATCACCAAAGCTTTTCGAGTTACAACCTGTTGTTTAGGAAAAAAAAGATAATTTCGCACGATGGGGGATTTCCTTAAAACGTGGTATTCTGACATATTTTGTCTGGAGAAAATTCTCCTGTGGGTTCTCTTTTGAGGCTACAAGTTTACACATACACGCAACACCAAATCTTTTTGAGTTACAACGTGTTGTTTAGGAAAAACAAGTTAATTTTGCAGTATATGGGATTTCCTTAAAACGTGGTATTCTGACATATTTTTTCGAGAGAAAACTCTCCTGTGCATTCTCTTTTGAGGCTACACGCTTAGACATATAAGCCACACCAAATCTTTTCGAGTTACAATGTGTTGTTTAGGAAATACTAGATAATTTTGTACGATGCACTATTTCTTTTCGTAAAGTTTAAGTATATCTAATATGTACGTATTTGTCTTTAATCTGCAAAACTGTATTTCCTTGTAACGTGGTATTCTTACATATTATTGCGAGAGAAATCTCTCCTGCGCATTCTCTTTTTAGGCTACGTACTTAGACATACTCGCAACACCCAAGCTTTTTGAGTTACAACAGTTTGTTTAGGAAAAACAAGATAATTTCACACGATGCAGGATTTCCTCAAAACGTGGTATTCTGACATATTTTTCTGACAGAAAACTCTCCTGTGCGTTCTCTTTTGAGGCTACACGCTGAGACATTCAAGCAACACCAAAGCTTTTCGAGTTACAACATGTTGTTTAGGAAAAACAAGATAATTTTCACGATGCAGGATTTCCTTAAAACGTGGCATTCTGACATATTTTTTCGAAAGTAAATAATCCTGTGGGTTCGATTTTGAGGGCAAACATTTAGACATACACGCAACACCAAATCTTTTCGAGTTACAACGTGTTGTTTAGTAAATACAAGTTAATTTTGTACGATGCGTTATTTCTTCTTATAAATTTTAAGTATTTCTAATAAGTAAGTATTTGTCTTTACTCTGCAACACTGTATTTACTTATAACGTGGTATTCTTACATATTCTTTGGATTGAAAAGTCTCCTGTGCATTCTCTTTTGAGGCTACACGCTGAGACATACAAGCAACACCAAAGCGTTTCGAGTTACAACGTGTTGTTTAGGAAAAACAATAAAATTTCGCACGATGCAGGATTTCCTTAAAACGTGGTATTCTGACATATTTTTTCGACAGAAATCTCTCCTGTGCGTTCTCTTTTGAGGCTACACGCTGAAACATACAAGCAACACCAAAGCATTTAGAGTTACAACAATTTGTTTAGGAAATAAAAAGATAATTTCGCACGAAGCAGGATTTCCTTAAAACGTGGTATTCTAACATATTTTTTCGAGAGAAAACTCCCCTGTGTATTCTCTTTTGAGGCTACACGCTTAGACATACAAGCTACACCAAAGCTTTTCGAGTTACACCCTCTTGTTAAGGAAAAACATGATAATTTCTCAGGATGCAGGATTTCCTTAAAACGTGGTATTCTGACATATTTTTTCGAGAGAAAATTTTCCTGTGGGTTCTCTTTTGAGGCTGCACATTTAGACATACACACAACACCAAATCTTTTCGAGTTACAGCGTGTTGTTTAGGAAATACAAGATAATTTTTTACGATGCGTTATTTCTTCTAGAAAAGTTTAAGTATTTCAGATACGTACGTATTTGTCTTTACTCTGCAACACTGTATTTCCTTATAACGTGGTACTCTTACATATTCTTTCGAGAGAAAACTCTCATGTGTGTTCTCTTTTGAGGCTACATGCTGAGACATACAAGCTACACTAAAGCTTTTCGAGTTACAACGTGTTGTTTAGGAAAAACAAGATAATTTCGCACAATGCGGGATTTCCTTAAAACGTGGTATTCTGACCTATTTTTTCGAGAGAAAACTCTCCTATGTGTTCTCTTTTGAGGATACAAATTAGACATACACGTAACACAAAATCCCTTCGAGTTACAACGTCTTGATTAGGAAAACAAGATAATTTTGCACGATGTGTTATTTCTTCTCGTAAAGTTTAAGTATTTCCAATATGTACGTATTTGTCTTTAATCTGCAACACTGTATTTCCTTATAACATGGTATTCTTACATATTCTTTTGAGAGAAAACTGTCCTGTGCGTTCTCTTTTGAGGCTGCACGCTTAGACAAAAACGCAACACCAAAGCTTTTCGAGATAAAACAATTTGTTTAGAAAAAATGATAATTTCGCATGATGCAGGATTTCCTTAAAACGTGGTATTCTGACATATTTTTTCCAGAGAAAACTCTCCTGTGTGTTCTCATTTGAGGCTACACGCTGAGACATACAAGCTACATCAAAGCTATTAGAGTTACAACGTGTTGTTTAAGAATAACAAGATAATTTCGCACGATGCGGAATTTACTACAAACATGGTATTCTGACATATTTTTTGGAGAGAAAACTCTCCTGTGCGTTCTCTTTTGAGGCTACAAGCTTATACATACACACAACACAAAATCCTTTCGAGTTACAACGTGTTCTTTAAGAAAAACAAGATAATTTCGCATGATGCGGGATTTCCTTAAAACGTGGTATTCTGATATATTTTGTAGAGAGAAAATTCTCCTGTGGGTCCTCTTTGGAGGCTATACATTTAGACATACACGCAACACCAAAGCTTTTCGAGTTACAACGTGTTGTTTAGGAAAAACAAGATAATTTCGCACAATGCAGGATTTCCTTAAAACGTGGTATTCTGACATATTTTTTCGAGAGAAAACTCTCCTGTGCATTCTCTTTTAAGGCTACATGCTTAGACATACACGCAACACCAAATCTTTTCGAGTTACAACGTGTTGTTTAGGAAATACAAGATAATTTTTTACGATGCTTTATTTCTTCTCGTAATGTTTAAGTATTTCTAATACGTACGTATTTGTCTTTACTCTGCAACACTGTATTTCCTTGTAACGTGGTATTCTTACATATTCTTTCGAGAGAAAACTCTCCTGTGCATTCTCTTTTGAGGCTACACACTTAGACATACACGCATTATCAAAGCTTTTCTAGTTACAACGTGTTGTTTAGGAAAAAAAAGATAATTTCGCAAGATGCGGGATTTCCTTAAAACGTGGTATTCTGACATATTTTGTTGAGAGAAAATTCCTCTGTGGGTTCTCTTTTGAGGCTACATGTTTAGACAACCACGTAACACCAAATCTTTTCGAGTTATAACGTGATGTTTAGGAAAAACAAGATAATTTCCCACTATGCGGGAGTTCTTTAAAACGTGGTATTCTGACATATTTTTTGGAGAGAAAACTCTCCTGTGCCTTCTGTTTCCACCGTGTTTTTTAGGAAATACTAGATAATTTTATACGATGCATTATTTCTTCTCGTAAAGTTTAAGTATTTCTAATATGTACGTATTTGTCTTTACTCTGCAAAACTGTATTTCCTTGTAACGTGGTATTCTTACATATTCTTGCAAGAGAAAACTCTCCTGTGCATTCTCTTTGAGGCTACACACTTAGATATACACGCAACACCAAAGCTTTTCGAGTTAAAACATGTTGTTTAGGAAAAACAATATAATATCGCACGATGCAGGATTTCCTTAAAACGTGGTATTCTGACATATTTTGTCGAGAGAAAATTCTCATGTGGGTTCTCTTTTGAGGCTACACGTTTAGACATACACGCAACACCAAATCCTTTCGAGTTACAACGTGTTGTTTAGGAAATACAAGTTAATTTTGTATGATGCGTTTTTTCTTCTCGTAAAGTTTAAGTATTTCTAATACATATGTATTTGTCTTTACTCTGCAACACTGTATTTCCTTATAACGTGGTATTCTTACATATTCTTTCGAGAGAAAACTCTCCTGTGTGTTCTCTTTTGAGGCTACATGCTTAGACATACACGCAACACCAAAGCTTTTCGAGTTACATCCTGTTGTTTAGGAAAAACCAGATTATTTCGCACGATGCGGGATTTCCTTAAAACGTGGTGTTCTGACATATTTTTTCGAGAGAAAACTCTCCTGTGCATTCTATTTTGAGACTACCAGCTTAGACATACACGTAACACAAAATCTTTTCGAGTTACAAGGTGTTGTTTAGGAAAAACAAGATAATATTTCACGATGCGTTATTTTGTCTCGTAAAGTTTAAGTATTTCCAATATGTACGTATTTGTCTTTAATCTGCAACACTGTGTTTCCTTATAACGTGGTATTCTTACATATTCTTTTGAGATAAAACTGTCCTGTGTGTTCTCTTTTGAGGCTACATGCTGAGACATACAAGCAACACCAAAGCTTTTCGCGTTACAACTTGTTGTTTAGGAAATACAAGATAATTTCGCACGGTGCAGGTTTTCCTTAAAACGTGGTATTCTGACATAGTTTTTCGAGAGAAAACTCTCCTGTGCATTCTCTTTTGAGGCTACAAGGTTAGACATACACGCAACCCCAAATCTTTTTGAGTTACAACGTGTTGTTTAGGAACAACAAGATAATTTTGCACGATGCGTTATTTCTTCTCGTAAAGTTTAAGTATTTCTAATACGTAAGTATTTGTCTTTACTCTGCAATACTCTATTTCCTTATAACATGGTATTCTTACATATTTTTTCGAGAGAAAACTCTTCTGTTCGTTCTATTTTGAGGCTACACGCTTAGACATATACGCAACACCAAAGCTTTTCGAGTTACAACCTGTTGTTTAAGAAAAACAAGATAATTTCGCACGATTCGGGATTTCCTTAAAACGTGGTATTCTGACATATTTTTTCGAGAGAAAACTCTTCTGTGCGTTCTCTTTTAAGGCTACATGCTTAGACATACACGCAACACCAAATCCTTTTGAACTATAACGTGTTGTTTAGGAAATACAAGATAATTTTTTATGATGCTTTATTTCTTCTCTTTATGTTTAAGTATTTCTAATACGTACGTTTTTGTCTTTACTCTGCAACACTGTATTTCCTTGTAATGTGGTATTCTTACATATTTTTTCGAGAGAAAATTCTCCTGTACGTTCTCTTTTGAGGCTACACGCTTAGACATACACGCATCACCAAAGCTTTTTGAGTTACAACGTGTTGTTTAGGGAAAAAAAAGATAATTTTGTAAGATGCAGGATTTCCTTAAACCGTGGTATTCTGACATATTTTTTCGAGAGAAAATTCCTCTGTGGGTCCTCTTTTGAGGCTACACATTTAGACAACCATGCAACACCAAATCTTTTCTAGTTATAACATGTTGCTTAGGAAAAACAAGATAATTTCGCACTATGCGGGAGTTCCATAAAACGTGGTATTCTGACATATTTTTTCGAGAGAGAACTCTCCTGTGCGTTCGCTTTTGAGGCTACACACTTAGACATACACGCCGCACCAAATCTTTTCGAGTTACAGCGTGTTGTTTAGAAAATACAAGATAATTTTGTACGATGTGTTATTTCTTCTCAAAAAGTTTAAATATTTCTATTATGTACGTATTTGTCTATACTCTGAAAAACTGTATTTCCTTGTAACGTGGTGTTCTTACATATTCTGGCAAGGAAAAACTCTCCTGTGCTTTCTCTTTTGAAGCTACACCCTTAGACATACACGTAACACCAAAGCTTTTCGAGTTAAAGCATGTTGTTTATGAAAAACAAGATAATTTCGCACGATACGGGATTTTCTTAAAACGTGGTATTCTGACATATTTTTTCGAGAGTAAATAATCCTGTGGGTTCTCTTTTGAAGATAAACATTTAGACATACATGCAACACCAAATCTTTTCGAATTACAACGTGTTGTTTAGGAAATACAAGTTAATTTTTTACGAAGCGTTATTTCTTCTTGTAAATTTTAAGTATTTCTAATAAGTAAGTATTTGCCTTTACTCTGTAACATTGTATTTCCTTATAACGTGGTATTCTGGCATATTCTTTGGAGAGAAAACTCTCCTGTGTATTCTCTTTTGAGGCTACACGTTTAGACATACAAGCTACACCAAATCGTTTCGAGTTACAACGTGTTGTTTAGGAAAAACAAGATAATTTTGCACGATGCGTTATTTCTTCTCGTAAAGTTTAAGTATTTCAATATGTACGTATTTGTCTTTACTCTGCAACACTATATTTCCTTATAACGTGGTATTCTTACATATTCTTTCAAGGGAAAACTCTCCTGTGCATTCTCTTTTGAGGCTGCATGCTTAAACAAAAACGCAACACCAAAGCTTTTCAAGTTACATCAAGTTGTTTAGGAAAAACAAGATAATCTCGCACAATACCGGATTTTCTTAAAACGTGGTATTCTGACATTTTTTTTGAAAGCAAACTCTCCTGTGCGTTCTCTTTTGAGGGTACACACTTAGACATACATGCAACAACAAAGCTTTTCAAGTTACAACGTGTTGTTTAGGAAAAACAAGATAATTTTGCACGATTCAGGATTTCCTTAAAACGTGGTATTCTGACATATTTTATCGAGAGAAAATTCTCCTGTGGGTTCTTCTTTGAGGCTACACATTTAGAGATACACACAACACCAAATCCTTTCGAGTTACAACGTGTTGTTCAGGAAATACAAGATAATTTTTTACGATGCGTTATTTCTTCTTGTAAAGTTTAAGTATTTCTAATACGTACGTATTTGTCTTTACTCTGCAACACTGTATTTCCTTATAACGTGGTATTCTTACATATTATTTCGAGAGAAAACTCTCCTGTGCATTCTCTTTTGAGGATACACGCTTAGACATACACGCAACACCAAAGCTTTTCGAGTTACAATGTGTTGTTTAAGAAAAACAAGATAATTTCGCACGATGCGGGATTTCCTTAAAACATGGTATTCTGACATAATCCTGTGGGTTCTCTTTTGAGGCTAAAAGTTTAGACATAGACGCAACACAAATCTTTTCGAGTTACATCGTGTTGTTTAGGAAATACAAGTTAATTTTGTACGATGCGTTATTTCTTCTCGTAACGTTTAAGTATTTCTAATAAGTAAGTATTTGTCTTTACTCTGTAGCACTGTATTTCCTTTTAACGTGGTATTCTTACATATTCTTTGGAGAGAAACCTCTCCTGTGCATTCTCTTTTGAGGCTACAAGCTTAGATATACACGTAACACAAAATCTTTTCAAGTTACAATGTGTTGTTTAGGAAAAAACAAGATAGTTTTGCACGATGCGTTATTTCTTCTCGTAAAGTTTAAGTATTTGCAATATGTACATATTTGTCTTTAATCTGCAACACTGTATTTCCTTATAACATGGTATTCTTACATATTCTTTTGAGAGAAAACTGTCCTGTGCGTTCTCTTTTGAGGCTGCATGCTTACACAAAAACACAACACCAAAGCTTTTCGAGTTAAAA
Organism: Apodemus sylvaticus; assembly: GCF_947179515.1. Taxonomy (NCBI): domain Eukaryota; kingdom Metazoa; phylum Chordata; class Mammalia; order Rodentia; family Muridae; genus Apodemus; species Apodemus sylvaticus. Next base: position 80,660,324 of record NC_067488.1, on the reverse strand, counting down.
CAAGTTGTTTAGGAAAAAAAAAGATAATTTCGCACGATACAGGATTTCGTTAAAAACTTAGTATTCTGACATATTTTTATGAGAGAAAACTCTCCTGTGTGTACTCTTTTGAGGCTACACGCTGAGACAAAAAAGCTACACCAAAGCGTTTCGAGTTACAACGTGTTGTTTAGGAAAAACAACATAATTTCGCACGATGAAGGATTTCCTTAAAACGTGGTATTCTGACATATTTTTTCGAGAGAAAACTCTCCTGTGCATTCTCTTTTGAGGCTACACATTTAGACATACACGCAATACCAAATCTTTTCGAGTTAAAATGTGTTGTTTAGGAGAAACAAGATAATTTTGCACGATGTGTTATTTCTTCTCGTAAAGTTTAAGTGTTTCCAATAGCTACGTATTTGTATTTACTCAGCAACACTATGTTTCCTTATAAAATGGTATTCTTAAATATTCTTTCGTGAAAAAACTCTCCTGTGCGTTCTCTTTTGAGGCTGCACGCTTAGACAAAAACGCAACACCAAAGCTTTTTGAGTTACAACAAGTTGTTTAGCAAAAACAAGATAATTTCGCACGATACGGGATTTTCTTAAAACGTGGTATTCTGACATATTTTTTTTTTGAGAGAAAACTTTCCTGTGCATTCTCTTTTGAGGGTACACGCTTAGACATACATGCAACACCAAACCTTTTCGAGTTGTAACGTGTTGTTTAGGAAAAACAAGATAATTTCGCACTATGCAGGATTTCCTTAAAACGTGGTATTCTGACATATTTTTTCGATAGAAAACTCTCCTGTTCATTCTCTTTTGAGGCTACATGCTTAGACATACAAGCAACACCAAAGCTTTCGAGTTACAGCATGTTGTTCAGGAAAAACAAGATAATTTTGCACGATGCAGGATTTTCTTAAAACGTGGTATTCTGACATATTTTTTCGAGAGTAAATAATCCTGTGGGCTCTCTTTTGAGGCTAAACATTTAGACATACACGCAACACCAAATCTTTTCGAGGTACAACGTGTTGTTAGGAAATACAAGTTAATTTTGTATAATGCTTTATTTCTTCTCGTATTTTAAGTATTTCTAATAAGTAAGTAATTTTCTTTACTCTGCAACACTGTAATTCCTTATAACGTGGTATTCTTACATATTCTTTGGAGAGAAAACTCTCCTGTGCGTTCTCTTTTGAGGCTACATGCTGAGACATACAAGCTACAACAAAGCGTTTCTAGTTACAACGTGTTGTTTAGGAAAAACAAGATAATTTCGCACGATGCAGGATTTCCTTAAAACGTGGTATTCTGACACATTTTTTCGAGGAAATACTCTCCTGTGCGTTCTCTTTTGAGGCTACACCTTTAGACATACACGCAGCACCAAATCTTTTCGAATTACAACGTGTTGTTTAAGAGAAACAAGAAAATTTTGCACGATTCGTTATTTCTTCTCGTATAATTTAAGTATTTCCATTATGTACGTATTTGTCTTTACTCTGCAACACTATATTTCCTTATAATGTGGTATTCTTACATATTCTTTCGAGGGAAAACTCTCCTGTGCGTTCTTGTTTGAACAAGCACGCTTAAAAAAAAACGCAACACCAAAGCTTTTCGAGTTACAACAAGTTGTTTAGGAAAAACAAGATAATTTCGCACAATACGGTGTTTTCTTAATACGTGGTATTCTGACATATTTTTTTGAGAGAAAACTCTCCTGTGCGTTCTCTTTTGAGGGTACACGCTTAGACATACACGCAACACCAAAGCTTTTCGAGTTACAACGTGTTGTTTAGGAAAAACAAGATAATTTCGCACGATGCAGGATTTCCTTAAAACGTGGTATTCTGACATATTTTTTCGAGAGAAAATACTCCTGTGGGTTCTCTTTTGAGGCTACACATTTAGACATACACACAACACCAAATCCTTTCGAGTTACAACGTGTTGTTTATGAAATACGTGATAATTTTTTACGATGCGATATTTCTTCTCGTAAAGTTTAATATTTCTAATACGTACGTTTTTGTCTTTAGTCTGCAACACTGTATTTTCTTATAACGTGGTATTCTTACATATTCTTTCGAGAAAAAACTCTCCTGTGCATTCCCTTTTGAGGATACATGCTTAGACATACACGCAACACCAAAGCTTTTTGAGTTACAATGTGTTGCTTAAGAAAAAAAAGATAATTTCGCACGATGCGGGATTTCCTTAAAATGTGGTATTCTGACATATTTTTTCGACAGAAAACTGTCCTGTGCGTTCTCTTTTGAGGCTAAATTCTTAGACATACACGCAACACCAAATCTTTTCGAGTTACAACCTGTTGTTCAGGAAATACAAGTTAATTTTGTACGATGCGTTATTTCTTCTTATAAAGTTTAAGAATTTCTAATACGTACTTATTTGTCTTTACACTACAACACTGTATTTCCTTGTAACGTGGTATTCTTACATATTCTTTCGAGTGAAAACTCTCCTGTGCGTTCTCTTTTGAGGCTACACATTTAGACATACACACAACACCAAATCTTTTCGAGTTACAATGTGTTGTTTAGGAAAAACAAGATAATTTTGGACGATGTATTATTTCTTCTCGTAAATTTTAAGTTTTTCTAATACGTACCTATTTGTCTTTACTCTGCAACATTGTACTTCCTTATAATGTGGTATTCTTACATATTCTTTCGAGAGAAAACTCTCCTGTGCGTTCTCTTTTGAAGCTACACGCATAGACATACAGGCAACACCAAAGCTTTTCAAGTTACAACGTGTTGTTTAGGAAAAACAAGATAATTTTGCATGATGCGTTATTTCCTCTCGTAAAGTTTAAGTATTTCCAATATGTACATATTTGTCTTTACTCTGCAACACTTTATTTCTTTATAACGTGGTATTCTTACATATTCTTTCGAGAGAAAACTTTCATGTGCGTTCTCTTTTGAGGCTGCACGCTTAGGACAAAACGCAACACCAAAGTTTTTCGTGTTACAACAAGTTGTTTAGGAAAAACAAGATAATTTCGCAAGATACGTGATTTTCTTAAAACATGGTATTCTGACATATTTTTTCAAGAGAAAGCTCTCCTGTTCGTTCTCTTTTGAGGCTACATGCTTAGACATACACGCCCCACCAAAGCATATCGAGTCCATCGTGTTGTTTAGGCAAAACAAGATAATTTCGCACAATGAAGTATTTCCTTCAAACGTGGTATTCTGACATATTTTTTCGAGAGAAAATTCTCCTGTGGGTTCTCTTTTGAGGCTACCCATTTACACAAACACACAACACCAAATCCTTTCACATTACATCGTGTTGTTTAGGAAAAACAAGATAATTTTGCATGATGCGTTATTTCTTCTCGTAAAGTTTAAGTATTTCTAATACGTACGTATTTGTTTTTACTCTGCAACTGTGTATTCCGTTATAACGTGGAATTCTTACATGTTCTTTCGAGAGAAAACTCTCCTTTGCATTCTGAGGCTACATGCTTAGACATACACGCAACACCAAAGCTTTTCGAGTTACAACGTGTTGTTTAGCAAAAAGAAGATAATTTCGCATGATGCAGTATTTCCTTAAAACGTGGTATTCTGACATATTTTTGAGAGAAAATTCTCCTGTGGGTTCTCTTTTGAGGCTACACATTTAGACATACACGCAACACCAAATCTTTTCGAGTTACAACGTGTTGTTTAGGAAAAACAAGATAATTTTGCACGATGTATTATTTGTTCTCGTAAATTTTAAGTATTTCTAATACGTACATATTTGTCTTTACTCTGCAACACTGTATTTCCTTATAATGTGGTATTCTTACATATTCTTTCGAGAGAAAACTCTCCTGTTCGTTCTCTTTTGAAGCAACATGCATAGACCTACACGCAACACCAAAGCTTTTCAAGTTATAACGTGTTGTTTAGGAAAAACAAGATAATTTTGCATGATGCGTTATTTCCTCTCGTAAAGTTTAAGTATTTCCAATATGTACATATTTGTCTTTAATCTGCAACACTTTATTTCTTTATAACGTGGTATTCTTACATATTCTTTTGAGAGAAAACTTTCCTGTGCGTTCTCTTTTGAGTCTGCACGCTTAGGAAAAAACGCAACACCAAAGCTTTTCGTGTTAGAACAAGTTGATTAGGAAAAACAAGATAATTTCGCACGATACATGATTTTCTTAAAACATGGTATTCTGACATATTTTTTTCGAGAGAAAGCTCTCCTGTGCGTTCTCTTTTGAGGCTACACGCTTAGACATACACGCACCACCAAAGCTTATCAAGTCCATCGTGTTGTTTAGGCAAAACAAGATAATTTCGCACGATGAAGGATTTCCTTCAAACGTGGTATTCTGACATATTTTTTCGAGAGAAAATTCTCCTGTGGGTTCTCTTTTGAGGCTACCCATTTACACAAACAAACAACACCAAATCTTTTCGAGGTACATCGTGTTGTTTAGGAAAAACAAGATAATTTTGCACGATGTATTATTTCTTCTCGTAAATTTTAAGTTTTTCTAATACGTACCTATTTGTCTTTACTCTGCAACACTGTATTTCCATTTTAACGTGGTATTCTTACATATTCTTTCGAGAGAAAACTCTCCTGTGCGTTCTCTTTTGAAGCTACACGCATAGACATACAGGCAGCACCAAAGCTTTTCAAGTTACAACGTGTTGTTTAGGAAAAACAACATAATTTTGCATGATGCGTTATTTCCTCTCGTAAAGTTTAAGTATTTCCAATATGTACGTAATTGTCTTTACTCTGCAACACTTTATTTCTTAAAACCTGGTATTCTAACATATTCTTTCGAGAGAAAACTTTCCTGGTCGTTCTCTTTTGAGGCTGCACGCTTAGAAAAAAATGCAACACCAAAGCTTTTCGTATTACAACAAGTTGTTTAGGAAAAAAAAGTAATTTTGCACGATTCGGGATTTTCTTAAAACATGGTATTCTGACATATTTTTTTTGAGAGAAAGCTCTCCTGTGCGTTCTCTTTTGAGGCTACACGCTTAGACATACACGCACCACCAAAGCTTATTGAGTCCATCGTTTTGTTTAGGCAAAACAAGATAATTTCGCATGATGAAGGATTTCCTTCAAACGTGGTATTCTGATGTATTTTTTCGAGAGAAAATTCACCTGTGGGTTCTCTTTTGAGGCTACCCATTTACACAAATACACAACACCAAATCCTTTCGAGTTACATCATGTTGTTTAGGAAAAACAAGATAATTTTGCATGATGCGTTATTTCTTCTCGTAAAGTTAAAGTATTTCTAATACGTACGTATTTGTTTTTACTCTGCAGCAGTGTATTCCGTTATAACGTGGAATTCTTACATGTTCTTTCGAGAGAAAACTCTCCTTTGCATTCTCTTTTGAGGCTAAATGCTTAGACATACACGCAACACCAAAGCTTTTCGAGTTACAACGTGTTATTTAGGAAAAAGAAGATAATTTCGCATGATGCGGTATTTCCTTAAAACATGGTATTCTGACATATTTTTCGAGAGAAAATTCTCCTGTGGGTTCTCTTTTGTGGCTACACATTTAGACATACACACAACACCAAATCTTTTCGAGTTACAACGTGTTGTTTAGGAAAATCAAGATAATTTTGCACGATGTATTATTTCTTCTCGTAAATTTTAAGTTTTTCTAATGCATACATATTTGTCTTTACTCTGCAACACTGTATTTCCTTATAACGTGGTATTCTTTCATATTTTTTTGAGAGAAAACTCTCCTGTGCGTTCTCTTTTGAAGCTACACGCATAGACATACAGGCAACACCAAAGCTTTTCAAGTTACAACGTGTTGTTTAGGAAAAACAAGATAATTTTGCATGATGCGTTATTTCCTCTCGTAAAGTTTAAGTATTTCCAATATGTACATATGTGTCTTTACTCTGCAACACTTTATTTTTTATAACGTGGTATTCTTACATATTCTTTCGAGAGATAACTTTCCTGTGCTTTCTATTTTGAGTCTGCACGCTTAGGAAAAATCGCAACACCAAAGTTTTTCGTGTTACTACAAGTTGTTTAGGAAAAACAAGATAATTTCGCACGATACGGGATTTTCCTAAAACATGGTATTCTGACATATTTTTTCAAGAGAAAGCTCTCCTGTGCGTTCTCTTTTGAGGCTACATGCTTAGACATACACGCACCACCAATGCTTATCGAGTCCATCGTGTTGTTTAGGCAAAACAAGATAATTTCGTACGATGAAGGATTTCCTTCAAACGTGGTATTCTGACATATTTTTTCGAGAAAAAATTCTCCTCTGGGTTCTCTTTTGAGGCTACCCATTTACACAAACACACAACACCAAATCCTTTCGCATTACATCGTGTTGTTTAGGAAAAACAAGATAATTTTGCATGATGCGTTATTTCTTCTCGTAAAGTTTAAGTATTTCTAATACGTATGTATTTGTTTTTACTCTGTAACAGTGTATTCCATTATAACGTGGAATTCTTACATGTTCTTTCGAGAGAAAACTCTCCTTTGCATTCTCTTTTGAGGCTACATGCTTAGATATACACGCAACACCAAAGCTTTTCGAGTTACAACGTGTTTTTAGGAAAGAGAAGATAATTTCACATGATGCGGTATTTCCTTAATACGTGGTATTCTGACATACTTTGTCGAGAGAAAATTCTCCTGTGGGTTCTCTTTTGAGGCTACACATTTTGACATACAGGCAACACCAAATCTTTTCGAGTTACAACGTGTTGTTTAGGGAATACAAGATAATTTTTTACGATGCTTTCTTTCTTCTCGTAATGTTTAAGTATTTCTAATACGTACATATTTGTCTTTACTCTGCAACACTGTATTTGCTTGTAACGTGGTATTCTTACATATTCTTTCGAGAGAAAACTCTCCTGTGCGTTCTCTTTTGAAGCTACACGCATAGACCTACACGCAACACCAAAGCTTTTCAAGTTACAACGTGTTGTTTAGGAAAAACAAGATAATTTTGCATGATGTGTTATTTCCTCTCGTAAAGTTTAAGTATTTCCAAAATGTACATATATGTCTTTACTCTGTAACACTTTATTTTTTATAATGTGGTATTCTTACATATTCTTTCGAGAGAGAACTTTCCTGTGCATTCTCTTTTGAGGCTGCACGCTTAGCAAAAAACACAACATCAAAGATTTTCATGTTGCAACAAGTTGTTTAGGAAAAACAAGATAATTTCGCACGATAAGGGATTTTCTGAAAACATGGTATTCTGACATATTTTTTCGATAGAAACTCTCCTGTGCGTTCTCTTTTGAGGCTACACGCTTAGACATACACGCACCACCAAAGCTTATCGAGTCCAACATGTTGTTTAGGAAAAACAAGATAATTTCGCACGATGAAGGATTTCCTTCAAACGTGGTATTCTGAAATATTTTTCCGAGAGAAAATTCTCCTGTGGGTTCTCTTTTGAGGCTACCCATTTACACATACACACAGCACCAAGTCTTTTCGAGTCACAACGTGTTGTTTAAGAAATAAAAGATAATTTTTTACGATGCGTTATTTCTTCTTGTAAAATTTAAGTATTTCTAATACGTACGTATTTGTCTTTACTCTGCAACACTATTTCCTTATAACGTGGTATTCTTACGTATTCTTTCGAGAGAAAACTCTCCTGTGGGTTCTCTTTGGAAGCTACACGCATAGACCTACACGCAACACCAAAGCTTTTCAAGTTACAACGTGTTGTTTAGGAAAAACAAGATAATTTAGCATGATGTGTTATTTCCTCTCGTAAAGTTTAAGTATTTCCAATATGTACATATGTGTCTTTACTCTGCAACACTTTATTTTTTATAACGTGGTATTCTTACATATTCTTTCGAGAGAGAACTTTCCTGTGCATTCTCTTTTGAGGCTGCACGTTTAGGAAAAAACGCAACAGCAAAGCTTTTCGTGTTACAACAAGTTGTTTAGGAAAAACAAGATAATTTCGCACGATAAGGGATTTTCTGAAAACATGGTATTCTGACATATTTTTTCGAGAGAAAGCTCTCCTGTGCGTTCTCTTTTGAGGCTACATGCTTAGACATACACTCACCACCAAAGCTTATCGAGTCCAACATGTTGTTTAGGAAAAACAAGATAATTTCGCACGATGAAGGATTTCCTTCAAACGTGGTATTCTGAAATATTTTTCCGAGAGAAAATTCTCCTGTGGGTTCTCTTTTGAGGCTACCCATTTACACATATACACAGCACCAAGGCTTTTCGAGTCACAACGTGTTGTTTAAGAAATAAAAGATAATTTTTTACGATGCGTTATTTTTTCTTGTAAAATTTAAGTATTTCTAATACGTACGTATTTGTCTTTACTCTGCAACACTGTATTTCCTTATAACGTGGTATTCTTACGTATTCTTTCGAGCGAAAACTCTCCTCTGTGTTCTCTTTTGACGCTACACGTTTAGACATACACGCAACACCAAAGCTTTTCGAATTACAACGTGTTATTTAAGAAAAACAAGATAATTTTGCACGAAGAGGGATATCCTTGAAACGTGGTATTCTGACATATTTTTTCGAGTGAAAACGCTCCTGTGCGTTCTTTTTTGAGGCTACACACGTAGACATACACGCAACATCAAATCTTTTCGAGTTACAACGTGTTTTTTAAGAAATACAAGATAATTTTTTATGATGCGTTATTTCTTCTCGTAAAGTTTAAGTATTTCTATAGGTACGTATTTGTCTTTATTCTACAACACTGTATTTCCTTATAACGTGGTATTCTTACATATTCTTTCGAAGCAAAACTCTCCTGTGCATTCTCTATTGAGGCTACACTCTTAGACATACACGCAACACCAAATCTTTTCGAGTTACAAAGTATTGTATAGGAAAAACAAGATAATTTCACACGATGCGGGATTTCTTTGAAACGTGGTATTCTGACATATTTTTCCGAGAGAAAACTCTCCTGTGCGTTCTCTTTTAAGGCTACAAGCTTTGACATACATGCCACATCAAACCTTTTCAAGTTACAACCTGTTCTTTAGGAAATACAAGATAATTTTGTAAGATGCGTTATTTCTTCTTGTAAAGTTTAAGTATTTCTAATATGTACGTATTTGTCTTTACTCTGTGAAACTGTATATCCATGTAACGTGGTATTCTTACATATTCTTTCCAGAGAAAACTCTCCTGTGCATTCTCTTTTGAGGCTACACGCTTAGGCATACACGCAACACCAAAGCTTTTCGGGTTAAAACGTGTTGTTTAAGAAAAAAAAGATAATTTCACACGATGCGGGATTTCCTTAAAACGTGGTATTCTGACATATTGTTTTCAGAGAAAATTCTGCTGTGGGTTCTCTTTTGAGGCAACACTTTTAGCCATACACACAACACCAAATCTTTTCGAGTTACAACGTGTTGTTTAGGAAAAATAAGATAATTTTGCACGATGCGCTATTTCTTCTCCTAAAGTTTAAGTATTTCCAATATGTACGTATTTGTCTTTCCTCTGCAACACTGTAATATGGTATAATGTGGTATTCTTACATATTCTTTCGACAGCAAACTGTCCTGTGTGTTCTCTTTTGAGGCTACACGCTTAGGCATACATGCAACACCAAAGCTTTTCAAGTTACAACGTGTTCTTTAAGAAAAACAAGATAATTTCGCACAATGCGGGATTTCCTTAAAACGTGGTATTCTGACATTTTTTTTCGAGAGAAGACTCTCCTGTGTGTTCTCTTTTGCGGCTACATGCGTAGACATACACGCAACACCAAATCTAGCGAGTAACAAAGTGTTGTTTAGGAAATACAAGATAATTTTGTATGATGCGTTATTTCTTCACATAAAGTTTAAGTATTTCTAATATGTACGCATTTGTCTTTACTCTGCAACACTGTATTTCCTTGTAACATGGTATTCTTACAAATTCTTTCGAGAGAAAACTCTCCTGTGTGTTCTCCTTTGAGGCTACACGCTTAGACATATATGCATCACCAAAGCTTTTCGAGTTACAACGTGTTGTTTCAGAAAAAAAGACAATTTCGCACGATGCGGGATTTCCTTAAAACGTGGTATTCTGACATATTTTTTTCAAGAGAAAACTCTCCTGTGCGTTCTCTTTTGAGGCTACCCACTTAGCCATACACGCCACACCAAATCTTTTCGAGTTACAACGTGTTATGTAGGAAATACAAGATAATTTTGTACCATGTGTTATTTCTTCTCGCAAAGTTTAAGTATTTCTAATATGTATGTTTTGTCTTTACTCTGCAAAACTGTATTTCCTTGTAACGTGGTATTCTTACATAATCTTGTGAGAGAAAACTCTGCTGTGCGTTCTCTTTTGAATCTACACGCTTAGACATACAGGCAACACCAAAGCTTTTCGAGTTACAACGTGTTGTTTAGTAAAAAACAAGATAATTTCGCACCAAGAAGGATTTCCTTAAATCGTGGTATTTTTTTGAGAGAAAATTCTCCTGTGGGTTCACTTTTGAGGCAACACTTTTAGACATACACACAACACCAAATCTTTTCGAGTTATAACGTGTTGTTTAGGAAAAACAAGATAATTTTGCACGATGCGTTATTTCTTCTCGTAAAGTTTAAAAATTCCCAATATGTACGTATTTGTCTTTACTCTGCAACACTATATTTCCTCATAACGTGGTATTCTTACGTATTCTTTCGAGAGAAAACTGTCCTGTGTGTTTTCTTTTGAGGCTGCACGCTTAGACAAAAACACAACACCATAGCTTTTCCAGTTACAACAAGTTGTTTAGGAAAAACAAGATAATTCAGCAGGATACGGAATTTTCTTAAAAAGTGGTATTCTGACATATTTTTTCAATTGAAAACTGTCCTGTGCGTTCTCTTTTGAGGCTACACACTTAGACACACACGCAACCCCAAAGTTTTTCGAGTTAAAACGTGTTGTTTAGGAAAAACAAGATATTTTTGCATGATGCAGTATTTCCTTAAAACGTGGTATTCTGACATATTTTTTCGAGAGAAAATTCTCCTGTGGGTTCTCTTTTTAGGCTACACATTTAGACATACACACAACACCAAATCTTTTCGAGCTACAACGTGTTTTTTAGGAAATAAAATATAATATTTTACGATGCGTTATTTCTTCTCGTAAAGTTTAAGTATTTCTAAAATATACGTATTTGTCTTTAATCTGCAAAACTGTATTTCCTTGTAACGTGGTATTCTTACATATTCTTGCGAGAGAAAACTCTCCTGTGCATTTTCTTTTTAGGCTACACACTTAAATGTACATGCAACACCAAAGCTTTTCGAGTTAAAACATGTTGTTTAGGGAAAACAACATAATTTCGCACGATACAGGATTTCCTTAAAACGTGATATTCTGAGATATTTTTTCGAGAGAAAACTCTCCTGTCCGTTCTCTTTTGAGGCTACATGCTTAGACATATATGCAACAACAAATTCTTTCGAGTTACAACGTGTTGTTTAGGAAAAACAAGATAATTTTACACGATGCTTGATTTCTTCTCGTAAAGTTTAAGTATTTCTAATACGTAAGTATTTGTCTTTACTCTTGCAACACTGTATTACCTTATAACGTGGTATTCTTACATATTCTTTCGAGAGAAAACTCTCCTGTGCGTTCTCTTTTGAGGCTGCACGCTTAGACAAAAACGCAACACCAAAGCTTTTCAAGTTACAACAAGTTGTTTAGAAAAAAAAAAAAGAAAAGATAATTTCGCACGATGCAGGATTTCCTTAAAACGTGGAATTCTGACATATTTTTTCGAGAGAAAACTCTCCTGTGCATTCTCTTTTGAGGCTACACGCTGAGACATACAAGCAACACCAAAGCTTATCGAGTTACAATGTGTTGTTTAGGAAAAACAAGATAATTTTGCACGATGCAGGATTTCCTTAAAACGTGGTATTCTGACATATTTTTCGAGAGAAAATTCTCCTGTGCGTTCTCTTTTGAGGCTACACATTTAGACATACATGCAACACCAAATCTTTTCGAGTTACAACGTGCTGTTTAGGAAATACAAGATAATTTTTTACGATGCGTTATTTCTTCTCATAAAGTTTAAGTATTTCTAATATGTACGTATTTGTCTTTACTCTGCAACACTGTATTTCCTTGTAATGAGGTATTCTTACATATTCTTTTGAATGAAAACTCTCCTGTGCGTTCTCTTTTGAGGCTACACACTTAGTCATACACGGAACACCAAAGCTTTTCGAGTTACCATGTGTTGTTTAGGAAAAACAAATATTTTCGCACGATGCAGGATTGCCTTAAAACGTTTTATTCAGTAATATTTTTTCAAGAGAAAACTCTCCTGTGCATTCTCTTTTTAGGCTACACACTTAAGCATACACGCAACACCAAAGATTTTCGAGTTAAAACATGTTGTTTAGGAAAAACAACATAATTTCGCACGATACATGATTTCCTTAAAACGTGGTATTCTGAGATATTTTTTCGAGAGAAAACTCTCCTGTGCGTTCTCTTTTGAGGATGCACATTTAGACATCCACAAAACACCAAATCTTTTCGAGTTACAACGTGTTGTTTAGGAAATACAAGATAATTTTTTACGATGCTTTATTTCTTCTAGTAAACTTTAGGTATTTCTAATACGTACGTATTTTTCTTTACTCTGCAAGACTGTATTTCCTTATAACGTGGTATTCATACATATTCTTTCAAGAGAAATCTCTCCTGTGCATTCTCTTTTGAGGCTACATGCTGAGACATACAAGCTACACTAAAACTTTTCGAGTTACAACGTGTTGTTTAGGAAAAACCAGATATTTTCGCACGATGCGGGATTTCCATACAACGTGGTATTCTGACATATTTTTTCTAGAGAGAATTCTCCTGTGGGTTCTCTTTTGAGGATTCACACTTAGACATACACGCAACAACAAATCTTTTCGAGTTACAACGTGTTGTTCAGGAAATACAAGATAATTTTGTATGATGCAATATTTCTTCTCCTAAAGTTTAAGTATTTCTAATATGTACTTATTTGTCTTTACTCTGCAACACTGTATTTACTTATAATGTGGTATTCTTACATATTCGTTCGAGTGAAAACTCTCCTGTGCATTCTCTTTTGAGGCTACCCGCTTAGACATACACGCAACACCAAAGCTTTTTCGAGTTACTACGTGTTGTTTAGGAAAAACAAGATAATTTAGCACTATGCGGGATTTCCTTAAAACGTGGTATTCTGACATATTTTTTCGAGAGAAAATTCTCCTGTGGGTTCTCTTTTGAGGCTACACGCTTAGACATACACGTAACACAAAATCCTTTCGAGTTACAATGTGTTGTTTAGGAAAAACAAGATAATTTTGCACGATGCGTTTTTTCTTCTCATAAAGTTTAAGTGTTTCTAATACATACGTAATTGTCTTTACTCTACAACACTGTATTTCCTTATAATGTGGTATTCTTACATATTCTTTCGAGAGAAAACTCTCCTGTGCGTTCTCTTTTGAGGCTACATGCTGAGACATACAAGCAAAACCAAAGATTTTCCAGTTACAATGTGTTGTTTAGGAAATACAAGATAATTTTGTATGATGCATTATTTCTTCTCATAAAGTTTAAGTATTTCTAATACGTACATATTTGTCTTTACTCTGCAACACTGTATTTCCTTATAACGTTGTATTCTTACATATTCTTTTGAGAGAATACTCTCCTGTGCGTTCTCTTTTGAGGCTACAGGCTTAGACATACACGCAACACCAAAGCTTTTCGAGTTACAACGTGTTGTTCAGGGAAAACAAGATAATTTCGCACGATGCGGGATTTCCTTAAAACATGGTATTCTGACATATTTTTTCGAGAGAAAATTCTCCTGTGCGTTCTCTTTTGAGGCTACATGCTTAGACATACACGCAACACCAAATATTTTCGAATTACTATGTGTTGTTTAGGAAAAACAAGTTAATTTCACAGTATCCGGGATTTCTTAAAACGTGGTATCTCACATATTTTTTCGAGAGAAAACTCTCCTGTGCGTTCTCTTTTGAGGCTACACACTTAGACATACACGCAACACAAAAACTTTTCGAGTTATAACGCTTTGTTTAAAAAAAAAAAAAACAACATAATTTCGCACGATGCGGGATTTCCTTAAAACGTGGTATTCTGACATATTTTTTTGAGATAAATCTCTCCTGAGCATTCTCTTTTGAGGCTACAAGCTAAGACATACACGTAACACCAAATCTTTTCGAGTTATAACGTCTTGTTTAGGAAAAACAAGATAATTTTGCACGATGCATTATTTTTCTCGTAAAGTTTAAGTATTTCCAATATGTACGTATTTGTCTTTACTCTGCAACACTGTATTTCCTTGTAACGTGGTATTCTTACATATTCTTTTGAGAGAAAACTCTCCTGTGCATTCCCTTTTCTGGCTACACGCTTAGACATACACGCAACACCAAAGCTTTTCGAGTTACAATGTGTTGTTTAAGAAAAACAAGATAATTTCGCAGGATGCGGGATTTCCTTAAGACGTGGTATTCTGACATAATTTTTCAAGAGAAAACTCTCCTGTGCATTCTCTTTTGAGGCTACATGCTTAGACATACACACAACACCAAATCTTTTCGAGTTACAACGTGTTGTTTAGGAAATACAAGATAATTTTGTATGATGCGTTATTTCTTCACGTAAAGTTTAAGTGTATCTAATACGTACGTGTTTGTCTTTACTCTGCAACACTGTCTTTCTTTGTAACGTGGTATTCTTACATATTCTTTCGAGAGAAACCTCTCCTGTGTGTTTTCTTTTGAGGCTACACCTTTAGACATACACGCAACAACAAATCTTTTTGAGTTACAACGTGTTGTTTAGGAAAAACAAGATAATTTTCTACGATGCAGGATTTCCTTAAAACGTGGTATTCTGACATATGTTTTAGAGTGAAAATTCTCTTCTTGCTTCTCTTTTGAGGTTACACGTTTAGACACACACGCAACACCAAATCTTTTCGAGTTACAATGTGTTGTTTATGAAATACAAAAAAAAACATTTTACAATGCGTTATTCCTTCTCATAAAGTTTATGTATTTCTTATATGTACATATTTGTCTTTACTCTTCAACACTGTATTTCCTTATAACGTGGGATTCTTACATATTCTTTAGAGAGAAAACTCTCCTGTGCCTTCTCTTTTGAGGCTACACCTTTAGACATACACGCAACAACAAATCTTTTCGAGTTACAACATGTTATTTAGGAAAAACAAGATAATTTTCTACTATGCAGGATTTCCTTAAAATGTTGTATTCTGACATATTTTTTAGAGAGAAAATTCTCTTCTTGGTTCTCTTTTGAGGCTACACGTTTAGACACACAAGCAACACCAAATCTTTTCGAGTTACAATGTGTTATATAGGAAATACAAAAAATTTTTTTACAATGCGCTATTCCTTCTCGTAAAGTTTATGTATTTCTTATACGTACATATTTGTCTTTACTCTTCAACACTGTATTTCCTTATAACGTGGGATTCTTACATATTCTTTCGAGAGAAAACTCTCCTGTGCCTTCTCTTTTGAGGCTACACGATTAGACATACACGCAACACCAAAGCTTTCCGAGTTTACAACGTGTTGTTTAGGAAAAACAAGATAATTTCACACGATGCGGGATTTCCTTAAAACGTGGTATTCTGACATATTTTTTCGAGAGAAAACTTTCCTGTGCGTTCTCTTTTGAGGCTACAAACTAAGACGTACACGCAACTCCAACGTTTTTCGAAGTACATAATATTTTTTAGGAAAAACAAGTTCGCACAATGCAGGATTTCCTTATATCCTGGTATTCTGACATATTTTTTGGAGAGAAAATTCTCCTGTGGGTTCTCTTTTGAGGCTACACATTTAGACATACACACAACACCAAATCTTTTTGAGTTGCAACGTGTTGTTTTGGAAATACAAAATAATTTTGTACAATGCATTATTTCTTCTCGTAAAGTGTAAGTATTTCTAATACGTACGTATTTGTCTTTACTCTGCAACACTGTATTTCCTTATAACGTGGTATTCTTACATATTCTTTCAAGAGAATCCTCTCCTGTGCGTTCTCTTTTGAGGCTACACGCTTAGACATACACGCAACACCAAATATTTTCGAATTACAACGTGTTGTTTAGGAAAAACAAGATAATTTCGCAAGATGAGGGATTTCCTTAAAACGTGGTATTCTGACATATTTTTTTGAGAGAAAACTCATATGTGTGTTCTCTTTAGAGGCTACTCGCTTAGAAGTACACGCCACACCAAATCTTTTCGAGTTACAACATGTTGTTTAGGAAATACAAGATAATTTTGTACATTACATTATTTCTTATCGTAAAGTTTAAGTATTTCTAATAAGTACGTATTTGTCTTTACTCTGCAAAACTGTATTTCCTTATAACGTGGTATTCTTACATATTCTTGCGAGAGAAAACTCTCCTGTGCATTCTCTTTTGAGGCTATACACTTAGACATACACGCAACACCTAAGCTTTTCGAGTTAAAGCATTTTTTTAGGAAAAGAAGATAATTTCGCACGATGCAGGATTTCCTGAAAACGTGGTATTCTGATATATTTTTTCGAGAGAAAACTCTCCTGTGTGTTCTCATTTGAGGCTACACGCTGAGACATACAAGCTACACCAAAGCTATTAGAGTTACTACGTGTTCTTTAAGAAAAACAAGATAATTTCGCACGATGCGGGATTTCCTTAAAACGTGGTATTCTGACATATTTTTTCGAGAGAAAACTCTCCTGTGCGTTCTCTTTTGAGTCTACGAGCTTAGACATACAAGCAACACAAAATCTTTTCGAGTTACAACGTGTTCGTTAAGAAAAACAATGTAATTTCGCATGATGCGGGATTTCCTTAATACGTGGTATTCTGACATACTTTGTCGAGAGAAAATTCTCCTGTGGGTTCTCTTTTGAGGCTACACATTTTGACATACAGGCAACACCAAATCTTTTCGAGTTACAACGTGTTGTTTAGGGAATACAAGATAATTTTTTACGATGCTTTCTTTCTTCTCGTAATGTTTAAGTATTTCTAATACGTACGTATTTGTCTTTACTCTGCAACACTGTATTTGCTTGTAACGTGGTATTCTTACATATTCTTTCGAGAGAAAACTCTCCTGTGCGTTCTCTTTTGAGGCTACACTCTTAGACATACACGCAACACCAAAGATTTTCGAGTTACAACGTGTTGTTTAGGAAAAAAAGGATAATTTCGCAAGATGCGGGATTTCCTTAAAACGTGGTATTCTGACATATTTTGTCGAGAGAAAATTCCTCCGTGGGTTCTCTTTTGAGGCTACATGTTTAGACAACCATGCAACACCAAATCTTTTCGAGTTATAATGTGTTGTTCAGGAAAAACAAGATAATTTCGCACTATGCGGGAGTTCTTTAAAACGTGGTATTCTGACATATTTTTTCGAGAGAAAACTCTCCTGTGCGCTCTCTTTTGAGGCTACACGATTAGATATACACACCACACAAAAACTTTTCGAGTTACAACTTATTGTTTAGGAAATACAAGATAATTTTGTATGATGCTTTATTTCTTCTCTTAATGTTTAAGTATTTCTTATACGTACGTATTTGTCTTTACTCTGCAACACTCTATTTCCATGTAACGTGGTATTCTTACATATTCTTTCTAGAGAATACTCCTGTGCTTTCCCTTTTGAGGCTACATGCTTAGACATACACGCCACACCAAATCTTTTCCAGTTTCAACGTGTTTTTTAGGAAACACTAGAAAATTTTATACGATGTGTTATTTCTTCTCGTAAAGTTTAAGTATTTCTAATATGTATGTATTTGTCTTTACTCTGCAAAACTGTATTTCCTTGTAACGTGGTATTCTTACATATTCTTGCAAGAGAAAACTCTCCTGTGCATTCTCTTTTGAGACTACACACTTAGATATACACGCAACACCAAAGCTTTTCGAGTTAAAACATGTTGTTTAGGAAAAACAAGATAATATCGCACGATGCAGGATTTCCTTAAAACTTGGTATTCTGACATTTTTTCGAGAGAAAATTCTCCTGTGGGTTCTCTTTTGAGGCTACACGTTTAGACATACACGCAACCCCAAATCCTTTCGAGTTACAACATGTTGTTTAGGAAATACAAGTTAATTTTGTACGATGCGTTATTTCTTCTCATGAAGTTTAAGTATTTCTAATACATACGTATTTGTCTTTACTCTGCAACACTGTATTTCCTTATAACGTGGTATTCTTATATATTATTTGAGAGAAAACTCTCCTGTGTGTTCTCTTTTGAGGCTACATGCTTGGACATACACGCAACACCAAAGCTTTTCGAGTTACATCCTGTTGTTTAGGAAAAACCAGATAATTTCGCACGATGAGGGATTTCCTTAAAACGTGGTGTTTTGACATATTTTTTTGAGAGAAAACTCTCCTGTGCATTCTCTTTTGAGACTACCAGCTTAGACATACACGTTTCACAAACTCTTTTCGAGTTACAACGTGTTGTTTAGGAAAAACAAGATAATATTGCACGATGCTTTATTTCGTCTCATAAAGTTTAAGTATTTCCAATATGTACGTATTTGTCTTTAATCTGCAACACTGTGTTTCCTTATAACGTGGTATTCTTACATATTCTTTTGAGATAAAACTGTCCTGTGTGTTCTCTTTTGAGGCTACATGCTGAGACATACAAGCAACACCAAAGCTTTTTGAGTTACATCGTGTTGTTTAGGAAAAACAAGATAATTTCGCACGATGTGGGATTTCCATAAAACATGGTATTCTGACATATTTTTTCCAGAGAAAATTCTCCTGTGCGTTCTCTTTAGAGGCTACACGCTTAGACATACACGCAACACCAAATATTTTCGAATTACAATGTGTTGTTTAGGAAAAACAAGATAATTTCTCAGTATCCGGGAATTCTTTAAACATGGTATTCTCACATATTTTTCGAGAGAAAACTCTGCTGTGCATTCTCTTTTGAGGATACACACTTAGACATACACGCAACACCGAAGGTTTTCGAGATACAACCTGTTGTTTAAGAAAAACAAGATAATTTCGCACAATGCGGGATTTCCTTAAAACGTGTTATTCTGATATATTTTTTTGAGATAAAACTCTCCTGTGCATTCTCTTTCGAGGCTACAAACTTAGACATACACGCAACACCAAATCTTTTCGAGCTATAACGTGTTGTTTAGGAAAAAGAAGATAATTTTGCACGATGCGTTTTTTCTTCTCGTAAAGTTTAAGTATTTCCAATACGTACATATTTGTCTTTACTCTGCAATACTGTATTTCCTTGTAACGTGGTATTCTTACATATTCTTTTGAGAGAAAACTCTTCTGTGCATTCCCTTTTGAGGCTACACGCTTAGACATACACGCAACACCAAAGCTTTTTGAGTTACAATGTGTTGTTTAAGAAAAACAAGATAATTTCACAGGATGCGGGATTTCCTTAAAACGTTGTATTCTGACATATTTTTTCGAGAGAAAACTCTCCTGTGCGTTCCCTTTTGAGGCTACATGCTTAGACATACACACAACACCAAATCTTTTCGAGTTACAACGTGTTGTTTAGGAAATACAAGATAATTTTGTATGATGCATTATTTCTTCACGTAAAGTTAAAGTGTATCTAATACGTACATGTTTGTCTTTACTCTGCAACACCGTCTTTCTTTGTAACGTGGTATTCTTACATATTCTTTCGAGAGAAACCTCTCCTGGGCGTTCTCTTTTGAGGCTACACCTTTAGACATACACGCAACAACAAATCTTTTCGAGTTACAACGTGTTGTTGAGGAAAAACAAGATAATTTTCTACGATGCAGGATTTCCTTAAAACGTGGTATTCTGACATATTTTTTAGAGTGAAAATTCTCTTCTTGGTTCTCTTTTGAGGCTACATGTTTAGACATACACGCAGCATCAAATCTTTTCGAGTTACAATGTGTTATTTAGGAAATACAAAACAATTCTTTACAATGCGTTATTCCTTCTAGGTAAGTTTAAGTATTTCTAATACGTACGTATTTGTCTTTACTCTGCAACACTGTATTTCCTTAAAACGTGCTATTCTTACATATTCTTTCGAGAGAAAACTCTCCTGTGCCTTCTCTTTTGAGGCTACACACTTAGACATACACGCAACACCAAAGCTTTTCAAGTTAAAACGTGTTGTTTAGAAAAAACAAGATAATTTCGCACGATGCGGAATTTCCTTAAAACGTGGTATTCTGACATATTTTTCGAGAGAAAACTCTCCTGTGCATTCTCTTTTGAGGCTACACTCTAAGACATACACGCAACTCCAAAGTTTTTCGAAGTACATAGTGCTGTTTAGGAAAAACAAGATAAGTTCGCACAATGCAGGATTTCCTTAAATCGTGGTATTCTGACATATTTTTTGGAGAGACAATTCTCCTGTGGGTTCTCTTTTGAGGCTACACATTTAGACATATACACAACACCAAATCTTTTTGAGTTACAACGTGTTGTTTTGGAAATACAAGATAATTTTGTACAATGCTTTGTTTCTTCTCGTAAAGTTTAAGTATTTCTAATACGTACATATTTGTCTTTACTCTGCAACACTGTGTTTCCTTATAACGTGGTATTCTTACATATTCTTTTGAGAGAAACCTTTCCTGTGCATTCTCATTTGAGGCTACACGCTTAGACATACACGCAACACCAAATATTTTCGAATTACGACGTGTTGTTTAGGAAAAACAAGATAATTTCGCACTATGAGGGATTTCCTTAAAATGTGGTATTCTAACATATTTTTTCGAGAGAAAACTCATCTGTGCGTTCTCTTTAGAGGCTCCTTGCTTAGACGTACGTGCCACACCAAATCTTTTCGAGTTACAACATGCTGTTTAGGAAATACAAGATAATTTTGTATGATACGTTATTTCTTTTTTTTATTTTTTCTTTATTTGATATAATTTATTTACATTTCAAATGATTTCCCCTTTTCTAAGCCCCCATTTCCCAAAAGTCCCGAAAGCCCCCTTCTCTTCCCCTGTCCTCCTACCCACTCCTTCCCACTTTCCCGTTCTGGTTTTGCCGAATACTGCTTCACTGAGTCTTTCCAGAACCAGGGGCCACTCCTCCTTTCTTCTTGTACCTCATTTGATGTGTGGATTATGTTTTGGGTATTCCAGTCTTCTAGGTTAATATCCACTTATTGGTGAGTGCATACCATGATTCACCTTTTGAGTCTGGGTTACCTCACTTAGTATGATGTTCTCTAACTCCATCCATTTGACTAAGAATTTCGTGAATTCATTGTTTCTAATGGCTGAATAGTACTCCATTGTGTAGATATACCACATTTTTTGCATCCACTCTTCTGTTGAGGGATACCTGGGTTCTTTCCAGCATCTGGCAATTATAAATAGGGCTGCTATGAACATAGTAGAGCATGTATCCTTATTACATGATGGGGAATCCTCTGGGTATATGCCCAGGAGTGGTATAGCAGGATCTTCTGGAAGTGAGGTACCCAGTTTTCAGAGGAATCGCCAGACTGATTTCCAGAGTGGTTGTACCAATTTGCAACCCCACCAGCAGTGGAGGAGTGTTCCTTTTTCTCCACATCCTCTCCAACACCTGCTGTCTCCTGAATTTTTAATCTTAGCCATTCTGACTGGTTTAAGATGAAATCTCAGGGTTGTTTTGATTTGCATTTCCCTAATGACTAATGAAGTTGAGCATTTTTTAAGATGCTTCTCCGCCATCCGAAGTTCTTCAGGTGAGAATTCTTTGTTTAACTGTGTACCCCATTTTTTAATAGGGTTGTTTGGTTTTCTGGAGTCTAACTTCTTGAGTTCTTTATATATATTGGATATTAGCCCTCTATCTGATGTAGGATTGGCGAAGATCTTTTCCCAATTTGTTGGTTGCCGATTTGTCCTCTTGATGGTGTCCTTTGCCTTACAGAAACTTTGTAATTTTATGAGGTCCCATTTGTCAATTCTTGCTCTTAGAGCATACGCTATTGGTGTTCTGTTCAGAAACTTTCTCCCTGTATCAATGTCCTCAAGGGTCTTCCCCAGTTTCTTTTCTAGTAGCTTCAGAGAGTCTGACTTTATGTGGAGGTCCTTGATCCATTAGGATTTGAGCTTAGTACAAGGAGATATGGATGGATCAATTCGCATTCTTCAACATGCTGACCTTGAGTTGAACCAGCACCATTTGTTGAAAAGGCTATCTTTTTTCCATTGGATGTTTTCAGCCTCTTTGTCGAGATTCAAGTGGCCATCGGTGTGTGGGTTCATTTCTGGATCTTCAATCCTGTTCCATTGATCCTCCTGCCTGTCACTGTACCAATACCATGCAGTTTTTAACACTATTGCTCTGTAGTATTGCTTGAGGTCAGGGATACTGATTCCCCCAGATTTTCTTTTGTTGCTGAGAATAGTTTTAGCTATCCTGGGTATTTTGATGTTCCAGATGAATTTGATAATTGCTCTTTCTAACTCTGTGAAGAATTGATTGGGATTTTGATGGGTATTGCATTGAATCTGTATATTGCTTTTGGCAAAATGGCCATTTTAACTATATTGATTCTACCGATCCATTAGCATGGGAGGTTTTCCCATTTTTTGAGGTCTTCTTCCATTTCCTTCTTCAGAGTCTTGAAGTTCTTGTCATACAGATCTTTCACATGTTTGTTAAGAGTCACCCCAAGATACTTTATACTGTTTGTGGCTATTGTGAAGGAGGTCATTTCCCTAATTTCTTTCTCAGCCTGCTTATCCTTTGAATATAGGAAGGCCACTGATTTGCTTGAGTTGATTTTATAACCTGCCACTTTGCTGAAGTTGTTTATCAGCTGTAGGAGCTCTCTAGTGGAGTTTTTTGGGTCACTTAGGTAGACTATCATGTCGTCTGCAAATAATGATAGTTTGACTTCTTCCTGTCCAATTTGTATCCCTTTGACCTCCTTATGTTGTCGAATTGCCCGAGCTAGTACCTCAAGTACAATATTGAAAAGATAAGGAGAAAGGGGGCAGCCTTGTCTGGTCCCTGATTTCAGTGGGATTGCTTCATGTTTCTCTCCATTTAGTTTGATGCTGGCTACCGGTTTGCTGTATATTGCTTTTACTATGTTTAGGTATGGGCCTTGAATTCCTGTTCTCTCCAAGACTTTAAGCATGAAAGGATGCTGAATTTTGTCAAATGCTTTTTCAGCATCCAATGAAATGACCATGTGGTCTTGTTCTTTGAGTTTGTTTATGTAGTGTATTGCATTGATGGATTTCCGTATATTGAACCAACCCTGCATTCACGGGATAAAGCCTACTTGATCATGGTGGATGATTGTTTTGATGTGTTCTTGGATTCGGTTGGCAAGAATTTTATTGAGTATTTTTGCATCGATGTTCATAAGGGAAATTGGTCTGAAGTTCTCTTTCTTTGTTGGATCTTTGTGTGGCTTTGGTATCAGCGTAATTGTGGCTTCGTAGAAGGAATTGGGTAGTGTTCCTTCTGTTTCTATTTTGTGGAATAGTTTGAAGAGTATTGGTGTTAACTCTTCTTTGAAGCTGTGATAGAATTCTGCACTGAAACCATCTGGTCCTGTGCTTTTTTTGGTTGGAAGACTTTCTATGACTCTTTCTATTTCTTTAGGCATTATGGGACTGTTTAGTTGGTCTAGTTGGTCCTGATTTAATTTTGGTATTTGGTATCTTTCAAGGAAATTGTCCATTTCCTCCAGATTGTCCAGTTGTGTTGAGTACAGGCTCTTGTAGTAGGATCTGATGATTTTTTGGATTTCCTCAGTTTCCGTTGTTATATCTCCCTTTTCGTTTCTAAGTTTGTTAATTTGGATACTTTCTCTGTGCCCTTTGGTCAGTCTGGCTAAGGGTTTATCTATCTTGTTGATTTTCTCAAAGAACCAGCTCCTGGTTTTGTTGATTTTTTGTATGGTTCTCTTGGTTTCTACTTGATTGATTTAGGCCCTAAGTTTGATGATTTCCTGCCTTCTACTCCTCCTGGGTGAAATAGCTTCTTTTTGTTCCAGGGCTTTCAGGTGTGTCATTAAGCTGGTAATGTATGCTCTCTCCATTTTCTTTTTAGAGGCACTAAGGGCTATGAGTTTTCCTCTTAGCACTGCTTTCATTGTGTCCCATAGATTTGGGTATGTTGTGTTTTCATTTTCATTGTGTTCTAAAAAGTTTTTAATTTCTTTCTCTATTTCTTCCTTGACCAAGGTATCATTGAGTAGAATATTGTTCAGTTTCCACGTATATGTAGGTTTTCTTTTGTTTTTGTTGCTATTGAAGACCACTTTTACTCCATAGTGATCTGATAGGAGGCATGGAATTAGTTCGATTTTCTTATATTTGTTGAGGTCTGTCTTGTGACCAATTATAAGGTCTATTTTGGAGAAGGTACCATGAGGTGCTGAGAAAAAGGTGTATTCTCTTGCTTTAGGATAGAATGTTCTATATATATCTGTTAAATCTAATTGGTCCAAAGTTTCAATTAGTTTCATTGTGTCCCTGTTTAGTTTCTGTTTTCCTGATCGGTCCATTGAGGAAGGTGCAGTGTTGAAGTCACCCACAATTATTGTGTTAGGTGCAATGTGTGCTTTGAGTTTTAATAAAGTTTCTTTTACGAAAGAGGGTGTCCTTGCATTTGGAGCATAGATGTTCAGGATTGAGAGTTCTTCTTGTTGTATTTTTCCTTTGACCAGCAAGAAGTGTCCCTCAGAGTCTCTTTTGATGACTTTGGGTTGAAAGTCAATTTTATCTGATATTAAAATGGCTACTCCAGCTTGTTTCCTGAGACCATTTGCTTGTAAAATTGTCTTCCAGCCTTTTACTCTAAGGTAGTGTTTGTCTTTGACCCTGAGGTGTTTCCTGTAAGCAGCAAAATGTAGGGTCCTGTTTACGTATCCAGTCAGTTAGCCTGTGTCTTTTTATTGGGGCATTGAGTCCATTGATGTTAAGAGATATTAAGGAATAGTCTTTGTTACTTCCTATCATTTTTGACGTTATTTTTTAAGTGTGAGTGCTTAACTTCTTTTGGGTTTGATGAAAGGTTACTATCTTGCTTTTTCCAGGGTGAAGTTTCCCTCCTTGTATTGGTGTTTTCCTCCTATTGTCCTTTGTAGGGCTGGGTTTGTGGATAGATATTGGGTAAACTTGGTTTTGTCATGAAATATCTTAGTTTCTCCATCTACGGTGATTGAGAGTTTTGCTGGATATAGTAGTTTTGGTTGGCATTTGTGTTCTCTTAGAGTCTGCATGAGATCTTCTCAGAACTTTCTAGCCTTCATAGTCTCAGGTGAAATGTCTGCTGTGATTCTGATAGGTCTTCCTTTATATGTTACTTGGCCTTTTTCTCTAACTGCCTTTAATATTCTTTCTTTGTTTAGAACATTTGGTGTTTTGATTATTATGTGACGGGAAGTATTTCTGTTCTGGTCCAGTCTGTTTGGAGTTCTGTAGGCTTCTTGTATATTCATGGGCATCTCTCTCTTTAGGTTAGGGAAGTTTTCTTCCATAATTTTATTGAAGATATTTGCTGGCCCTTTAAGTTGTAAATCTTCACTCTCATCTATGCCTATAATCCTTAGGTTTGGTCTTCTCATTGTGTCCTGGATTTCCTGGATATTTTGGGTTACAAGGTTTTTGCATTTTGCATTTTCTTTAACTGTTGAGTCCATGGTTTCTATGGAATTTTCAGCATCTGAAATTCTTTCTTCTATATCTTGTATTCTGTTGTTTGCATCTCTGTCCCCTGATTTCTTCCCAAGGCTTTCTATCTCCAAAGTTGTCTCCCTTTGAGTTTTCTTAGTTGTTTCTACTTCTGATTTTAGATTCTGGATGGTTTTGCTTAGCTCCTTCACTTGCTTGTTTGTGCTTTCCTGTAGTTCTTTAAGAGATTTTTGTGTTTCCTCTTTCATGGCCTCAGCCTGTTGACCAAATTTCTCCTGTATTTCTTTAAGTGTTTTTTGCGTTTCCTCATTGTTGGCTTTTGTGTTCTCCTGGATTTCTTTCAATGATTTTTGTGTTTCCCTTGCAAGGGCTTCTAACTTTTGATCCATTTTCTCCTGGATTTCTTTAAGTACGTCCTTCATGTGTTCCTGTACCAGCATCATGACCAGTGATTTTAAATCCAAATCTTGTTTGACTGGTGTGATGGGGTATTCAGGACATGTTGGTAGAGGAGAATTGGGCTCAGATGTTGCCATATTGCCTTGATTTCTGTTAGTGACGTTCCTGCGTTTGCCTTTTGCCATCTAGATTTCACTGGTGTTATTTGGTGTTGTCAGTGCTGGACTCACCAGTGTAAGCTGCCCCTTCCCAGTTGGCCTCTGGTGCACAGCTTACCCCCTGCACTGTCTGTAGACAGGGTGCTGCTGCCCAGGCTGTTCAGATCCCGAAGCAGGCACCCGAAGGCTCCCGCTGGGGCCCGCTGGATTCGCTGGAGCACACCGACTTCTCCCAGCTTGCCGCCCAGAAGCCCCTCTAGCCTCTAGCAGGACCTGGAGATGTGGCGCTGGTGCCCAGGCTGATCTGGATCTGGAAGTGGAGAGAGTTGAGCTGAGGGCTCCTGCCTGAGACCTTGCCCCAGATTGTGTCTATGGACCAGATGGAGCCCGTGTGCACCCCCAGGGAGCACCGACAGTGTATGCTGCCGGGACCTCCCTGTGTTCCGATCACTCTGCTGGGCAGCCCAACAGGGCTGGTGCACACAAGGTTAGCCTGGCCGCCCAGGCCCTGAGTCCAGGCAAAAGCCTAGGAGGCCAAGGTCCGAGCAAAGTTCCCCTAGGGCTATGACTGTTAATTGGGTCCGA
This sequence comes from Apodemus sylvaticus, assembly GCF_947179515.1. Classification (NCBI taxonomy): domain Eukaryota; kingdom Metazoa; phylum Chordata; class Mammalia; order Rodentia; family Muridae; genus Apodemus; species Apodemus sylvaticus. The sequence goes on along the minus strand of NC_067488.1, from coordinate 80,633,420 downwards.
CAGGTGACCAGGATGGCGGGCGTGCGCGCCCACGCTCCCTGAAAGCGCCGGGAGAGTCTGCTGTGCTAACAAACTCCTTGGCGGGTTGACTCACAGATGATCCACCAAGCCGCCCTGTTCTTGGGGTCAGTCCTGTGCCTTTTGGGGCCTAGATCCCCGCTTTGTTAGCCTCAGGCTATGCCCGTTACGGCTTTGCCCACCAGAGCTCTTTGTCTTCCTGCAGGCAAAATGGTGGCGTGCGTGCAGGCCCGGGCAAAAAACCTCCTGGCTGGGTTGGCACCCCGATGCCCCCCCCCCCCGAACAGCCCAGGGCCTGGGTGCTGGCCAATGCCCGTCGGGCTCAGACCCCCACGGCGTTGGCCTCAGATTATGTTTGTGTACCTCAGTATGTCCGATGCTCTGGAGCCCGAAACCAATGTGGAGGTGAGCCTCTCCTGACTGGTGGGAGGCCGAGTTCTGAAGTGGTTTCCATGCAGCGAAAGGCGCTGCAAAACCGTGGCTGTTTGCAGCCCAGCAGGTCAGCGAAGGTCAGTGGTCGTGGGCGCAGGGCCTAACTGGACCCTGTGTCGCCTTGGTTCCACTGCTGATGGCCTTTCAGCTGGACCAGCCACTGTTGTAGTGCCACTGCTGCCGCCGCTGCCGCAGCCGCTGCTGCCCGCCAGTCTTCCTGATACACTATTTCTTATCGTAAAGTTTAAGTATTTCTAATACGTACCTATTTGTCTTTACTCTGCAAAACTGTATTTCCTTGTAATGTGGTATTCTTACATATTCTTGCGAGAGAAAACTCTCCTGTGCATTCTCTTCTGAGGCTATACACTTAGACATACACGCAACACCTAAGCTTTTCGAGTTAAAACATTTTGTTTAGGAAAAGAAGATAATTTCGCACGATGTACGATTTCCTTAAAACGTGGTATTCTGACATATTTTTTCGAGAGAAAACTCTCCTGTGCGTTCTCCTTTGAGGCTACACGGTTAGACATACATGCATCACCAAAGCTTTTCGAGTTACAACCTGTTGTTTAGGAAAAAAAAAGATAATTTCGCACGATGGGGGATTTCCTTAAAACGTGGTATTCTGACATATTTTGTCTGGAGAAAATTCTCCTGTGGGTTCTCTTTTGAGGCTACAAGTTTACACATACACGCAACACCAAATCTTTTCGAGTTACAACGTGTTGTTTAGGAAAAACAAGTTAATTTTGCAGTATACGGGATTTCCTTAAAACGTGGTATTCTGACATATTTTTTCGAGAGAAAACTTTCCTGTGCATTCTCTTTTGAGGCTACACGCTTAGACATATAAGCCACACCAAATCTTTTCGAGTTACAATGTGTTGTTTAGGAAATACTAGATAATTTTGTACGATGCACTATTTCTTTTCGTAAAGTTTAAGTATATCTAATATGTACGTATTTGTCTTTAATCTGCAAAACTGTATTTCCTTGGAACGCGGTATTCTTACATATTATTGCGAGAGAAAACTCTCCTGCGCATTCTCTTTTTAGGCTACGTACTTAGACATACTCGCAACACCCAAGCTTTTTGAGTTACAACAGTTTGTTTAGGAAAAACAAGATAATTTCACACGATGCAGGATTTCCTCAAAACGTGGTATTCTGACATATTTTTCTGACAGAAAACTCTCCTGTGCGTTCTCTTTTGAGGCTACACGCTGAGACATTCAAGCAACACCAAAGCTTTTCGAGTTACAACATGTTGTTTAGGAAAAACAAGATAATTTTCACGATGCAGGATTTCCTTAAAACGTGGCATTCTGACATATTTTTTCGAAAGTAAATAATCCTGTGGGTTCGATTTTGAGGGCAAACATTTAGACATACACGCAACACCAAATCTTTTCGAGTTACAACGTGTTGTTTAGTAAATACAAGTTAATTTTGTACGATGCGTTATTTCTTCTTATAAATTTTAAGTATTTCTAATAAGTAAGTATTTGTCTTTACTCTGCAACACTGTATTTACTTATAACGTGGTATTCTTACATATTCTTTGGATTGAAAAGTCTCCTGTGCATTCTCTTTTGAGGCTACACGCTGAGACATACAAGCAACACCAAAGCGTTTCGAGTTACAACGTGTTGTTTAGGAAAAACAATAAAATTTCGCACGATGCAGGATTTCCTTAAAACGTGGTATTCTGACATATTTTTTCGACAGAAATCTCTCCTGTGCGTTCTCTTTTGAGGCTACACGCTGAAACATACAAGCAACACCAAAGCATTTAGAGTTACAACAATTTGTTTAGGAAATAAAAAGATAATTTCGCACGAAGCAGGATTTCCTTAAAACGTGGTATTCTAACATATTTTTTCGAGAGAAAACTCTCCTGTGTATTCTCTTTTGAGGCTACACGCTTAGACATACAAGCTACACCAAAGCTTTTCGAGTTACACCATCTTGTTAAGGAAAAACATGATAATTTCTCAGGATGCAGGATTTCCTTAAAACGTGGTATTCTGACATATTTTTTCGAGAGAAAATTTTCCTGTGGGTTCTCTTTTGAGGCTGCACATTTAGACATACACACAACACCAAATCTTTTCGAGTTACAGCGTGTTGTTTAGGAAATACAAGATAATTTTTTACGATGCATTATTTCTTCTAGAAAAGTTTAAGTATTTCAGATACGTACGTATTTGTCTTTACTCTGCAACACTGTATTTCCTTATAACGTGGTACTCTTACATATTCTTTCGAGAGAAAACTCTCATGTGCGTTCTCTTTTGAGGCTACATGCTGAGACATACAAGCTACACTAAAGCTTTTCGAGTTACAACGTGATGTTTAGGAAAAACAAGATAATTTCGCACAATGCGGGATTTCCTTAAAACGTGGTATTCTGACCTATTTTTCGAGAGAAAACTCTCCTATGTGTTCTCTTTTGAGGATACAAATTAGACATACACGTAACACAAAATCCCTTCGAGTTACAACGTGTTGATTAGGAAAACAAGATAATTTTGCACGATGTGTTATTTCTTCTCGTAAAGTTTAAGTATTTCCAATATGTACGTATTTGTCTTTAATCTGCAACACTGTATTTCCTTATAACATGGTATTCTTACATATTCTTTTGAGAGAAAACTGTCCTGTGCGTTCTCTTTTGAGGCTGCACGCTTAGACAAAAACGCAACACCAAAGCTTTTCGAGATAAAACAATTTGTTTAGAAAAAATGATAATTTCGCATGATGCAGGATTTCCTTAAAACGTGGTATTCTGATATATTTTTTCCAGAGAAAACTCTCCTGTGTGTTCTCATTTGAGGCTACACGCTGAGACATACAAGCTACATCAAAGCTATTAGAGTTACAACGTGTTGTTTAAGAATAACAAGATAATTTCGCACGATGCGGAATTTACTACAAACATGGTATTCTGACATATTTTTTGGAGAGAAAACTCTCCTGTGCGTTCTCTTTTGAGGCTACAAGCTTATACATACACACAACACAAAATCCTTTCGAGTTACAACGTGTTCTTTAAGAAAAACAAGATAATTTCGCATGATGCGGGATTTCCTTAAAACGTGGTATTCTGATATATTTTGTAGAGAGAAAATTCTCCTGTGGGTTCTCTTTGGAGGCTATACATTTAGACATACACACAACACCAAAGCTTTTCGAGTTACAACGTGTTGTTTAGGAAAAACAAGATAATTTCGCACAATGCAGGATTTCCTTAAAACGTGGTATTCTGACATATTTTTTCGAGAGAAAACTCTCTTGTGCATTCTCTTTTAAGGCTACATGCTTAGACATACACGCAACACCAAATCTTTTCGAGTTACAACGTGTTGTTTAGGAAATACAAGATAATTTTTTACGATGCTTTATTTCTTCTCGTAATGTTTAAGTATTTCTAATACGTACGTATTTGTCTTTACTCTGCAACACTGTATTTCCTTGTAACGTGGTATTCTTACATATTCTTTCGAGAGAAAACTCTCCTGTGCATTCTCTTTTGAGGCTACACACTTAGACATACACGCATTATCAAAGCTTTTCTAGTTACAACGTGTTGTTTAGGAAAAAAAAGATAATTTCGCAAGATGCGGGATTTCCTTAAAACGTGGTATTCTGACATATTTTGTTGAGAGAAAATTCCTCTGTGGGTTCTCTTTTGAGGCTACATGTTTAGACAACCACGTAACACCAAATCTTTTCGAGTTATAACGTGATGTTTAGGAAAAACAAGATAATTTCCCACTATGCGGGAGTTCTTTAAAACGTGGTATTCTGACATATTTTTTGGAGAGAAAACTCTCCTGTGCCTTCTGTTTCCACCGTGTTTTTTAGGAAATACTAGATAATTTTATACGATGCATTATTTCTTCTCGTAAAGTTTAAGTATTTCTAATATGTACGTATTTGTCTTTACTCTGCAAAACTGTATTTCCTTGTAACGTGGTATTCTTACATATTCTTGCAAGAGAAAACTCTCCTGTGCATTCTCTTTGAGGCTACACACTTAGATATACACGCAACACCAAAGCTTTTCGAGTTAAAACATGTTGTTTAGGAAAAACAATATAATATCGCACGATGCAGGATTTCCTTAAAACGTGGTATTCTGACATATTTTGTCGAGAGAAAATTCTCATGTGGGTTCTCTTTTGAGGCTACACGTTTAGACATACACGCAACACCAAATCCTTTCGAGTTACAACGTGTTGTTTAGGAAATACAAGTTAATTTTGTATGATGCGTTTTTTCTTCTCGTAAAGTTTAAGTATTTCTAATACATATGTATTTGTCTTTACTCTGCAACACTGTATTTCCTTATAACGTGGTAATCTTACATATTCTTTCGAGAGAAAACTCTCCTGTGTGTTCTCTTTTGAGGCTACATGCTTAGACATACACGCAACACCAAAGCTTTTCGAGTTACATCCTGTTGTTTAGGAAAAACCAGATTATTTCGCACGATGCGGGATTTCCTTAAAACGTGGTGTTCTGACATATTTTTTCGAGAGAAAACTCTCCTGTGCATTCTATTTTGAGACTACCAGCTTAGACATACACGTAACACAAAATCTTTTCGAGTTACAAGGTGTTGTTTAGGAAAAACAAGATAATATTTCACGATGCGTTATTTTGTCTCGTAAAGTTTAAGTATTTCCAATATGTACGTATTTGTCTTTAATCTGCAACACTGTGTTTCCTTATAACGTGGTATTCTTACATATTCTTTTGAGATAAAACTGTCCTGTGTGTTCTCTTTTGAGGCTACATGCTGAGACATACAAGCAACACCAAAGCTTTTCGCGTTACAACTTGTTGTTTAGGAAATACAAGATAATTTCGCACGGTGCAGGTTTTCCTTAAAACGTGGTATTCTGACATAGTTTTTCGAGAGAAAACTCTCCTGTGCATTCTCTTTTGAGGCTACAAGGTTAGACATACACGCAACCCCAAATCTTTTTGAGTTACCACGTGTTGTTTAGGAACAACAAGATAATTTTGCACGATGCGTTATTTCTTCTCGTAAAGTTTAAGTATTTCTAATACGTAAGTATTTGTCTTTACTCTGCAATACTCTATTTCCTTATAACATGGTATTCTTACATATTTTTTCGAGAGAAAACTCTTCTGTTCGTTCTATTTTGAGGCTACACGCTTAGACATATACGCAACACCAAAGCTTTTCGAGTTACAACCTGTTGTTTAAGAAAAACAAGATAATTTCGCACGATTCGGGATTTCCTTAAAACGTGGTATTCTGACATATTTTTTCGAGAGAAAAATCTCCTGTGCGTTCTCTTTTAAGGCTACATGCTTAGACATACACGCAACACCAAATCCTTTTGAACTATATCGTGTTGTTTAGGAAATACAAGATAATTTTTTATGATGCTTTATTTCTTCTCTTTATGTTTAAGTATTTCTAATACGTACGTTTTTGTCTTTACTCTGCAACACTGTATTTCCTTGTAACGTGGTATTCTTACATATATTTTCGAGAGAAAATTCCTCTGTGGGTCCTCTTTTGAAGCTACACATTTAGACAACCATGCAACACCAAATCTTTTCTAGTTATAACATGTTGCTTAGGAAAAACAAGATAATTTCGCACTATGCGGGAGTTCCATAAAACGTGGTATTCTGACATATTTTTTCGAGAGAGAACTCTCCTGTGCGTTCGCTTTTGAGGCTACACACTTAGACATACACGCCGCACCAAATCTTTTCGAGTTACAGCATGTTGTTTAGGAAATACAAGATAATTTTGTACGATGTGTTATTTCTTCTCAAAAAGTTTAAATATTTCTATTATGTACGTATTTGTCTATACTCTGAAAAACTGTATTTCCTTGTAACGTGGTGTTCTTACATATTCTGGCAAGGAAAAACTCTCCTGTGCTTTCTCTTTTGAAGCTACACCCTTAGACATACACGTAACACCAAAGCTTTTCGAGTTAAAGCATGTTGTTTATGAAAAACAAGATAATTTCGCACGATACGGGATTTTCTTAAAACGTGGTATTCTGACATATTTTTTCGAGAGTAAATAATCCTGTGGGTTCTCTTTTGAAGATAAACATTTAGACATACATGCAACACCAAATCTTTTCGAGTTACAACGTGTTGTTTAGGAAATACAAGTTAATTTTTTACGAAGCGTTATTTCTTCTTGTAAATTTTAAGTATTTCTAATAAGTAAGTATTTGTCTTTACTCTGTAACATTGTATTTCCTTATAACGTGGTATTCTGGCATATTCTTTGGAGAGAAAACTCTCCTGTGTATTCTCTTTTGAGGCTACACGTTTAGACATACAAGCTACACCAAATCGTTTCGAGTTACAACGTGTTGTTTAGGAAAAACAAGATAATTTTGCACGATGCGTTATTTCTTCTCGTAAAGTTTAAGTATTTCAATATGTACGTATTTGTCTTTACTCTGCAACACTATATTTCCTTATAACGTGGTATTCTTACATATTCTTTCAAGGGAAAACTCTCCTGTGCATTCTCTTTTGAGGCTGCATGCTTAAACAAAAACGCAACACCAAAGCTTTTCAAGTTACATCAAGTTGTTTAGGAAAAACAAGATAATCTCGCACAATACCGGATTTTCTTAAAACGTGGTATTCTGACATTTTTTTGAAAGCAAACTCTCCTGTGCGTTCTCTTTTGAGGGTACACACTTAGACATACACGCAACACCAAAGCTTTTCAAGTTACAACGTGTTGTTTAGGAAAAACAAGATAATTTTGCACGATTCAGGATTTCCTTAAAACGTGGTATTCTGACATATTTTATCGAGAGAAAATTCTCCTGTGGGTTCTTCTTTGAGGCTACACATTTAGAGATACACACAACACCAAATCCTTTCGAGTTACAACGTGTTGTTCAGGAAATACAAGATAATTTTTTACGATGCGTTATTTCTTCTTGTAAAGTTTAAGTATTTCTAATACGTACATATTTGTCTTTACTCTGCAACACTGTATTTCCTTATAACGTGGTATTCTTACATATTATTTCGAGAGAAAACTCTCCTGTGCATTCTCTTTTGAGGCTACACGCTTAGACATACACGCAACACCAAAGCTTTTCGAGTTACAATGTGTTGTTTAAGAAAAACAAGATAATTTCGCACGATGCGGGATTTCCTTAAAACGTGGTATTCTGACATAATCCTGTGGGTTATCTTTTGAGGCTAAAAGTTTAGACATAGACACAACACCAAATCTTTTCGAGTTACATCGTGTTGTTTAGGAAATACAAGTTAATTTTGTACGATGCGTTATTTCTTCTCGTAACGTTTAAGTATTTCTAATAAGTAAGTATTTGTCTTTACTCTGTAGCACTGTATTTCCTTTTAACGTGGTATTCTTACATATTCTTTGGAGAGAAACCTCTCCTGTGCATTCTCTTTTGAGGCTACAAGCTTAGATATACACGTAACACAAAATCTTTTCAAGTTACAATGTGTTGTTTAGGAAAAACAAGATATTTTTGCACGATGCGTTATTTCTTCTCGTAAAGTTTAAGTATTTGCAATATGTACATATTTGTCTTTAATCTGCAACACTGTATTTCCTTATAACATGGTATTCTTACATATTCTTTTGAGAGAAAACTGTCCTGTGCGTTCTCTTTTGAGGCTGCATGCTTACACAAAAACACAACACCAAAGCTTTTCGAGTTAAAACAAGTTGTTTAGGAAAAAAAAAGATAATTTCGCACGATACAGGATTTCGTTAAAACTTAGTATTCTGACATATTTTTATGAGAGAAAACTCTCCTGTGTGTACTCTTTTGAGGCTACACGCTGAGACAAAAAAGCTACACCAAAGCGTTTCGAGTTACAACGTGTTGTTTAGGAAAAACAACATAATTTCGCACGATGAAGGATTTCCTTAAAACGTGGTATTCTGACATATTTTTTCGAGAGAAAACTCTCCTGTGCATTCTCTTTTAAGGCTACACGTTTAGACATACACGCAATACCAAATCTTTTCGAGTTAAAATGTGTTGTTTAGGAGAAACAAGATAATTTTGCACGATGTGTTATTTCTTCTCGTAAAGTTTAAGTATTTCCAATAGGTACGTATTTGTATTTACTCAGCAACACTATGTTTCCTTATAAAATGGTATTCTTAAATATTCTTTCGAGAAAAAACTCTCCTGTGCGTTCTCTTTTGAGGCTGCACGCTTAGACAAAAACGCAACACCAAAGCTTTTTGAGTTTACAACAAGTTGTTTAGCAAAAACAAGATAATTTCGCACGATACGGGATTTTCTTAAAACGTGGTATTCTGACATATTTTTTTTGAGAGAAAACTTTCCTGTGCATTCTCTTTTGAGGGTACACGCTTAGACATACATGCAACACCAAACCTTTTCGAGTTGTAACGTGTTGTTTAGGAAAAACAAGATAATTTCGCACTATGCAGCATTTCCTTAAAACGTGGTATTCTGACATATTTTTTCGATAGAAAACTCTCCTGTTCGTTCTCTTTTGAGGCTACATGCTTAGACATACAAGCAACACCAAAGCTTTCGAGTTACAACATGTTGTTCAGGAAAAACAAGATAATTTTGCACGATGCAGGATTTTCTTAAAACGTGGTATTCTGACATATTTTTTCGAGAGTAAATAATCCTGTGGGCTCTCTTTTGAGGCTAAACATTTAGACATACACGCAACACCAAATCTTTTCGAGGTACAACGTGTTGTTAGGAAATACAAGTTAATTTTGTATAATGCGTTATTTCTTCTCGTATTTTAAGTATTTCTAATAAGTAAGTAATTTTCTTTACTCTGCAACACTGTAATTCCTTATAACGTGGTATTCTTACATATTCTTTGGAGAGAAAACTCTCCTGTGCGTTCTCTTTTGAGGCTACATGCTGAGACATACAAGCTACAACAAAGCGTTTCTAGTTACAACGTGTTGTTTAGGAAAAACAAGATAATTTCGCACGATGCAGGATTTCCTTAAAACGTGGTATTCTGACACATTTTTTCGAGGAAATACTCTCCTGTGGGTTCTCTTTTGAGGCTACACGTTTAGACATACACGCAACACCAAATCCTTTCGAGTTACAACGTGTTGTTTAGGAAATACAAGTTAATTTTTTACGATGCGTTATTTCTTCTCGTAAAGTTTAAGTATTTCTAATATGTACGTATTTGTCTTTACTCTGCAAAACTGTATTTCCTTGTAACGTGGTATTCTTACATATTCTTGCGAGAGAAAACTCTCCTGTGCATTCTCTTTTTAGGCTACACACTTAAACGTACATGCAACACCAAAGCTTTTCGAGTTAAAACATGTTGTTTAGGGAAAACAACATAATTTCGCACGATACAGGATTTCCTTAAAACGTGATATTCTGAGATATTTTTTCGAGAGAAAACTCTCCTGTCCGTTCTCTTTTGAGGCTACATGCTTAGACATATATGCAACAACAAATTCTTTCGAGTTACAACGTGTTGTTTAGGAAAAACAAGATAATTTTACACGATGCTTGATTTCTTCTCGTAAAGTTTAAGTATTTCTAATACGTAAGTATTTGTCTTTACTCTTGCAACACTGTATTACCTTATAACGTGGTATTCTTACATATTCTTTCGAGAGAAAACTCTCCTGTGCGTTCTCTTTTGAGGCTGCAGGCTTAGACAAAAACGCAACACCAAAGCTTTTCAAGTTACAACAAGTTGTTTAGAAAAAAAAAAAAAGAAAAGATAATTTCGCACGATGCAGGATTTCCTTAAAACGTGGAATTCTGACATATTTTTTCGAGAGAAAACTCTCCTGTGCATTCTCTTTTGAGGCTACACGCTGAGACATACAAGCAACACCAAAGCTTATCGAGTTACAATGTGTTGTTTAGGAAAAACAAGATAATTTTTCACGATGCAGGATTTCCTTAAAACGTGGTATTCTGACATATTTTTCGAGAGAAAATTCTCCTGTGCGTTCTCTTTTGAGGCTACACATTTAGACATACATGCAACACCAAATCTTTTCGAGTTACAACGTGCTGTTTAGGAAATACAAGATAATTTTTTACGATGCGTTATTTCTTCTCATAAAGTTTAAGTATTTCTAATATGTACGTATTTGTCTTTACTCTGCAACACTGTATTTCCTTGTAATGAGGTATTCTTACATATTCTTTTGAATGAAAACTCTCCTGTGCGTTCTCTTTTGAGGCTACACACTTAGTCATACACGGAACACCAAAGCTTTTCGAGTTACCATGTGTTGTTTAGGAAAAACAAGATATTTTCGCACGATGCAGGATTGCCTTAAAACGTTTTATTCTGTAATATTTTTTCAAGAGAAAACTCTCCTGTGCATTCTCTTTTTAGGCTACACACTTAAACATACACGCAACACCAAAGATTTTCGAGTTAAAACATGTTGTTTAGGAAAAACAACATAATTTCGCACGATACATGATTTCCTTAAAACGTGATATTTTTTCGAGAGAAAACTCTCCTGTGCGTTCTCTTTTGAGGATGCACATTTAGACATCCACAAAACACCAAATCTTTTCGAGTTACAACGTGTTGTTTAGGAAATACAAGATAATTTTTTACGATGCTTTATTTCTTCTAGTAAACTTTAGGTATTTCTAATACGTACGTATTTTTCTTTACTCTGCAAGACTGTATTTCCTTATAACGTGGTATTCATACATATTCTTTCAAGAGAAATCTCTCCTGTGCATTCTCTTTTGAGGCTACATGCTGAGACATACAAGCTACACTAAAGCTTTTCGAGTTACAACGTGTTGTTTAGGAAAAACCAGATAATTTCTCATGATGCGGGATTTCCATACAACGTGGTATTTTGACATATTTTTTCTAGAGAGAATTCTCCTGTGGGTTCTCTTTTGAGGATTCACGCTTAGACATACACGCAACAACAAATCTTTTCGAGTTACAATGTGTTGTTCAGGAAATACAAGATAATTTTGTATGATGCAATATTTCTTCTCCTAAAGTTTAAGTATTTCTAATATGTACTTATTTGTCTTTACTCTGCAACACTGTATTTACTTATAATGTGGTATTCTTACATATTCGTTCGAGTGAAAACTCTCCTGTGCATTCTCTTTTGAGGCTACCCGCTTAGACATACACGCAACACCAAAGCTTTTTCGAGTTACTACGTGTTGTTTAGGAAAAACAAGATAATTTAGCACTATGCGGGATTTCCTTAAAACGTGGTATTCTGACATATTTTTTCGAGAGAAAATTCTCCTGTGGGTTCTCTTTTGAGGCTACACGCTTAGACATACACGTAACACAAAATCCTTTCGAGTTACAATGTGTTGTTTAGGAAAAACAAGATAATTTTGCACGATGCGTTTTTTCTTCTCATAAAGTTTAAGTGTTTCTAATACATACGTAATTGTCTTTACTCTGCAACACTGTATTTCCTTATAATGTGGTATTCTTACATATTCTTTCGAGAGAAAACTCTCCTGTGCGTTCTCTTTTGAGGCTACATGCTGAGACATACAAGCAAAACCAAAGATTTTCCAGTTACAATGTGTTGTTTAGGAAATACAAGATAATTTTGTATGATGCATTATTTCTTCTCATAAAGTTTAAGTATTTCTAATACGTACGTATTTGTCTTTACTCTGCAACACTGTATTTCCTTATAACGTTGTATTCTTACATATTCTTTTGAGAGAATACTCTCCTGTGCGTTCTCTTTTGAGGCTACAGGCTTAGACATACACGCAACACCAAAGCTTTTCGAGTTACAATGTGTTGTTCAGGGAAAACAAGATAATTTCGCACGATGCGGGATTTCCTTAAAACATGGTATTCTTACATATTTTTTCCAGAGAAAATTCTCCTGTGCGTTCTCTTTTGAGGCTACATGCTTAGACATACACACAACACCAAATATTTTCGAATTTCAATGTGTTGTTTAGGAAAAACAAGATAATTTCGCACGATGCGGGATTTCCTTAAAACATGGTATTCTGACATATTTTTTCCAGAGAAAATTCTCCTGAGCGTTCTCTTTTGAGGCTACACGCTTAGACATACACGCAACACCAAATAACTTCGAATTACAATGTGTTGTTTAGGAAAAACAAGATAATTTCACAGTATCCGTGATTACTTAAAACGTGGTATTCTCACATATTTTTTCGAGAGAAAACTCTCCTATGCGTTCTCTTTTGAGGCTACACACTTAGACAGACACGCAACACCAAAGCTTTTCGAGTTACAACGTGCTGTTTAGGAAATACAAGATAATTTTGTATGATGCGTTATTTCTTCACGTAAAGTTTAAGTGTATCTAATATGTATGTGTTTGTCTTTACTCTGCAACACTGTATTTCTTTGTAACGTGGTATTCTTACATATTCTTTCGGGAGAAACCTCTCCTGTGCGTTCTCTTTTGAGGCTACATGCTGAAACATACAAGCAACACCAAAGCATTTCGAGTTACAACATGTTGTTTAAGAAAAATAAGATAATTTTGCACGATGCAGGATTTCCTTAAAACGTGGTATTCTGACATATTTTTTCGAGAGAAAATTCTCCTGTGGGTTCACTTTTGAGGTTACACGTTTAGACATACACGCAGCACTAAATCTTTTTGAGTTACAACGTGTTGTTTAGGAATTACAAGTTAATATTTTTACGATGCGTTATTTCTTCGCGTAAAGTCTTTACTCTACAACACTGTATTTCCTTGTAATGTGGTATTCTTACATATTCTTTCGAGTGAAAACTCTCTTGTGCATTCTCTTTTGAGGCTACACCCTTAGACATACACGCCAAACCATATCTTTTCGAGTTACAACGTGTTGTTTAGAAAATACTAGATAATTTTTTATGATGTGTTATTTCTTCTCGTAAGTTTAAGTATTTCTAATATGTACGTATTTGTCTTTACTCTGCAAAACTGTTTTTCCTTGTAACGTGGTATTCTTACATATTCTTGCTAGAGAAAACTCTCCTGTGCCTTCTCTTTTGAGGCTACACACTTAGACATACACGCAACACCAAAGCATTTCGAGTTAAAACATGTTGTTTAGGAAAAACAAGATAATTTCGCACTATGCGGGATTTCCTTAAAACGTGGTATTTTGACATATTTTTTGGAGAGAAAACTCTCCTGGGCATTCTCTTTTGAGGCTGCAAGCTTAGACATACATGCATCACCAAAGCTTTTCGAGTTACAACCTGTTGTTTAGGGAAAAAAAGATAATTTTCCACGATGCGGGATTTACTTAAAACGTGGTATTCTGACATATTTTTTCGAGAGAAAACTCTCCTGGGCATTCTCTTTTGAGGCTACATGCTTAGAAATACACGCAAAACAAAATCTTTTCGAGTTACAACGTGTTGTTTAGGAAAAACAAGATAATTTTGCACGATGCTTTATTTCTTCTCGTAAAGTTTAAGTTTTCCAATACGTATGTAATTGTCTTTCCTCTGCAACACTGTGTTTCCTTATAACATGGTATTCTTACATATTCTTTCGAGAGAAAACTCTCCTATGCGTTCTCTTTTGAGGCTAAACGCTTAGACATACACGCATCACCAAAGCTTTTCGAGTTACAACCTCTTGTTTAGGAAAAAAAAAGATAATTTCGCACGATGCATGATTTCCTTAAAATGTGGTATTCTGACATATTTTGTCGAGAGAAAATTCTCCTGTGGGTTCACTTTTGAGGCTACACATTTAGACATACACGCAATACCAAATCTTTTCGAGTTACAACGTGTTGTTTAGGAAAAACAAGATAATTTTGCATGATGCGTTATTTCTTCTCGTAAAGTTTAAGTATTTCCAATACGCACTTATTTGTCTTTACTCAGCAACACTATATTTTATTATAACATGGTATTCTTACATATTCTTTAGAGAGAAATCTCTCCTGTGCGTTCTCTTTTGAGGCTGCACGCTTAGACAAAAACGCAACACCAAAGCATTTCGAGTTACAAGAAGTTGTTTAGGAAAAACAAGATAATTTTGCACGATACGGGATTTTCTTAAAACGTGGTATTCTGACATATTTTTTTTTCGAGAGAAAACTCTCCTGTGCGTTCTCTTTTGAGGGTACACGCTTAGACATACACGCAACACCAAAGCTTTTCGAGTTGTAACGTGTTGTTTAGGAAAAACAAGATAATTTTGCACGATGCAGGATTTCCTTAAAACGTGGTATTCTGACATATTTTTTCGATAGAAAACTCTCCTTTGCGTTCTCTTTTGAGGCTACACGCTGAGACATACAAGCAACACCAAAGCTTTTCGAGTTACAACATGTTGTTTAGGAAAAACAAGATAATTTTGCATGATGCAGGATTTCCTTAAAACGTGGTATTCTGACATATTTTTTCGAGAGAAAATTCTCCTTTGGGTTCTCTTTTGAGGCTAAACGTTTAGACATACACACAACAGCAAATCCTTTCGAGTTACAACGTGTTGTTTAGGAAATACAAATAATTTTGTAGGATGCGTTATTTCTTCTAGTAACGTTTAAGTATTTCTAATACGTACGTATTTATCTTTGCTCTGCAACACTGTATTTCCGTATAACGTGGTATTCTTACATATTCTTTAGAGAGAAAATTCTCCTGGGCGTTCTCTTTTGAGGCTACGCTGAGACATACAAGCTACACTAAAGCTTTTCGAGTTACAACGTGTTGTTTAGGAAAAACAAGATAATTTCGCACGATGCAGGATTTCCTTAAAACGTGGTATTCTGACATAATTTTTTCGAGGGAAAACTCTCCTGTGCGTTCTCCTTTGAGGCTACAAGGTTAGACATACACGTAACACAAAATATTTTCGAGTTACAACGTGTTGTTTAGGAAAAACAAGATAATTTTGCACGATGCGTTATTTCTTCTTGATAAGTTTAAGTATTTCCAATATGTACGTATTTGTCTTTAATCTGCAGCACTGTATTTCCTTATGACTTGGTATTCTTACATATTCTTTCGAGAGAAAACTCTCCTGTGTGTTCTCTTTTGAGGCTACACACTTAGATATTCACGCAACACCAAAGCTTTTCGAGTTACAACGTGTTGTTTAAGAAAAACAAGATAATTTCGCTCGATGCGGGATTTCCTAAAAACGTGGTATTCTGACATATTTTTTGGAGAGAAAACTCTCCTGTGCGTTCTCTTTTGAGGCTACAAGCTTAGACATACACGCAACACAAAATCTTTTCGAGTTACAACGTGTTCTTTATGAAAAACAAGATAATTTCGCATGATGCGGGATTTCCTTAAAACGTGGTATTCTGATATATTTTGTCGAGAGAATATTCTCCTGTGGGTTCTCTTTGGAGGCTACATGTTTAGACATACACGCAACACCAAAGCTTTTCGTGTTTCAACGTGTTGTTTAGGAAATACAAGATAATTTTGTACGAAGTGTTATTTCTTCTCGTAAAGTTTAAGTATTTCTAATACGTACATATTTGTCTTTACTCTGCAAAACTGTATTCTCCTAGTAACGTGGTATTCTTACATATTCTTGCGAGAGAAAACTCTCCTGTGCATTCTCTTTTGAGGCTACACAATTAGACATACACGCAACACCAAAGCTTTTCGAGTTAAAACATGTTGTTTAGGAAAAAAAAGATAATTTCGCACGATGCAGGATTTCCTTAAAACGTGGTATTCTGACATATTTTTTCGAGAGAAAACTCTACTGTGCTGTCTCTTTTGAGGCTACACGCTTAGACATACACGCATCACCAAATCATTTCGAGTTACAACGTGTTGTTTAGGAAAAACAAGATAATTTTGCACGATGCATTATTTCTTCTTGTAAAGTTTAAGTATTTCCAATATGTACGTATTTGTCTTTACTCTGCAACACTGTAGTTCCTTATAACGTGGTATTTTTACATATTTTTTCGAGATAAAACTCTCCTGTGTGTTCTCTTTTGAGGCTACACACTTAGACATACACGCAACACCAAAGTTTTTCGAGTTACAACGTGTTGTTTAAGAAAGACAAGATAATTTCTCACGATGCGGGATTTCCTTAAAACGTGGTATTCTGACATATTTTTTTGAGAGAAAACTGTCCTGTGCGTTCTCTTTTGAGGCTACAAGCTTAGACATACACACAACACAAAATCTTTTTGAGTTACGTGTTGTTTAGGAAAAACAAGATAATTATGCACGATGCATTATTTCTTCTCGTAAAGTTTAAGGATTTCCTATACGTACTTATTTGTCTTTACTCTGAAACACTGTATTTCCTTATAATGTCGTATTCTTACATATTTTTTCGAGAGAAAACTCTGCTGTGCATTCTCTTTTGAGGCTACACGCTTAGACATACACGCAACACCAAAGCTTTTCGAGTTACAACGTGCTGTTTAGGAAAAACAAGATAATTTCGCACAATGCGGGATTTCCTTAAAACGTGGTATTCTGACATATTTTTTTCGAGATCAAACCCTCCTGTGCGTTCTCTTTTGAGGCTAAAAGCTTAGACATACACGCAACACCAAATCGTTTTGAGTTACAACATGATGTTTAGGAAAAACTAGATAATTTTGCACGATGCGTTCTTTCTTCTTGTAAAGTTTAAGTATTTCCAATATGTACGTTTTTGTCTTTACTCTGCAACACTGTATTTCCTTATAATGTGGTATTCTTACATATTCTTCCGAGAGAAAACACTCCTGTGCATTCTCTTTTGAGGCTACACACTTAGACATACACGCAACACCAGAGCTTTTCGAGTTACATCAAGTTGGTTAGGAAAAAAAAAGATAATTTCGCACGATGCAGGATTTCCTTAAAACGTTGTATTCTGACATATTTTTTGAGCGAAAACACTCCCGTGCGTTCTCTTTTGAGGCTACACGCTGAGACATACAAGCAACACCAAAGCTTTTCGTGTTAAAACGTGTTGTTTAGGAAAAACAAGATAATTTCGCACGATGCAGGATTTCCTTAAAACGTGGTATTCTGACATATTTTTTCGAGAGAAAATTCTCCTGTGGGTTCTCTTTTGAGGCTACACATTTTGACATACACACAACACAAAATCTTTTCGAGTTACAACGTGTTGTTTAGGAAATACAAGATAATTTTTTACGATGCATTATTTTTTCTCAAAAAGTTTAAGTATTTCTAATACGTACACATTTGTCTTTAATCTGCAACACTGTATTTACTTATAACGTGGTATTCTTACATATTCTTTCGAGAGAAAACTCTCCTGTGCATTCTCTTTTGAGGCTACACACTTAGACATACACGCAACACCCAATATTTTCAAAGTACAATGTGTTGTTTAGGAAATACAAGATAATTTTGCACTATGCAGGATTTCCTTAAAACATGGTATTCTGAGATATTTTTTGAGAGAAAACTCTCCTGTGCATTCTCTTTTGAGGCTACAAGCTTAGACATACAAGTAACACAAAATCTTTTCGAGTTACAACGTGTTGTTTAGGAATCACCGGATAATTTTGCACGATGCGTTATTTCTTCTCGTAAAGTTTAAGTATTTCCAATACGTACATATTTGTCTTTACTCTGCAACACTGTAGTTCCTTATAATGTGGTATTCTTACATATTCTTTCGAGAGAAAACTTTCCTGGTCATTCTCTTTTGAGGCTACACACTTAGACATACACGCAACACCAAAGTTTTTCGAGTTACAACGTGTTGTTTAAGAAAAACAAGATAATTTCTCACGATGCGGGATTTCCTTAAAACGTGGTATTCTGACATATTTTTTTGAGAGAAAACTCTCCTGTGCATTCTCTTTTGAGGCTACAAGCTTAAACATACACATAGCACAAAATCTTTTTGAGTTACGTGTTGTTTAGGAAAAACAAGATAATTATGCACGATGCATTATTTCTTCTTGTAAAGTTTAAGGATTTCCTATACGTACTTATTTGTCTTTACTCTGAAACACTGTATTTCCTTATAACGTCGTATTCTTACATATTTTTTCGAGAGAAAACTCTGCTGTGCGTTCTCTTTTGAGACTACACGCTTAGACAAACACGCAAAACCAAAGCTTTTCGAGTTACAACGTGCTGTTTAGGAAAAACAAGATAATTTCGCACAATGCGGGATTTCCTTAAAACGTGGTATTCTGACATATTTTTTCGAGATCAAACCCTCCTGTGCATTCTCTTTTGAGGCTAAAAGCTTAGACATACACGCAACACCAAATCGTTTTGAGTTACAACATGATGTTTAGGAAAAACTAGATAATTTTGCACGATGCGTTCTTTCTTCTTGTAAAGTTTAAGTATTTCCAATATGTACGTTTTTGTCTTTACTCTACAACACTGTATTTCCTTATAATGTGGTATTCTTACATATTCTTTCAAGAGAAAACTCTCCTGTGCGTTCTCTTTTGAGGCTACACACTTAGACATACACGCAACACCCAATATTTTCAAAGTACTACGTGTTGTTTAGGAAATACAAGATAATTTTGCATTATGCAGGATTTCCTTAAAACATGGTATTCTGAGATATTTTTTGAGAGAAAACTCTCCTGTGTGTTCTCTTTTGAGGCTACAAGCTTAGACATACAAGTAACACAAAATCTTTTCGAGTTACCACGTGTTGTTTAGGATTAACCAGATAATTTTGCACAATGCGTTATTTCTTCTCGTAAAGTTTAAGTATTTCCAATACGTACGTATTTGTCTTTACTCTGCAACACTGTAGTTCCTTATAAAGTGGTATTCTTACATATTCTTTCGAGAGAAAAACTCTTCTGTGCGTTCTCTTTTAAGGCTGCACACTTAGACAAAATCGCAACACCAAAGCTTTTCGAGTTACAAAATGTTGTTTAGGAAAAAAATATAATTTCGCTCGATGCAGGATTTCCTTAAAACGTTGTATCATGACATATTTATTTGAGAGAAAACTCTCCTGTGCATTCTCTTTTGAGGCTACACGCTGAGACATACAAGCAACACCAAAGCTTTTCGAGTTACAACGTGTTGTTTAGGAATAACAAGATAATTTCGCACGAAGCAGGATTTCCTTAAAACGTGGTATTCTGACATATTTTTTCTGACATATTTGGTGTTGCATGAATTTTTTCGAGAGAAAATTCTCCTGTGCGTTCTCTTTTGAGGATACACGTTTAGACATACACCCAACACCAAATCATTTCGAGTTACAACGTGTTGTTTAGGAAATACAAGATAATTTTGTACGATGCGTTATTTCTTCTCACAAAGTTTAAGTGTTTCTAATACGAACTTATTTGTCTTTACTCTGCAACACTGTATTTCCTTATAACGTGGTTTCTTACATATTCTTTCGAATGGAAACTCTCCTGTGCGTTCTCTTTTGGGGCTACACGCTTAGACATACACGCAACACCAAAACTTTTCGAGTTACAATGTGTTGTTTAGGAAAAACAACATATTTTCGCACGATGCGGGATTTCCTAAAAACGAGGTATTCTGACATATTTTTTGAGAGAAAATTCTCCTCTGCATTCTCTTTTGAGGCTACATGCTTAGACTTACACGCAACACCAAAGATTTTGGAGTTACAACGTGTTGTTTAGGAAATACAAAATAATTTTGTTTGATGTGTTATTTCTTCTCGTAAAGTTTTAGTATTTCTAATATGTACGTATTTTTCTTTACTCTGCAAAACTGTATTTCATTGTAACGTTGTATTCTTACATATTCTTGCGAGAGAAAACTCTCCTGTGCATTCTCTTTTGAGGCTACATGCTTAGACATACACGCAACACCAAAGCGTTTCAAGTTACAACGTGTTGTTTAGGAAAAACAAGATAATTTTGCACGATGCGTTATTTCTTCTAGTAAAGTTTAAGTATTTTCAATCTGTAAATATTTGTCTTTATTCTGAACACTGTATTTCCTTATAACATGGTTTTCTTACGTATTCTTTCGAGAGAAAACTCTCCTCTGCGTTCTCTTTTGATGCTACACGCTTAGACATACATGCAACACCAAAGCTTTTCGAGTTACAACGTGTTGTTTAAGAAAAATAAGATAATGTCTACGATGTGGGATTTCATTAAAATGTTGTATTCTGACATATTTTTTCATGAGAAACTCTCCTTTGCGTTCTCCTTTGAGGCTACACGCTGAGACATACACGCAACACCAAATCTTTTCGAGTTACAACGTGTTGTTTAGGAATAACAAGATCATTTCGCAGTATGCAGGATTTCCTAAAAACGTGATAATCTGAAATATTTTTTCGAGAGAAAATTCTCCTGTTGGTTCTCTTTTGAGGCTACACATTTAGACATACACGCAACACCAAATCTTTTCGAGTTACGAGTTGTTTAGGAAATACAAGATAATTTTGTACGATGTGTTATTTCTTCTCATAAAGTTTAAGTATTTCTAATATGTACATGTTTGTCTTTACTCTGCAACACTGTATTTCCTTATAACGTGGTATTCTTACATTTTCTTTCGAGAGAATACTCTCCTGTGCGTTCTCTTTTGAGGCTACACGCTTAGACATACACGCAACACCAAAGTTTTCGAGTTACAACGTGTTGTTTAGGAAAAACCAGATAATTTCACACGATGAGGGATTTCCTTAAAACGTGGTATTCTGACATATTTTTTCGAGAGAAACCTCTCCTGGGCATTGTCTTTTGAGGCTACATAGTTAGAAATACACGCAACACCAAAGCTTTTCGAGTTACATCGTGTTGTTTAGGAAAAACAAGATAATTTCGCACGATGCAGGATTTCCTTAAAACGTGGTATTCTGACATATTTTGTCGAAAGAAAACTCTCCTGTGCATTCTCTTTTGAGGCTAATCGTTTAGACATTCATGCCACAACAAATCATTTCGAGTTACAACGTGTTGTTTAGGAAATACAAGATAATTTTGCATGATGCGTTATTTCTTCTCGTAAAGTTTAAGTATTTCCAATACGTATGTATTTTTCTTTACTCTGCAACACTGTATTTCCCTATAACGTGGTATTTTTACATATTCATTCGAGAGAAAACTCTCCTGTGTGTTCTCTTTTGAGGCTACACACTTAGACATACACGCAACACCAAAGCTTTTCGAGTTATAACGTGTTGTTTAGGAAAAACATGATAATTTCGCAAGATGCGGGATTTCAATAAAACGTGGTATTCTGACATTTTTTTTCGAGAGATAATTCTCCTGTGTGTTCTTTTTTGAGGCTACACGCTTAGTCATGCACGCAACAGCAAATCTTTTCGAGTTACAACGTGTTGTTTAGGAAAAACAAGATAATTTTGCATGATGCGTTATTTCTTCTCGTAAAGTTTAAGAAATTCCAATATGTACGTATTTGTCTTTAATATGCAACACTGTATTTCCTTATAACTTGGTATTCTTACATATTCTTTCGAGAGAAAACTCTCCTTTGCGTTCTCTTTTGAGGCTACACACTTAGAAATTCACGCAACACCAAAGCTTTTCGAGTTACAAAGTGATGTGTAGGAAAAACAAGATAATTTGCAAGATGCGGGATTTCCTTAAAACGTGGTATTCTGACATATTTTTTCGAGAGAAAACTCTCCTGTGCATTCTCTTTGGAGGCTACACGCTTAGACATACACGCCACACCAAATCTTTTCCAGTTTCAACGTGTTGTTTAGGAAATGCTAGATAATTTTTTCGATGCGTTATTTCTTCTCGTAAAGTTTATGTATTTCTAATATGTACGTATTTGTCTTCACTCTGCAAAACTGTATTTCCTTGGAACGTGGTATTCTTACATATTCTTGAAAGAGAAAACTCTCCTGTGCATTCTCTTTTGAGGCTACACACTTAGACATACACGCAACACCAAAGCTTTTCGAGTTAAAACATGTTGCTTAGGAAAAACACGATAATTTCGCAGGATGCAGGATTTCCTTAAAACATGGTATTCTGACATATTTTTTCAAGAGAAAATTCTCCTGTGATTTCTCTTCTGAGGCTACACGTTAAGACATATACGCAACACCAAATCTTTTCGAGTTACAACGTGTAGTTTAGGAAATACAAGTTAATTTTTTAAGATGCTTTATTTCTTCTTGTAAAGTTTAGGTATTTCTAGTACATACGCATTTGTCTTTACTCTGCAACACTGTATTTACTTATAACGTGGTATTCTTACATATTCTTTTGAGAGAAACCTCTCCTGTGCGTTCTCTCTTGAGGCTAAACGCTTAGACATACACGCAACACCAAAGCTTTTCGAGTTACATCCTGTTGTTTAGGAAAAACAAGATAATTTCGCATGATGCGGGATTTCTTTAAAACTTGGTATTCTGACATATTTTTTCGAGAGAAAACTCTCCTGTGCATTCTCTTTTGAGACTACCAGCTTAGACATACACGTAACACAAAATATTTTCGAGTTACAACGTGTTGTTTAGGAAAAACAAGATAATATTGCACGATGCGTTATTTCTTCTCGTAAAGTTTGAGTATTTCCAATATGTACTTATTTGTCTTTAATCTGCAACACTGTATTTCCTTATAACGTGGTATTCTTACATATTCTTTTGAGATAAAACTGTCCTGTGTGTTCTCTTTTGAGGCTACATGCTGAGACATACAAACTACACCAAAGCTTTCCGTGTTACAATGTGTTGTTTA
Source organism: Apodemus sylvaticus (assembly GCF_947179515.1). NCBI lineage: Eukaryota > Metazoa > Chordata > Mammalia > Rodentia > Muridae > Apodemus > Apodemus sylvaticus. The sequence continues at coordinate 80,610,312 of NC_067488.1, read as the reverse complement.
GGAAATACAAGATAATTTCGCACGATACAGGATTTCCTTAAAACGTGGTATTCTGAAATATTTTTAGAGAGAAAACTCTCCTGTGCATTCTCTTTTGAGGCTACAAGCTTAGACATATACGCAACACAGAAATCTTTTCGTGTTATAACGTGTTGTTTAGGAAAAACAAGATAATTTTGCACAATGCTTTATTTCTTCTCTTAATGTTTAAGTATTTCTAATACGTACGTATTTGTCTTTATTCTGCAATAATGTATTTCCTTGTAACGTGGTATTCTAATTTATTCTTTCGAGAGAAAACTCTCCTGTGCATTGTCTTTTCAGGCTACACGCTTAGACATACACGCCACAACAAATCTTTTCCAGTTTCAATGTGTTGTTTAGGAAATACTAGATAATTTTTTACGATGCATTATTTCTTCTCGTAAGGTTAAAGTATTTCTAATATGTACGTATTTGTCTTCTCTCTGCAAAACTGTATTTCCTTGTAACGTGGTATTCTTACATATTCTTGCAAGAGAAAACTCTCCTGTGCATTCTATTTTGAGGCTACACACTTAGACCATACACGCAACACCAAAGCTTTTCGAGTTAAAACATGTTGTTTAGGAAAAACAAGATAATTTCGCAGGATGCAGGATTTCCTAAAAGCATGGTATTCTGACATTTTTTCGAGAGAAAATTCTCCTGTGGGTTCTCTTTTGAGGTTACACCTTTAGACATACACGCAACACCAAATCTTTTCGAGTTACAACGTGTTGTTTAGGAAATAGAAGTTAATTTTTTTACGATGCGTTATTTCTTCTCGTAAAGTTTAAGTATTTCTAGTACATACGTATTTGTCTTTACAGTGTTGCAGATTAAAGACAAATATGTCCATATTGGAAATACTTAAACTTTACGAGAAGAAATAACGCATCCTGCAAAATTATCTAGTTTTTCCTAAACAACACGTTTTAACTCGAAAAGATTTTGTGTTACGTCTAAGCTTGTAGCCTCAAAAGAGAACGCACAGGAGAGTTTTCTCTCGAAAAAATATGTCAGAATACCACGTTTTATTGAAATCCCGCATCGTGCAAAATTATCTTGTTTTTCTTAAACAACACGTTGTAACTCGAAAAGCTTTGGTGTTGCGTGTATGTCTAAGCGTGTAGCCTAAAAAGAGAACGAACAGGACAATTTTCTCTCGAAAGAATATGTAAGAATACCACATTATAAGGAAATACAGCGTTGCAGAGTAAAGACAAATGCGTACTTATTAGAAATACTGAAACTTACGAGAAGAAATAACGCATCGTACAAAATTATCTTGTTTTTCCTAAACAACACGTAACTCGAAAGGATTTGGTGTTTCGTGTATGTCTAAGCGTGTAGCCTCAAAAGAGAATGCACAGGAGAGTGTCCTCTCGAAAAAATTTGTCAGAATACCACGCTTTAAGGAAATCCTGCATCGTGCGATATTATCTTGTTTTTCCTAAACAACATGTTTTAACTCGATAAGCTTTGGTGTTGCGTGTATGTCTAAGTGTGTAGCCTCAAAAGAGAATGCACAGGAGAGTTTTCTCTCACAAGAATATGTAAGAATACCACGTTATAAGGAAAATACAGTTTTGCAGAGTAAAGACAAATACGTACATATTAGAAATACTTAAACTTTACGAGAAGAAATAACGCATTGTACAAAATTATCTTGTATTTCCTAAACAACACGTTGTAACTCGAAAAGATTTGTTGGCGTGTATGTCTAAGAGTTTATCCTCAAAAGAGAACCCACAGGAAAGTTTTCTGTCGAATAAATTTGTCAGAATACCACGTTTTAAGGAAATCCCGCATCGTGCGAAATTATCTTGTTTTTCTTAAACAACACGTTGCAACTCCAAATGCTTTGGTCTTCTGTGAATGTCTAAGCATGCAGCCTCAAAAGTGAATGCACAGGAGAGTTTTCTCTCCCAAGAATATGTAAGAATACCACGTTATAAGGAAATACAGTGTTGCCGAGTAAAGGACAATTTTGTACATATTGGAAATACTTTAACTTTACGAGAAGAAATAACGCATCGTGCAAAATTATCTTGCTTTTCCAAAACAACACGTTGTAACTCGAAAAGATTTTGTGTTACGTGTATGTCTTAGCTTGTAGACTCAAAAGAGAACGCACAGGAGATTTTTCTCTCGAAAAAATATGTCAGAATACCACGTTTTAAGGAAATCCCCGCATCCTGCGAAATTATCTTGCTTTTCTTAAAGAACCACATTGTAACTTGAACATCTTTGTTGTTGCGTGTATGCATAAGCGTGTAGCCTCAAAAGCGAACGCACAGGACAGTTTTCTATCAAAAGAATATGTAAGAAATACCACATTATAAGGAAATACAGTGTTGCAGAGTAAAGACAAACACGTATGTATTAGAAATACTTAAACTTTACGAGAAGAAATAACGCATCGTGCAAAATTATCATGTTTTTCCTAAACAACACGTTGTAACTCGAAAGGATTTGGTGTTTCGTGTATGTCAAAGCGTATAGCCTCAAAAGAGAATGCACAGGAGAGTTTCCTCTCGAAAAAATATGTCAGAATACCACGTTTTAAGGAAATCCTGCTTCATGTGAAATTATCTTGTTTTTCCTAAACAACATGTTTTAACTCAAAAACTTTGGTGTTGCGTGTATGTCTAAGTGTGTAGACTCAAAAGAGAATGCACAGGAGAGTTTTTCTCTCCCAAGAATATGTAAGAATACCACGTTACAAGGAAAAAACAGTTTTGCAGAGTAAAGACAAATACGTACATATTAGAAATACTTAAACTTACGAGAAGAAAATAACGCTTCGTGCAAAATTATCTTGTTTTTTTCTAAACAACGTGTTTTAACTCGAAAGCTTTGTTGTTGCTTGTATGTCTAAGCGTGTAGCCTCAAAAGAGATTGCACCGGAGAGTATTCTCTTGAAAGAAAATGTACGAATTCCACATTATAAGGAAATACAGTGTTGCAGAGTAAAGACAAATATGTACTTATTAGAAATACTTAAACTTTATGAGAAGAAATAATGCATCGTAGAAAATTATCTTGTATTTCCTAAACAACACGTTGTTACTCGAAAAGATTTGGTGTTGCATGTATGTCTAAACGTGTAGTCTCAAAAGAGAACCCACAGGAGAATTTTCTCTCGAAAAAATATGTCTGAATACCACGTTTTAAGGAAATCCTGCATCATGCGAAATTATCTTGTTATTCCTAAACAACACGTTGTAACTCAAAAAGCTTTGGTGTTGCTTGTGTGTCTCAGTGTGTAGCCTCATAAGAGAACGCACAGGAGAGTTTTTCTCTCGAAAAAATATGTCAGAATACAACGTTTTAAGGAAATCCCGCATCGTGCAAAGTTATCTATTTTTTCCTAAACAACTTGTTGTAACTCGAAAAGCTTTGGTTTTGCGTTTTTCTCTAAGCGTGCAGCCTCAAAAGAGAACGCACAGGAGAGTTTTCTCTCGAAAGAATATGTAAGAATACCACGTTATAAGTAAATACAGTGTTGCAGAGTAAAGACAATTGCGTACATATTGGAAATACTTAAACTTTACGAGAAGAAATTACACATCGTTCAAAATTATCTTGTTTTTCCTAAACAACATGTTGTAATTCGAAATGATTTTGTGTTACCTGTATGACTAAGCTTGTAGCATCAAAAGAGAACGCACAAGAGAGTTTTCTCTCGAAAAAATATGTCAGAATACCACGTTTTACAGAAATCCCGCATCGTGCGAAATTATCTTATTTTTCTTAAAGAACACTTTCTAACTAAAAAAGCTTTGGTGTTGCGTGTATACCTAAGCATGTAGCCTCAAAAGAGAACGCACAGGAGAGTTTCATGTCGAAAAAATATGTCAGAATACCAAGTTTTAAGGAAATCCTGCATCGTGCGAAATTATCTTGTATTTCCTAAACCACACGTTTTAACTCGAAAAGATTTGTTGTGACGTGTATGTCTAAACGTGTAGCCTCAAAAAAGAACCCACAGGAGAATTTTCTTTCATCAAAATTTGTCAGAATACCACGTTGTAAGGAAATCCCGCATCATGCGAAGTTATCTTGTTTTTCCTAAACAACACGTTGTAACTCGAAAAGCTTTGGTGTTGTGTGTATGTCTAAGCATGTAGCCTCAAAAGAGAATGCACAGGAGGGTTTTCTCTCTTAAGAATATGTAAGTATACCACGTTATAAGGAAATACAGTGTTGCAGAGTAAAGACAAATGCGTACATATTAGAAATACTTAAACTTTCCGAGAAGAATTAATGCATCGTAAAAAATTAACTTGTATTTCCTAAACAACAAGTTGTAACTCGAAAAGATTAGGTGTTGTGTGTATGTCTAAATGTGTAGCCTCAAAAGAGAACGCACAGAAGAATTTCCTTTGAAAAAATATGTCAGAATACCACGTTTTAAGGAAATCCTACATCGTGCGAAATTACCTTGTTTTTCCTAAACAACACGATGTAACTCGAAAAGCCTTGGTGTTGCGTGTATGTCTAAGCGTGCAGCCTCAAACGAGAATGCACAGGAGAGTTTTCTCTCGAAAAAATATGTTAGAATAGCACGTTTTAAGGAAATCCCGCATCGTGCGAAATTATCTTGTTTTTCTTATACAACACGTTGTAACTTGATAGCTATGGTGTTACGTGTATGTCTAAGTGTGGAGCCTTAAAAGTGACCGCACTGGAGAGTTTTCTCTCGAAAGAATTTGTAAGAATACGACGTTATAAGGAAATACAGTGTTGCAGAGTAAAGAAAACTACGTACGTATTGGAAATACTTAAACTTTAAGAGAAGAAATAATGCATCGTGAAAGATTATCTTGTTTTTCCTAAACAACACGTTGTAACTCGAAAAGATTTTGTGTTGTGTGTATGTCTAAGCGTGTAGCCTCAAAAGAGAACGCACAGGAGAGTTTTCTCTCAAAAAAAATATGTCAGAATACCACGTTTTAATGAAATCCTGCATCGTGCGAAATTATCTTGTTTTTCTTAAACAACATGTTTTAACTCGAAAAGCTTTGGTGTTGCGAGTATGTCTAAGCATGTAGCCTCAAAAGAGAACGCACCGGAGAGTATTATCTCCAAAGAAAATGTAAGAATACCACGTTATAAGGAAATACAGTGTTGCAGAGTAAAGACAAATATGTACTTATTAGAAATACTTAAACTTTATGAGAAGAAATAACGCATCGTGCAAAATTATCTTATATTTCCTAAACAACACGTTGTAACTCAAAAAGATTTTTTTGTGGCGTGAATGTCTAAGCGTTTAGCCTCAAAAGAGAACGCACAGGAGTGTTTTCTGTCGAAAAAATATGTCAGAATACAATGTTTTAAGGAATTCCTGCATCGTGCGAAATTATCTTGTTTTTCTTAAACAACATGTTGTAACTCAAAAAGCTTTCGTCTTCCGTGTATGTTTAAGCGTGTAGCCTCTAAAGAGAATGCACAGGAGAGTTTTCTCTGAAAAGAATATGTAAGAATACCACGTTATAAATAAATACAGTGTTGCAGAGTAAAGACAAATACGTACCTATTAGAAATACTTAACCTTTCCGAGAAGAATTAATGCATCGTAAAAAATTATCTTGTATTTCCTAAACAACACGTTGTAACTCGAAATGATTTAGTGTTGTGTGTATGTCTAAATGTGTAGCCTCAAAAGAGAACCCACAGGAGAATTTTCTCTCGAAAAAATATGTCAGAATTCCATGTTTTAAGGAAATCCTGCATCTTGCGAAATTAACTTGTTTTTCCAAAACAACATGATGTAACTCGAAAAGCTTTGGTGTTTCATGTATTTCTAACCGTGTAGCCTCAAAAGAGAATGCACAGGAGAGTTTTCTCTCAAAAAAAATATGTCAGAATACCACGTTTTAAGGAAATCCCTCATCGTGCAAAATTATCTTGTTTTTCCTAAACAACACGTTGTAACTCGAAAAACTTTGGTGTTGCGTGTATGTCTAAGCGTGTATCCTCAAAGGAGAACGCACAGGAGAGTATTCTCTTGAAAGAAAATGTAAGAACACCACGTTATAAGGAAATACAGTGTTGCAGAGTAAAGACAAATACGTACATATTAGAAATACTTAAACTTTATGAGAAGAAATAACACATCGTACAAAATTATCTTGTATTTCCTAAACAACTTGTAACTCGAAAAGATTTGGTGTTGCGTGTATGTCTAAATGTGTAGCCTCAAAAGAGAACCAACAGGAGAATTTCCTCTCGAAAAAATATGTCAGATTACCACGTTTTTAGGAAATCCTGCATAGTGCGAAATGATCTTGTTATTCCTAAACAACACGTTGTAACTCGAAAAGATTTGGTGTTGCATGTATGTCTAAGCGTGTAGCCTAAAAAGAAATGCACAGAAGAGTTTTCACTAGAAAAAATTATGTCAGAATACCACGTTTTAAAGAAATCCCGCATCGTGCAAAATTATCTAGTTTTTCTTAACACGTTGTAACTCGAAAAGTTTTGGTGTTGCGTGTATGTCTAAGCGTGTAGCCTCAAAAGAGAATGCACAGGAGAGTTTTCTCTCGAAAGAATATGTAAGAATACCACGTTATAAGGAAATACAGTGTTGCAGAGTAAAGACAAATAAGTACGTATTAGAAATACTTAAAAATTACGAGAAGAAATATGCATCGTAAAAATTTTCTTGTATTTCCTAAACAACACGTTGTAACTAGAAAAGATTTGGTGTTGTATGTATGTGCAAATATGTAGCCTCAAAAGGGAACCCACAGGAGAATTTTCTCCCCAAAAAATATGTCAGAATACCACGTTTTAAAGAAATACTGCATCATGCGAAATTATCTTGTTTTTCCTAAACAACACGTTGTAACTCGAAAAGCTTTGGTGTTGCGTGTATGTGTAAGCGTGTAGCCTCAAAAGAGAATGCACAGGAGAGTTTTCTATCGAATAAATATGTCAGAATACCACGTTTTAAGAAAATCCTGTATCGTGCGAAATTATCTGGTTTTTCCTAAACAACTTGTTGTAACTCGAAAAGCTTTGGTGTTGTGTTTTTGCCTAAGCGTTCAGCCTCAAAAGAGAACGCACAGGAGAGTTTTCTCTCGAAAAAATATGTCAGAATACCACGTTTTAAGGAAATGCCGCATCGTGCGAAATTCTTTTGTTTTTCCTAAACATCACGTTATAACTCAAAAAGATTTGGTGTTGCATGGTTGTCTAAATGTGTAGCCTCAAAGGAGAATCCACAGAGGAATTTTTTCTTGACAAAATAGGTCAGAATACCACGTTTAAAGGAAATCCCGCATCTTGCGAAATTATCTTTTTTTCCTAAATAACACGTTGTAACTCGAAAAACTTTGGTTATGCGTGTATGTCTAAGCGTGTAGCTTCAAAAGAGAATGAAGAGGAGAGTTTTCTCTTGAAAGAATATGTAAGAATACCACGTTACAAGGAAATACAGTGTTGCAGAGTAAAGACAAATACGTATGTATTAGAAATACTTAAACATTACGAGAAGAAATAAAGCATCGTAAAAAATTATCTTGTATTTCCTAAACAACACGTTCTAACTCGAAAAGATTTGGTGCTGCGTGTATGTCTAAGCATGCAGCCTTAAAAGAGAATGCAAAGGAGAGTTTTCTCTCGAAAAAATATGTCAGAATACCACGTTTTAAGGAAATCCCGCATCGTGCGAAATTATCTTGTTTTTCCTAAACAACACGTTTTAACTCGAAAATCTTTGGTGTTGCGTGTATGTCTAAGAGTGTAGCCTCAAAAGAGAATGCACAGGAGAGTTTTCTCTCGGAAGAATATGTAAGAATACCATGTTATAAGGAAATACAGTGTTGCAGAGTAAATACAAATACGGACGTATTGGAAATACTTAAACTTTACGAGAAGAAGTAAAGCATCGTGCAAAATTATCTTGTTTTTCCTAAACAACACGTTGTAACTCGAAAAGATTTCATGTTGCCTGTATGTCTAAGCTTGTAACCTCAAAAGAGAATGCACTGGAGAGTTTTCTCTCGAAAAGATATTTCAGAATACCACGTTTTAAGGAAATCCTGCATCCTGTGAAATTATCTTGTATTTCCTAAACAACACGTAACTCGAAAAGCTTTGGTGTAGCTTGTATATCTCAGCGTGTAACCTCAAATGAGAACACACAGGAGAGTTTTCTCTCGAAAAAATATGTAAGAATACCACGTTATAAGGAAATACAGTGTTGCAGATTAAAGACAAATACGTACATATTGGAAATACTTAAACTTTACGAGAAGAAATAACGCATCGTGCAATATTATCTTGTTTTTCCAAAACAACACATTGTAACTCGAAAAGATTTTGTGTTACGTGTATGTCTAAGCTGATAGTCTCAAAAGAGAATGCACAGGAGAGTTTTCTCCCGAAAAAATATGTCAGAATACAAAGTTTTAAGGAAATCCCGCATCGTGCGAAATTATCTTGTTTTTCCTAAACAACAGGATGTAACTCGAAAAGCTTTGGTGTTGCGTGTATGTCTAAGGGTTTAGCCTCAAAAGAGAACGCACAGGAGAGGTTTCCCTCGAAAGAATATGTGAGAATACCATGTTATAAGTAAATACAGTGTTGATGAGTAAAGACAAATACGTATGTACTAGAAATACTTAAGCTTTACGAGATGAAATAACGCATCGTACAAAATTAACAAGTATTTCCTAAACAACACGTTGTAACTCGAAAAGATTTGGTGTTGCGTGTATGTCTAAAGGTGTAGCCTCAAAAGAGAACACACAGGAGAATTTTCTCTCGAAAAAATATGCTAGAATACCACGTTTTAAGGAAATCCTGCATCATGCGAAATTATCTTGTTTTTCTTAAACAACATGTTTTAACTGGAAAAGCTTTGGTGTTGCGTGCATGTCTAAGTGTGTAGCCTCAAAATAGAATGCACAGGAGAGTTTTCTCTTGCAATAATATGTAGGAATACCACGTTACAAGGAAATACAGTTTTGCAGAGTGAAGACTAATACATACATATTAGAAATTCTTAAACTTTACGAGAAGAAATAACACATCGGAAAAAATTATCTAGTATTTCCTAAACAACACGTTGAAACTGGAAAATATTTGTTGTGGCGTGTATGTTTAAGCGTGGAGCCTCAAATGAGAACGCACAGGAGAGTTTTCTCTTGAAAGAATATGATAGAATACCACGTTACAAGGAAATACAGTGTTGCAGAGTAAAGACAAATATGTACGTATTAGAAATACTTAAACATTAAGAGAAGAAATAAAACTTCTTACAAAATTATCTTGCATTTCCTAAACAACACGTTGTAACTCGAAAAGATTTGGTGTGGGGTGTATGTCTAAGCGTGTAGCCTCAAAGGGAATGCACAGGAGAGTTTTCTCTGGAAAAATATGTCAGAATACCACGTTTTAGGGAACTCCCGCATAGTGCGAAATTATCTTGTTTTTCCTAAACAACACGTTATAACTCGAAGAGATTTGGTGTTGCGTGGTTGTCTAAACGTGTAGCCTCAAAACAGAACCCACAGAGGAATTTTCTCTCGACAATATAAGTCTGAATAGCACATTTTACGGAAATCCGGCATCGTGCGAAATTATCTTGTTTTTCCTAAACAACACATTGTAACTCGAAAAGCTTTGGTGATGCGTGTATGTCTAAGGGTGTAGCCTCAAAAGAGAACGCACAGGAAAGGTTTCTCTCAAAAGAATATGTAAGAATACCACGTTACAAGGAAATACAGTGTTGCAGAGTAAAGACAAATACGTACATATTAGAAATACTTAAACATTACGAGAAGAAATAAAGCATCGTAAAAAATTATCTTGTATTTCCTAAACAACACGTTGTAACTCGAAAAGATTTGGTGTTGCATGTATGTCTAAGCATCTAACCTTAAAAGAGAACGCATAGGAGAATTTCTCTCGAAAATATATGTCAGAATACCACGTTTTAAGGAAATCCTGCATCGTGCAAAATTATCTTGTTTTTCCTAAACAACACATTGTAACTCGAAAGCTTTGGTGTTGCGTGTATGTCTAAATGTGTAGCCTCTAAAGAGAACCCACAGTAGAATTTTCTCTCGACAAAATATGTCAGAATACCACGTTTTGAGGAAATCCCGCATCATGCGAAATTATCTTGTTTTTCTTAAAGAACACGTTGTAACTCGAAAAGATTTTGTGTTGCATGTATGTCTAAGCTTGTAGTCCCAAAAGAGAACGCACAGGAGAGTTTTCTCTCCAAAAAATATGTCAGAATACTACGTTTTTAGGAAATCCGGCATCGTGCGAAATTATCTTGTTTTTCTTAAAAAACACATTGTAACTCGAAAAGCTTTGGTGTTGCGTGAATTTCTAAGTATTTTGCCTCAAAAGAGAACGCACAGGAGAGTTTTCTCTCGAAAGCATATGTAAGAATACCAAGTTATAAGGAAATACAGTGTTGCAGATTAAAGACAAATACGTACATATTGGAAATACTTAAACTTTACGAGAAGAAATAACGCATCATGCCAAATTATCTTCTTTTTCCTAAACAACACGTTGTAACTCGAAAGCTTTGGTGTTTCGTGTATGTCTAAACGTGTAGCTGCCAAAGAGAACCCACAGTAGAATTTTCTCTCGACAAAATATGTCAGAATACCACATTTTAAGGAACTACCGCACAGTGCGAAATTATCTTGTTTTTCTTAAACAACACGTTATAACTCGAAAATATTTGGTGTTGCGTGGTTGTCTAAACGTGTAGCCTCAAAAGAGAACCCACAGAGGAATTGTCTCTCGACAATATATGTCAGAATAACACGTTTTAAGGAAATCCCGCATCTTGCGAAATTATCTTTTTTTATCCTAAACAACACGTTGTAACTCGAAAAGCTTTGGTAATGCCTGTATGTCTAAACGTGTAGCCTCTAAAGAGAACGCACAGGAGAGTTTCCTCTCAAAAGAATATGTAAGAATACCATGTTACAAGGAAATACAGTGTTGCAGAGTAAAGACAAATACATATGTATTAGAAATACTTAAACTTTACGAGAAGAAATAAAGCATGGTAAAAAATTATCTTTTATTTCCTAAACAACACCTTGTAACTCGAAAAGCTTTGGTGTTGCGTGTATGTCTAAGCGTGTAGCCTCAAAAGAGAACGCACAGGAGAGTTTTCTCTAGAAAGAATATGTAAGAATACCATGTTATAAGTAAATACAGTGTTGCAGAGTAAAGACAAATACGTATGTATTAGAAATACTTAAACTTTACGAGAAAAAATAACGCATTGTACAAAATTATCTTGTACTTCCTAAACAACACGTTAAAACTGGAAAAGATTTGGTGTGGCGTATGTCTAAGCGTGTAGCCTCAAAAGAGAATACACAGGAGAGTTTTCTCTCGAAAAAATATGTCAGAATGCCACGTTTTAAGAAAATCCCGAATCGTGCGAAATAAATCTTGTTTTTCTAAACAACTTGTTGTAACATGAAAATCTTTGGTGTTGCGTTTTTGTCTAAGCGTGCAGCCTCAAAAGAGAATGCACAGGAGAGTTTTCTCACGAAAGAATATGTAAGAATACCAAGTTATAAGGAAATACAGTGTTGCAGAGTAAAGACAAATACATACGTATTAGAAATACTTAAACTTTACGAGAAGAATAACGCATCCTGCAAAATTATCTTGTTTTTCCTAAAGAACACATTGTACCTCGAAAAGATTTGGTGTTGCGTGTATGTCTAAGCTTGTAGCCTCAAAAGAGAACGCACAGGAGAGTTTTCTCTCGAAAAAATATGTCAGAATACCACGTTTAAAGAAATCCTGCATCCTGCAAAATTATCATGTTTTTCCTAAACAAGATGTTGTAACTCGAAAAGCTTTGGTGTAGCTTGTATGTCTCAGAGTATAGCCTCAAAAGAGTACGCACAGGAGAGTTTTCTCTCAAAAAAATATGTCAGAATACCACGTTTTAAGGACATCCCGCATCGTGCAAAATTATCTTGTTTTTCCTTAAGAACATATTTTAACTCGAAAAGCTTTGGTGTTGCGTGTATGTCTAAGCGTTTATCCTCAAAAGAGAATGCACAGGAGAGTTTTCTCTCGAAAGAATATGTAAGAATATCACGTTACAAGGAAATACAGTGTTGCAGAGTAAAGACAAATACGTACGTATTAGAAATACTTAAACTTTACGAGAAAAAAAAAAAACTCATCCTGCAAAATTATCTTGTTTTTCCTAAACAACACGTTCTAACTCGAAAAGATTTGGTGTTGCGTGTATGTCTAAGCTTGTAGCCTCAAAAGAGAACGCACAGGAGAGTTTTCTCTCGAAAAAATATGTCAGAATACCACGTTTAAAGAAATCCTGCATCCTGCAAAATTATCATGTTTTTCCTAAACAAGATGTTGTAACTCGAAAAGCTTTGGTGTAGCTTGTATGTCTCAGAGTATAGCCTCAAAAGAGTACGCACAGGAGAGGTTTCTCTCAAAAAAATATGTCAGAATACCACGTTTTAAGGACATCCCGCTTCGTGCAAAATTATCTTGTTTTTCCTTAAGAACATATTTTAACTCGAAAAGCTTTGGTGTTGCGTGTATGTCTAATCGTTTATCCTCAAATGAGAATGCACAGGAGAGTTTTCTCTCAAAAGAATATGTAAGAATACCACGTTACAAGGAAATACAGTGTTGCAGAGAAAAGACAAATACCTACGTATTAGAAATACTTAAAAATCACGAGAAGAAATAAAGCATCGTAAAAAAATTATCTTGTATTTCCTAAGCAACACGTTCTAACTCGAAAAGATTTGGTGTTGCGTGTATGTCTAAGCATGTAGCCTTAAAAGAGAATGCAAAGGAGAGTTTTCTCTTGAAAAAATATGTCAGAATACCATGTTTTAAGGAAATCCCGCATCGTGTGAAATTATCTTGTTTTTCTTAAACAACACGTTGAAACTCGAAAATCTTTGGTGTTGCGTGTATGTCTAAGCATGTAGCCTCAAAAGAGAACGCACAGGAGAGTTTTCTCTCGAAAGAATATGTAAGAATACCATGTTATAAGGAAATACAGTGTTACAGAGTAAAGACAAATACGGACGTATTGGAAATACTTAAACTTAATGAGAATAAATAAAGCATTGTGCAAAATTATCTTGTTTTTCCTAAACAACAAGTTGTAACTCAAAAAGATTTCGTATTGCGTGTATGTCTAAGCTTGTAGACTCAAAAGAGAATGCACTGGAGAGTGTTCTCTTGAAAAAATATTTCAGAATACCACCTTTTAAGGAAATCCTGCATAGTGCGAAATTATCTTGCTTTTCCTAAACAACATGTAACTCGAAAAGCTTTGATGTAGCTTGTATATGTCAGCATGTAGCCTCAAAAGAGAACACACAGGACAGTTTTATCTCATAAGAATATTTAAGAATACCACGTTATAAGGAAATACAGTGTTGCAGATTAAAGACAAATACATACATATTGGAAATACTTAAAATTTACGAGAAGAAATAACGCATCGTGCAATATTATCTTGTTTTTCCTAAACAACACATTGTAACTCGAAAAGATTTTGTGTTACGTGTATGTCTAAGCTGGTAGTCTCAAAAGAGAATGCACAGGAGAGTTTTCACTCGAATAAATATGTCAGAATACCAAATTTTAAGGAAATCCCGCATCGTGCAAAATTACCTTTTTTCCCCTAAACAACACGTTGTAACTCGAAAAGCTTTGGTGATGCATGTATGTCTAAGTGTGTAGCCTCAAAAGAGAATGCACAGGAGAGTTTTCTGTCGGAAAAATATGTCAGAATACCACGTTTTAAGGAACTACCGCACAGTGCAAAATTTTCTTGTTTTTCTTAAACAACACGTTATAACTCGAAAAGATTTGGTGTTGGGTGGTTGTCTAAACGAGTAGCCTCAAAAGAGAACCCACAGAGGAATTGTCTCTCGACAAAATATGTCAGAATACCACGTTTTAAGGCAATCCCGCATCTTGCGAAATTATCTTTTTTTTTTCCTAAACAACACGTTGTAACTCGAAAAGCTTTGGTGCTGCATGTATGTCTAAGCGTGTAGTCTCAAAAGTGAATGCGCAGGAGAGTTTTCTCTCGAAAGAATATGTAAGAATACCATGTTATAAGGAAATACAGAGTTGCAGAGTAAAGACAAATACGTACGTAATAGAAATATTTAAACTTTATGAGAAGAAATAATGCATCGTACAAAATTATCTTGTGTTTCCTAAACAGCTCGTTGTAACTCGAAAAGATTTGACGTTGCATGTATGTCTAAACGTGTAGCCTCAAAAGAGAACCCACAGGAGAATTTTCTCTTGAAAAATATGTCAGAATACCACGTTTTAAGGAAATCCCACATAGTGCGAAATTATCTTGTTTTTCCTAAACAACACGTTGTAATTCGAAAATATTTGTAGCTGCGTGTATGTCTAAGCGTGTAGCATCAAAAGAGAACGCAGAGGAGAGTTTTCTCTCGAACGAATATGTAAGAATACCACGTTATAAGGAAATAGAGTGTTGCAGAGTAAGACAGATATGTACATATTAGAAATACTTAAGCTTTACGAGAAGAAATAACACATCGTAAAAAATTATCTTGTATTTCCTAAAGAACACGTTGTAACTCGAAAAGATTTAGTGTTGTGTGTATGTGTCAATGTGTAGCCTCAAAAGAGAACACACAGGAGAATTTTCTCTTGAAAAAATATGTCAGAATACCACTTTTTAAGGCAATTCTGCATCGTGCGAGAATATCTTGTTTTTCCTAAACAACACCTGGTAACTCGGAAAGCTTTGGTGTTGCGTGTATGTCTAAGTGTGTAGCCTCAAAAGAGAATGCACAGGACACTTTTCTCTCGAAAAAAATATGTCAGAATACCACGTTTTAAGAAAATCCCGTACCGTGAGAAATTATCTTGTTTTTCCTAAACAACTTGTTATAACTCGAAAAGCTGTGGTGTTGCCTTTTTGTCTAAGCGTGCAGCCACAAAAGAGAATGCACAGGAGAGTTTTCTCTCCAAAGAATATGTAAGAATACCATGTTATATAGTAATACAGTGTTGCAGAGTAAAGACAAATACGTACGTATTGGAAATACTTAAACTTTACGAGAAGAAATAACGCATCATGCAAAATTACCTTGTTTTTTCTAAAAAACAAATTGTAACTCGAAAAAATTTGGTGTTGCGTGTATATCTAAGCTTGTAGCCTATAAAGGGAACGCACAGGAGAGTTTTCTCTTGAAAAAATATTTCAGAATAAAACGTTTTAAGGAAATCCCTCATCGTGGAAATTATCTTGCTTTTTCCTAAACAACATGTTGTTACTCGAAAAGCTTTGGTGTTGTGTGTATGTCTAAGCGTGTAGCCTCAAAATAGAATGCACAGGAGAGTTTTCTCTCGAAAGAATATGTAAGAATACCATGTTATAAGGAAATACAGTGTTGCAGATTAAAGACAAATACGTACATATTAGAAATACTTAAACTTTACAAGAAGAAATAACGCATCGTAAAATATTATCTTGTATTTCCTAAACAACACGTTGTAACTCGAAAAGATTTGGTGTTGTGTATATGTCTAAAGATGTAGCCCCAAAAGAGAACCCACAGGAGAATTTTCTCTCGAAAAAATATGTCAGGATACCACGTTTTAAGGAAATCCTGCATCGTATGAAATTATCTTGTTTTTCCTAAACAACACGTTGTAACTTGAAAAGCTTTGGGGTTGCGCGTATGTCGAAGCGTGTAGCCTCAAAAGAGAATGCACAGGAGAGTTTTCTCTCGAAAAAAATCTGTCAGAATAACACGTATTAAGGACAACCCGCATCGTGCGAAATTATCTTGTTTTTCCTAAACAACACGTTGTAACTGGAAAAGCGTTGGTGTTGCGTGTATGTCTAAGCGTGTAGCCTCAAAAGAGAATGCACAGGAGAGTTTTCTCTCCGAAGAATATGTAAGAATACCACGTTATAAGGAAATACAGTGTTACAAGAGTAAAGACAAATACTTACTTATTAGAAATACTTAAACTTACGAGAAGAAATAAAGCATCTTGCAAAATTATCTTGTTTTTCCTAAACAACACATTGTAACTCGAAATATTTGGTGTTGCGTGTATGTCTAAGTATGTAGCCTCAAAAGGGAATGCACAGGAGAGTTTTCTCTCAAAAAAATTTGTCAGAATACCACGTTTTAAGGACATCCCACATCTTGCTAAATTATCTTGTTTTTCCTTAACAACATATTTTAACTCGAAAAGCTTTGGTGGTGCGTGTATATCAAAGCGTGTAGCCTCAAATGAGAATGCACAGGAGAGTTTTCTCTCGAGAGAATATGCAAGAATACTATGTTACAATGAAATACAGTGTTGCAGAGTAAAGACAAACACGTACGTATTAGAAATACTTAAACTTTACGAGAAGAAATAGCGCATCGTACAAAATTATCTTGTATTTCCTAAACAACACATTGTAACTCGAAAAGATTTGGTGTTGGGTGTATTTCTGAATGTATAGCCTCAAAAGAGAACCCACAGGAGAATTTTCTCTCGAAAAAATATGTCAGAATACCACGTTTTTAGGAAATCCTGCATCATGCGAAATTATCTTGTTTTTCCTAAACAAGTGGTAACTCGAAAACCTTGGTGTGGCGTGTATGTCTAAGCATGTAGCCTCAAAAGAGAATGCACAGGAGAGTTTTCTCTCAAAAGAATATGTAAGAATACCACGTTACAAGGAAATACAGTGTTGTAGAGTAAAGACAAATACATACGTATTAGAAATACTTAAACTTTATGAGACGAAATAAAGCATGGTAAAAAATTATCTTTTATTTCCTAAACAACACCTTGTAACTCGAAACGCTTTGGTGTTCTGTGTATGTCTCAACGTGTAGCCTCAAAAGAGAACGCACAGGAGAGTTTTCATTCGAAAGAATATGTAAGAATACCACGTTACAAGGAAATACAGTGTTGCAGAGTAAAGACAAATACATACGTATTAGAAATACTTAAACTTTACAAGAAGAAATAAAGCATGGTAAAAAAATTATCTTTTATTTCCTAAACAACACCTTGTAACTCGAAACGCTTTGGTGTTCCGTGTATGTATTAAACATGTAGCCTCAAAAGAGAACGCACAGGAGAGTTTTCTCTAGAAAGAATATGTAAGAATACCACGTTATAAGTAAATACAGTGTTGCAGAGTAAAGACAAATACGTATGTATTAGAAATACTTAAACTTTATGAGAAGAAATAACGCATTGTACAAAATTATCTTGTACTTCCTAAACAACACGTTAAAACTGGAAAAGATTTGGTGTGGCGTGTATGTCTAAGCGTGTAGCCTCAAAAGAGAACACACAGGAGAGTTTTCTCTCGAATAAATATGTCAGGATACCACGTTTTAAGAAAATCCCGAATCGTGTGAAACATATCTTGTTTTTCTAAACAACTTGTTGTAACACGAAAAGCTTTGGTGTTGCGTTTTGGTCTAAGCGTGCAGCCTCAAAAGAGAATGCACAGGAGAGTTTTCTCACGAAAGAATATGTAAGAATACCACGTTATAAGGAAATACAGTGTTGCAAAGTAAAGACAAATACGTATGTATTAGAAATACTTAAACTTTATGAGAAGAAATAACGCATCCTGCAAAATTATCTTGTTTTTCCTAAACAACACATTGTACCTCGAAAAGATTTGGTGTTGTGTGTATGTCTAAGCTTGTAGCCTCAAAAGAGAACGCACAGGAGAGTTTTCCCTCGAAAAAATATGTCAGAATACCACGTTTAAAGAAATCCTGCGTCCTGCAAAATTATCATGTTTTCCTAAACAAAATGTTGTAACACGAAAAGCTTTGGTGTAGCTTGTATGTCTCAGAGTATAGCCTCAAAAGAGTATGCACAGGAGAGTTTTCTCTCAAAAAAATATATCAGAATACCACGTTTTAAGGACATCCTGCATCGTGCAAAATTATCTTGTTTTTCCTTAACAACATATTTTAACTCGAAAAGCTTTGGTGTTGCGTGTATGTCTAAGCGTTTATCCTCAAAAGAGAATGCACAGGAGAGTTTTCTCTCGAAAGAATATGTAAGAATACCACGTTACAAGGAAATACAGTGTTGCAGAGAAAAGACAAATACATGCATATTAGAGATACATAAATTTTACGAGAAGAAATAATGCATCATAAAAAATTATCTTGTACTTCCTAAACAACACGTTGTAACTCGAAAAGATTTGGTGTTCCGTGTATGTCTAAACGTGTAGCTTCAAAAGAGAACCCACAGGAGAATTTTCTCTTGAAAAATATGTCAGAATACCACGTTTTTAGAAAATCCTGCATCGTGCGAAATTATCTAGTTTTTCCTAAACAACACGTTGTAACTCGAAAAGCTTTGGTGTTGCTTGTATGTCTCACCGTGTAGCCTCAAAAGAGAACGCACAGGAGAGTTTTCTCTCGAAAAAATATCTCAGAATACCACGTTTTAAGGAAATCCTGTATCGTGCAAAATTATGTTGTTTTTCCTAAACAACATGTTTTAACTCGAAAATCTTTGGTGTTGCGTGTATGTTTAAGTGTGTAGCCTAAAAAGAGAATGCACAGGAGAGTTTTCTCCTGAAAAATTATTTCAGAATAAAACGTTTTAAGGAAATCCCGCATCGTGGAAATTATCTTGTTTTTCCTAAACAATACGTTGTAACTCGAAAAGCTTTGGTGTTGCATGTATGTCTAAGCGTGTAGTCTCAAAAGTGAATGCACAGGAGAGTTTTCTCTCGAAAGAATATGTAAGAATACCATGTTATAAGGAAATACAGAGTTGCAGAGTAAAGACAAATATGTACCTATTAGAAATATTTAAGCTTTATGAGAAGAAATAATGCATCGTACAAAATTATCTTGTGTTTCCTAAACAGTTCGTTGTAACTCGAAAAGATTTGATGTTGCGTGTATGTCTAAACGTGTAGCCTCAAAAGAGAACCCACAGGAGAATTTTCTCTTGAAAAATATGTCAGAATACAACATTTTAAGGAAATCCCGCATAGTGCGAAATTGTCTTGTTTTTCCTAAACAACACGTTGTAATTCGAAAATATTTGGAGCTGCGTGTATGTCTAAGCGTGTAGCATCAAAAGAGAATGCAGAGGAGAGTTTTCTCTCGAAAGAATATGTAAGAATACCACGTTATAAGGAAACAGAGTATTGCAGAGTAAAGACAGATATGTACATATTAGAAATACTTAAGCTTTACGAGAAGAAATAACGCATCGTAAAAAATTATCTTGTATTTCCTAAAGAACACGTTGTAACTCGAAAAGATTTAGTGTTGTGTGTATGTGTAAATGTGTAGCCTCAAAAGAGAACACACAGGAGAATTTTCTCTTGAAAAAATATGTCAGAATACCACGTTTTAAGGCAATTCTGCATCGTGCGAAAATATCTTGTTTTTCCTAAACAACACCTGGCAACTCGAAAAGCTTTGGTGTTGCGTGTATGTCTAAGTGTGTAGCCTCAAAAGAGAATGCGCAGGACAGTTTTCTCTCGAAAAAATATGTCAGAATACCACGTTTTAAGAAAATCCCGTACCGTGAGAAATTATCTTGTTTTTCCTAAACAACTTGTTATAACTCGAAAAGCTGTGGTGTTGCCTTTTTGTCTAAGCGTGCAGCCACAAAAGAGAACGCACAAGAGAGTTTTCTCTCCAAAGAATATGTAAGAATACCATGTTATATGGTAATACAGTGTTGCAGAGTAAAGACAAATACGTACGTATTGGAAATACTTAAACTTTACGAGAAGAAATAACGCATCATGCAAAATTATCTTGGTTTTCCTAAAAAACAAATTGTAACTCGAAAAAATTTGGTGGTGCATGTATATCTAAGTTTGTAGCCTATAAAGACAACGCACAGGAGAGTTTTCTCTTGAAAAAATATTTCAGAATAAAACGTTTTAAGGAAATCCTGCATCATGGAAATTATCTTGTTTTTCCTAAACAACATGGTGTTACTCGAAAAGCTTTGGTGTTGCGTGCATGTCTAAGCGTGTAGCCTCAAAAGAGAACGCACAGGAGAGTTTTCTCTCGAAAGAATATGTAAGAATACCACATTATAAGGAAATACAGTGTTGCAGATTAAAGACAAATACGTACATATTAGAAATACTTAAACTTTACAAGAAGAAATAACGCATCGTAAAATATTATCTTGTATTTCCTAAACAGCACGTTGTAACTCGAAAAGATTTGGTGTTGTGTGTATGTCTAAAGGTGTAGCCCCAAAAGAGAACCCACAGGAGAATTTTCTCTCGAAAAAATATGTCAGGATACCACGTGTAGCCTCAAAAGAGAATGCACAGGAGAGTTTTCTCTCGAAAAAATCTGTCAGAATACCACGTATTAAGGAAAACCCGCATCGTGCGAAATTATCTTGTTTTTCCTAAACAACACGTTGTAACTGGAAAAGCTTTGGTGTTGCGTGTATGTCTAAGTGTGTAGCCTCAAAAGAGAATGCACAGCAGAGTTTTCTCTCTGAAAAATATGTAAGAATACCACGTTATATGGAAATACAGTGTTGCAAGAGTAAAGACAAATACTTACTTATTAGAAATACTTAAACTTACGAGAAGAAATAAAGCATCTTGCAAAATTATCTTGTTTTTCCTAAACAACACATTGTAACTCGAAATATTTGGTGTTGCGTGTATGTCTAAGTATGTAGCCTCAAAGGGGAACGCACAGGAGAGTTTTCTCTAAAAAAAATTTGTCAGAATACCACGTTTTAAGGACATCCCACATCTTGCTAAATTATCTTGTTTTTCCTTAACAACATATTTTAACTCAAAAAGCTTTGGTGGTGCGTGTATATCAAAGCGTGTAGCCTCAAATGAGAATGCAGAGGAGAGTTTTCTCTCGAAAGAATATGCAAGAATACCACGTTACAATGAAATACAGTGTTGCAGAGTAAAGAGAAATACATACGTATTAGAAATACTTAAACTTTACGAGAAGAAATAGCGCATCGTACAAAATTATCTTGTATTTCCTAAACAACAGTTTGTAACTCGAAAAGATTTGGTGTTGCGTGTATTTCTGAACGTATAGCCTCAAAAGAGAACCCACAGGAGAATTTTCTCTCGAAAAAATATGTCAGAATACCACATTTTTAGGAAATCCTGCATCATGCGAAATTATCTTGTTTTTCCTAAACAAGTGGTAACGCGAAAACCTTGGTGTTGCGTGTATGTCTAAGCGTGTAGCCTCAAAAGAGAATGCACAGGAGAGTTTTAATTCTAAAGAATATGTAAGAATACCTCATTACAAGGAAATACAGTGTTGCAGAGTAAAGACAAATACGTACATATTAGAAATACTTAAACTGCATGAGAGGAAATAATGCAGCGTACAAAATTATCTTGTATTTCCTAAACAACATGTTGTAACTCGAAAAGATTTGGTGTTCTGTGTATGTCTAAACGTGTAGCCTCAAAAGAGAACACACAGGAGAATTTTCTCTCAAAATATATGTCAGAATACCATGTTTTTAGGAAATCCTGCATCGTGCGAAACTATCTTGTTTTTCCTAAACAACAAGTTGTAACTCGAAAAGCTTTGTTGTTGCGTGTATGTGTAAGAGTGTAGCCTCAAAAGAGAACGCACAGGAGAGTTTTCATTCGAAAGAATATGTAAGAATACCTCGTTACAAGGGAATACAGTGTTGCAGAGTAAAGACAAATACGTACATATTAGAAATACTTAAACTTTATGAGAAGAAATAATGCAGCGTACAAAATTATCTTGTATTTCCTAAACAGAACATTGTAACTCGAAAAGACTTGGTGTTGCATGTATGTCTAAATGTGTAGCCTCAAAAGAGAACCCACAGGAGAATTTTCTCTCGAAAAATATGTCAGAATACCACGTTTTAAGGAAATCCTGCATCGTGCAAAATTATCTTGTTTTTCCTAAACAACACGTTGTAACTCGGTAAGCTTTGGTGTTGCTTGTATGTCTCAGCGTGTAACCTCAAAAGAGAACACACAGGAGAGTTTTCTCTCGAAAAAATATGTCAGAATTTCACGTTTAAGGAAATCCTGCATCATGTGAAATTATCTTTCTTTCTTTTTTTTTTTTTTCTAAACGACTTGTTGTAACTCGAAAAGCTTTGGTGTTGCGTTTTTGTCTAAGAGTGCAGCCTCAAAAGAGAACGCACAGGAGAGTTTTCTCTCGAAAGAATATGTAAGAATACCACGTTATAAGGAAATACAGTGTTGCAAGAGTAAAGACAAATACTTACTTATTAGAAATACTTAAACTTACGAGAAGAAATAAAGCATCGTGTAAAATTATCTTGATTTTCCTAAACAACACATTGTAACTCGAAAAGATTTGGTGTTGCATGTATGTCTAAGCATGTAGCCTCAAAAGAGAACGGACAGGAGAGTTTTCTCTCGAAAAAATATCTCAAAATACCACGTTTTAAGGAAATCCTGTATTGTGCGAAATTATGTTGTTTTTCCTAAACAACATGTTTTAACTCTAAAATCTTTGGTGTTGCATGTACATTTAAGTGAGTAGCCTAAAAAGAGAATGCACAGGAGAGTTTTCTCTCGCAAGAATATGTAAGAAAACCATGTTACAAGGAAATACAGTTTTGCAGAGTAAAGACAAATATGTACATATTAGAAATACTTAAACTTTACGAGAAGTAATAACGCATCATACAAAATTATCTTGTATTTCCTAAACAACACATTGTAACTCGAAAAGATTTAGTGTGGCGTGTATGTCTAAGTGTGTAGCCTCAAAAGAGAATGCACAGGAGAGTTTTCTCTCGAACAAATATGTCAGAATACCACGTTTTAAGGAAACGCTGCATAGTGCCAAATTATCTTGTTTTTCCTAAACAACACATTGTAATTCGAAAATATTTGGAGTTGTGTGTATGTCTAAGCGTGTAGCCTCAAAAGAGAACGCACAGGAGAGTATTCTCTCGAAAGAATATGTAAGAATACCACGTTATAAGGAAATACAGTGTTGCAGAGTACAGACAAATACTTACGTATTAGAAATACTTAAACTTTACGAGAATAAATAACACATCATAAAAAATGTCTTGTATTTCCTAAAGAACACGTTGTAACTCGAAAAGATTTGGTGTTGTGTGTATGTCTAAATGTGTAGCCTCAAAAGAGAACCCACAGGAGAATTTTCTCTCGAAAATATATGTCAGAATACCACGTTTTAAGGAAATACTGCATCATGCGAAAATATCTTGTTTTTCCTAAACAACACGTTTTAACTCGAAAAGCTTTGGGGTTGCGTGTATGTCTAAGTGTGTAGCCTCAAAAGAGATCGCACAGGACAGTTTCCAATCGAAAAAATATGTCAGAATACCACGTTTTAAGAAAATCCCGTATCGTGCGAAATTAACTTGTTTTTCCTAAACAACTTCTTATAATTCAAAAACCTATGGGGTTGCGTTTTTGTCTAAGCGTACAGCCTCAAAAGAGAATGTACAGGACAGTGTTCTCTCGAAAGAATACGTAAGAATACCACGTTATGAGGAAATATAGTGCTGCAGAGTAAAGACAAATACGTACATATTGGGAATATTTAAACTTTACGAGAAGAAATAACGCATCGTGCAAAATTGTCTTGTTTTTCCTAAACAACACGTTGTAACTCAAAAATATTTGGTGTTGTGTGTATGTCTAAAAGTGTTGCCTCAAAAGTGAACCCACAGGATTATTTTCTCTGAAAAAAATACCACGTTTTAAGGAAATCCTGCGTCGTGCAAAATTAGGAAAAAATTTTTTTTCCTAAACAACACGTTGTAACTCGAAAAGCGTTGGTGTTGCGTGTATGTCTAAGCGTGTAGACTCAAAAGAGAACACACAGCAGAGTTTTCTCTCACAAGATTATGTAAGAATACCACGTTACAAGGAAATACAGTTTTGCAGTGTAAAGACAAATACATACATATTAGAAATACTTAAACTTTACGAGAAGAAATAACGCATGGTACAAAATTATCTTGTATTTCCTACATAACACGTTGTAACTCGAAAAGATTTGGTGTGGCGTGTATGGCTAAGCATGTAGCCTCAAAGGAGAACGCACAGGAGAGTTTTCTCTTGAAAAAATATGTCAGAATACCACGTTTTAAGGAAATCCCGCATCGTGCAAAATTGTCTTTTTTTCCCTAAACAACACATTGTAACTCGAAAAGCTTTGGTGATGCGTATATGTCTAAGCGTGTAGCCTCAAAGGAGAACACACAGGAGAGTTTTCTCTCGAGAGAATATGTAAGAATACCACGTTACAAGGAAATACAGTGTTGCAGAATAAAGACAAATACGTACGTATTAGAAATACTTAAACTTTATGTGAAGAAATAACGCATCATACAAAATTATCTTGTATTTCCTAAACAACACGTTGTAACTCGAAAAGATTTGGTGTTGCGTGTATGTCTAAGCATGTAGCTTCAAAGGAGAATGAACAGGAGAGTTTTCTCTCGAAAAAATATGTCAGAATACCACGTATTAAGGAAAACCCGCATCGTGCGAAATAATCTTGTTTTTCCTCAACAACATGTTGTAACTGGAAAAGCTTTGGGGTTGCGTGTATGTCTAATCGTGTAGCCTCAAAAGAGAATGCACAGGAGATTTTTCTCTCCGAAGAATATGTAAGAATACCATGTTATAAGGAAATACAGTGTTGCAAGAGTAAAGACAAATACTTCCATATTAGAAAAACTTAACCTTTACGAGAAGAAATAAAGCATCATGAAAAATTATCTTGTTTTTCCTAAACAGCACATTGTAACTCGAAATATTTGGTGTTGCGTGTATGTCTAAGCATGTAGCCTCAAAAGGGAATGAACAGCAGAGTTTTCTCTCAAAAAAAAATGTCAGAGTACCATGTTTTAAGGACATCTCACATCGTGCGAAATAATCTTGTTTTTACTTAACAACATATTTTAACACGAAAAGCTTTGTTGGTGCGTGTATGTCTAAGCGTGTAGCCTCAAAAGAGAGTGCACAGGAGAGTTTTCTCTCAAAAGAATATGTAAGAATACCACGTTACAAGGAAATGCATTGTTGCAGAGTAAAGACAAATACATACATATTAGAAATACTTAAACTTTACGAGAAGAAATAGCGCATCGTACAAGATTATCTTGTATTTCCTAAACAACACGTTGTAACTCAAAAAGATTTGGTGTTTCGTGTATGTCTAAACGTGTAGCCTCAAAAGAGAACCCACAGGAGAATTTTCTCTCAAAATATACGTCAGAATACCACGTTTTTAGGAAATCCTGCATCGTGCGAAATTATCTTGTTTTCCTAAACAACACGTTGTAACTCGAAAAGCTTTGTTGTTGTGTGTATGTGTAAGTGTGTAGCCTCAAAAGAGAACGCACAGGAGAGTTTTCATTCGAAAGAATATGTAAGAATACCTCGTTACAAGGAAATACAGTGTTGCAGAGTAAAGATAAATAGGTACATATTAGAAATACTTAAACTTTATGAGAAGAAATAATGCAGCGTACAAAATTATCTTGTATTTCCTAAACAGCACGTTGTAACTCGAAAAGATTTGGTGTTGCATGTATGTCTAAACGTGTAGCCTCAAAAGAGAAGCCACAGGAGAATTTTCTCTCGAAAAATATGTCAGAATACCACGTTTTAAGGAAATCCTGCATCGTGCAAAATTATCTTGGTTTCCCTAAACAACACTTTGTAACTCGGTAAGCTTTGGTGTTGCTTTATGTCTCAGCGTGTAGCCTCAAAAGAGAACACACAGGAGAGTTTTCTCTCGAAAAAATATGTCAGAATTTCACGTTTAAGGAAATCCTGCATCGTGCGAAATTATCTTTTTTTTTTTTTCTAAACGACTTGTTGTAACTCGAAAAGCCTTTGTGTTGCGTTTTTTGTCTAAGCGTGCAGCCTCAAAAGAGAACACACAGGAGAGTTTTCTCTCGAAAGAATATGTAAGAATACCACGTTATAAGGAAATACAGGGTTGGAAGAGTAAAGACAAATACTTACTTATTAGAAATACTTAAACTTTACGAGAAGAAATAAAGCATCGTGTAAAATTATCTTGTTTTTCCTAAACAACACATTGTAACTCGAAAAGATTTGGTGTTGCATGTATGTCTAAGCATGTAGCCTCAAAAGAGAAAGGACAGGAGAGTTTTCTCTCGAAAAAGTATCTCAGAATACCACGTTTTAAGGAAATCCTGTATTGTGCGAAATTATGTTGTTTTTCCTAAACAACATGTTTTAACTCTAAAAGCTTTGGTGTTGCATGTACATGTAAGTGAGTAGCCTAAAAAGAGAATGCACAGGAGAGTTTTCTCTCGCAAGAATATGTAAGAAAACCACGTTACAAGGAAATACAGTTTTGCAGAGTAAAGACAAATACGTACATATTAGAAATACTTAAACTTTATGGGAAGAAATAACGCATCATACAAAATTATCTTGTATTTCCTAAACAACAAGTTGTAACTCGAAATGATTTAGTG
Source organism: Apodemus sylvaticus (assembly GCF_947179515.1). NCBI lineage: Eukaryota > Metazoa > Chordata > Mammalia > Rodentia > Muridae > Apodemus > Apodemus sylvaticus. The sequence continues at coordinate 80,583,750 of NC_067488.1, read as the reverse complement.
TGGCATGTACGTCTAAGCGTGTAGCCTCAAAGAGAATGCACAGGAGAGTTTTCTCTCGAACAAATATGTCAGAATACCACGTTTTAAGGAAATGCCGCATAGTGCGAAATTATCTTGTTTTTCCTAAACAATACGTTGTAATTCGAAAATATTTGGAGTTGTGTGTATGTCTAAGCATGTAGCCTCAAAAGAGAACGCACAGGAGAGTATTCTCTCAAAAGAATATGTAAGAATACCACGTTATAAGGAAATACAATGTTCCAGAGTACAGACAAATACTTACGTATTAGAAATACTTAAACTTTACGAGAATAAATAACACATCGTAAAAAAATGTCTTGTATTTCCTAATGAACATTTTGTAACTCGAAAAGATTTGGTGTTGTGTGTATGTCTAAATGTGTAGCCTCAAAAGAGAACCCACAAGAGAATTTTCTCTCGAAAAAATATGTCAAAATACCACGTTTTAAGGAAATACTGCATCTTGCGAAAATATCTTGTTTTTCCTAAACAAAACATTTTAACTCGAAAAGCTTTGTGGTTGCGTGTATGCCTAAGTGTGTACCCTCAAAAGAGATCGCACAGGACAGTTTTCAATCGAAAAAATATGTCAGAATACCACGTTTTAAGAAAATCCCGTATCGTGCGAAATTATCTTGTTTTTCCTAAACAACTTCTTGTAACTCGAAAACCTATGGTGTTGCGTTTTTGTCTAAGCGTGCTGCCTCAAAAGAGAATGCACAGGACATTGTTCTCTCGAAAGAATATGTAAGAATACCACGTTATGAGGAAATATAGTGTTGCAGAGTAAAGACAAATACGTACATATTGGGAATATTTAAACTTTACGAGAAGAAATAACGCATCGTGCAAAATTATCTTGTTTTTCCTAAACAACACGTTGTAACTCAAAAAGATTTGGTGTTGTGTGTATGTCTAAAAGTGTTGCCTCAAAAGTGATCCCACAGAAGAATTTTCTCTCAAAAAAATACCACGTTTTAAGGAAATCCTTCGTCGTGCGAAATTATCTTTTTTTCCCTAAACAACACGTTGTAACTCGAAAAGCTTTGGTGTTGCGTGTATGTCTAAGCGTGTAGACTCAAAGGAGAACACACTGCAGAGTTTTCTCTCACAAGATTATGTAAGAATACCACGTTAAAAGGAAATAGAGTTTCACAGAGTAAAACCAAATACATACATAGTAGAAATACTTAAACTTTATAGGAAGAAATAACACATCATACAGAATTATCTTGTATTTCCTAAAAAAACACGTTGTAACTCGAAAAGATTTGGTGTTGCGTGTATGTCTAAGCGTGTAGACTCAAAAGAGAATGCACAGTAGAGTTTTCTCTTGCAAGATTATGTAAGAATACCACGTTACAAGGAAATACAGTTTTGCAGAGTAAAGACAAATACATACATATTAGAAATACATAAACTTTACGAGAAGAAATAACGCATGGCACAAAATTATCTTGTATTTCCTAAATAACACGTTGTAACTCAAAAAGATTTGGTGTGGTGTGTATGGCTAAGCGTGTAGCCTCAAAAGAGAATGCACAGGAGAGTTTTCTCTTGAAAAAATATGTCAGAATACCACGTTTTAAGGAAATCCCGCATCGTGCGAAATTGTCTTTTTTTCCCTAAACAACACGTTGTAACTCGAAAAGTTTTGGTGATGCGTATATTTCTAAGCATGTAGCCTCAAAGGAGAACACACAGGAGAGTTTTCTCTCGAAAGAATATGTAAGAATACCATGTTACAAGGAAATAGAGTGTTGCAGAGTAAAGACAAATACGTACGTATTAGAAATACTTAAACTTTATGTGAAGAAATAACACATCATACAAAATTAACTTGTATTTCCTAAACAACACGTTGTAACTCGAAAAGGTTTGGTGTTGCGTGTATGTCTAAGCATGTAGCCTCAAAAGAGAACACACAGGAGAGTTTTCTCTCGAAAAAATATGTCAGAATACCACGTTTTAAGGAAATCCCGCATCGTGCGAAATTATCTTGTTTTTCTTAAACAACACGTTGTAACTCGAAAAGCTTTAGTGTTGCCTGTATGTCTAAGCATGTAGCCTCAAAAGGGAACGCACAGGAGAGTTTTCTCTCAAAAGAATATGTAAGAATACCAGGTTATTAGGAAGTACAGTGTTGTAGAGTAAAGACAAATACATACATATTGGAAATAGTTAAACATTAAAAGAAGAAATAATGCATCGTGCAAAATTATCTTATTTTTCCTATACAACACGTTGTAACTGGAAAAGATTTGGTGTTGTGTGTATGTCTAAAAGTTTTGCCTCAAAAGAGAACCCACAGGAGAATTTTCTCCCAAAAATATATGTCAGAATACCACGTTTTAAGGTAATTATCTTTTTTTTTCTTAAGGAACACGTTGTAACTCGAAAAGCTTTGGTGTTGTGTGTATGCCTAAGTGTGTAGACTCAAAAGAGAATGCACAGGAGAGTTTTCTCTCGCAAAATTATGTAAGAATAACACGTTACAAGGAAATACAGTTTCACAGAGTAAAGACAAATACGTACATATTAGAAATACTTAAACTTTACGGGAAGAAATTACACATCGTACAGAATTATCTTGTATTTCCTAAACAACACATTGTAACCCGAAAAGATTTGGTGTTGCGTGTATGTCTAAGCGTTTAACCTCAATAGAGAACGCACAGGAGATTTTTCTCTCGAAAAAATATGTCAGAATACCACGTTTTAAGGAAATCCCACATCGTGCGAAATTATCTTGTTTTTCTTAAACAACAGGTTGTAACTCGAAAAGCTTTGGTGTTGCGTGTATGTCTAAGTGTGTAGCCTCAAAAGAGAATGCACAGGAGAGTTTTCTCTCGAAAGAATATGTAAAAATACCACGTTATAAGGAAATACAGTGTTGCAGAGTAAAGACAAATATGTACGTATTGGAAATACTTAAAATTTACGAGAAGAAAAAATGCATCGTGCAAAATTATCTTGTTTTTCATAAACAACACGTTGTAACTCGAAAAGATTTGGTGTTGCGTGTATGTCTAAGCGTGTAGCCTGACAGGAGGTCGCACAAGAGAGTTTTCTCTCGAAAAAATATGTCAGATTACCACGTTTTAAGTAAATCCTGCTTCATGCAAAATTATCTTGTTTTTCCTAAACAACACGTTGTAACTCGAAAAGCTTTGGTGGTGCGTGTATGTCTAAGCTTGTAGACTCAAAAGAGAATGCACAGCAGAGTTTTCTCTCCCTAGATTATGTAAGAATAACACGTTACAAGGAAATACAGTTTTGCAGAGTAAAGACAAATAGGTACATATTAGAAATACTTAAACTTTACGAGAAGAAATAACGCATCGTACAAAATTATCTTGTATTTCCTAAACAACACGTTGTAACTCGAAACGATTTGGTGTGGCATGTATGCCTAAGCGTGTAGCCTGAAAAGAGACCGCACAGGAGAGTTTTCTCTTGAAAAATATGTCAGAATATGACATTTTAAGGAAATCCCGCATCGTGCAAAATTGTCTTTTTTTTCCTAAACAACATTTTGTAACTCGAAAGGCTTTGGCGATGCGTGTAAGTCTAAGCGTATAGCCTCAAAAGAGAACACACAGGAGAGTTTTCTCTCGAAAGAATATGTAAGAATACCACGTTACAAGGAAATACAGTGTTGCAGAGTAAAGACAAATACATATCTATTAGAAATACTTAAACTTTATGTGAAGAAATAACGCATCATACAAAATTATCTTGTATTTTCTAAACAACACATTGTAACTCGAAAAGATTTGGTGTTGTGTATATGTCTAAGCATGTAGCCTCAAAAGAGAACACACAGGAGAGTTTTCTTTCGAAAAAATATGTCAGAATATCACGTTTTAAGGAAATCCCGCATCATGCGAAATTATCTTGTTTTTCTTAAACAACACGTTGTAACTCGAATAGCTTTGGTGTTGCCTGTATGTCTAAGCGTGTAACCTCAAAAGGGAACGCACAGGAGAGTTTTCTCTCGAAAGAATATGTAAGAATACGACGTTATTCTTAGGAAATACAGTGTTGCAGAGTGAAGACAAATATGTACCTATTGGAATTACTTAAAATTACGAGAAGAAATAACGCATCGTGCAAAATTATCTTGTTTTTCCTAAACAACACATTGTAACTCGAAAAGATTTTGAGTTGTGTGTATTTCCAAGCTTGTAGCCTCAAAAGGGAACACACAGGAGAGTTTTCTCTCAAAAAAATATGTCAGAATACCACGTCTTAAGGAAATCCTTCATCGTGCAAAATTATCTTGTTTTTCTTAAACAACACTTTGTAACTCGAAAAGCTTTGGTGTTGCGTGTATGTCTAAGTGTGTAGCCTCAAAAGAGAACGCAAAGGAGAGTTTTTTCTCGAAAGAATATGTAAAAATACCACGTTATAAAGAAATACAGTCTTGCAGATAAAGACAAATACGTACGTATTAGAAATACTTAAACTTTACGAGAAGAAATAATGCATCGTACAATATTATCTTGTAGTTCATAAACAACACGTTGTAACTCTAAAAGATTTGGTGTTGCGTGTATGTCTAAGAGTTTAGCCTTAAAAGAGAACACACAGGATAGTTTTCTGTCGAAAAAATATATCAGAATACCACGTTTTAAGGAAATCCCGCATCGTGGAAATTATCTTGTTTTTCTTAAACACGTTGTAACTCGAAAAGCTTTGGTGTTGCTTGTATGTCTGAGCATGTAGCCCCAAAAGAGAATGAACAGTAGGGTTTTCGCTCGAAAAAATATGTCAGAATACAACGTTTTAAGGAAATCATGCATCGTGCGAAATTATCTTTTTTTTTTTTCCTAACCAACCGGTTGTAACTTGAAAAGTTTTGGTGTTGCGTTTTTGTCTAAGCGTGCAGCCTCAAAAGAGAACGCACAGGAGAGATTTCTCTCGAAAGAATATGTAAGTATATGACGTTATGAGGAAATACAGTGTTGCAGAGTAAAGACACATAAGTACATATTGGAAATACTTAAACTTTATGAGAAGAAATAACGCATCGTGCAACATTATCTGGTTTTTCCTAAACAACACGTTGTAACTCGAAAAGATTTTGTGTTACGTATATGTCTAAGCTTGTAGCCTCAAAAGAGAAGGCGCAGGGGAGTTTTCTCTCAAAAAAATATGTCAGAATACCACTTTTTAAGGAAATCCCTCATCGTGCGAAATTATCTTGTTTTTCTTAAACAACATGTTTTAACTCGAAAAGCTTTGGTGTTTCCTGTATGTCTAAGCGTTTAGCCTCAAAAGATAACACACAGGAGAGTTTTCTCTCGAAAGAATATGTAAGAAAACCACGTTATAAAGAAATACAGTGTTGCAGAGTAAAGACAAATATGTACATATTGCAAATACCTAAAGTTACGAGAAGAAATAATGCATCGTAATAAAATATCTTGTATTTCCTAAACAACACATTGTAACTCAAAAAGATTTAGTGTTGTGTGTATGTCTAAGCTTGTAGCCTCAAAAGAGAACCCACAGGAGAATTTTTTCTCGAAAAAATATGTCAGAATACCACGTTTTAAAGAAAGCCTGCATCATGCGAAATTATCTTGTTTTTCCTAAACAACACGTTGTATCTCGAAAAGCTTTGGTGTTGCGTGTATGTCTAAGCATGTAGCCTCAAAAGAGAACGCACAGGAGAGTTTTCTTTCGAAAGAATACATAAGAATACCTCGTTATAAGGAAATACAGTGTTGCAGATTAAAGACAAATACGTAAGTATTAGAAATACTTAAACATTACGAGAAGAAATAATGCATCGTAAAAAATTATCTTGTATTTACTAAACAACACGTTGTAACTAGAAAAGATTTAGTGCTGTGTGTATGGGTAAATGTGTAGCCTCAAAAGTTAACTCACAGGAGAATTTTCTATCGAAAAAATATGTCAGAATACCACGTTTTAAGAAAATCCCATATCGTGCGAAATTATCTTGTTGTTCCTAAACACTTGTTGTAACTCGAAAAGCTTTGGTGTTGCATTTTTGTCTGAGCATGCAGCCTCAAAAGAGAATGCACAGGACAGTTTTCTCTCGAAAGAATATGTAAGAATACCACGTTATAAGGAAATACAGTGTTGCAGAGTAAAGACAAATACGTACATATTAGAAATACTTAAAATTTATGAGAAGAAATAACGCATCTTCCAAAATTATCTTGTTTTTCCTAAACAACACGTTGTAACTCGAAAAGATTTGGTATTGCGTGTATGACTAAGCGTGTAGCCTCAAAAGAGAACACACATGAGAGATTTCTCTCGAAAAAATATGTCAGAATACCATGTTTTAAGGAAATCCAGCATTGTCCGATATTATCTTGTTTTTCCTAAACCACACGTTTTAACTCGAAAAGCTTTGGTGTTGCGTGTGTGTCTCAGCGTATAGCCTCAAAAGAGAATGCACAGGAGAGTTTTCACTCAAAAGAATATGTCAGAACACCATGTTACAAGGAAATACAGTGTTGCAGAGTAAAGACAAATACGTACATATTAGAAATTCTTAAACTTTACGAGAAGAAATAACTCATCGTACAACATTATCTTGTATTTCCTAAACAACATGTTGTAATTCAAAAATATGTGGAGTTGCGTGTATGTCTAAGCGTGTAGCCTCAAAAGAGAACGCACAGGAGAGTTTTCACTCGAAAGAATATGTAAGAATACCACGTCATAAGGAAATACAGTATTGCAGATTAAAGACAAATACGTACATAATGGAAATACTTAAACTTTACGAGAAGAAATAACGCATCGTGCAAAATTATCTTGTTTTTCCTAAATAACACATTGTAACTTGAAAAGGTTTGGTGTTGTGTGTATGCCTAAGCTTCTAGCCTCAAAAGAGAGCGCACAGGAGAATTTTCTCTCGAAAAAAATATGTCAGAATACCACGTTTAAGTATTTCCTTTACATAAGTATTTGTCTTTACTCTGCAACACTGTATTTCCTTATAACATGGTATTCTTATATATTCTTTTGAGAGAAAACTCTCCTGTGCATTCTCCATTGAGGCTACATACTTAGACATACACGCAACACCAAAACTTTTCAAGTTACAAGGTGTTGTTAAGGAAAAAGAAGATAATTTCACACGATCTGCGATTTCCTTAAAACGGGATATTCGGACATGTTTTGAGTCGGCGGCGGCGGCGGCGGTGGCGGCGGTAGCAGTGGCTGCTCCAGCTGAAGGGCCATCAGCAGTGGAACCAAGGCGACACAGGGTCCAGTTAGGCCCTGCGCCCACGACCACTGACCTTCGCTGACCAGCCGGGCGGCAAGCAACTGCGGTTCTGCGGAGCCTTTCGCTGCACGGAAGCCACTTCAGAACTCGGCTGCCCGCCAGTCAGGAGAGACTCACCGCCATCTTGATCCCGGGCTCCAGAGATCGGTCAGACTGAGGTACACAAACATAATCCTAGGCCCAACACCGCAGGGGTCTGAGCCAGACGGGCGTTGGCCTGCACCCAGGCCCTGGGCTGTTCGAGTGGCCATCGGGGCGCCAACCCAGCCAGGAGTTTTTTTTTTTGCCCCGGCCGGTGCACGCGCCGCCATTTTGCCTACAGGAGCCAGAGTGCTCGGGAGGGCAGAGACTGCTAACAAGCGTAGCCTGAGGCTAACAAAACGGGGTTCTAGGCCCCAAAAGGCACAGGACTGACCCCAAGAACTGGGCGGCTTGGTGGGCCATCTGTGTGTCAACCAGCCCAGGAGGTTATTAGCACAACAGACTCTCCCGGTGCTTTCGCGGAGCTTGGACGCGCACGCCCGCCATCCGGGTCACCTGGCGGACCCAAATAACAGACATAGCCCTAGGGGAACTTTGCTCGGACCTTGGCCTCCCAGGCGTTTGCCTGGACTCAGGGCCCAGGCGACAAGGCTAACCTAGTGTGCGCCAGCCCGGTTGGGGAAATCGGCTGCCCAGCGGAGTGAGCGGAGCACAGGGGAGGTCACAGCAACATTCACCTTCGGAGCTCCCTGGGGGTGCACACGGGTTCCACCTGGTCCACAGACACAATCTGGGGCAAGGCCTCAGGCAGAAGCCCCCAGCTCAACTCTCTCCGCTTCAGATCAGCCTGGGTGGCCGCCACATCTCCAGGTCCCTCAAGAGGCTAGTGGGGGCTTCCGGGCGGCCAGCTGGGAGAAGTCGGTGTGCTCCAATAAATCCTGCGGGCCCCAGCGGGAGCCTTCAGGTGCCTGCTTCGGGATCTGAACAGCCTGGACAACAGCACCCTGTCTATAGGCAGTGCAGAGTGTAAGCTGTGCACCAGAGGCCAACGGGGAAGGGACAGCTTGCACTGGTGAGTCCAGCACTGACAAGACCAAGTAACACCAGTGAGAGCCAGATGGCAAAAGGCAAACGCAGAAACGTCACTAACAGAAATCAAGGCAATATGGCAACATCTGAACCAAATTCTCCTCTACCAGCAAGTCCTGGATACCCCATCACACCAGTAAAACAAGATTTGGATTTAAAATCACTGGTCATGATGCTGGTACAGGAACACATGAAGGACATTGAGGAGAAAATGGATCAAAAGTTAGAAGCCCTTGCAAGGGAAACACAAAAATCATTGAAAGAAATCCAGGAGAATACAAAAGCCAACAAGGAGGAAATGCAAAAAACACTTAAAGAAATACAGGAGAACTTTGCTCAACAGGCTGAGGTCATGAAAGACGAAACACAAAAATCTCTTAAAGAAATACAGGAGAACTTTGGTCAACAGGCTGAGCTCATGAAAGAGGAAACACAAAAATCTCTTAAAGAATTACAGGAAAACACAAACATGCAAGGGAAGGAGCTAAGCAAAACCATCCAGGATCTAAAATCAGAAGTAGAAACAACTAAGAAAACTCAAAGGGAGACAACTTTGGAGATAGAAAGCCTTGGGAAGAAATCAGGGGACAGAGATGCAAATATCAACAACAGAATACAAGAGATAGAAGAAAGAATCTCAGATGCTGAAGATTCCATAGAAACCATGGACTCAACAGTTAAAGAAAATGCAAAGTGCAAAAAGCTTGTAACCCAAAATATCCAGGAAATCCAGGACACAATGAGAAGACCAAACCTAAGGATTATAGGCATAGATGAGAGTGAAGATTTACAACTTAAAGGGCCAGCAAATATCTTCAATAAAATTATGGAAGAAAACTTCCCTAACCTAAAGAGAGAGATGCCCATGAATATACAAGAAGCCTACAGAACTCCAAACAGACTGGACCAGAACAGAAATACTTCCCGTCACATAATAATCAAAACACCAAATGTTCTAAACAAAGAAAGAATACTAAAGGCAGTAAGAGAAAAAGGCCAAGTAACATATAAAGGAAGACCTATCAGAATCACAGCAGACTTTTCACCTGAGACTATGAAGGCTAGAAGGTCCTGGGCAGATCTCATGCAGACTCTAAGAGAACACAAATGCCAACCAAAACTACTATATCCAGCAAAACTCTCAATCACCATAGATGGAGAAACTAAGATATTTCACGACAAAACCAAGTTCACCCAATATCTATCCACAAACCCAGCCCTAAAAAGGATAATAGGAGGACAACACCAATACAAGGAGGGAAACTCCACCCTGAAAAAAGCAAGATAGTAACCTTTCATCAAACCCAAATAAGTTAAGCAATCAAATTTAAAAAATAACGTCAAAAATGATAGGAAGTAACAATCACTATTCCTTAATATCTCTTAACATCAATGGACTCAATGCCCCAATAAAAAGACACAGACTAACTGACTGGATACGTAAACAGGACCCTACATTTTGCTGCTTACAGGAAACACACCTCAGGGTCAAAGACAAACACTACCTTAGAGTAAAAGGCTGGAAGACAATTTTACAAGCAAATGGTCTCAGGAAACAAGCTGGAGTAGCCATTTTAATATCAGATAAAATTGACTTTCAACCCAAAGTCATCAAAAGAGACTCTGAGGGACACTTCTTGCTGGTCAAAGGAAAAATTCAACAAGAAGAACTCTCAATCCTGAACATCTATGCTCCAAATGCAAGGGCACCCTCTTTCATAAAAGAAACTTTATTAAAACTCAAAGCACACATTGCACCTAACACAATAATTGTGGGTGACTTCAACACTGCACTTTCCTCAATGGACCGATCAGGAAAACAGAAACTAAACAAGGACACAATGAAACTAATTGAAGCTTTGGACCAATTAGATTTAACTGATATATATAGAACATTCTATCCTAAAACAAAAGAATATACCTTTTTTTCAGCACCTCATGGTACCTTCTCCAAAATCGACCATATAATTGGTCACAAGACAGACCTCAACAAATATAAAAAGATAGAACTAATCCCATGCCTCCTATCTGATCACTATGGAATAAAAGTGGTCTTCAATAGCAACAGAAACAACAGAAAACCCACAAACACGTGGAGATTGAACAATACTCTACTCAATGACACCTTGGTCAAGGAAGAAATAAAGAAAGAAATTAAAGACTTTTTAGAACACAATGAAAATGAAAACACAACATACCCAAATCTATGGGACACAATGAAAGCAGTGCTAAGAGGAAAACTCATAGCCCTGAGTGCCTCCAAAAAGAAAATGGAGAGAGCATACATTACCAACTTAATGACACACCTGAAAGCCCTAGAACAAAAAGAAGCTATTTCACCCAGGAGGAGTAGAAGGCAGGAAATCATCAAACTCAGGGCCGAAATCAATCAAGTAGAAACAAAGAGAACCATACAAAAAATCAACAAAACTAGGAGCTGGTTCTTTGAGAAAATCAACAAGATAGATAAACCCTTAGCCAGACTGACCAAAGGGCACAGAGAAAGTATCCAAATTAACAAACTTAGAAATGAAAAGGGAGACATAACAACGGAAACTGAGGAAATCCAAAAAATCATCAGATCCTACTACAAGAGCCTGTACTCAACACAACTGGAGAATTTGGAGGAAATGGACAATTTCCTTGACAGATACCAAATACCAAAATTAAATCAGGACCAACTAGACCATCTAAACAGTCCCATAAAGCCTAAAGAAATAGAAGGAGTCATAGAAAGTCTTCCAACCAAAAAAAGCACAGGACCAGATGGTTTCAGTGCAGAATTCTACCAGACCTTCAAAGAAGAGTTAACACCAATACTCTTCAAACTATTCCACAAAATAGAAACAGAAGGAACACTACCCAATTCCTTCTACGAAGCCACAATTACGCTGATACCAAAGCCACACAAAGATCCAACAAAGAAAGAGAACTTCAGACCAATTTCCCTTATGAACATCGATGCAAAAATACTCAACAAAATTCTTGCCAACCGAATCCAAGAACACATCAAAACGATCATCCACCATGATCAAGTAGGCTTTATCCCGGGAATGCAGGGTTGGTTCAATATACGGAAATCCATCAATACAATCCACTACATAAACAAACTCAAAGAACAAAACCACATGGTCATTTCACTGGATGCTGAAAAAGCATTTGACAAAATTCAGCATCCTTTCATGCTTAAAGTCTTGGAGAGAACAGGAATTCAAGGCCCATACCTAAACATAGTAAAAGCAATATACAGCAAACCGGTAGCCAGCATCAAACTAAACGGAGAGAAACTTGAAGCAATCCCACTGAAATCAGGGACCAGACAAGGCTGCCCCCTTTCTCCTTATCTTTTCAATATTGTACTTGAGGTACTAGCTCGGGCAATTCGACAACATAAGGAGGTCAAAGGGATACAAATTGGAAAGGAGGAAGTCAAACTATCATTATTTGCAGACGACATGATCGTCTACCTAAGTGACCCAAAGAACTCCACTAGAGAGCTCCTACAGCTGATAAACAACTTCAGCAAAGTGGCAGGTTACAAAATCAACTCAAGCAAATCAGTGGCCTTCCTATACTCAAAGGATAAGCAGGCTGAGAAAGAAATTAGGGAAATGACCCCCTTCACAATAGCCACAAACAGTATAAAGTATCTTGGGGTGACTCTTACCAAACATGCGAAAGATCTGTATGGCAAGAACTTCAAGACTCTGAAGAAGGAAATGGAAGAAGACCTCAAAAAATGGGAAAACCTCCCATGCTCATGGATCGGTAGAATCAATATAGTTAAAATGGCCATTTTGCCTAAAGCACTATACAGATTCAATGCAATACCCATCAAAATCCCAACTCAATTCTTCACAGAGTTAGAAAGAGCAATTATCAAATTCATCTGGAACAACAAAAAACCCAGGATAGCTAAAACTATTCTCAGCAACAAAAGAAAATCTGGGGGAATCAGTATCCCTGACCTCAAGCAATACTACAGAGCAATAGTGTTAAAAACTGCATGGTATTGGTACAGTGACAGGCAGGAGGATCAATGGAACAGGATTGAAGATCCAGAAATGAACCCACACACCTATGGCCACTTGATCCTCGACAAAGAGGCTGAAAACATCCAATGGAAAAAAGATAGCCTTTTCAACAAATGGTGCTGGTTCAACTGGAGGTCAGCATGCAGAAGAATGCGAATTGATCCATCCTTGTCTCCTTGTACTAAGCTCAAATCCAAATGGATCAATGACCTCCACATAAAGCCAGACACTCTGAAGCTAATAGAAAAGAAACTGGGGAAGACCCTTGAGGACATCGGTACAGGGAGAAAGTTTCTGAACAGAACACCAATAGCGTATGCTCTAAGAGCAAGAATTGACAAATGGGACCTCATAAGGTTACAGAGTTTCTGTAAGGCAAAGGACACCATCAAGAGGACAGATCGGCAACCAACAAATTGGGAAAAGATCTTCACCAATCCTACATCAGATAGAGGGCTAATATCCAATATATATAAAGAACTCAAGAAGTTAGACTCCAGAAAACCGAACAACCCTATTAAAAAATGGGGTACAGAGTTAAACAAAGAATTCTCACCTGAAGAACTTCGGATGGCGGAGAAGCATCTTAAAAAATGCTCCACTTCATTAGTCATTAGGGAAATGCAAATCAAAACAACCCTAAGATTTCATCTTACATCAGTCAGAATGGCTAAGATTAAAAATTCAGGAGACAGCAGGTGTTGGAGAGGGTGCGGAGAAAGAGGAACACTCCTCCACTGCTGGTGGGGTTGCAAATTGGTACAACCACTCTGGAAAGCAATCTGGCGGTTCCTCCGAAAACTGGGCACCTCACTTCCAGAAGATCCTGCTATACCACTCCTGGGCATATACCCAGAGGATTCCCCACCATGTAATAAGGATACATGCTCTACTATGTTCATAGCAGCCCTATTTATAATTGCCAGATGCTGGAAAGAACCCAGGTATCCCTCAACAGAAGAGTGGATACAAAAAATGTGGTATATCTACACAATGGAGTACTATTCAGCCATTAGAAACAATGAATTCATGAAATTCTTAGGCAAATGGATGGAGCTAGAGAACATCATACTAAGTGAGGTAACCCAGACTCAAAAGGTGAATCATGGTATGCACTCACTAATAAGTGGTTATTAACCTAGAAAACTGGAATACCCAAAACATAATCCACACATCAAATGAGATACAAGAAGAAAGCAGGAGTGGTCCCTGGTTCTGGAAAGACTCAGTGAAACAGTATTTGGCAAAACCAGAACGGGGAACTGGGAAGGGGTGGGAGGGAGGACAGGGGAAGAGAAGGGGGCTTACGGGACTTTCGGGGAGGGGGGGGGGGGGCTAGAAAAGGGGAAATCATTTGAAATGTAAATAAATTATATCAAATAAAAAAAAATAAAATAAAAAAAAAAAAGAAAAACAAGATAATTTTGCACGATGCGGGATTTCCATAAATCGTGGTATTCTGACATATTTTTTCTAGAGAAATCTCTCCTGTGCGTTCTCTTCTGAGGCTACATGCTTAGACATACACGCAACACCATATCTTTTCGAGTTACAACGTGTTGTTTAGAAAATACAAGATAATTTTGTACGATGCTTTATTTGTTCCCTTAATGTTTAAGTGTTTCTAATACGTATTTATTTGTCTTTACTCTACAACACTGTATTTCCTTGAACCGTGGTATTCTTACATATTGTTATGAGAGAAAACTCTCCTGTGCGTTCTCTTTTGAGGCTGCACGCTTAGACAAAACGCAACACCAAAGCTTTTCGATTTACAACAAGTTGTTTAGGAAAAACAAGATAATTTCACAAGATATTGGATTTTCTTAAAACGTGGTATTCTGACATATTTTTTCGAGAGAAAAGTCTCCTGTGCATTCTCTTTTGAGGCTACATGCTTAGACATACACGCAACACCAAAGCTTTTCGAATTAAAACGTGTTGTTTAGGAAAAACAAGATAATATCGCACGATGCAGGATTTCCTTAAAACATGGTATTCTGATATATTTTTTCAAGAGAAATTTCTCCTGTGGATTCTCTTTTGAGGCTACACGCTTAGACATACACGCCACACCAAATCTTTTCGAGTTACATCGTGTTGTTTAGGAAATACTACGTAATTTTTTATGATGTGTTATTTCTTCTCATAAAGTTTAAGTATTTCTAATATGGACGTATTTGTCTTTACTCTGCAAAATTGTATTTCCTTGTAACGTGGTATTCTTACATATTCTTGCAAGAGAAAACTCTCCTGTGCATTCTCTTTTGAGGCTGCACCCTTAGACATACACGCAACACCAAAACTTTTAGAGTTACATCGTGTTGTTTAGGAAAAACAAGATAATTTCGCACAATGTGGGATTTCCTTAAAACGTGGCATTCTGACATATTTTTTTCTAGAGAAAACTCTCCTGTGCGTTCTCTTTTGCGCTACAAGCTTAGACATACACGCAACACCAAATCTTTTCGAATTTCAACTTGTTGTTTAGGAAATACAACATAATTTTTTATGGAGCATTATTTCTTCTCATAAAGTTTAAGTATTTCTAATACGTAAGAATTTGTCTTTACTCTGAAACACTGTATTTCCTTGTAACATGGTGTTCTGACATATTCTTTCGAGAGAAAACTCTACTGTGCGTTCTCTTCTGAGGCTACACATTTAGACATACACGCAACACAAAAGCTTTTCGAGTTAAAACGTATTGTTTAGAAAAAACAAGATAATATCGCACAATGCTGGATTTCCTTCAAACGTGGTATTCTAACATATTTTTTCTAGAGAAAACTCTCCTGTGCGTTCTCTTTTGAGGCTACACGCTTAGTCATAAACGCAACACCAAATCTTTTCGAGTTACATCGTGTTGTTTAGGAAAAACAAGATAATTTTGCATGATGCGTTATTTCTTCTCATAAAGTTTAAGTATTTCTTTTTTTTTCAGCTATTTTTTTATTCAATATAATTTATTTACATTTCAAATGATTTCCCCTTTTCTAGCCCCCCACACTCCCCGAAAGTCCCATAAGCCCCCTTCTCTTCTCCTGTCCTCCCACACACCCCTTCCCACTTCCCCGTTCTGGTTTTGCCAAATACTGTTTCACTGAGTCTTTCCAGAACCAGGGGCCACTCCTCCTTTCTTCTTGTACCTCATTTGATGTGCGGATTATGTTTTGGGTATTTCAGTTTTCTAGGTTAATATCCACTTATTAGTGAGTGCATACCATGATTCACCTTTTGAGTCTGGGTTACCTCACTTAGTATGATGTTCTCTAGCTCCATCCATTTGCCAAAAATTTCATGAATTCATTGTTTCTAATGGCTGGATAGTACTCCATTGTGTGGATATACCACATTTTTTGCATCTACTCTTCTGTTGAGGGATACCTGGGTTCTTTCCAGCATCTGGCAATTATAAATAGGACTGCTATGAACATAGTAGAGTATGTATCCTTATTACATGGTGGGGAGTCTTCTGGGTATATGCCCAGGAGTGGTATAGCAGGATCTTCTGGAAGTGAGGTGCCCAGTTTTCGGAGGAACCGCCAGACTGCTTTGCAGAGTGGTTGTACCAATTTGCAACCCCACCAGCAGTGGAGGAGTGTTCCTCTTTCTCCACACCCTCTCCAACACTTGCTGTCTCCTGAATTTTTAATATTAGCCATTCTGACTGGTGTAAGATGAAATCTTAGGGTTGTAAGTATTTCTAATACATTCGTATTTGTCTTTACTCTGCAACACTGTATTCCGTTATAACGTAGAATTCTTACATATTCTTTTGAGAGAAAACTCTCCTGTGTGTTCTCTTTTGAGGCTACATGCTTAGACATACACGCAACACCAAAGCTTTTCGAGTTAAAACGTGTTGTTTAGGAAAAACAACATAATTTCACATGCTACGCTATTTCCTTAAAACGTGGTATTCTGACATATTATGTCGAGAGAAAATTCCTCTGTGGGTTCTCTTTTGAAGCTACATGTTTAGACAACCAAGCAACACCAAATCTTTTTGAGTTATAACATGTTGTTTAGGAAAAAAAAGATAATTTCGCACGATGCGGGATTTCCTTAAAATGTGGTATTCTGACATATTTTTTGAGAGAAAAATCTCCTGTGGGTTCTCTTTTGAGGCTACACATTTAGACATACAGGCAACTTAAAATCCTTTTGAGTTACAACGTGTTGTTTAGGAAAAACAAGATAATTTTGGACGATGCGTTATTTCTTCTCGTAAATTTTAAGTATTTCTAATACGTATGTATTTGTCTTTTCTCTGCAACACTGTATTTGCTTATAATGTGGTATTCTTACATATTTTATCGAGAGTAAACTCTCCTGTGCGTTCTCTTTTGAGGCTACACGCTTAGACATACAAGCAACACCAAAGCTTTTCAAGTTACAATGTGTTAATTAGGAAAAACAAGATAATTTCGCACGATGCGTAATTTCCTTAAAACGGGGTATTCTGACATGTTTTTTCGAATGAAAACTCTCCTGTGAGTTCTCTTTTGACGGTAGAAGATTAAGCATACACGCAACACCAATTCTTTTCGAGTTACAACGTGTTATTTAGGAAAAACAAGATAATTTTCACGATGCGTTATTTCTTCTCGTAAGTTTAAGTATTTCCAATATGTATGTATTAGTCTTTAATCTGCAATACTGTATTTCCTTGTAATGTGGTATTCTTACATATTCTTTCGAGTGAAAACTCTCCTGCGCGTTCTCTTTTGAGGCTTCACCCTTAGACATACACGCAACTCCACATCTTTTCGAGTTACAACGTGTTGTTTAGGAAATACAAGATAATACTGTACGATGAGTTATTTCTTTTCGTAAAGTTTAAGTATTTCTAATACGTACGTATTTGTCTTTACTCTGCAACACTGTATTTCCTTGTAACATGGTGTTCTGACATATTCTTTCGAGAGAAAACTCTCCTGTTCATTCTCTTCTGAAGATACACACTTAGACATACACGCAACACCAAAGCTTTTCGAGTTAAAACGTGTTGTTTAGGAAAAACAAGATAATATTGCATGATGTGATATTTCTTCTCCTAAAGTTTAAGTATTTCTAATACATACGAATTTGTCTTTACTGTGCAACACTGTATTCTGTTATAGCGTGGAATTCTTACATATTCTTTCGAGAGAAATCTCTCCTGTGCGTTCTATTTTGAGGCTACATGCTTAGACATACACGCAACATTAAAGCTTTTCGAATTACAAAGTGTTGTTTGGGAAAAACAAGATAATTTCGCATAATGCGGTATTCCCTTAAAACTTGGTGTTCTGAAATTTTTTTCGAGAGGAAATTCTCCTGTGGGTTCTCTTTTGAGTCTAAACATTTAGACATACACGCAACACCAAATCTTTTCGAGTTACAACGTGTTGATTAGGAAAAAAAAAGATAATTTTTCACGATGCATTATTTCCTCTCGTAAATTTTAAGTATTTCTAATACTTACGTATTTGTCTTTTCTCTGCAACACTGTATTTCAACATATCGTGGTATTGTTACATATTCTTTCGAGAGAAAACTCTCCTCTTCACTCTCTTTTGAGGCTACACGCTTAGACATACACGCAACACCAAAGCATTTCGAGTTACAACGTGTTGTTTAGGAAAAACAAGATAATTCTGCACGATGCGGGATTTCCTTAAAACGAGGTATTTTGACATATTTTTTCGAGGGAAAATTCTCCTGTGGGTTCTCTTTTTAGGCTACACATTTAGACTTACAAGCAACACCAAATCTTTTCGAGTTACAACGTGTTGTTTAGGATATACAAGATAATTTTTTATGATGCGTTATCTCTTCTCGTACATTTTAAGTATTTCTAATACGTACGTATTTGTCTTTACTCTGCCACACTGTATTTGCTTATCACGTGGTATTCTTACATATTTTTTCGAGAGTAAACTCGCCTGTGCATTCTCTTTTGAGGCTACATGCTTAGACATACACACAACAGCAAAGCTTTTCAAGTTACAATGTGTTGTATAGGAAAAACAAGATAATTTCTCACGATGCGGGATTTCCTTAAAACGTTGTATATTGACATATTTTTTCGAGAGAAAACACTCCTGTGCATTCCTTTTGAGGCCACCAGCTTAGACATACACATAACACCAAATCTTTTCGAGTTACAACGTGCTGTTTAGGAAAAACAAGATAATTTTGCACGATGCATTATTTCATCTCGTAAATTTTAGGTATATCTAATACTTACGTATTTGTCTTTACTCTGCAACACTGTATTTCTACATAACGTGGTATTCTTACATATTCTTTCGAGAGAAAACTCTCCTCTTCATTCTCTTTTGAGGCAACATGCTTAGACATACACGAAACACCAAAGCATTTCGAGTTACAACGTGTTGTTTAGGAAAAACAAGATAATTTCGCACGATGCGGGATTTCCTTAAAACGTGTTATTCTGACATATTTTTTTGAGGGAAAATTCTCCTGTGGGTTCTCTTTTGAGGCTACACATTTAGACTTACAAGCAACACCAAATCTTTTCGAGTTACAAAGTGTTGTTTAGGAAAAACAAGATAATTTCGCAAGATGCGGGATTTCCTTAAAACGTGGTATTCTTACATATTCTTTCGAGAGAAAACTCTCCTGTGCATTCTCTATTGAGGCTGCACCCTTATACATACACACAACACCAAATCTTTTCGAGTTACAACGTGTTGTTTAGGAAAAACAAAATAATTTTGCACGATGCATTATTTCTTCTCAGAAATTTTAAGTATTTCTAATACTTACATATTTGTCTTTACTCTGCCACACTCTATTTCTTAATAACGTGGTATTCTTACATATTCTTTCGAGAGAAAACTCTCCTCTTCATTCTCTTTTGAGGCTACACGCTTAGACATACACGCAACACCAAAGCATTTCGAGTTACAACGTGTTGTTTAGGAAAAACAAGATAATTTCGCATGATGCGGGATTTCCTTAAAATGTGGTATTCTGACATATTTTTTCGAGGGAAAATTCTCTTGTGGGTCCTCTTTTGAGGCTAAACATTTAGATGTACAAGCAAAACCAAATGTTTTCGAGTTACAACGTGTTGTTTAGGATATACAAGATAATTTTTATGATGCGTTATTTCTTCTCGTATATTTTAAGTATTTCTAAAACGTACATATTTGTCTTTACTCTGCAACACTGTATTTGCTTATAACGTGGTATTCTTCCATATTCTTTCGAGAGAAAACTCTCCTGTGCATTCTTCTTTGAGGCTACATGCTTAGACATACACACAACACCAAAACTTTTCAAGTTACAAGTTTTGTTTAGGAAAAAGAAGATAATTTCACACGATCTGTGATTTCCTTAAAACGGGGTACTCTGACATGTTTTTTCGAGAGAAAACTCTCCTGCGCGTACTCTTTTGAGGCTAGAAGCTTAGACATACACGCAACACCAAATCTTTTCGAGTTACATCGTGTTATTTAGGAAAAACAAGATAATTTTGCACGATGCATTATTTCTTCTCATAAAGTTTAAGTATTTCCAATATGTACGTATTTGTCTTTAATATGCAACACTGTATATCCTTTTAACGGGGTATTCTTATATATTCTTTCGAGAGAAAACTCTCCTGTGCGTTCGCTTCTGAGGCTACACACTTAGACATACCCGCAACACCAAAGCTTTTCGAGTTACAAAGTGTCGTTTAGGAAAAACAAGATAATTTTGCACGATGCTGGATTTCCTAATAACGGGGTATTCTGACATATTTTTTCGAGAGAAAACTCTCCTGTGCGTTCTCTTTTGAGGCTACACGCTTAGACATACTCGCAACACCAAATCTTTTCGAGTTACAACATGTTGTTTTAGAAAAACAAGATAATTTTGCACTATGCGTTATTTCTTCTCATAAAGTTTAAGTATTTCCAATAAGTACGTATTTGTCTTTACTCTGCAACACTGTATTTCCTTATAACGTGGTATTCTTACATATTCTTTCGAGAGAAAATTCTCCTGTGTGTTCTCTTTTGAGGCTGCACGCATAGACATACACGCAACACCAAAGCTTTTCGAGTTACAACTTGTTGTTAAGGAAACAGAAATAATTTTGCAAGATGCGGGATTTCCTTAAAACCTGATATTCTTACATATTCTTTCGAGAGAAAACTCTCCTGTGCGTTCTTTTTTGAGGCTGCACTCTTATACATACAGGCAACACCAAAGCTTTTCGAGTTACAACGTGTTGTTTAGGAAAAACAAAATAATTTTGCACGATTCATTATTTCTTCTCGTAAATTTTTTAGTATTTCTAATACTTACGTATTTGTCTTTACTCTGCAACACTGTATTTCTTCATAACGTGGTATTCTTACATATTCTTTCGAGAGAAAACTCTCCTCTTCATTCTCTTTTGAGGCTAAACGCTTAGACATACACGCAACAGCAAAGCATGTCGAGTTGTGACGTGTTGTTTAGCAAAAACAAGATAATATTGCACGATGCGGGATTTCTTTAAAACATGGTATTCTGACATATATTTGGAGGGAAAATTCTCCTGTGGGTTCTCTTTTGAGGCTACCCATTTAGACTTACAAGTAACACCAAATCTTTTTGAGTTACAACGTGTTGTTTAGGATATACAAGATAATTTTTATGATGTGTTATTTCTTCTCGTACATTTTTAAGTATTTCTAATATGAACATATTTGTCTTTACTCTGCAACACTGTATTTGCTTATCACATGGTATTCTTACATATTCTTTCGAGAGTAAACTCGCCTGTGTGTTCTCTTTTGAGGCTACACGCTTAGACATACACGCAACACCAAAGCTTTTCAAGTTACAACGTGTTGTTAGGAAAAACAAGATAATTTAGCACCATGCGGGATTTCCTTAAAACGTGGTATATTGACATATTTTTTCGAGAGAAAACACTCCTGTGCGTTCTTCTTTGAGGCCCCCAGCTTAGATATACACGTAAAACCAAATCTTTTCGAGTTACAACATGTTGTTTAGGAAACACAAGATAATTTTGCACGATGACTTATTTCTTCTCTTAAAGTTTAAGTATTTCCAATACGTACGTATTTGTCTTTACTCTGCAACACTGTATTTCCTTATAACATGGTATTCTTACATATTCTATCGAGAGAAAATATTCCTATGCGTTCTCTTTTGAGGCTGCATGCTTAGACATACACGCAACACCAAAGTTTTTCGAGTTACAACGTGTTGTTAAGGAAAAACAAGATAATTTCGCAAGATGCTGGATTTCCTTAAAACGTGATATTCTTACATATTCTTTCGAGAAAAACCTCTCCTGTGCGTTCTCCTTTGAGGCTGCACGCTTAGACATACACGCAACACCAAATCTTTTCGAGTTACAACATGTTGCTTAGGAAAAACAAGATAATTTCGCACGATGCAAGATTTCCTTAAAACGTGGTATTCTGACATATTTTGTCAATAGAAAACTATCCTTTGCCTTCTCTTTGGTGGCTACAAGCTTAGACATGCACGCAACACCAATTTTTTTTTTGAATTTCAACTTGCTGTTTAGGAAATACAAGATAATTTTGTACGGAGCGTTATTTCTTCTCATAAAGATTAAGTATTTCTAATACATACGTATTTGTTTTTACTCTGCAACACTGTAATCCGTTATAACGTGGAATTCTTACATATTCTTTTGAGAGAAAACTCTCCTGTGCATTCTCTTTTGAGGCTACACGCATAGACATACACGCAACTCCAAAGCTTTTCGAGTTACAACATGTTGCTTAGGAAAAACAATATAATTTCGCATTATGTGGTATTTCCTTAAAACGTGGTATTCTGACATATTTTTTTGAGAGAAAATTCTCCTGTGGGTTCTCTTTTGAGGCTACACGCTTACACATACACACAACATCAAAGCTTTTCGAGTTACAAAGTGTTGTTTAAGAAAAACAAGATAATTTCGCACGATGCAGGATTGCCTTAAAACGTGGTATTCTGACATATTTTTTCGAGAGAAAATTCTCCTGTCGGTTCTCTTTTGTGGCTACACATTTAGAATTACAAGCAACACCAAATCTTTTCAGGTTATAACGTGTTGTTTAGGATATACAAGATAATATAGTACGATGCGTTATTTCTTCTCGCAAAGTTTAAGTATGTCTAATATGTATGTGTTTGTCTTTACTCTACAACACTGTATTTGCTTATAACGTGGTATTCTTTCATATTCTTTCAAGAGAAAACTCTCCTGTGCATTCTCCATTGAGGCTACATACTTAGACATACACGCAACACCAAAACTTTTCAAGTTACAAGGTGTTGTTAAGGAAAAAGAAGATAATTTCACACGATCTGCGATTTCCTTAAAACGGGATATTCGGACATGTTTTTTCGAGAGAAAACTCTCCTGCGCGTACTCTTTTGAGGCTAGAAGCTTAGACATACACGCAACACCAAAGCTTTTCGAGTTACAACGTGTTGTTTAGGAAAAACAAGATAATTTCGCATTATGTGGTATTTCCTTAAAACGTGGTATTCTGACATATTTTTTTGAGAGAAAATTGTCCTGTGGGTTCTCTTTTGAGGCTACACGCTTACACATACACACAACATCAAAGCTTTTCGAGTTACAAAGTGTTGTTTAAGAAAAACAAGATAATTTCGCACGATGCAGGATTGCTTTAAAACTTGGTATTCTGACATATTTTTTCGAGAGAAAATTCTCCTGTGGGTTCTCTTTTGAGGCTACACATTTAGACTTACAAGCAACACCAAATCTTTTCAGGTTATAACGTGTTGTTTAGGATATACAAGATAATATAGTACTATGCGTTATTTCTTCTCGCAAAGTTTAAGTATGTCTAATACGTATGTGTTTGTCTTTACTCTACAACACTGTATTTGCTTATAACGTGGTATTCTTTCATATTCTTTTGAGAGAAAACTCTCCTGTGCATTCTCTTTTGAGGCTACATGCTTAGACATACACGCAACACCAAAACTTTTCAAGTTACAAGGTGTTGTTAAGGAAAAAGAAGATACTTTCACACGATCTGCGATTTCCTTAAAACGGGGTATTCGGACATGTTTTTTTTTTGAGAGAAAACTCTCCTTCGTGTACTCTTTTGAGGCTAGAAGCTTAGACAAACACGCAACACCAAAGTTTTTCGAGTTACAACGTGTTGTTTAGGAAAAACAAGATAATTTCTCATTATGTGGTATTTCCTTAAAACGTGGAATTCTGACATATTTTTTGAGAGAAAATTCTCCTGTGGGTTTTCTTTTGAGGCTACACGCTTACACATACACACAACATCAAAGCTTTTCGAGTTACAAAGTGTTGTTTAAGAAAAACAAGATAATTTCGCACGATGCAGGATTGCCTTAAAACGTGGTATTCTGACATATTTTTTCGAAAGAAAATTCTCCTGTGGGTTCTCTTTTGAGGCTACACATTTAGACTTACAAGCAACACCAAATCTTTTCAGGTTATAACGTGTTGTTTAGGATATACTAGATAAAATAATACGATGCGTTATTTCTTCTCGCAAAGTTTAAGTATGTCTAATACATATGTGTTTGTCTTTACTATACAACACTGTATTTGCTTATAACGTGGTATTCTTTCATATTCTGTCGAGAGACAACTCTCCTGTGCATTGTCCTTTGAGGCTACATGCTTAGACATACACGCAACACCAAAACTTTTCAAGTTGCAAGGTGTTGTTAAGGAAAAATAAGATAATTTCACACGGTCTGTGATTTCCTTAAAACGGGATATTCAGACATGTTTTTTCGAGAGAAAATCTCCTGTGCGTACTCTTTTGAGGCTAGAAGCTTAGACATACAAGAAACACCAAATCTTTTCGAGTTACATCGTGTTATATAGGAAAAACAAGATAATTTTGCACGATGCGTTATTTCTTCTCATAAAGTTTAAGTATTTCCATTATGTACGTATTTGTCTTTAATATGCAACACTGTATATCTGTTTAACGGGGTATTCTTACATATTCTTTCGAGAGAAAACTCTCCTGTGCGTTCTCTTCTGAGGCTACATGCTTAGACATACACGCAACACCAAAACTTTTCAAGTTACAAGGTGTTGTTAAGGAAAAAGAAGATAATTTCACACGTTCTGCGATTTCCTTAAAACGGGATATTCGGACATGTTTTTTCGAGAGAAAACTCTCCTGCGCGCGTACTCTTTTGAGGCTAGAAGCTTAGACATACACGCAACACCAAAGCTTTTCGAGTTACAACGTGTTGTTTAGGAAAAACAAGATAATTTCGCATTATGTGGTATTTCCTTAAAACGTGGTATTCTGACATATTTTTTTGAGAGAAAACTCTCCTGTGCGTTCTCTTTTGAGGCTAAACGCTTACACATACACGCAACACCAAATCATTTCGAGTTACATCGTGTTATTTAGGAAAAACAAGATGAGTTATTTCTTCTCATAAAGTTTAAGTATTTCCAATATGTACGTATTTGTCTTTAATATGCAACACTGTATATCCTTTTAACGGGTATTCTTACATATTCTTTCAAGAGAAAACTCTCCTGTGCGTTCTCTTCTGAGGCTACACACTTAGACATACACGCAACACCAAAGCTTTTCGAGTTACAACGTGTTGTTTAGGAAAAACAAGATAAATTCGCACAATGCGGGATTTCCTAATAACGTGGTATTCTGACATATTTTTTTCGAGAGAAAACTCTCCTGTTCATTCTCTTTTGAGGCCACACGCTTAGACATATTCGCAACACCAAATCTTTTCGAGTTACAACGTGTTGTTTAGGAAAAACAAGATAATTTTCACGTTGCATTATTTCTTCTTGTAAAGCTTAAGTATTTCCAATACGTACATATTTGTCTTTACTCTGCAACACTGTATTTCCTTATAACGTGATATTCTTACATATTCTTTCGAGAGAAAATTCTCCTGTGCATTCTCTTTTGAGGCTGCACGCTTAGACATACACGCAACACCAAAGCTTTTCGAGTTACAACGTGTTGTTTAGGAAAAACAAGGTAATTTTGCACGATGCATTATTTCATCTTGTAAATTTTAAGTATGTCTAATACTTAACGTATTTGTCTTTACTCTGCAACTCTGTATTTCTACATAACGTGGTATTCTTACATATTCTTTCGAGAGAAAATTCTCCTCTTCATTCTCTTTTGAGGCAACACACTTAGACATACACGAAACACCAAAGCATTTCGAGTTACAACGTGTTGTTTGGGAAAAACAAGATAATTTCGCACGATGCGGGATTTCCTTAAAACGTGGTATTCTGACATATTCTTTCGAGCGAAAACTCTCCTGTGCGTTCTCTATTGAGGCTGCACCCTTATACATACACGCAACACCAAAGCTTTTTGAGTTACAACGTGTTGTTTAGGAAAAACAAGATAATTTTGCACGATGCATTATTTCTTCTCGTAAATTTTTAGTATTTCTAATACTTACATATTTGTCTTTGCTCTGCCACACTGTATTTCTTCATAACGTGGTATTCTTACATAATCTTTCAAGAGAAAACTCTCCTCTTCATTCTCTTTTGAGGCTACACGCTTAGACATACACGCAACACCAAAGCATTTCGAGTTACAACATGTTGTTTAGGAAAACCAAGATAATTTCGCACGATGTGGGATTTCCTTAAAACGTGGTATTCTGACATATTTTTTCGAGGGAAAATTCTCTTGTGGGTTCTCTTTTGAGGCTACACTTTTAGATTTACAAGCAACAAGAAATGTTTTCGAGTTACAACGTGTTGTTTAGGATATACAAGATAATTTTTATGATGTGTTATTTCTTCTCGTACATTTTAAGTATTTCTAATACGTACATATTTGTCTTTACTCTGCAACACTGTATTTGATTATCACGTGGTATTCTTACATAGTCTTTCTAGAGTAAACTTGCCTGGCGTTCTCTTTGAGGCTACATGCGTAGACATACACGCAACACCAAAGCATTTCAAGTTACAACTTGTTGTTTAGGAAAAACAAGATAATTTCGCTCCATACAGGATTTCCTTAAAACGTGGTATATTGACATATTTTTTCGAGAGAAAACACTCCTGTGCATTCTCTTTTGAAACAACCAGCTTAGACATACACATAACACCAAATCTTTTCGAGTTACAACGTGTTTTTTAGGAAAAACAAGATAATTTTGCATGATGACTTATTTCTTCTCTTAAAGTTTAAGTATTTCCAATACTTACTTATTTGTCTTTACTCTGCAACACTGTATTTCCTTATAATGTGGTATTCTTACATATTCTTTCGAGAGAAAATTCTCCTATGCGTTCTCTTTTGAGGCTGCACGCTTAGACATACACACAACACCAAAGCTTTTCGAGTTACAACGTGTAGTTGAGGAAAAACAAGATAATTTCGCAAGATGCGGGATTTCCTTAAAACGTGGTATTCTTACATATTCTTTTGAGAGAAACCTCTCCTATGCATTCTCTTTTGAGGTTGCACCCTTATACATACACGCAACACCAAATCTTTTCGAGTTACAACGTGTTGTTTAGGAAAAACAAGATAATTTTGCACGATGCGGGATTTCCTTAAAACGTGGTATTCTGACATATTTTTTCGATAGAAAACTATCCTTTGCGTTCTCTTTTGCGGCTACAAGCTTAGACATACACGCAACACCAAATGTTTTCGAATTTCAACTTATTGTTTAGGAAATTCAAGATAATTTTGTACGGAGCGTTATTTCTTATCGTAAAGGTTAAGTATTTCTAATACGTATGTATTTGTTTTTACTCTGCAACACGGTATTCTGTTATAACGTAGAATTCTTACATATTCTTTCGAGAGAAAACTCTCCTGTGCGTTCTCTTTTTGAGACATACATGCAATACCAAGATTTTCGAGTTAAAGCGTGTTGTTTAGGAAAAACAAGATAAGTGCGCATTATGCGGTATTTCTTTAAAACGTGGTATTCTGACATATTTTTTTTTGAGAGAAAATTCTCCTGTGGGTTCTCTTTTGAGGCTACACATTTAGACATACATGCAACACCAAATCTTTTCTAGTTACAACGTGTTGTTTAGGAAAAACAAGATAATTTTGTATGATGCATTATTTCTTCTAGTAAATTTTAAGTATTTCTAATACGAACGTATTTGTCTTTACTCTGCAACACTGTATTTCCTTATAACGTGGTATTCTTACATATTCTTTCGAGAGAAAATTCTCCTATGCGTTCTCTTTTGAGGCTGCACGCTTAGACATACACGCAACACCAAATCTTTTCGAGTTACAACGTGTTGTTAAGGAAAAACAAGATAATTTCGCAAGATGCGTTATTTTTTCTCATAAAGTTTAAGTATTTCTAATAAGTACTTATTTGTTTTTACTCTGCAACACTGTATTCCGTTATAACGTGGAATTCTTACATATTCTTTCGAGAGAAAACTCTCCTGTGCGTTCTCTTTTTGAGACATACATGCAATACCAAGATTTTCGAGTTAAAGCGTGTTGTTTAGGAAAAACAAGATAAGTGCGCATTATGCGGTATTTCTTTAAAACGTGGTATTCTGACATATTTTTTTTGAGAGTAAATTCTCCTGTGGGTTCCCTTTAGAGGCTACAAATTTAGCCTCATACACGCAACACCAAATCCTTTCTGGTTACAACTTGTTGTTTAGGAAAAACAAGATAATTTTGCACGATGTATTATTTCTTCTCGTAATTTTAAGTATTTCTAATATGTACTTATTTGTCTTTACTCTGCAACACTGTATTTCCTCATAATGTGGTATTCTTACATATTCTTTCAAGAGAAAACTCTCCTCTTCATTCTCTTTTGAAGCTACACGCTTAGACATACATGCAACACCAAAGCTTTTCAAGTTACACCGTGCTGTTTAGGAAAAACAAGATAATTTCGCACGATGAGCGATTTCCTTAAAACGGGGTATTCTGACATGTTTTTTCGAGAGAAAACTCTCCTGTGCGTTCTCTTTTGAGGCTAGAAGCTTAGACATACACGCAACACCTATTTTTTTCGAGTTACAACGTTTAGGAAAAACAAGATAATTCCGCACGATGCGGGATTTCCTAAAAACATGGTATTCTGACATGTTTTTTCGAGAGAAAACTCTCCTGTGCGTTCACATTTGAGACTACAGGCTTAGACATACACGTAACACCAAATCTTTTCGAGTTACAACGTGTTGTTTAGGAAATACAAGATAATATTGTATGATGTGTTATTTCTTCCGGTAAAGTTTAAGTATTTCTAATACGTACGTATTTGTCTTTAACTGCAACACTGTATTTCCTTGTAACGTGGTATTCTTACATATTCTTTGGAGAGAAAACTCTCCTGTGCGTTCTCTTTTGAGGCTACACACTTAGACATAAACGCAACACTAAAGCTTTTTGAGTTACAACATGTTGTTTAGGAAAAACAAGATAATTTCGCACGATGCAGGATTTCCTTGTAACGTGGTATTCTGACATATTTTTTCGAGAGAAAACACTCTTGTGCGTTCTCTTTTGAAGCTACCATCTTAGACCTCCATGTAACACCAAATCTTTTCGAATTACAATGTGTTGTTTAGGAAAAACAAGATAATTTTGCACGATGTGTTATTTCTTCTCGTAAAGTTTAAGTATTTCCAATACATACGTATTTGTCTTTACTCAGCAACATTGTATTTCCTTATAAAATGGTATTCTTACATATTCTTTCGAGAGAAAATTCTCCTGTGCGTTCTCTTTTGAGGGTGCGCGCTTAGACATACACGCAACACCAAAGATTTTCGAGTTACAACGTGTTGTTAAGGAAAAACAGATAATTTCGCAAGATGCGTTATTTCCTTAAAACATGGTGTTCTGACATATTTTTTCGAGGGAAACTCTCCTGTGCATTGTCGTTTGAGGCTAATAGCTTAAACATACACGGAACTCCAAATCTTTTCGAATTTCAACTTTTGTTTAGGAAATACAAGATAATTTTGTACAATGCGTTATTTCTTCTCGTAAATTTCAACTATTTCTCATACGAACGTATTTGACTTTACTCTGCAACACTGTGTTTCCTTGTAACATGGTATTCTGACATATTGTTTCGAGAGAAAACTCTCCTGTGCGTTCTCTTCTGAGTCTACACACTTAGACATGCATACAACACAAAGCATTTCGAGTTAAAACGTGTTGTTTAGGAAAAACAAGATAATTTCGCACAATGCTGGATTTCCTTAAAACGTGGTATTCTGACATATTTTTTCGAGAGAAAACTCTCCTGTGCATTCTCTTTTGAAGCTACACGCTTAGACATACACGCAACACCAAAGCTTTGCGAGTTACAATGTTTTGTTTAGGAAAAACAAGATAATTTCGCATGATGCGTTATTTCTTCTCGTAAAGTTTAAGTATTTCTAATACGTACGTATTTGTCCTTACTTTGCAAAACTGTATTTCCTTATAACGTGGTATTCTTACATATTCTTTCGAGAAAAAACTTTCCTGTGCGTTCTCTTTTGAGGCTACACACTTAGACATACACGCAACACCAAAGCTTTTCGAGTTAAAACATGTTGTTTAGGAAAAAAAAGATAATTTCTCACGATGCCGGATTTCCTTAAAACGTGGTATTGTTACATATTTTTTCGAGAGAAAACTCTCCTGTGCATTCTCTTTTGAGGCTGCACGCTTAGTCATACTTGCGATACAATATCTTTTCAAGTTACAACGTGTTGTTTAGGAAAAACAAGATAATTTTGCACGACGCATTATTTCTTCTAGTAAAGTTTACTTATTTCTAATATGTACATATTTGTCTTTAGTCTGCAACTCTGTATTTTCTTATAACGTGGTATTCTTACATATTCTTTCGAGAGAAAACTCTCCTGTGCGTTCTCTTTTGAGACTACAAGCTTAGACATACACGCAACACCAAAGCTTGTCGAGTTACAACGTGTTGTTTAGGAAAAACAGCATAATTTCGCACGATGCCTGATTTCCTTAAAACATGGTATTCTGACATATTTTTTCTAGAGAGAATTCTCCTGTGGGTTCTCTTTTGAGGATCCACGTTTAGACATACATGCAACAACAAATCTTTTCAAGTTACAACGTGTTGTTTAGGAAAAACAAGATAATTTTGCACGATGCATTATTTCTTCTCGTAATTTTAAGTATTTCTAATACATACGTATTTGTCTTACTCTGCAACATTGTATTTCCATATAACGTGCTATTCTTACATATTCTTTTGAGAGAAAACTCTGCTCTTCGTTCTCTTTTGAGGCTACACGCTTACACATACAGGCAACATCAAATCTTTTCGAGTTACAAAGTGTTGTTTAAGAAAAACAAGATAATTTCGCACGATGCAGGATTTCCTTAAAACGTGGTATTCTGACATATTTTTTCGAGAGAAAATTATCCTGTGGGTTCTCTTTTGAGGCTACACATTTAGGCTTACAAACAACACCAAATCTTTTCAGTTTACAACGTGTTGTTTAGGATATACAAGATAATATATTATGATGCGTTATTTCTTCTCGCAAAGTTTAAGTATTTCTAATAGGTATGTATTTGTCTTTAATCTGCAACACTGTATTTGCTTATAACGTGGTATTCTTTCATGTTCTTTCGAGAGAAAACTCTCCTGTGCGTTCTGTTTTGAGGCTACACGCTTAGTCATACACGCAACACCAAATCTTTTCGAGATACAACGTGTTGTTTAGGAAAAACAAGATAATTTTGCATGATGCGTTATTTTTTCTCGTAAAGTTTAAGTATTTGTAATAAGTACTTTTTTTTTTTACTCTGCAACACTGTATTCTGTTATAACATGGAATTCTTACATATTCTTTCGAGAGAAAACTCTCCTGTGCATTCTATTTTGAGGCTATATGCTTAGACATAAACGCAACACCAAAGATTTTCGACTTACAACGTGTTGTTTAGGAAAAACAAGATAATTTCGCATGATGCAGTATTTCCTTAAAACGTTGTATTCTGACATATTTTTTCGTGAGAAAATTCTCCTTTTGGATTTGAGCTTAGTACAAGGAGACAGGGATGGATCAATTCGCATTCTTCTGCATGCTGACCTCCAGTTGAACCAGCACCATTTGTTGAAAAGGCTATCTTTTTTCCATTGGATGTTTTCAGCCTCTTTGTCGAGTATCAAGTGGCCATAGGTGTGTGGGTTCATTTCTGGATCTTCAATCCTGTTCCATTGATCCTCCTGCCTGTCACTGTACCAATACCATGCAGTTTTTAACACTATTGCTCTGTAGTATTGCTTGAGGTCAGGGATACTGATTCCCCCAGATTTTCTTTTGTTGCTGAGAAGAGTTTTAGCTATCCTGGGTTTTTTGTTGTTCCAGATGAATTTGATAATTGCTCTTTCTAACGCTGTGAAGAATTGAGTTGGGATTTTGATGGGTATTGCATTGAATCTGTATAGTGCTTTAGGCAAAATGGCCATTTTAACTATATTGATTCTACCGATCCATGAGCATGGGAGGTTTTCCCATTTCCTTAAAACGGGGTATTCTGACATGTTTTTTTTGAGAGAAAGCTCTCCTGTGCGTTCTCTTTTGAGGCTAGAAGCTTAGACATAAAGGCAACACCAAATACACCAAATCTTTTCGAGTTACAACGTGTTATTTAGGAAAAACCAGATAATTATGCGCGATGCGTTATTTCTTCTCATAAAGTTTAAGTATTTCCAATATGTACGTATATGTCTTTAATATGCAAGACTGTATTTCCCTGTAACGGGGTATTCTTACATATTCTTTTGAGAGAAAACTCTCCTGTGCGTTCTCTTCTGAGGCTACACACTTAGACATACACTCAACACCAAAGCTTTTCAAGTTACAATGTGTTGTATAGGAAAAACAAGATAATTTCGCACAATGAGCGATTTCCTTAAAATGGGGTATTCTGACATGTTTTTTCGAGAGAAAACTCTCCTGTGCATTCTCTTTTGAGGCTGCATGATTAGACATACACGCAACAGCAAATCTTTTCTTGTTACAGCGTGTTGTTAAGGAAAAACCAGATAATTTCGCAAGATCCGGGATTTCCTTAAAACGTGTTATTCTGACATATTTTTTTGAGAGAAAACTCTCCTGTGCATTCTCTTTTGAGGATACAAGCTTAGACATACACGCAATACCAAATCTTTTCGAATTTTAACTTGTTGTTTAGGAAATACAAGATAATTTTATAAGGAGCGTTATTTCTTCTCGTAAAGTTTAAGTATTTCTAATACGTATGTATTTGTCTTTACTCTGCAACACTGTATTTCCTTGTAAAGTGGTCTTCTGACATATTCTATCGAGAGAAAACTCTCCTGTGCATTCTCTTCTGAGGCTACAGACTTAGACATACACGCAACACCAAAGCTTTTTGAGTTAAAACGTGTTGTTTAGGAAAAACAAGATAATTTCGCACAATGCTGGATTTCCTTAAAACGTGGTATTCTGACATATTTTTTGAGAGAAAACTCTCCTGTGCGTTCTCTTTTGAGGCTACACGCTTAGTCATACACGCAACAGCAAATCTTTTCGAGTTACAACGTGTTGTTTAGGAAAAACAAGATAATTTTGCATGATGCGTTATTTCTCTCGTAAAGTTTAAGTATTACCAAAATGTACGTATTTGTCTTTACTCTGCAACACTGTATTTCATTATAACGTGGTATTCTTATATATTCTTTCGAGAGAAAATTCTCCTGTGCATTCCCTTTTGAGGCTGCACGCTTAGTCATACACGCAACAGCAAATCTTTTCGAGTTACAACGTGTTGTTTAGGAAGTACAAGATAATTTTGTATGATGTGTTATTTCTTCTCGCAAAGTCTAAGTGTTTCCAATATGTACGTATTTGTCTTTACTCTGCAACACTGTATTTCCTTGTAACGAGGTATTCTTACATATTATTTTGAGAGAAAACTCTCCTGTGCGTTCTCTTCTGAGGCTACACACTTAGACATACACGCAACACCAAAGCTCTTCGAGTTAAAACTGGTTGTTTAGGTAAAAACAATATAATTACGCATGATGCGGGATTTCCTTAAAACGTGGTGTTCTGACTTATTCATTCGTGAGAAAACTCTCCTGGGCATTCTCTTTTGAGGCTACATGCTTAGTCATACACGCAACACCAAATCTTTTCTAGTTACCACGTGTTGTTTAGTAAAAACAAGATAATTTTGCTCGATGGATTATTTCTTCTAGTAAAGTTTAAGTATTTCTAATACGTACGTATTTGTCTTTACTCTGCAACACTGTATTCCGTTATAATGTGGAATTCTTATATATTCTTTCGAGAGAAAACTCTCCTGTGCATTCCCTTTTGCGGGTACATGCTTAGACATACACGCAACACCAAATATTTGCGAATTTCAACTTGTTGTTTAGGAAATACAAGATAATTTGTACGGAGCGTTATTTCTTCTTGTAAAGTTTAAGTATTTCTACTACGTACATATTTGTCTTCACTCTGCAACAGTGTATTACGTTATAATGTGGAATTCTTACATATTCTTTCGAGAGAAAACTCTCCTGAGCATTCTCTTTGGAGGCTACACGCTTAGACACACACGCAACACCAAAGCATTTCGAGTTAAAACGTGTTGTTTAGGAAAAACAAGATAATTTCGCATGATGCGGTATTTCCCTAAAACGTGGTATTCTGACATATTTTTGCAAGAGAAAACTCTCCTGTGCGTTCTCTTTTGAGGCTGCATGCTTACTCATACACGCAACACAAAATCATTTCGAGTTACAACGTGTTGTTTAGGAAATACAAGATAATTTTGCACGATGCATTATTTCTTCTCATAAATTTTAAGTATTTCTAATATGTACGTATTCGTCTTTACTCTGCAACACTATATTTCCTTATAACTTGGTATTCTTACATATTCTTTCGAGAGAAAATTCTCCTGTGCGTTCCCTTTTGAGGCTGCACGGGTACAGAAAAATGCAACACCAAAACTTTTCGAGTTACAACAAGTCGTTTAGGAAAAACTAGGTAATTTCACATGATGCGCGATTTCCTTAAAACGTGGTATTGTGACATATTTTTTTGAGAGAATACTCTCCTGTGGGTTCTCTTTGATGATACACGTTTAGACATAAACGCAACAACAAATCTTTTTGAGTTACAACGTGTTGTTTAGGAAATACAAGATAATTTTGTACAATGCGATATTTCTTCTCATAAATTTTAAGTATTTTTAATATTTACGTAATTGTCTTTACTCTGCAACACTGTATTTCCTTGTAATGTGGTATTCTTACATATTCTTTTGAGTGAAAACTCTCCTGTGCATTCTCTTTTGAGGCTACATGCTTAGACATACACGCAACACCAAAGCTTTTCGAGTTACAACGTGTTGTGTAGGAAAAACAAGATAATTTCGCACGATGATGGATTTCATTAAAACGTGGTATTCTGAAATATTTTTTCGAGACAAAACTCTCCTGTGCATTCTCTTTTGAGGCTACACACTTAGTCATACACTCAACAACATATCTTTTCGAGTCACAACGTGTTGTTTAGGAAAAACAAGATAATTTTCATGATGCGTTATTTCTTCGAGTAAAGTTTAAGTATTTCTAATACGTACATATTGTCTTTATCGTGCAACGCTGTATTTCCTTGTAACGTGGTATTCTGACATATTCTTTCGAGAGAAAACTGTCCTGTGCGTTCTCTTTAGAGGCTGCACGCTTAGAGAAAAGTGCAACACCAAAGCTTTTCGAGTTACAACAAGTTGTTTAGGAAAAAAAAAGATAATTTCCCACGATGCCGGATTTCCTTAAAACGTTGTATTCTGACATATTTTTTCGTGAGAAAACTCTCCTGTGCGTTCTCTTTTGAGGTTACACCCTTAGACATACATGCAACACCAAAGTTTTTCAAGTTACAACTTGTTGTTTAGTAAAAACAAGATAATTTCGCACGATGTGCGATTTCATTATAACGGGGTATTCTGACATGTTTTTTCGAGAGAAAATTCTCCTGTGCATTCTCTTTTGAGGCTAGAAGCTTAGACATACACGCAACACAAAATCTCTTCGAGTTACAACGTGTTATTTCGGGGAAAAAAAGATAATTTTGCACGATGCGTTATTTCTTCTCATAAAGTTTAAGGATTTCCAATATGTATGTATTTGTCTTTAATATGCAACTCTGTATTTCCTTATAACGTGTTATTCTTACATATTCTTTCGAGAGAAAACTCTCCTGTGTGTTCTCTTTTGAGGCTACACACTTAGACATACACGCAACACCAAAGCTTTTCTAGGTACAACTTTTTGTTTAGGAAAAACAAGATAATTTCGCATGATGCGTTATTTCTTCTTGTAAAGTGTAAGTATTTCTAATACCTACGTATTTGTCCTTACTCTGCAACATTGTATTTCCTTATAACGTGCTATTCTTACATATTCTTTCGAGAGAAAACTCTCCTGTGCATTCTCTTTTGAGGCTACACACTTAGACATACACGCAACACCAAAGCTTTTCGAGTTAAAACATGTTGTTTTCGAAAAACAAGATAATTTCGTACGATGCGGGATTTCCATAAAACGTGGTATTGTGACATATTTTTTCGTGAGAAAACTCTCCTGTGCATTCTCTTTTGAGGCTGCACGCTTAGACATACATGCAACACCATATCTTTTCGAGTTACAATGTGTTGTTTAGGAAAAACAAGATAATTTTGCACGACACATTATTTCATCTAGTAAAGTTTAAGTATTTCTAATACCTACTTATTTGTCTTTACTCTGCAAAACTCTATTTCCTTATAACGTGGTATTCTTACACATTCTTTCGAGAGAAATCTCTCCTGTGCTTTCTCTTTTACGGCTAAAGGCTTAGACATACAGACAACACCAAAATTTTTCGAGTTCCAACGTGTTCTTTAGGAAAAACAATATAATTTCGTACGATGCAGGATTTCCCTATAACGTGGTATTATGACGTATTTTTTTAGAGAGAAAATTCTCCTGTGCATTCTCTTTTGAGACTACATGCTTTACCATACACGCAACACAAAATCTTTTCGAGTTACAACGTGTTGTTTAGGAAATACAAGATAATTTTGCACGATGCGTTATTTCTTCTCGTAAATTTTAAGTATTTCTAATACGTACATATTTGTCTTTACTCTGCAACACTGTATTTCCTTATAACGTGGTATTCTTACATATTTTTCGAGGGAAAACTCTCCTTTCCGTTCTCTTTTGCGGCTACATGCTTAGACATACAGGCAACACCAAAGTTTTTCGAGTTCCAACGTGTTGTTTAGGAAAAACAAGATAATTTCGCAAGATGCAGGATTTCCTTAAAATGTGGTATTATGACGTATTTTTTCGAGTAAAAATTCTCCTTTGGGTTCTCTTTTGAAGCTACACGTTTAGACATACACGCAACACCAATTCTTTTCGAGTTGCAACGTGTTGTTTAGGAAAAACAAGATAATTTTGAACAATGCGTTATTTCTTCTAGTAAAGTTTAAGTATTTCCAATACGTACTTATTTGTTTTTATTCTGCAACACTGTATTTCCTTATAACGTCGTATTCTTACATATTCTTTTGAGAGAAATCTCTCCTGTATGTTCTCTTTTGGGGCTACAAGCTTAGACATACACGCAACCCCAAAGCTTTTCGATTTACAACGTCTTGTTTAGGAAAAATAACATAATTTCGCACGATGCGGGATTTCCTTATAACTGGGTATTCTGACATGTTTTTTCGAGAGAAAATATTCCTGTGCGTTCTCTTTTGAGGCTAGAAGCTTAGACATACACGCAACACCAAAACTTTTCGAGTTACAACGTGTTGTTTAGGAAATACAAGATAATTTTGTACGATGCGTTATTTCTTCTCGTAAAGTTTAAGTACTTCTAATATGTACAAAGTTGTCTTTACTCTGCAACGCTCTATTTCCTTATAACGTGGTATTCTTACATATTCTTTCGAGAGAAATCTCTCCTGTGCATTCTCTTTTG
Source organism: Apodemus sylvaticus (assembly GCF_947179515.1). Lineage (NCBI taxonomy): Eukaryota > Metazoa > Chordata > Mammalia > Rodentia > Muridae > Apodemus > Apodemus sylvaticus. The sequence continues at coordinate 80,546,330 of NC_067488.1, read as the reverse complement.
AGGTTACAAGCTTAGACATACACGCAACACCAAAGCTTTTCGAGTTACAACGTGTTGTTTAGGAATAATAACAAAATTTCACACGATGCGGTATTTCCTTAAAACGTGGTATTCTGACATATTTTTTTCTAGAGAGAATTCTCCTGTGGGTTCTCTTTTGAGGATCCACGTTTACACATACACGCAACAACAAATCTTTTCGAGTTACAACGTGTTGTTTAGGAAATACAAGATAATTTTGTATGATGCAATATTTCTTCCCGTAAAGCTTAAGTATTTCTAATACATAAGTATTTGTCTTTTCTCTGCAACACTGTATTTGCTTATAACGTGGTATTCTTCCATATTCTTTCGAGAGAAAACGCTCCTGTGCATTCTCTTTTCAGGCTACATGCTTAGACATACATGCAACACCAAAGCTTTTCTAGGTACAACGTTTTGTTTAGGAAAAACAAGATAATTTCGCACGATGGGTTATTTCTTCTTGTAAAGTTTAAGTATTTCTAATACGTACGTATTTGTCCTTACTCTGCAACATTGTATTTCCTTATAACGTGCTATTCTTACATATTCTTTCGAGAGAAAACTCTCCTGTGCGTTCTCTTTTGAGGCTACACACTTAGACATACACGCAACACCAAAGCTTTTCGAGTTAAAACATGTTGTTTTCGAAAAACAAGATAATTTCGTACGATGCGGGATTTCCATAAAACGTGGTATTGTGACATATTTTTTCGTGAGAAAACTCTCCTGTGCATTCTCTTTTGAGGCTGCACGCTTAGACATACATGCAACACCATATCTTTTCGAGTTACAATGTGTTGTTTAGGAAAAACAAGATAATTTTGCACGACACATTATTTCATCTAGTAAAGTTTAAGTATTTCTAATACCTACTTATTTGTCTTTACTCTGCAAAACTCTATTTCCTTATAACGTGGTATTCTTACACATTCTTTCGAGAGAAATCTCTCCTGTGCTTTCTCTTTTACGGCTACAGGCTTAGACATACAGACAACACCAAAATTTTTCGAGTTCCAACGTGTTCTTTAGGAAAAACAATATAATTTCGTACGATGCAGGATTTCCCTATAACGTGGTATTATGACGTATTTTTTTAGAGAGAAAATTCTCCTGTGCATTCTCTTTTGAGACTACATGCTTTACCATACACGCAACACAAAATCTTTTCGAGTTACAACGTGTTGTTTAGGAAATACAAGATAATTTTGCACGATGCGTTATTTCTTCTCGTAAATTTTAAGTATTTCTAATACGTACATATTTGTCTTTACTCTGCAACACTGTATTTCCTTATAACGTGGTATTCTTACTTATTTTTCGAGGGAAAACTCTCCTTTGTGTTCTCTTTTGCGGCTACACGCTTAGACATACACGCAACACCAAAGTTTTTCGAGTTCCAACGTGTTGTTTAGGAAAAACAAGAAAATTTCGCAAGATGCAGGATTTCCTTAAAATGTGGTATTATGACGTATTTTTTCGAGTAAAAATTCTCCTTTGGGTTCTCTTTTGAAGCTACACGTTTAGACATACACGCAACACCAATTCTTTTCGAGTTGCAACGTGTTGTTTAGGAAAAACAAGATAATTTTGAACGATGCGTTATTTCTTCTAGTAAAGTTTAAGTATTTCCAATATGTACTTATTTGTTTTTATTCTGCAACACTGTATTTCCTTATATCGTCGTATTCTTACATATTCTTTCGAGAGAAATCTCTCCTGTATGTTCTCTTTTGGGGCTACAAGCTTAAACATACACGCAACCCCAAAGCTTTTCGATTTACAACGTCTTGTTTAGGAAAAATAACATAATTTCACACGATGCGGGATTTCCTTTTAACTGGGTATTCTGACATGTTTTTTCGAGAGAAAATATTCCTGTGCGTTCTCTTTTGAGGCTAGAAGCTTAGACATACACGCAACACCAAAACTTTTCGAGTTACAACGTGTTGTTTAGGAAATACAAGATAATTTTGTACGGTGCGTTATTTCTTCTCGTAAAGTTTAAGTATTTCTAATACGTACAAAGTTGTCTTTACTCTGCAACGCTCTATTTCCTTATAACGTGGTATTCTTACATATTCTTTCGAGAGAAATCTCTCCTGTGCGTTCTCTTTTGAGGTTACAAGCTTAGACATACACGCAACACCAAAGCTTTTCGAGTTACAACGTGTTGTTTAGGAAAAATAACAAAATTTCGCACGATGCGGTATTTCCTTAAAACGTGGTATTCTGACATATTTTTTCTAGAGAGAATTCTCCTGTGGGTTCTCTTTTGAGGATCCACGTTTACACATACACGCAACAACAAATCTTTTCGAGTTACAACGTGTTGTTTAGGAAATACAAGATAATTTTGTATGATGCAATATTTCTTCCCGTAAAGCTTAAGTATTTCTAATACATAAGTATTTGTCTTTTCTCTGCAACACTGTATTTGCTTATAACGTGGTATTCTTCCATATTCTTTCGAGAGAAAACGCTCCTGTGCATTCTCTTTTCAGGCTACATGCTTAGACATACATGCAACACCAAAGCTTTTCAAGTTACAACGTGTTGTTTAGGAAAAACAAGATAATTTCGCACGTTGAGCGATTTCCTTAAAACGGGGTATTCTGACATCTTTTTTGAGAGAAAGCTCTCCTGTGCGTTCTCTTTTGAGGCTAGAAGCTTAGACATACATGCAACACCAAATACACCAAATCTTTTCGAGTTACAACGTGTTATTTAGGAAAACCCAGATAATTATGCGCGATGCGTTATTTCTTCTCATAAAGTTTAAGTATTTCCAATATGTACGTATATGTCTTTAATATATGCAAGACTGTATTTCCCTGTAACGGGGTATTCTTACGTATTCTTTTGCGAGAAACCTCTCCTGTGCGTTCTCTTCTGAGGCTACACACTTAGACATACACTCAACACCAAAGCTTTTCGAGTTACAATGTGTTGTATAGGGAAAACAAGATAATTTCGCACGATGAGCGATTTCCTTAAAATGGGGTATTCTGACATTTTTTTTCTAGAGAAAACTCTCCTGTGCGTTCTCTTTTGAGGCTGCACGATTAGACATACACGCAACAGCAAATCTTTTCTCGTTACAGCGTGTTTTTAAGGAAAAACCAGATAATTTCGCAAGATCCGGGATTTCCTTAAAACGTGTTATTCTGACATATTTTTTTGAGAGAAAACTCTCCTGTGCATTCTATTTTGAGGATACAAGCTTAGACATACACGCAATACCAAATCTTTTCAAATTTTAACTTGTTGTTTAGGAAATACAAGATAATTTTATAAGGAGCGTTATTTCTTCTCGTAAAGTTTAAGTATTTCTAATACGTATGTATTTGTTTTTACTCTGCAACACTGTATTTCCTTGTAACGTGGTCTTCTGACATATTCTATCGAGAGAAAACTCTCCTGTGCATTCTCTTCTGAGGCTACAGACTTAGACATACACGCAACACCAAAGCTTTTTGAGTTAAAACGTGTTGTTTAGGAAAAACAAGATAATTTCGCACAATGCTGGATTTCCTTAAAACGTGGTATTCTGACATATTTTTTGAGAGAAAACTCTCCTGTGCGTTCTCTTTTGAGGCTACATGCTTAGTCATACACGCAACAGCAAATCTTTTCGAGTTACAACGTGTTGTTTAGGAAAAACAAGATAATTCTGTACGATGCGTTATTTCTTCGAGTAAAGTTTAAGTATTTCTAATACGTACGTATTGTCTTTAACCTGCAACGCTGTATTTCCTTGTAACGTGGTATTTTGACATATTCTTTCGAGAGAAAACTGTCCTGTGGGTTCTCTTTAGAGGCTGCACGCTTAGAGAAAAGTGCAACACCAAAGGTTTTCGAGTTACAACAAGTTGTTTAGGAAAAAAAAGATAATTTCCCATGATGCCGGATTTCCTTAAAACGTTGTATTCTGACATATTTTTTCGTGAGAAAACTCTCCTGTGCGTTCTCTTTTGAGGTTACACCCTTAGACATACATGCAACACCAAAGCTTTTCAAGTTACAACTTGTTGTTTAGTAAAAACAAGATAATTTCGCACGATGTGCGATTTCATTATAACGGGGTATTCTGACATGTTTTTTCGAGAGAAAATTCTCCTGTGCATTCTCTTTTGAGGCTAGAAGCTTAGACATACACGCAACACCAAATCTCTTCGAGTTACAACGTGTTATTTAGGGGAAAAAAGCAAATTTTGCACGATGCGTTATTTCTTCTCATAAAGTTTAAGGATTTCCAATATGTATGTATTTGTCTTTAATATGCAACTCTGTATTTCCTTATAACGTGTTATTCTTACATATTCTTTCGAGAGAAAACTCTCCTGTGTGTTCTCTTTTGAGGCTACACACTTAGACATACACGCAACACCAAAGCTTTTCTAGGTACAACATTTTGTTTAGGAAAAACAAGATAATTTCGCACGATGCGTTATTTCTTCTTGTAAAGTTTAAGTATTTCTAATACGTACGTATTTGTCCTTACTCTGCAACACTGTATTTCCTTATAACGTGCTATTCTTACATATTCTTTCGAGAGAAAACTCTTCTGTGCGTTCTCTTTTGAGGCTACACACTTAGACATACACGCAACACCAAAGCTTTTCGAGTTAAAACATGTTGTTTTCGAAAAACAAGATAATTTCATAAGATGCTGGATTTCCATAAAACGTGGTATTGTGACATATTTTTTTCGTGAGAAAACTCTCCTGTGCATTCTCTTTTGAGGCTGCACGCTTAGACATACATGCAACACCATATCTTTTCGAGTTACAATGTGTTGTTTAGGAAAAACAAGATAATTTTGCACGACACATTATTTCATCTAGTAAAGTTTAAGTATTTCTAATACCTACTTATTTGTCTTTACTCAGCAACAGTCTATTTCCTTATAACGTGGTATTCTTACACATTCTTTCAAGAGAAATCTCTCCTGTGCTTTCTCTTTAACGGCTACGCGCTTAGACATACAGACAACACCAAAATTTTTCGAGTTCCAACGTGTTCTTTAGGAAAAACAATATAATTTCGTACGATGCAGGATTTCCCTATAACGTGGTATTATGATGTATTTTTTTAGAGAGAAAATTCTCCTGTGCATTCTCTTTTGAGACTACATTCTATACCATACACGCAACACAAAATCTTTTCGAGTTACAACGTGTTGTTTAGGAAATACAAGATAATTTTGCACGATGCGTTATTTCTTCTCGTAAATTTTAAGTATTTCTAATACGTACATATTTGTCTTTACTCTGCAACACTGTATTTCCTTATAACGTGGTATTCTTACATATTTTTCGAGGGAAAACTCTCCTTTCCGTTCTCTTTTGCGGCTACATGCTTAGACATACACTCAACACCAAAGTTTTTCGAGTTCCAACGTGTTGTTTACGAAAAACAAGATAATTTCGCAAGATGCAGGATTTCCTTAAAATGTGCTGTTATGACGTATTTTTTCGAGTAAAAATTCTCCTTTGGGTTCTCTTTTCAAGCTACACGTTTAGACATACATGCAGCACCAATTCTTTTCGAGTTGCAACGTGTTGTTTAGGAAAAACAAGATAATTTTGAACGATGCGTTATTTCTTCTAGTAAAGTTTAAGTATTTCCAATACGTACTTTTTTGTTTTTATTCTCCAACACTGTATTTCCTTATAACGTCGTATTCTTACATATTCTTTCAAGGGAAATCTCTCCTGTACGTTCTCTTTAGGGGCTACAAGCTTAGACATACACGCAACCCCAAAGCTTTTCGATTTACAACGTCTTGTTTAGGAAAAATTACATAATTTCACACGATGCGGGATTTCCTTATAACTGGGTATTCTGACATGTTTTTTCGAGAGAAAATATTCCTGTGCATTCTCTTTTGAGGCTAGAAGCTTAGACACACACGCAACACCAAAACTTTTCGAGTTACAACATGTTGTTTAGGAAATACAAGATAATTTTGTACGATGCGTTATTTCTTCTAGTAAAGTTTAAGTATTTCTAATACGTACAAAGTTGTCTTTACTCTGCAACGCTCTATTTCCTTATAACGTGGTATTCTTACATATTCTTTCGAGAGAAATCTCTCCTGTGCGTTCTCTTTTGAGGTTACAAGCTTAGACATACACGCAACACCAAAGCTTTTCGAGTTACAACGTGTTGTTTAGGAAAAATAACAAAATTTCACACGATGCGGTATTTCCTTAAAACGTGGTATTCTGACATATTTTTTCTAGAGAGAATTCTCCTGTGGGTTCACTTTTGAGGATCCACGTTTACACATACACGCAACAACAAATCGTTTCGAGTTACAACGTGTTGTTTAGGAAATACAAGATAATTTTGTATGATGCAATATTTCTTCCCGTAAAGTTTAAGTGTTTCTACTATGTACGTATTTGTCTTTACTCTGCAACACTGTATTTAATTATAAAGTGGTATTCTTACATATTCTTTCGAGTGAAAACTCTCCTGTGCATTCTCTTTTGAGGCTACCCGCTTAGACATACAAGCAACACCAAAGCTTTTCGAGTTACAACGTGTTGTTTAGGAAAAACAAGACAATATCGATAGTATCGCACGATGCTGGATTTCTTTAAAAAGTGGTATTCTGAAATAATTTTTCGAGAAAAAATTCTCCTGTGTGTTCTCTTTTGAGACTACATGCTTGACCATACACGCAGCACAAAATCTTTTCGAGTTACAACGTGTTGTTTAGGAAATACAAGATAATTTTGCACGATGTGTTATTTCTTCTCGTAAATTTTAAGTATTTCTAATACATACGTATTTGTCTTTACTCTGCAACACTGTATATCCTTATAACGTGGTATTCTGACATATACTTTCGAGAAAAAACCCTCCTGTGCATTCTCTTCTGAGGCTACACACTTAGGCATACACACAACACCAAAGCTTTTCGAGTTCCAACGTCTTGTTTAGGAAAAACAAGATAATTTCGCACGATGCAGGATTTCCATAAAACGTGGTATTATGACATATTTTTCTGAGAGAAAATTCTCCTGTGGGTTCTCTTTTCAGGCTACACGTTTAGACATACACGCAACACCAATTCTTTTTGAGTTACAACGTGTTGTTTAGGAAAAACAAGATAATTTTGCATGATGCGTTATTTCTTCTCGTAAATTTTAAGTACTTCTAATACGTACGTATTTGTCTTTACTCTGCAACACTGTACTTCTTTTTAACGTGTATTCTTACATATTCTTTGGAGAGAAAACTCTCCTGTGCGTTCTCTTTTGAGGCTGCACGCTTAGAGAAAAACGCAACACCAAAGCTTTTCGAGCTACAACAAGTTGTTTAGGAAAAAGAAGATAATTTCACACGATGCAGGATTTCCTTAAAACTTTGTATTCTGACATATTTTTTTGTGAGAAAACTCTCCTGTGCGCTCCCTTTTTGGCTACACGCTTAGACATACATGCAACACCAAAGCTTTTCAAGTAACAACGTGTTGTTAGGAAAAACAAGACAATTTCGCACGATGTTTTTTTCCTTATAACAGGGTATTCTGACATGTTTTTTCGAGAGAAAACTCTCCTGTGCATTCTCTTTTGAGGCTAGAAGCTTATACATACACGAAACACCAAAACCTTTTGAGTTACAACGTGTTGTTTAGGAAATACAAGACAATTTTTTACGATGCGTTATTTCTTCTCATAAAGTTTAAGTATTTCTAATACGTACATATTTGTCATTACTCTGCAACACTGTATTTCCTTATAACGTGGCATTCTTACACATTTTTTTCGAGAGACATCTCTCCTGTGCGTTCTCTTTTGAGGCTACAAGCTTAGACATACACGCAACACAAAAGCTTTTCGAGTTAAATCGTGTTGTTTAGGAAAAATATCATAATTTCGCAAGATGCGGGAGTTCCTTAAAACGTGGTATTCTGACATATTTTTTCAAGAAAGAATTCTCCTTTCGGTTCTCTTTTGAGGATGCATGTTTAGACATACACGCAAGAACAAATCTTTTCGAGTTACAACGTGTTGTTTAGGAAATACAAGATAATTTTGTATGATGCAATATTTCTTCTCGTAAGTTTAAGTATTTCTAATATGTACGTATTTGTCTTTACTCTGCAACACTGTATTTACTTATAATGTGGTATTCTTACTTATTCTTTCGAGTGAAAACTCTCCTGTGCGTTCTCTTTTGGGGCTACCCACTTAGACATACACGCAACACCAAAGCTTTTCGTGTTACAACGTGTTGTTTAGGAAAAACAAGATAATTTCACACGATGCTGGATTTCCTTAAAACGTGGTATTCTGAAATATTTTTTCAAGAGAAAATTCTCCTGTGTGTTCTCTTTTGAGACTACATGCTTTCCCATACACGCAACACAAAATCTTTTCGAGTTACAACGTGCTGTTTAGGAAATACAAGATAATTTTGCATGATGCGTTATTTCTTCTCGTAAATTTTAAGTATTTCTAATACGTATGTTTTTGTTTTTACTCTGCAACACTGTATTTCCTTATAATGTGGTATTCTTACATATTTTTTCGAGAGAAATCTCTTCTGTGCGTTCTCTTTTACGGCTACATGCTTAGACATACACGCACCACCAAAGTTTTTCGAGTTCCAACGTGTTGTTTAGGAAAAACAAGATAATTTCGCACGATGCAGGATTTCCTTAAAACTTGGTATTATGACGTATTTTTTCGAGAGAAAATTCTCCTGTGGGTTCGCTTTTGAGGCTACACGTTTAGACATACACGCAACACCAATTCCTTTCGAGTTACAACATGTTGTTTAGGAAAAACAAGATAATTTTGCATGATGCGTTATTTCTTCTTGTAAATTTTAAGTATTTCTAATACGTACGTATTTGTCTTTACTCTGCAACACTGTATTTCTTTATAACGTGGTATTCTTACATATTCTTTGGAGAGAAAACTCTCCTGTGTGTTCTCTTTTGAGGCTGCATGCTTAGAGAAAAACGAACACCAAAGCTTTTCGAGTTACAACAAGTTGTTTAGGAAAAAAAGATAATTTCTCACGATGCAGGATTTACTTACAACATTGTATTCTGTCATATCTTTCCGTGAGAAAACTCTCCTTTGCGTTCTCTTTTGAGGCTACAAGCTTAGCCATACACGCAACACCAAATCTTTTTGAGTTACAATGTGTTGTTTAGGAAAAACAAGATAATTTTGCATGATGCGTTATTTCTTCTGGTAAAGTTTAAGTATTTCCAATAAGTACATATTTGTCTTTACTCGGCAACACTTTATTTCTTTATAACGTGGTATTCTGACATATTTTTTTGAGAGAAAACTCTCCTGTGCGTTCTCTTTTGAGGCTACAAGCTTAGACATACACGCAACATCAAATCTTTATAATTTTGCATGATGCGTTATTTCTTCTCGTAAATTTTAAGTATTTCCAATACATACATATTTGTCTTTACTCTGCAACACTTTATTTCTTTATAACGTGGGATTGTAACATATTCTTTCGAGAGAAAACTTTCCTGTGCGTTCTCTTATGAGGCTGCACGCTTAGAAAAAAAATGCAACACCAAAGCTTTTCGTGTTACAACAAGTTGTTTAGGAAAAACAAGATAATTTCGCACGATATGGGATTTTCTTAAAACATGGTATTCTGACATATTTTTTCGAGAGAAAGCTCTCCTGTGCGTTCTCTTTTGAGGTTACACGCTTAGACATACCCGCACCACCAAAGCTTATCGAGTCCATCGTTATATTTAGGCAAAACAAGATAATTTCGCACGATGAAGGATTTCCTTCAAATGTGGTATTCTGACAAATTTTTTCGAGAGTAAACTCTCCTTTGCATTCTCTTTTGAGGCTACACACTTAGACATACACACAACACAAAAGCTTTTTGAGTTGCAACATGTTGTTTAGGAAAAACAAGATAATTTCGCATGATGCGGTATTTCCTTAAAACGTGGTATTCTGACATATTTTTTCGAGAGAAAATTCTCCTGTGGGTTCTCTTTTGAGGCTACAGATTTAGACATACACGCAACACCAAATCTTTTCGAGTTACAATGTGTTGTTTAGGAAAATCAAGATAATTTTGCACGATGCATTATTTCTTCTCAAGAATTTTAAGTATTTCTAATACGTACGTATTTGTCTTTACTCTGCAACACTGTTTTTCCTTATAACGTGGTATTCTTACATATTCTTTCGAGAGAAAACTCTCCTGTGTGTTCTCTTTTGAAGCTACACGCATAGACATACACGCAACACCAAAGCTTTTCAAGTTACAACGTGTTGTTTAGGAAAAACAACATAATTTTGCATGATGCGTTATTTCCTCTCGTAAAGTTTAAGTATTTCCAATACGTACATATTTGTCTTTACTCTGCAACACTTTATTTCTTTATAACGTGGTATTCTTACATATTCTTTCGAGAGAAAACTTTCCTGTGCCTTCTCTTTTGAGGCTGCACTCTTAGAAAAAATCGCAACACCAAAGCTTTTCGAGTTACAACAAGTTGTTTAGGAAAAACAAGATAATTTCACACGATATGGGATTTTCTTAAACGTGGCATTCTGACATATTTTTTTAAGAGAAAACTCTCCTGTGCGTTCTCTTTTGAGGCTACACGCTTAGACATACACACACCACAAAACATTTCGTGTCCAACATGTTGTTTAGGAAAAACAAGATAATTTCGCATGATAAAGGATTTCCTTCAGACGTGGTATCCTGACATATTTTTTCGAGAGAAAATTCTCCTGTGGGTTCTCTTTTGAGGCTACCCATTTACACATACACACTGCACCAAATCCTTTCGAGTCACAACGTGTTGTTTAGGAATTACAAGATAATTTTTTACGATGCGTTATTTCTTCTTGTAAAATTTAAGTATTTATAATACGTACGTATTTGTCTTTACTCTGCAACACTGTATTTCCTTATAACTTGGTATTCTTATGTATTCTTTCGAGAGAAACCTCTCCTCTGCTTTCTCTTTTGATGCTACATGCTTAGACATACACGCAACACCAAAGCTTTTCGAGTTACAACGTGTTGTTTAAGAAAAACAAGATAATTTCGCACAAAGCGGGATATCCTTAAAACGTGGTATTCTGACATATTTATTCGGTTGAAAACTCTCCTGTGCGTTCTCTTTTGAGACTACACGCTTAGACATACATGCCACTTCAATTCTTTTCAAGTTACAACCTGTTGTTTAGGAAATACAAGATAATTTTGTACCATGCGTTATTTCTTCTCGTAAAGTTTAAGTGTTTCTAATATGTTCATATTTGTCTTTAATCTGCAAAACTGTATTTTCTTGTAACGTGGTATTCTTACATTTTCTTGCGAGAGAAAACTCTCCTGTGTGTTCTCTTTTGAGGCTACAAGCTTACACATACACGCAACACCAAATCTTTTCGAGTTACAACGTGTTGTTTAGGAAAAACAAGATAATTTTGCATGATGCGTTATTTCTTCTTGTAAAGTTTAATTATTTCTAATACGTACGTATTTGTCTTTACTCTGCAACACTATATTTCCTTATAACGTAGTATTCTTACATATTCTTTCGAGAGAAAACTCTCCTGTGCTTTCTCTTTTAAGGCTGCACCTTAGATAAAAACGCAACACCAAAGCTTTTCGAGTTACAACAAGTTGCTTAGGAAAACGAAGATAATTTTGCATGATGCGGGATTTTCATAAAACGTGGTATTCTGACATATTTTTTCGAGAGAAAAAACTCCTGTGCGTTCTATTTTGAGGCTACACGCTTAGAAATACACGCAACACCAAAGCTTTTCGAGTTACACCATGTTGTTTAGGAAATACTAGATAATTTTGTACGATGCGTTATTTCTTCTTGTAAAGTTTAAGTATTTCTAATATGTACATATTTGTCTTTACTCTGTAAAACTGTATTTCCTTGTAACGTGGTATTCTTATATTTTCTTGTGAGAGAAAACTTTCCTGTGCATTCTCTTTGAGGCTACACACTTAGACATACACAAAACACCAAAGCTTTTCGAGTTAAAACATGTTGTTTGGAAAAACAAGATAATTACGCACGATGCAGGATTTCTTTAAAACGTGGTATTCTGACATATTTTTTCAAGAGAAAATACTCCTGTGGGTTCTCTTTTGAGGCTACATGTTTAGACATACACGCAACACCAAATCTTTTCGAGTTACAATGTGTTGTTTAGGAAATACAAGATAATTTTTTAGGATGTGTTATTTCTTCTCGTAAAGTTTAAGTATTTCCAATACATACATATTTGTCTTTAATCTGCAATACTGTATTTCCCTATTATGTGGTATTCTTACATATTCTTTCGAGAAAAAATCTCCTGTGCGTTCTCTTTTGAGCATACACGCTTAGAAATATGCGCAACACCAAAGTTTTTCGAGTTACAACGTGTTGTTTAAGAAAAACAAGTTAATTTCTCACGATGTGGGATTTCCTTAAAACGTGGTATTCTGTCATATTTATTTGAGAGAAAACTCTCCTGTGCGTTCTCTTTTGATGCTACAAGCTTAGACATACACATAACACAAAATCTTTTTGAGTTACAACGTGTTGTTTAGGAAAAACAAGATAATTTTGCACGATGCATTATTTCTTCTCGTAAAGTTTAAGTATTTCCTATACGTACTAATTTGTCTTTACTCTGCAACACTGTATTTCCTTATAACGTGGTATTCTTACATATTCTTTCGAGAGAAAACTCTCCTGTGCGTTCTACTTTGAGGCTACACGCTTAGACATACACGCAACACCAAAGCTTTTCGAGTTACAACATGTTGTTTAGGAAAAAGAAGATAATATCGCACAATGCGGGATTTCCTTAAAACGTGGTATTCTGAGATATTTTTCGAGAGAAAACTCTCCTGTGTATTCTCTTTTGAGGCTACAAGCTTAGACATACACGTAACACAAAATCTTTTCGAGTTACAGCGTGTTGTTTAGGAATAACCAGATAATTTTGCATGATGCGTTATTTCTTCTCATAAAGTTTAAGTATTTCCAATACGTACGTATTTGTCTTTACTCTGAAACACTGTATTTCCTTATAATGTGGTATTCTTACATATTCTTTCAAGAGAAAACTCTCCTGTGCGTTCTCTTTTGAGGCTGCACGCTTAGACAAAAACACAACACCAAAGCTTTTCGATTTACAAAAAGTTGTTTAGGAAAAAAAAAAAAAGATAATTTCGCTCGATGCAGGATTTCCTTAACATGTTGTATCCTGACATATTTATTCGAGAGAAAACTCTCCTGTGCGTTCTCTTTTGAGGCTACACGCTGAGACATACAAGCAACACCAAAGCTTATCGAGTTACAACGTGTTGTTTAGGAAAAACAAGATAATTTCGCAAGATGCAGGATTTCCTTAAAATGTGGTATTCTGACATATTTTTTCGAGAGAAAATTCTACTGTGGGTTCTCTTTTGAGGCTACATGTTTAGACATACACGCAACACCAAATCTTTTCGAGTTACAACGTGTTGTTTAGGAAATACAAGAACATTTTATATGATGCTTTATTTCTTCTCATAAAATTTAAGTATTTCTAATACGAACGTATTTGTCTTTACTCTGCAACACTGTATTTCCTTATAATGTGGTTTCTTACATATTCTTTCGAATGAAAACTCTCCTGTGCGTTCTCTTTGAGGTTACACGCTTAGACATACACGCAACACCAAAGCTTTTCGAGTTACAACGTGTTGTTTAGGAAAAACAACATAATATCGCACGATGCGGTATTTACTAAAACCGAGGTATTCTGACATATTTTTCGAGAGAAAACTCTCCTGTGCGTTCTCTTTTGAGGCTACACGCTTAGACATACATGCCACTTCAATTCTTTTCAAGTTACAACCTGTTGTTTAGGAAATACAAGATAATTTTGTACCATGCGTTATTTCTTCTCATAAAGTTTAAGTGTTTCTAATATGTTCATATTTGTCTTTAATCTGCAAAACTGTATTTCCTTGTAACGTGGTATTCTTACATTTTCTTGCGAGAGAAAACTCTCCTGTGTGTTCTCTTTTGAGGCTACAAGCTTACACATACACGCAACACCAAATCTTTTCGAGTTACAACGTGTTGTTTAGGAAAAACAAGATAATTTTGCCCGATGCATTATTTCTTCTTGTAAAGTTTAATTATTTCTAATACGTACGTATTTGTCTTTACTCTGCAACACTATATTTCCTTATAACGTCGTATTCTTACATATTCTTTCGAGAGAAAACTCTCCTGTGCTTTCTCTTTTAAGGTTGCACCTTAGATAAAAACGCAACACCAAAGCTTTTCGAGTTACAACAAGTTGCTTAGGAAAACGAAGATAATTTTGCATGATGCGGGATTTTCATAAAACGTGGTATTCTGACATATTTTTTCGAGAGAAAAAACTCCTGTGCGTTCTATTTTGAGGCTACACGCTTAGAAATACACGCAACACCAAAGCTTTTCGAGTTACACCATGTTGTTTAGGAAATACTAGATAATTTTGTACGATGCGTTATTTCTTCTTGTAAAGTTTAAGTATTTCTAATATGTACATATTTGTCTTTACTCTGTAAAACTGTATTTCCTTGTAATGTGGTATTCTTATATATTCTTGTGAGAGAAAACTTTCCTGTGCATTCTCTTTTGAGGCTACACACTTAGACATACACAAAACACCAAAGCTTTTCGAGTTAAAACATGTTGTTTGGAAAAACAAGATAATTACGCACGATGCAGGATTTCTTTAAAACGTGGTATTCTGACATATTTTTTCAAGAGAAAATACTCCTGTGGGTTCTCTTTTGAGGCTACATGTTTAGACATACACGCAACACCAAATCTTTTCGAGTTACAATGTGTTGTTTAGGAAATACAAGATAATTTTTTAGGATGTGTTATTTCTTCTCGTAATGTTTAAGTATTTCCAATACGTACGTATTTGTCTTTACTCTGCAACACTGTATTTCCCTATTACGTGGTATTCTTACATATTCTTTCGAGAAAAAATCTCCTGTGCGTTCTCTTTTGAGGATACACGCTTAGAAATACGCGCAACACCAAAGTTTTTCGAGTTACAACGTGTTGTTTAAGAAAAACAAGTTAATTTCTCACGATGCGGGATTTCCTTAAAACGTGGTATTCTGTCATATTTATTTGACAGAAAACTCTCCTGTGCGTTCTCTTTTGATGCTACAAGCTTAGACATACACACAACACAAAATCTTTTTGAGTTACAACGTGTTGTTTAGGAAAAACAAGATAATTTTGCACGATGCATTATTTCTTCTCGTAAAGTTTAAGTATTTCCTATACGTACTTATTTGTCTTTACTCTGCAACACTGTATTTCCTTATAACGTCGTATTCTTACATATTCTTTCGAGAGAAAACTCTCCTGTGCTTTCTCTTTTAAGGTTGCACCTTAGATAAAAACGCAACACCAAAGCTTTTCGAGTTACAACAAGTTGCTTAGGAAAACGAAGATAATTTTGCATGATGCGGGATTTTCATAAAACGTGGTATTCTGACATATTTTTTCGAGAGAAAAAACTCCTGTGCGTTCTATTTTGAGGCTACACGCTTAGAAATACACGCAACACCAAAGCTTTTCGAGTTACACCATGTTGTTTAGGAAATACTAGATAATTTTGTACGATGCGTTATTTCTTCTTGTAAAGTTTAAGTATTTCTAATATGTACATATTTGTCTTTACTCTGTAAAACTGTATTTCCTTGTAATGTGGTATTCTTATATATTCTTGTGAGAGAAAACTTTCCTGTGCATTCTCTTTTGAGGCTACACACTTAGACATACACAAAACACCAAAGCTTTTCGAGTTAAAACATGTTGTTTGGAAAAACAAGATAATTACGCACGATGCAGGATTTCTTTAAAACGTGGTATTCTGACATATTTTTTCAAGAGAAAATACTCCTGTGGGTTCTCTTTTGAGGCTACATGTTTAGACATACACGCAACACCAAATCTTTTCGAGTTACAATGTGTTGTTTAGGAAATACAAGATAATTTTTTAGGATGTGTTATTTCTTCTCGTAATGTTTAAGTATTTCCAATACGTACGTATTTGTCTTTACTCTGCAACACTGTATTTCCCTATTACGTGGTATTCTTACATATTCTTTCGAGAAAAAATCTCCTGTGCGTTCTCTTTTGAGGATACACGCTTAGAAATACGCGCAACACCAAAGTTTTTCGAGTTACAACGTGTTGTTTAAGAAAAACAAGTTAATTTCTCACGATGCGGGATTTCCTTAAAACGTGGTATTCTGTCATATTTATTTGACAGAAAACTCTCCTGTGCGTTCTCTTTTGATGCTACAAGCTTAGACATACACACAACACAAAATCTTTTTGAGTTACAACGTGTTGTTTAGGAAAAACAAGATAATTTTGCACGATGCATTATTTCTTCTCGTAAAGTTTAAGTATTTCCTATACGTACTTATTTGTCTTTACTCTGCAACACTGTATTTCCTTATAACGTCGTATACTTACATATTCTTTCGAGAGAAAACTCTCCTGTGCGTTCTACTTTGAGGCTACACGCTTAGACATACATGCAACACCAAAGCTTTTCGAGTTACAACATGTTGTTTAGGAAAAACGATAATTTCACACAATGCGGGATTTCCTTAAAACGTGGTATTCTGACATATTTTTTTCGAGATCAAACCCTCCTGTGCATTCTCTTTTGAGGCTAAAAGCTTAGACATACACGCAACACCAAATCCTTTTGAGTTACAACATGATTTTTAATAAAAACTAGATAATTTTGCACGATGCGTTCTTTCTTCTTGTAAAGTTTAAGTATTTCCAATACGTACATATTTGTCTTTACTCTGCAACACTGTATTTCCTTATAATGTTGTATTCTTACATATTCTTTCGAGAGAAAACTCTCCTGTGCTTTCTCTTTTGAGGCTACATGCTTAGACAAAAACGCAATACCAAAGCTTTTCGAGTTACAATAAGATGTTTAGGAAAAACAAGACTATTTCGCACAATACGGGATTTTCTTAAAACGTGGTATTCTGACATATTTTATCGATAGAAAACTCTCCTGTGCATTCTCTTTTGAGGCTACACACTTAGACATACACGCCACACCAAAGCTTTCCGAGTTACAACGTGTTGTTTAGGAAAAACAAGATAATTTCTCACGAGGAAGGATTTCTTTAAAACGTGGTATTCTGACATAGTTTTTGAGAGAAAATTCTCCTGTGGGTTCTCTTTGAGGCTACACATTTACACATACAAACAACACCAAATCTTTTCTAGTTACAAAGTGTTGTTAAGGAAATACAAGATCATTTTTATGATGCATTATTTCTTCTCGTAAAGTTTAAGTATTTCTAATACATACGTATTTGTCTTTAATCTGCAACACTGTATTTCCTTATAACGTGGTATTCTTACATATTCTTTCGAGAGAAAACCCTCCTGTGCATTCTCCTTTGAGGCTACATGCTTAGACATAGACGGAATACCAAAACTTTTCGAGTTACAACATAATGGTTAAGAAAAACAAGATAATTTCACACAATGCGGGATTTGCTTAAAATATGGTATTCTGACATATTTTATTCGAGTGAAAACTCTCCTGTGCATTCTCCTTTGAGGCTGCACGCTTAGAAATACACGCAACACCAAATCTTTTCGAGTTACAACATGTTCTTTAGAAGTACAAGATAATTTTGTACGATGCGTTATTTCTTCTCGTAAAGTTTAAGAATTTCCAATATGTACGTATTTGTCTTTACTCTGCAAGACTTTATTTCTTTATAACGTGGTATTCTTACATATTCTTTCGAGAGAAAACTCTCCTGTGCGTTCTCTTTTGAGGCTGCATGCTTAGACAAAAACGCAACACCAAAGCTTTTCAAGTTACAATGTGTTGTTTAGGAAAAACAAGATAATATTGCACTATACGGGATTTTCTTAAAACGTGGTATTCTGACATATTTTTTTCAAGAGTAAACTCTCCTGTGCATTCTCTTTTGAGGTTACAAGCTTAGACATACACGTACCACAAAATCTTTTTGAGTTACAACGTGTTGTTTAGGAAAAACCAGATAGTTTTCCACGATGCATTATTTCTTCTTGTAAAGTTTAAGTATTTCCAATATGTACTTATTTGTCTTTACTCTGCAACACTGTATTTCCTTATAACGTTGTATACTTACATATTCTTTCCAGGTAAATCTCTCCTGTGCATTCTCTTTTGAGGCTGCACGCTTAGACAAAAACGCAACACCAATCTGAAACACTGTATTACCTTATAACGTGGTATTCTTACATATTCTTTCGAGAGAAAACTCTCCTGTGCATTCTCTTTTGAGGCTACACACTTACAAATACACGCAACACCAAAGCTTTTCGAGTTACAAAGTGTTGTTTAAGAAAAACAAGATAATTTTGCACGAGGCGGGATTTCCTTAAAACGTGGTATTCTGACCAAAGCCTTTTGAGTTACAACAAGTTGGTTAGGAAAAAAAAAGATAATTTCGCATGATGCAGGGTTTCCTTAAAACATTGTATTCTGTCATATTTTTTCGAGCAAAAACTCTCCGGTGCGTTCTCTTTTGAGGCTACACGCTAAGACATAAAAGCAACACCAAAGCTTTTCGAGTTACAACGTGTTGTTTAGGAAAAACAAGATAATTTCTCACGATGCAGGATTTCCTTAAAACGTGGTATTCTGACATATTTTTTCGAGAGAAAATTCTTCTGTGGGTTCTCTTTTGAGGCTACACATTTAGACATACACACAACACCAAATCTTTTCGAGTTACAACGTGTTATTTAGGAAATACAAGATAATTTTGCATGATGCGCTATTTCTTCTCATAAAGTTTAAGTATTTCTTATACGTACATATTTGTCTTTAATCTGCAACATTGTATTACCTTATAATGTGGTATTCTTACATATTCTTTCGAGAGAAAACTCTCCTGTGCATTCTCTTTTGAGGCTACACACTTAGAAATACACGCAACACCAAAGCTTTTCGAGTTACAAAGTGTTGTTTAAGAAAAACAAGATAATTTTGCACGAGGCGGGATTTCCATAAAACGTGGTATTCTGACATATTTTTTCGAGAGAAAACTCTCCTGTGCGTTCTCTTTTGAGGCTACACGCTTAGACATACACGCAACACCCAATATTTTCGAATTACAACGTGTTGTTTAGGAAATACAAGATAAATTTGCACTATGCAGGATTTCCTTAAAACGTGGTATTCTGAGATATTTTTCGAGAGAAAACTCTCCTGTGTATTCTCTTTTGAGGCTACAAGCTTAGACATACACGTAACACAAAATCTTTTCGAGTTACAACGTGTTGTTTAGGAATAACCAGATAATTTTGCACGATGCGTTATTTCTTCTCGTAAAGTTTAAGTATTTCCAATACTTACGTATTTGTCTTTACTCTGAAACACTGTATTTCCTTATAATGTGGTATTCTTACATATTCTTTTGAGAGAAAACTCTCCTGTGCGTTCTCTTTTGAGGCTGCATGCTTAGACAAAAACGCAACACCAAAGCTTTTCGATTTACAAAAAGTTGTTTAGGAAAAAAAAAAAAGATAATTTCGCTCGATGCAGGATTTCCTTAAAATGTTGTATCCTGACATATTTATTCGAGAGAAAACTCTCCTGTGCGTTCTCTTTTGAGGCTACACGCTGAGACATACAAGCAACACCAAAGCTTATCAAGTTACGTGTTGTTTAGGAAAAACAGGATACTTTCGCAAGATGCAGGATTTCCTTAAAACGTGGTATTCTGACATATTTTTTCGAGAGAAAATTCTACTGTGGGTTCTCTTTTGAGGCTACATGTTTAGACATACACGCAACACCAAATCTTTTCGAGTTACAACTTGTTGTTTAGGAAATACAAGAAAATTTTATATGATGCTTTATTTCTTCTCATAAAATTTAAGTATTTCTAATACGAATGTATTTGTCTTTTCTCTGCAACACTGTATTTCCTTATAATGTGGTTTCTTACATATTCTTTCGAATGAAAACTCTCCTGTGCGTTCTCTTTGTGGTTACACACTTAGACATACACACAACACCAAAGCTTTTCGAGTTACAACGTGTTGTTTAGGAAAAACAACATAATATCGCACGATGCGGTATTTACTAAAACCGAGGTATTCTGACATATTTTTCGAGAGAAAACTCTCCTGTGCATTCTCTTTTGAGGCTACACGCTTAGACATACACGCAACACCAAAGATTTTGGAGTTACAACGTGTTGTTTAGGAAATACAAAGTAATTTTGTATGATGCGCTATTTCTTCTCGTAAAGTTTAAGTATTTCTAATATGTACGTATTTGTCTTTACTCTGCAAAACTGTATTTCCTTGTAACGTGGTATTCTTACATATTCTTGCGAGAGAAAACTGTCCTGTGCATTCTCCTTTGAGGCTACATACTTAGACATACACGCAACACCAAAGCTTTTCGAGTAACAAAGTGTTGTTTAGGAAAAACAAGATAATTTAGTACGATGCATTATTTCTTCTCCTAAAGTTTAAGTATTTCCAATATGTAAGTATTTGTCTTTACTGTGCAACCCTGTATTTCCTTATAACGTGGTATTCTTACGTATTCTTTCGAGAGAACACTCTCCCCTGCGTTCTCTTTTGACGCTACACGCTTAGACATACACCCAACACCAAAGCTTTTCGAGTTACGGGTTGTTTAAGAAAAACAAGATAATTTCCACGATGCGGGATTTCCTTAAAACGTTGTATTCTGACATATTTTTTCGTGAGAAAACTCTCCTGTACGTTCTCCTTTGAGGCTACACGCTGAAACATACACGCAACACCAAATCTTTTCGAGTTACAACTATGCAGGATTTCCTAAAAACGTGGTAATCCTTTGCGTTCTCTTTTGAGGCTACACATTTAGACATACACGCAACACCAAATCTTTTCGAGTTACAACATGTTTTTTAGGAAATACAAGATAATTTTGTATGATGTGTTATTTCTTCTCATAAAGTTTAAGTATTTCTAATATGTACGTATTTGTCTTTACTCTGCAACACTGTATTTCCTTATAATGTGGTATTCTTACATTTTTTTTCGAGAGAATACTCTCCTGTGCATTCTCTTTTGAGACTACACGCATAGACATACAGGCAACACCAAAGATTTTCGAGTTACAACGTGTTGTTTAGGAAAAACAAGATAATTTCGCACGATGCAGGATTTCCTTAAAACGTGGTATTCTGACATATTTTTCAACAGAAAACTCTCCTGTGTGTTCTCTTTTGAGGCTAATCACTTAGACTTTCACGTCACAACAAATCTTTTCGAGTTACAACGTGTTGTTTAGGAAATACCAGATAATTTTGCACGATGCATTATTTCTTCTTGGAAAATTTAAATATTTCCAATACGTACGTATTTGTCTTTACTCTGCAACACTGTATTTCCTTATAACATGGCATTTTTATATATTCGTTCAAGAGAAAACTTTCCTGTGTGTTCTCTTTTGAGGCTACACACTTAGACATACAAGCAACACCAAAGCTTTTCGAGTTACAACGTGTTGTTTAGGAAAAACAAGATAATTTTGCATGATGCGGGATTTCCTGAAAACGTGGTATTCTGACATATTTTTTCGAGATAAAACTCTCCTGTGCATTCTCTTTTGAGGCTGCATGGTTAGACATACACGCAACACCAACACTTTTCGAGTTACATCATGTTGTTTAGGAAAAACAAAATATTTTCGCAAGATGCAGGATTTCCTGAAAACGTAGTATTCTGACATATTTTTTCGAGAGAAAATTCTCCTGTGGGTTCTCTTTTGAGGCTACACATTTAGACATTCACACAACACCAAATCTTTTCGAGTTACAACATGTTGTTTAGGAAATACAAGATAATTTCTTACGATGCATTAATTCTTCTCGTAAAGTTTAAGTATTTCTAATAGGTGTGTATTTGTCTTTACCCTGCAACACTGTATTTCATTATAACATGGAATTCTTACATATTCTTTTGAGAGAAAACTCTCCTATGTATTCTCTTTTGAGGCTATATGCTTAGACTTATACGGAAGACCAAAGCTTTTTGAGTTAAAACCTGTTGTTTAAGAAAAACAAGATAAATTCGCACGATGCAGGAATTCCTTAAAACTTTGTATTCTGACATATTTTTTCGACAGAAAACACTCCTGTGCGTTCTCTCTTGAGGCTAAAAGCTTAGAAATTCATGCCACAACAAATCTTTTCGAGTTACAACGTGTTGTTTAGGAAATATAAGATAATTTTGCACAATGCGTTATTTCTTCTTGTAAAGTTAAAGTATTTCTAATACGTACATAGTTGTCTTTACTCTGCAACACTGTATTTCCTTATAACGTGGTATTCTTACATAATCTTTCGAGAGAAAACTCTCCTGTGCCTTCTCTTTTGAGGCTACACACTTAGACATACACGTAACACCAAAGCTTTTCAAGTTAAAACATGTTGTTTAGGAAAAACAAGATAATTTCGCACGATGCGGGATTTCCATAAAACGTGGTATTCTGACATATTTTTTCGAGAGAAAAGTCTCCTGTGCGTTCTCTTTTGAGGCTACACACGTAGACATACACGTAACACCAAAGATTTTCGAGTTACAACATGTTGTTTAGGAAAAACAACATAATTTCGCGCGATGCGGGATTTCCTTAAAACGTGGTATTCTGACATATTTTTTCGAGAGAAAATTCTCCTGTGGGTTCTCTTTTGAGGATTCACGCTTAGACATACACGCAACAACAAATCTTTTTGAGTTACAATGTGTTGTTTAGGAAATACAAGATAATTTTGTAAGATGCTTTATTTCTTCTCGTAAAGTTTAAGTATTTCTAATATGTACGTATTTGTCTTTACTCTGCAACACTGTATTTCCTTGTAATGAGGTATTCTTACATATTCTTTTGAATGAAAACTCTCATGTGCATTCTCTTTTGAGGCTACACGATTAGACATATACGCAACACCAAAGCTTTTCAAGTTACGACGTGTTGTTTAGGAAAAACAAGATAACTTCGCACGATGCGGGATTTCCTTAAAATGTGGTATTCTGACAAATTTTGACGAAAGAACATTCTCCTGTGGGTCCTCTTTTGAGGCTACCCATTTAGACGTACACTCCTCAACAAATCTTTTCGAGTTACAACGTGTGGTTTAGGAAATACAAGAAATATTGTACGATGCGTTATTTCTTCTCGTAAAGTTTAAGTATTTCTAATACGTACGTATTTGTCTTTACTCTGCAAAACTGTATTTCCTTGTAACGTGGTATTCTTACATATTCTTGCGGGAGAAAACTCTCCTGTACATTCTCTTTTGAGGCTACACACTTAGACATACACGCAACACCAAAGCTTTTCGAGTTAAATCATTTTGTTTAGGAAAAACAAGATAATTTCGCACGATGCAGGATTTTCTTAAAACGTGGTATTCTGACATATTTTTTCGACACGAAACTCTCCTGTGCAGTCTCTTTTGAGGCTACACGCTTAGGTATACACGCAACACCAAAGCTTTTTGAGTTAGAACGTCTTCTTTAAGAAAAATAAGATAATTTCGCACGTTGAGGGATTTCCGTAAAACGTGGTATTCTGACATATTTTTTCAAGAGAAAACTCTCCTGTGCGTTCTCTTTTGAGGCTACAAGCTTAGTCATACAGGTAACACAAAATCGTGTCGAGTTACAACATGTTGTTTAGGAAAAACAAGATAATTTTGCAGGATGCGTTATTTCTTCTCCTAAAGTTAAAGTATTTCCAATATGTACGTATTTGTCTTTACTCTGTAACACTGTATTTCCTTTTAACATGGTACTCTTACATATTCTTTCTAGAGAAAACTCTCCTGTGCGTTCTATTTAGAGGATGCACGCTTAGAGAAAAACGCAACACCAAAGCTTTTCGAGTTACAACAAGTTGTTTAGGAAAAAATAGATAATTTCGCCCGATGCAGGATTTCCTTAAAACGTTGTATTCTGACATATTTTTTTCGTGAGAAAATTCTGCTGTGCATTCTCTTATGAGGCTACACGCTGAGACATACAAGCAACACAAAAGCTTTTCGAGTTACAACATGTTGTTTGGGAAAAACAAGATAATTTCCACGATGCGGGATTTCCTTAAAACGTTTTATTCTGATATTTTTTCAAAATAAAACTCTCCTGTGCCTTCTCTTTAGAGGCTACAAGCTTAGACATACATGCAACAACAAATTTTTTCGAGTTACCAAGTGTTGTTTAGGAAAAACAAGATAATTTTGCATGATGTGTTATTTCTTCTCGTAAAGTTTAAGTATTTCCAATACGTACGTATTTGTCTTTACTCTGCAACACTATATTTCCATATAACATGGTATTCTTACATATTCATTGGAGAGAAAACTCTCCTGTGCGTTCTCTTTTGTGGCTGCACGCTTAGACAAAAAGGCAACACCACAGCTTTTTGAGTTACAACAAGTTGTTTAGGAAAAACAAGATAATTTCTCACGATACGGGATTTTCTTAAAACGTGGTATTCAGACATATTTTTTTCGAGAGAAAACGGTCCTGTGCTTTCTCTTTTGAGGTTACACACTTAGATATACACGCAACACCAACGCTTTTCGAGTTACCATGTGTTGTTTAGGAAAAACAAGATATTTTCGCACGATGCAGGTTTACTTTAAAACGTGGTATTCTGACATATTTTTTCAAGAGAATATTCTCCTGTGGGTTCTCTTTTGAGGCTACACATTTACACATACACACAACACTAAATATTTTCAAGTTACAACGTGTTCTTTATGAAATACAAGATAATTTTTTACGATGCGTTATTTGTTCTCCTAAAGCTTAAGTATTTCTAATATGTACGTATTTGTCTTTACTCTGCAACACTGTATTTCCTTATAACGTGGTATTCTTACATATTCTTTCAAGAGAAAACTCTCCTCTGCGTTGTCTTTTGAGGCTACACGCTTAGACATACATGCAACTCCAAATATTTTTGAATTACAACGTGTTGTTTAGGAAAAACAAGATAATTTCGCACTATGCGGGATTTCCTCAAAACGTGGTATTCTGACATATTTTTCAAGAGAAAATTCTCCTGTTGGTTCTCTTTTGAGGCTACACGTTTAGATATACACGCAACATCAAATTTTTTCGAGTTCCAACATGTTGTTTAGGAAAAACAAGATAATTTCCATGATGCGGGATTTCCTTAAAAGGTTTTATTCTGAAATATTTTTTCAAGAGAAAATTCTCCTGTGCATTCTCTTTTTAGGCTACACACGTAAACATGCACGCAACACCAAAGATTTTCGAGTAAAAACATGTTGTTTAGGAAAAACAAGATAATTTCGCACGATACAGGATTTCCTTAAAACGTGGTATTCTGAGATATTTTTTCGAGAGAAAATTCTCCTGTGCATTCTCTTTTGAGGCTACACACTGAGATATACAAGCTACACCAAAGCTTCTCGAGTTACAACGTGCTGTTTAGGAAAAATTAGATAATTTCGCACGATGCAGGATTTCCTTAAAACATGGTATTCTGACATATTTTTTTCGAGATAAAACTCTCCTGTGCATTCTCTTTTGAGGCTACAAGATTAGACATACATGCAACACCAAATCTTTTCGAGTTACAACGTGTTGTTTAGGGAAAACTTGATAATTTTGCACGATGCGTTATTTCTTCTCGCAAAGTTTAAGTATTTCCAATACGTACGTATTTGTCTTTACTCTGCAACACTGTATTTCCTTATAACATGGTATTCTTTCATATTCTTTCGAGAGAAAACTCTCCTGTGTGTTCTATTTGGGGCTACATGCTTAGACATACACCCAACACCAAAGTTTTTCGAGTTACAACGTGTTGTTTAAGAAAAACAAGATAATTTCGCACGATGGGGGATTTCCTTAATACGTGGTATTCTTACATATTTTTTCGAGGGAAAACTCTCCTTTGCATTCTCTTTTAAGGCTACATGAGTAGACATACACGCAACACCAAATCCTTTCGAGTTACAACGTGTTGTTTAGGAAATACAAGATAATTTTTTACGATGCTTTATTTCTTCTCGTAAAGTTTAAGTATTTCTAATACGTATGTATTTGTCTTTACTCTGCAACACTCTATTTCCTTGTAACGTGGTATTCTTACATATTCTTTTGAGAGAAAACTCTCCTGTGCCTTCTCTTTTGAGGCTACACGCTTAGACATACACGCATCACCAAAGCCTTTCCAGTTACAACGTGTTCTTTAGGGAAAAAAAGATAATTTCGCAAGATGCGGGATTTCCTTAAAACTTGGAATTCTGACATATTTTGCCGAGAGACAATTCCTCTGTGGTTTCTCTTTTGAGGCTACACATTTAGACAGTCACACAACACAAAATCTTTTCAAGTTATAACGTGTTGTTTAAGAAAAACAAGATAATTTCGCACTATGCGGTATTTCCTTAAAACGTGATATTCTGACATATTTTTTCGAGAGAAAATTCTCCTGTGGGTTCTCTTTTGAGGCTGCACATTTAGACATACACAAAACACCAAATCTTTTCGAGTTACAACGTGTTGTTTAGGAAATACAAGATAATTTTTTACGATGCGTTATTTCTTCTAGTAAAGTTTAAGTATTTCTAATACGTATGTATTTGTCTTTACTCTGCAACACTGTATTTCCTTATAACGTGGTATTCTTACATATTCTTTCAAGAGAAAACTCTCCTGTGCATTCTCTTTTGAGGCTACACGCTGAGACATACAAGCTACACTAAAACTTTTCAAGTTACAAAGTTTTGTTTAGGAAAAACAAGATAATTTCGCACGATGCTGGATTTCCTTAAAACGTAGTATTCTGACATATTTTTTCGAGAGAAAACTCTCCTGTGCATTCTCTTTTGAGGCTACAAGCTTAGACATACACGTAACGCAAAATCTTTTCGAGCTACAAAGTGCTGATTAGGAAAAACAAGGTAAATTTGCAAGATTCGTTATTTCTTTTCGTAAGTTTAAATATTTCCAATATGTACGTATTTTTCTTTAATCTGCAACACTGTATTTCCTTATAACATGGTATTCTTACATATTCTTTTGAGAGAAACTGTCCTGTGCGTTCTCTTTTGAGGATGCATGCTTAGACAAAAAAGCAACACCAAAGCTCTTCGAGGTTAAACAAATTGTTTAGAAAAAATGATAATTTCGCACGATGCAGGGTTCCCTTAAAACGTGGTATTCTGACATATTTTTTTGATAGAAAACTCTCCTGTGTGTTCTCTTTTGAGGCTACATGCTGAGACATGCAAGCTACACCAAAGCTTTTCGAGTAACGTGTTGTTTAGGAAAAACAAGATAATTTCGCACGATGCAGGATTTCCTTAAAACGTGGTATTCTGACATATTTTTGGGAGGAAAAAAACTCTCCTGTGCGTTTTCTTTTGAGGGTACACATTTAGATATACATACAACACCAAATCTTTTCGAGTTACAACGTGCTGCTTAGGAAATACATGATAATTTTTTAATGATGCGTTATTTCTTCTTGTAAAGTTTAAGTATTTCTAATATGTATGTATTTGTCTTTACTCTGCAACACTGTATTTCCTTATAACGTGGTATTCTTACATATTCTTTCAAGAGACACCTCTCCTGTGCGTTTTCTTTTGAGGCTAAACGCTTAGTCATACACTCAACACCAAATCTTTTTGAGTTACAACGTGTTGTTTAAGAAATACAAGATAATCTTGTACGATGCGTTATTTCTTCTCATAAAATTTAAGTATTTCTAATATGTACGTATTTGTCTTTACTCTGCAAAATTGTATTTCCTTTTAACGTGGTATTCTTACATATTCTTGCGAGAGAAAACTCTCCTGTGCCTTCTCTTTTGAGGCTACGCACTTAGACATACACGCAACACCAAAGCTTTTTGAGTTAAAACACGTTGTAAGGAAAAACAAGATATTTTCGCACGATGAAAGATTTCCTTAAAACGTGGTATTCTTACATATTCTTTCGAGAGAAAACTCTCCTGTGCGTTCTTTTTTGAGGCTACACGCTTAGACATACACGCAACACCAAAGCTTTTCGAGTTACATCCTGTTGTTTAGGAAAAACAAGATAATTTCGCACGATGCAGGATTTCCTTAAAACGTGGTATTCTGACATATTTTTTCGAGAGAAAACTCTCCTTTGCATACTCTTTTGAGACTACCAGCTTTGACATTCATGTAACACAAAATCTTTTCGAGTTACAACGTATTGTTTAGGAAAAACAAGATAATATTGCAAAATGCATTATTTATTCTCCTAAAGTTTTAGTATTTCCAATATGTACGTATTTGTTTTTAATCTGCAACACTGTATTTCCTTATAATGTGGTATTCTTACATATTCTTTTGAGATAAAACTGTCCTGTGTGTTCTCTTTTGAGGCTACATTCTGAGACATACAAGCTACACCAAAGCTTTTCGAGTTACAACGTGTTGTTCAGGAAATACAAGATAATTTCACACGATGCAAGATTTCCTTAAAACGTGGTATTCTGACATATTTTTTTCGAGAGAAAACTCTCCTGTGAATTCTCCTTTGAGGCTACAAGCTGAGACATTCACGCAACACCAAAGCTTTTCGAGGTACAACGTGTTGTTTAGGAAAAACAAGATATTTTTGCATGATGTGTTATTTCTTCTCGTAAAGTTTAAATATTTCTAATATGTATTTATTTGTTTTTACTCTGCAACACTGTATTCCGTTATAACGTGGAATTCTTACATATTCTTTCGAGAGAAAACTCTCCGGTGTGTTCTCTTTTGAGGCTACATGCTTAGACATAAACGCAACACCAAAGATTTTAGAGTTACAATGTGTTGTTCAGGAAAAATAAGATAATTTAGCATGATGCGGCTTTTCCATAAAACGTGGTATTCTGAAATATTTTTTTGAGAGAAAATTCTCCTGTGGGTTCTCTTCAGAGGCTACACATTTAGACATACATGCAACACCAAATCTTTTCTAGTTACAACGTGTTGTTTAGGAAAAATAAGAAAATTTTACATGATGCATTATTTCTTCTCATAAATTTTAAGTATTTCTAATACATACGTATTTGTCTTTACTCTGCAACACTGTATTTCCATATAACGTGGTATTCTTACATATTCTTTCGAGAGAAAACTCGCCTCTTCATTCTTTTTTGAAGCTACACGCTTAGACATACATACAACACAAAAGCTTTTCGAGTTACAATATATTGTTTAGGAAAAAAAAGATAATTTCGCACGATGCGGGATTTCCTTTAAACGTGGTATTCTGACATATTATTTCGAGAGAAAATTCTCCTGTGGGTTCTCTTTTGAGGCTACACATTTAGACTTACAGGTAACACCAAACCTTTTCATGTTACAATGTGTTGTTTAGGATATACAAGATAATTTTGTACGTGCGTTATTTCTTCTCGTAAAGTTTAAGTATTTCTAATACATACATATTTGTCTTTACTCTGCAACACTGTATTTGCTTATAACGAGGTATTCTTACATATTCTTTCGAGAGAAAACGCTCCTGTGTGTTCTCTTTTGAGGCAACACTCTTAGACATACACGCAACACCAAAGATTTTCAAGTTACAACGTTGTGTTTAGGAAAAACATGATAATTTCGCATGATGAGTGATTTCCTTAAAACGGGGTATTCTGACATGTTTTTTCGAGAGAAAACTCTCCTGTGCGTTCTCTTTTGAGGCTAGAAGCTTAGACATACACGCAACACAAAATCTTTTCCAGTTACAACGTGTTATTTAGGAAAAACAAGATAATTTTGCTCGATGCGTTATTTCTTCTCATAAAGTTTAAGAATTTCCAATATGTATGTATATGTCTTTAATACACAACACTGTATTTTCCTGTAACGGGGTATTCTTACATATTCTTTCGAGAGAAAACTCTCTTGTGCATTCTCGTTTGAGGCTACACACTTAGACATACACGCAACACCAAAGCTTTTCAAATTACACCGTGTTGTTTAGGAAAAACAGGATAATTTTGCAGGATGCGTTATTTCTTCTCGTAAAGTTTAAGTATTTCCAATACGTATGTATTTGTCTTTACTCTGGAACACTGTATTTCCTTATAACGTGGTATTCTTACATATTCTTTCGAGAGAAAATTCTCCTGTGCGTTCCCTTTTGACGCTGCATGCTTAGACATACACGCAACACCAAGGCTTTTCGAGTTACAATGTGTTGTTAAGGAAAAACAAGATAATTTTACAAGATGCGGGATTTCCTTAAAACGTGGTATTCTTACATATTCTTTCGAGAGAAACCTCTCCTGTGCGTTCTTTTTTGAGGCTGCACACTTATACATACACGCAACACCAAATCTTTCCGAGTTACAACGTGTTCTTTAGGAAAAACAAGATAATTTCTCATGATGCAGGATTTCCTTAAAACGTGGTATTCTGACATATTTTTTCAATAGAAAAATACCCTTTGCCTACTCTTTTGCGGCTACAAGCTTAGACATACACGCAACACCAAATTTTTTTGAATTTCAACTTGTTTTGGAAATACAAGATAATTTTGTACAGAGCGTTATTGCTTCTCGTAAAGTTTAATTATTTCTAATACGTAAGTATTTGTTTTTACTCTGCAACACTGTATTCCGTTATAACGTGGAATTCTTACATATTCTTTCAAGAGAAAACTCTCCTGTGCATTCTCTTTTGAGGCTACACGCTTAGACGTAAACGCAACACCAAAGATTTTCTAGTTAAAACGTGTAGTTTAGGAAACACAAGATAATTTCGCACGATGTGCAATTTCCTTATAACGGGGTATTGGGACATGGTTTTTTTTTTAGGGAAAACTCTCCTGTGCAATCTCTCTTGAGGCTAGAAGCTTAGACATACATGCAACACCAAATCATTTCGAGTTACGTGTTATTTAGGAAAAATAAGATAATTTTGCATGATGCATTATTTCTTCTCGTAAAGTTTAAGTATTTCCAATATGTACGTATATGTCTTTAATATGCAACACTGTATTTCCTTGTAACGGGTATTCTTACATGTTCTTTCGTGTGAAAACTCTCCTGTGCGTTCTCTTCTGAGGCTACACACTTAAGACATACACTCAACACCAAAGCTTTTCGAGTTACAATGTGTTGTTTAGGAAAAAGAAGATAATTTCGCACGATGAGCGATTTCCTTAAAACGGGGTATTCTGACATGTTTTTTGGAGAGAAAACTCTCCTGTGCATTCTCATTTGAGGCTGCACGATTAGACATAAATGCAACAGCAAATCTTTTTGAGTTACAGCGTGTTGTTAAGGAAAAACAAGATAATTTCGCAAGATGCGGGATTTCCTTAAAACGTGATATTCTGACATATTTTTTTGAGAGAAAACTCTCCTGTGAATTCTCTTTTGAGGCTACAACCTTAGACATACACGCAACACCAAATCTTTTCGAATTTCAACTTGTTGTTTAGGAAATACAATATAATTTTGTAAGGAGCGTTATTTCTTCTCGTAAAGTTTAAGTATTTCTAATACGTATGTATTTGTCTTTACTCTGCAACACTGTATTTCCTTGTAACATGGTATTCTGACATATTCTTTCGAGAGAAAACTCTCCTGTGTGCTCTCTTCTGAGGCTACACACTTAGACATACACGCAACACCAAAGCTTTTTGAGTTAAAACGTGTTATTTAGGAAAAACAAGATAATTTCGCACAATGCTGGATTTCCTTAAAACGTGGTATTCTGCATAATTTTTCGAGAGAAAACTCTCCTGTGCCTTCTCTTTTGAGGCTACACGCTTAGTCATACACGCAGTAGCAAATCTTTTCGGGTTACAACGTGTTGTTTAGGAAAAACAAGATAATTTTGCATGATGCGTTATTTCTTCTCGTAAAGTTTAAGTATTTCCAATATGTACGTATATGTCTTTAATATGCAACACTGTATTTCCTTGTAACGGGGTATTCTTACATATTCTTTCGAGAGAAAACTCTCCTGTGCGTTCTCTTCTGAGGCTACACACTTAAGACATACACTCAACACCAAAGCTTTTCGAGTTACAATGTGTTGTTTAGGAAAAAGAAGATAATTTCGCACGATGAGCGATTTCCTTAAAACGGGGTATTCTGACATGATTTTTCGAGAGAAAACTCTCCTGTCCGTTCTCTTTTGAGGCTGCATGATTAGACATACACGCAACAACAAATCTTTTTGAGTTACAGCGTGTTGTTAAGGAAAAACAAGATAATTTCGCAAGATGCGGGATTTCCTTAATACGTGGTATTCTGACATATTTTTTTGAGAGAAAACTCTCCTGTGCATTCTCTTTTGAGGCTACAACCATAGACATACACGCAACACCAAATCTTTTCGAATTTCAACTTGTTGTTTAGGAAATACAAGATAATTTTGTAAGGAGCGTTATTTCTTCTCGTAAAGTTTAAGTATTTCTAATACGTATGTATTTGTCCTTACTCTGCAACACTGTATTTCCTTGTCACGTGGTATTCTGACATATTCTTTCGAGAGAAAACTCTCCTGTGTGCTCTCTTCTGACGCTACACACTTAGACACACACACAACACCAAAGCTTTTTGAGTTAAAATGTGTTATTTAGGAAAAACAAGATAATTTCGCACAATGCTGGATTTCCTTAAAACGTGGTATTCTGCATAATTTTTCGAGAGAAAACTCTCCTGTGCCTTCTCTTTTGAGGCTACACGCTTAGTCATACACGCAGTAGCAAATCTTTTCGGGTTACAACGTGTTGTTTAGGAAAAACAAGATAATTTTGCATGATGCGTTATTTCTTCTCGTAAAGTTTAAGTATTTCCAATATGTACGTATATGTCTTTAATATGCAACACTGTATTTCCTTGTAACGGGGTATTCTTACATATTCTTTCGAGAGAAAACTCTCCTGTGCGTTCTCTTCTGAGGCTACACACTTAAGACATACACTCAACACCAAAGCTTTTCGAGTTACAATGTGTTGATTAGGAAAATGAAGATAATTTTGTGCGATGAGCGATTTTAAAACGGGGTATGCTGATATGTTTTTTCGAGAGAAAACTCTCCTGTGCATTCACTTATGAGGCTGCACGATTAGACATACACGCAACAGCAAATCTTTTTGAGTTACAGCGTGTTGTTAAGGAAAAACAAGATAATTTCGCAAGATGCTGGATTTCCTTAAAACGTGGTATTCTGACATATTTTTTTGAGAGAAAACTCTCCTGTGCATTTTCTTTTGAGGCTACAACCTTAGACATACACGCAAACCAAGTCTTTACGAATTTCAACTTGTTGTTTAGGAAATACAAGATAATGTTTTAAGGAGCGTTATTTCTTCTCGTAAATTTTAAGTATTTCTAATACTTTTGTATTTGTCTTTACTCTGCAACACTGTATTTCCTTGTAACGTGGTATTCTGACATATTCTTTCGAGAGAAAACTCTCCTGTGTGCTCTCCTCTGAGGCTACACACTTAGACATACACACAACACCAAAGCTTTTTGAGTTAAAACGTGTTATTTAGGAAAAAAAAGATAATTTCGCACAATGCTGGATTTCCTTAAAACGTGGTATTCTGCATATATTTTCGAGAGATAACTCTCCTGTGCGTTCTCTTCTGAGGCTACACCCTTAAGACATACACTCAACACCAAAGCTTTTCGAGTTACAATCAATGTGTTGTTTAGGAAAAACAAGATAATTTCGCACGATGAGCGATTTCCTTAAAACGGGGTATTCTGTCATGTTTTTTCGAGAGAAAACTCTCCTGTGTGTTCTCTTTTGAGGCTGCACAATTAGACATACACGCAACAGCAAATCTTTTCGAGTTACAGCGTGTTGTTAAGGAAAAACAAGATAATTTCGCAAGATGTGGGATTTCCTTAAAACGTGGTATTCTGGCATATTTTTTTAAGAGAAAACTTTCCTGTGCATTCTCTTTTGAGGCTACAAGCTTAGACATACACGCAACACCAAATCTTTTCGAATTTCAACTTGTTGTTTAGGAAATACAAGATAATTTTGTAAGGAGCATTATTTCTTCTCGTAAAGTTTAATTATTTCTAATACGTATGTATTTGTCTTTACTCTGCAACACTGTATTTCCTTGTAACGTGGTATTCTGACATATTCTTTCGAGAGAAAACTCTCCTGTGTGCTCTCTTCTGAGGCTACACACTTAGACATACATGCATCACCAAAGCTTTTTGAGTTAAAACGTGTTATTTAGGAAAAAAAGATAATTTTGCACAATGCTGGATTTCCTTAAAACGTGGTATTCTGCATATTTTTCGAGAGAAAACTCTCCTGTGCCTTCTCTTTTGAGGCTACACGCTTAGTCATACATGCAGCAGCAAATCTTTTCGAGTTACAACGTGTTGTTTAGGAAAAACAAGATAATTTTGCATGATGCATTATTTCTTCTCGTAAAGTTTAAGTATTTCCAATATGTAAGTATATATCTTTAATATGCAACACTGTATTTCCTTGTAACGGGGTATTTTTACATATACTTTCGTGAGAAAAGTCTCCTGTGCGTTCTCTTCTGAGGCTACACACTTAAGACATACACTCAACACCAAAGCTTTTCGAGTTATAATGTGTTGTTTAGGAAAAACAAGATAATTTCGCACGATGAGAGATTTCATTATAACGGGGTATTCTGAAATGTTTTTTCGAGAGAAAACTCTCCTGTGCATTCTCTTTTGAGGTTGCACGATAAGACATACACGCAACAGCAAATCTTTTCGAGGTACAGCGTACTGTTAAGGAAAAACAAGTTAATTTCGCAAGATGCGGGATTTCCTTAAAACGTGGTATTCTGACATATTTTTTTTTTGAGAGAAAACTCTCCTGTGCATTCTCTTTTGAGGCTACAACCTTAGACATATACGCAACACCAAATCTTTTCGAATTTCAACTTGTTGTTTAGGAAATACAAGATAATTTTGTAAGGAGCGTTATTTCTTCTCGTAAAGTTTAAGTATTTCTAATACGTATGTTTTTGTCTTTACTCTTCAACACTGTATTTCCTTGTAATGTGGTATTCTGACATATTCTTTCGAGAGAAAACTCTCCTGTGTCCTCTCTTCTGAGGCTACACACTTAGACATACATGCAACACCAAAGCTTTTTGAGTTAAAACGTGTTATTTAGGAAAAACAAGATAATTTCGCTCAATGCTGAATTTCCTTTAAACGTGGTATTCTGCATATTTTTTCAAGAGAAAACTCTCCTGTGCGTTCTCTTTTGAGGCTACACGCTTAGTCATACACGCAGCAGCAAATCTTTTCGGGTTACAACGTGTTGTTTAGGAAAAACAAGATAATTTTGCATGATGCGTTATTTCTTCTCATAAAGTTTAAGTATTTCCAATATGTACGTATATGTCTTTAATATGCAACACTGTATTTCCTTGTAACGGGGTATTCTTACATATTCTTTCGAGAGAAAACTCTCCTGTGTGTTCTCTTCTGAGGCTACACACTTAAGACATACACTCAACACCAAAGCTTTTCGAGTTACAATGTTTTGTTTCGGAAAAACAAGATAATTTCGCACGATGAGCGATTTCCTTAAAACGGGGTATTCTGACATGTTTTTTGGAGAGAAAACTCTCCTGTGCATTCTCTTTTGAGGCTGCACGATTAGACATACACGCAACAGCAAATCTTTTCGAATTTCAACTTGTTGTTTAGAAAATACAAGATAATTTTTTAAGGAGCGTTATTTCTTCTCGTAAAGTTTAAGTATTTCTAATACGTATGTATTTGTCTTTACTCTGCAACACTGTATTTCCTTGTAACGTGGTATACTGACATATTCTTTCAAGAGAAAACTCTTCTGTGTGCTCTCTTCTGATGCTACACACTTATCCATACACGCAACACCAATGCTTTTTGAGTTAAAACGTGTTGTTTAGGAAAAATAAGATAATTTCGCACAATGCTGGATTTCCTTAAAACGTGGTATTCTGCATAATTTTTCGAGAGAAAACTCTCCTGTGCGTTCTCTTTTGAGGCTACACGCTTAGTCATACACGCAGCAGCAAATCTTTTCGGATTACAACGTGTTGTTTAGGAAAAACAAGATAATTTTGCATGATGTGTTATTTCTTCTGGTAAGGTTAAGTATTTCCAATATATACATATTTGTCTTTACTCTGCAACACTGTATTTCATTTTAACGTGGTATTCTTACATATTCTTTCGAGAGAAAATTCTCCTGTGCATTCGCTTTTGAGGCTGCACGCTTAGTCATACACGCAACACCAAATCTTTTCGAGTTACAACGTGTTATTTAGGAAATACAAGATAATTTTGTACGATGTGTTATTTCTTCTCATAAAGTTTAAGTGTTTCGAATATTGTACATATTTGTCTTTACTCTGCAACACTGTATCCTTATAATGTGGTATTCTTACATATTCATTCGAGAGAAAACTCTCCTCTTCGTTCTCTTTTGAGGAAACATGCTTAGACATGCACGCAACACCAAAGCTCTTCGAGTTACAACCTGTTGTTTAGGAAAAACAAGATAATTTCTCACGATGCGGGATTTCCTTAAAACGTGGTATTCTGACATATTATTTGGAGAGAAAATTCTCCTGTGGGTTCTCTTTTGAGGTTACACACTTAGACATACACGCAACACCAAAGCTTTTCGAGTTACAACGTGTTGTTTAGGAAATACAAGATAATTTTGTACGATGCGTTATTTCTTCTCGTAAAGTTTAAGTATTTCTAATACGTATGTATTACGTACTCTGCAACACTGTATTTCCTTATAATGTGGTATAATTACATATTCTTTCGAGAGAAAACTCTCCTGTGCGTTCTCTTTTGAGGCTGCACACTTAGACATACACGCAACACCAAAGCTTTTCGTATTAAAACATGTTGTTTTGGAAAAAAAAATAATTTCACACGATGCGGGATTTCCTTAAAACGTGGTATTCTGACATAATTTTTCGAGAGAATACTCTCCTGTGGGTTCTCTTTGAGGATACACATTTAGACATACATGCAACAACAAATCTTTTCGAGTTACAACGTGTTGTTTAGGATATACAAGATAATTTTGTACGATGTGTTATTTATTCTCATAAAGTTTAAGTATTTCTAATATGTACGTATTTGTCTTTACACGCAACACTGTATTTCCTTGTAATGTGGTATTCTTACATATTCTTTCGAGTGAAAACTCTCCTGTTCATTCTGTTTTGAGACTACACGCTTAGACATACACGCAACACCAAAGCTTTTCGAGTTACAACGTTTTGTGTAGGAAAAACAAGATAATTTCGCAAGATGCTGGATTTCTTTAAAATGTGGTATTCTGACATATTGTTTCAAAAAAATTCTCCTGTGCATTCGCTTTTGAGGCTACATGCTTAGACATACACGCAACACAAAATCTTTTCGAGTTACAATGTGTTGTTTAGGAAATACAAGATAATTTTGCACGATGCGTTATTTCTTCTCGTAAATTTTAAGTATTTCTAATATGTACATATTTGTCTTTACTCTGCAACACTGTATTTCCTTATAACGTGTTATTCTTACAAATTCTTTCGAGAGAAAACTCTCCTGTGCGTTCTCTTTTGAGGCTGAACCCTTACACATACACGCAACACCAAAGCTTTTTGAGTTAAAACGTGTTGTTTAGGAAAAACAAGATAATTTCGCAGGATGCGGGATTTCGTTAAAACGTGGTATTCTGACATATTTTTCGAGAGAAAACTCTCCTATGCGTTCTCTTTTGAGGCTGCACGCTTAGTCATATACGCAACACTAAAGGTTTTCGAGTTACAACGTGTTGTGTAGTAAAAACAAGATAATTTCGCACGATGGTGGATTTCCTTAAAACGTGGTATTCTGACATAATTTTTTCGAGAGAAAACTCTCCTGTGCGTTCTCTTTTGAGGCTAGACGCTTAGTCATACACTCAACATGAAATCTTTTCGAGTTACAACGAGTTGTTTAGGAAAAACAAGATAATTTTGCATGATATGTTATTACTTCTCATAAAGTTTAAGTATTTCTAATACGTACATATTTGTCTTAACTCTGCAACACTGTGTTACGTTATAACGTGGAATTCTTAATTATTCTTTCGAGAGAAAACTCTCCTGTGCGTTCTCTTTTGAGGCTGCCCTTTTAGTCATACACGCAACACCAAATATTTACGAATATCAACTTGTTGTTTAGGAAATACATGACAATTTTGTACGGAGCGTTATTTCTTCTCATAAAGTTTAAGTATTTCTAATACGTACGTATTTGTCTTTACTCTGCAACACTGTATTTCCTTGTAACGTGTTATTCTGACATATTCTTTCGAGAGAAAACCCTCCTGTGCATTCTCTTCTGAGGCTACACACTTAGGCATACACACAACACCAAAGCTTTTCGAGTTAAAACGTGTTGTTTAGGGGAAAAAAAAGATAATATCGCACGATGCTGGATTTCCTTAAAACGTGGTATTCTGACATATTTTTCAAGAGTAAACTCTCCTATGTGTTCTCTTTTGAGGCTGCACGCTTAGTCATATACAAAACACCAAAGGTTTTCGAGTTACAACGTGTTGTGTAGTAAAAACAAGATAATTTCGCACGATGGTGGATTTCCTTAAAACGTGGTATTCAGACATATTTTTTCGAGAGAAAACTCTCCTGTACGTTCTCTTTTGAGGCTAGACGCTTAGTCATACACTCAACACGAAATGTTTTCGAGTTACAACGAGTTGTTTAGGAAAAACAAGATAATTTTGCATGATACATTATTTCTTCTCGTAAAGTTTATGTATTTCTAATACGTACATATTTGTGTTAACTCTGCAATACTGTATTACGTTATAACGTGGAATTCTTACTTATTCTTTCGAGAGAAAACTCTCCTGTGCATTCTCTTTTGAGGCTGCACTCTTAGTCATACACGCAACACCAAATCTTTACGAATATCAACTTGTTGTTTAGGAAATACAAGACAATTTTATACGGAGCGTTATTTCTTCACATAATGTTTAAGTATTTCTAATATGTACTTATTTGTCTTTACTCTGCAACACTGTATTTCCTTGTAACGTGGTAGTCTGACATATTCTTTCGAGAGAAAACTCTCCTGTGCATTCTCTTCTGAGGCTACACACTTAGGCATACACACAACACCAAAGCTTTTCGAGTTACAACGTGTTGTTTAGGAAAAACAAGATAATTTCGCACGATGCTGTATTTCCTTAAAACGTGGTATTATGACATATTTTTTCGAGAGAAAACTATCCTGTGCATTCTCCTTTGAGGCTACAAGCTTAGACATACATGCAACACCAAATCTTTTCGAGTTACAGTGTGTTGTTTAGAAAATACAAGATAATTTTGTACGATGCGTTATTTCTTCTCGTAAAGTTTAAGTATTTCTAATACATAAGTATTTGTCCATACTCTGCAAAACTGTATTTCCTTATAAGGTGGTATTCTTACATATTCTTTCGAGACAACTCTCCTGTGCGTTCTCTTTTGAGGCTGCACACTTAGACATACACGCAACACCAAAGCTTTTCGAATTAACATATTCTGTTTAGGAAAAACACAAAAATTTCACACGATGGGGGATTTCCTTAAAACGTGGTATTCTGACATATTTTTTCGAGAGAATACTCTCCTGTGGGTTCTCTTTGAGGATTCACATTTAGACATACACGCAACAACAAATCTTTTCGAGTTACAAAGTGTTGTTTAGGAAATACAATATAATTTTGTACGATGCGTTATTTCTTCTCATAAAGTTTAAGTATTTCTAATATGTACGTATTAATCTTTACTCTGCAACACTGTATTTCCTTGTAATGTGGTATTCTTACATATTCTTTCGAATGAAAACTCTCCTGTGCATTCTCTTTTGAGGCTACACGCTTAGACATACACGCAACATCAAAGCTTTTCGAGTTACAACGTGTTGTGTAGGAAAAGCAAGATAATTCCGCACGATGCTGGATTTACTTAAAACATGGTATTCTGACATATTTTTCCTAGAGAAAATTCTCCTGTTCATTCGCTTTTGAGGCTACATGCTTAGACATACACGCAACACAATCTTTTCGAGTTACATCGTGTTGTTTAGCAAATACAAGATAATTTTTCACGATGCGTTATTTCTTCTCGTAAATTTTAAGTATTTCTAATATGTTAGTATTTGTCTTTACTCTGCAACACTGTATTTCCTTATAACGTGGTATTCTTACATATTCTTTCGAGAGAAAACTCTCCTGTGCATTCTATTTTGAGGCTGAACCCTTACACGTACACGCAACACCAAAGTTTTTCGAGTTACAACGTGTTGTTTAGGAAAAACAAGATTATTTCGCAGGATGCGGGATTTCCTTAAAACGTGGTATTCTGACATATTTTTTCAAGAGAAAACTCTCCTGTGTGTTCTCTTTTCTGGCTACATGCTTAGACATACACGCAACACCAAATCTTATGAATATCAACTTGTTGTTTAGGAAATACAAGATAATTTTGCACGGAGCGTTATTTCTTCTCATAAAGTTTAAGTATTTCTAATACGTACGTATTTGTCTTTACTCTGCAACACTGTATTTCCTTGTAACGTGGTATTCTGACATATTCTTTCGAGAGAAACCCTCCTGTGCGTTCTCTTTTGAGGCTACACGCTTAGACATTCACGCAACCCCAAAGCTTTTCGAGTTACAACGTTTTGTTTAGGAAAAACAAAATAATTTCGCACGATTCGTTATTTCTTCACATAAAGTTTAAGTATTTCTAATACGTACATATTTGTCCTTACTCTGCAACACTGTATTTCCATATAACGTGGTATTCTTACATATTCTTTTGAGAGAAAACTCTCCTGTGCGTTCTCTTTTGAGGCTACACATTTAGACATACACGCAACACCAAAGCTTTTCGAGTTAAAACATGTTGTTTATGAAAAACAAGATAATTTCATACGATGCGGGATTTCCTTAAAACGTGGTATTGTGACATATTTTTTCGAGAGACAACTCTTCTGTGCGTTCTCGTTTGAGGCTTCATGCTTACACATACACGCAACACCAAAGTTTTTCGAGTTCCAATGTGTTGTTTAGGAAAAACAAGATAATTTCGTATGATGCAGGATTTCCTTAAAACGTGGTATTATGACGTATTATTTCAAGAGAAAATTCTCCTGTGGGTTCTCTTTTGAGGCTACACGTTTAGACAACCACGCAACACCAAATCTTTTCGAGTTACAACGTGTTGTTTAGGAAAAACAAGATAATATCTCACAATGCGGGATTTCCTTAAAATATGGTATTCTGACATATTTTTTTCGAGAGAAAACTCCCCTGTGCATTCTCTTTTGAGGCTACACGCTTAGACATACACGTAACACCAAAGCTTTTCGAGTTACAACGTGTTGTTAGGAAAAACAAGATAATTTCCCATGATGCGTGATTTCATTAAAACGTGGAACTCTGACATATTTTTTTCGAGAGAAAACGCTCCTGTGCATTCTCCTTTGAGGCTACACGCTTAGACATACACGCAACATCAAATCCTTTCGAGTTACAACATTTTGTTTAGGAAATACAAGATAATTTTGTACGATGCGTTATTTCTTCTCGTAAAGTTTAAGTATTTCTAATACGTACATAGTTGTCTTTATTCTGCAACACTGTATTTCCTTATTACGTGGTATTCTTACATATTCTTTCAAGAGAAAATACTCCTTTGGGTTCTCTTTTGAGGCTACACATTTAGACTTACAAGCAACACCAAATGTTTTCAGGTTATAACGTGTTGTTTAGGATATTCAAGATAATTTTGTACAATGCGTTATTTCTTCTCGTAAAGTTTAAGTATTTCTAATACTTACGTATTTGTCTTTACTCTGCAACACTGTATTTCCTTGTAATGCGGTATTCTTAAAACGGGAGAAATTATCTTGTGTTTCCTAAACAACAGGTTGTAATTCGAAAAGATTTGGTGTTGCGTGTATGTCTAAGCATGTAGCCTCAAAAGAGAATGCACACGAGAATTTTCTCTGGTAAAAATATGTCAGAATACCACGTTTTAAGGAAATCCCACATCGTGCGAAATTATCTTATTTTTCTTAAACAACACGTTGTAACTCGAAAAGATTTGGTGTTGCGTGTATGTCTAAGCGTGTAGCCTCAAAAGAGAATGAAGAGAGTTTTCTCTCAAAAGAATATGTAAGAATTCCACGTTATAACGGAATACAGTGTTGCAGAGTAAAGACAA
Organism: Apodemus sylvaticus; assembly: GCF_947179515.1. Classification (NCBI taxonomy): domain Eukaryota; kingdom Metazoa; phylum Chordata; class Mammalia; order Rodentia; family Muridae; genus Apodemus; species Apodemus sylvaticus. Next base: position 80,503,945 of record NC_067488.1, on the reverse strand, counting down.
ATACGTACGTATTAGAAATACTTAAACTTTATGAGAAGAAATAACGCATCGTGCAAAATTATTTTGTTTTTCCTAAACAACACATTGTACCTAGAAACGATTTGGTGTTGCGTGTATGACTAAGCATGTAGCCTCTAAGGAGAACCCACAGGAGAGTTTTCTCTCGAAAAAATATGTCAGAATACCACGTTTTATGGAAATCCCGCATTGTGAGAAATTATCTTGTTTTTCCTAAACAACATGTTTTAACTCGAAAAGCTTAGTGTTGCGTGTATGTGTAAGTGTGTAGCCTCAGAAGAGAATGCACAGGAGAGTTTTCTCTTGAAAGAATATGTAAGAATACCACGTGATAAGGAAATACAGTGTTGCAGAGTAAAGACAAATACGTACGTATTAGAAATACTTAAAATTTATGAGAAGAAATAATGCATCGTGCAAAATTAACTTGTTTTTCCTAAACAACACATTGTAACTCGAAAAGATTTGGTGTTGCGAGTATGTCTAAGCGTGTAGCCTCAAAAGAGAACGCACAGGAGAGTTTTCTCTCGAAAAAATATGTCAGAAGACCATGTTTTAAGGAAATCCCGCATCGTGCGAAATTATCTTGTGTTTCCTAAACAACAGGTTGTAACTCGAAAAGATTTGTTGTTGCGTGTATGTCTATGAATGTAGCCTCAAAAGAGAACGCACAGGAGAATTTTCTCTCGTAAAAATATGTCAGAATACCACGTTTTAAGGAAATCACGCATCGTTGGAAATTATCTTGTTTTTCCTTAACAGCATATTTTAACTCGAAAAGCTTTGGTGTTGCGTGTATATCTAAGCGTGTAGCCTCAATAGAGAACGCACAGGAGAGTTTTCACTTGATAAAATATGTAAGAATACCACGTCATAAGGAAATACAGGGTTGCATATTAAAGAGAAATGCGTACATTTTGGAAATACTTAAACTTTATGAGAAGAAATAACGCATCGTGCAAAATTATCTTGTTTTTCCTAAATAACACGTTGTAACTCGAAAAGATTTGGTGTTGCGTGTATGTCTAAGCTTCTAGCATCAAAAGAGAACGCAACGGAGAGTTTTCTCTCGAAAAAACATGTCAGAATACCCCATTATAAGGAAATCGCACATCGTGCGAAAGTATCTTGTTTTTCCTAAACAACACTTTGTAACTTGAAAAGCTTTGGTGTTGCGTGTATGTCTAAGCATGCAGCCTCAAAGGAGAATGCACAGGAGTGTTTTCTCTCGAAAGAATATGTAAGAATACCACGTTATAAGGAAATAAAGTATTGCAGATTAAAGACAAATACGTACGTATTAGAAATACTTAAAATTTATGAGAAGAAATAACGCATCATGCAAAATTATTTTGTTTTTCCTAAACAACACGTTGTAACGCGAATAGAATTGGTGTTGCCTGTATGTCTAAACGTTTAGCCTCAAAAGAAAACCCAAAGGAGATTTTACTCTCGAAAAAAAAATGTCATAATACCACGTTTTATGGAAATCCAGCATCATGCAAAATTATCTTGTTTTTCCTAAACAACACGTTTTAACTCGAAAAACTTTGGTGTTGCATGTATGTCTAAGCGTGTAGCCGCAAAAGAGAATGCACAGGAGAGTTTTCTCTCGAAAAAATATGAAAGAATACCACGATATAAGGAAATACAGTGTTGCAGAGTAAAGGCAAATATGTACGTATTAGAAATACTTAAAATTTACGAGAAGAAATAACGCATCATGCAAAATTATCTTGTATTTCCTAAACAACACGATATAACTCGAAAAGATTTTGTGTTGCGTATATGGTAAAGCATGTAGTCTCAAAAGAGAATGCACAGAACAATTTTCTCTTGAAAAAATATTTCAGAATACCACGATTTAAGGAAATCCAGCATCGTGCGAAATTATCTTGTTTTTCCTAAACAAAATGTTGTAACTCGAAAAGCTTTGGTTTTGCGTGTACATCTAAGCATGCAGCCTCAAAAGAGAACGCACAGGAGAGTTTTCTCTCGAAAGAATATGTAAGAGTACCACGTTATAAGGAAATATAGTGTTGCAGAGTAAAGACAACTATGTACTTATTAGAAACCCTTAAACTTTATGAGAAGAAATATCACATCGTGCAAAATTATCTTGTTTTTCCTAAACAACACATACATTGTAACTCAAAAAGATTTGCTGTTGCGTGTATGTATAAGCATGTAACCTCAAAAGAGAAGGCACAAGAGTGCTTTCTCTCAAAAAAAAAATATGTCAGAGTACGACGTTTTAAAGAAATCCCGAATCGTGCGAAATTATCTTGTTTTTACTAAACAACATGTTTTAACTCGAAAAGCTTTGGTGATACGTCTATGTCTAAGTGTGTAACCTCAAAAGATAACGCACAGGAGAGTTTTCTCTTGAAAGAATATGTAAGAATTCCACATTATAACGGAATACAGTGTTGCAGAGTAAAGACAACTATGTACTTATTAGAAACACTTAAACATTATGAGAAGAAATAACGCATCGTACAAAATTATCTTGTATTTCCTAAACAACAAGTTGAAATTCGAAAATATTTGGTGTTACGCGTATGTCTAAGCTTGTAGCCACAAAAGAGAACACAAAGGATAGTTTTCTATCGAAAATATATGTCAGAATACCACGTTTTAAGGAAATCCTGCATCTTGCGAAATTATCTTGTTTTTCCTTAACAACACGTTGTAACTCGAAAAGCTTTGGTGTTGCGTGTATGTCTAAGTGTGTAGCCTCAGAAGAGTACGCACAGAAGAGTTTTCTCTCGAAAGAATATGTAAAAATACCCCGTTACAAGGAAATACAGTGTTGCATATTAAAGACAAATATGTACATATTAGAAATATTTAAACTTTATGTGAAGAAATAACGCATCGTGCAAAATTATCTTGTTTTTCCTAAATAACATGTTGTAACTCGAAAATATTTGGTGTTGCGTGTATGTCTAAGCTTCTAGCCTCAAAAGAGAACGCACAGGAGAGTTTTCTCTCAAAAACATGTCAGAATACCCCGTTATAAGGAAATCGAACATCGTGCGAAATTATCTTGTGTTTCTTAAACAACACTTTGTAACTTGAAAAGGTTTGGTGTTGCGTGTATGTCTAAGCGTGTAGCCTCAAAAGAGAATGCACAGGAGAGGTTTCTCTCGAAAGAATATGTAAGAATACCACGTTATAAGGATATACAGTGTTGCAGAGTAAAGACAAATATGTACATATTAGAAATACTTAAACTTTACGAGAAGAAATAACACATCGTGCAAAATTATCGTGTTTTTCCTAAACAACACAATGTAACTCGAAAAGATTTGGTGTTGCGTGTGTGTATAAGCTTGTAGGCTCAAAGGAGAAGGCACAGGAGTGTATTCTCTCAAAAAATATGTCAGAATACCACGTTTCAAGGAAATCTCGCATCTTGCGAAATTATCTTGTTTTTCCTATACAACATGTTGTAACTCAAAAAGCTTTGGTTTTGCGTGTATGTCTAAGCGTGTATCCTCAAAAGAGAACGCACAGGAAAGTTTTCCCTCAAAAGAATATGTAAGAAAACCACGTTATAAGAAAATACAGTGTTGCAGAGTAAAGACAAGTACGTAAGTATTAGAAATACTTAAACTTTACGAGAAGAAATAACGCATCGTACAAAATTATCTTGTATTTCCTAAACAATACGTTGTAACTCGAAAAGATATGGTGTTGTGTGTATGTCTAAATGTGTAGCCCCAAAGAGCACCCACAGGAGAATTTTCTCTCAAAAAAATATGTCAGAATACCAACTTTTAAGGAAATCCTGCAATGTGCGAAATTATCTTGTTTTTCCTAAACAACATGTTGTAACTCGAAAACGTTTGGTGTTGCTTGTATGTCTCCGCGTGTAGCCTCAAAAGAGAACGCACAGGAGAGTTGTCTCTCGAAAAAATATGTCACAATAGCATGTTTTAAGGAAATCCTGCATCATGAGAAATTATCTTGTTTTTCCTAAACAACATATTTTAACTCGAAAAGCTTTGGTGTTGCGTGTATGTCTAAGCTTGTAGCCTCAATAGAGAATGCACATGAGAGTTTTCACTCGAAAGTATTTGTAAGAATACCACGTTATGAGGAAATACAGAGTTGCATATTAAAGAGAAATACATACAAATTGGAAATACTTAAACTTTATGAGGAAAAATAACGCATCGTTCAAAATTATCTTGTTTATCCTAAATAACACGTTGTAACTCGAAAAGATTTGGTGTTGCGTGTATGTCTAATCTTCTAGACTCAAAAGAAAATGAACATGAGAGTTTTCTCTCGAAGGAATATGTCAGAATACCACGTTTTAATCAAATCCCGCATAATGCAAAATTATCTTGTTTTTCCTAAACAACTTGTTGTAACACGAAAAGCTTTGGTGTTGCGTTTTTGTCTAAGGTGCAGCCTCAAAAGAGAATGCACACGAGAGTTTTCTCTCGAAAGAATATGTAAGAATACCACGTTATATGGAAATATAGTGTTGCAGAATAAAGACAAATATGTACTTTTCAGAAATACTTAAACTTTACGAGAAGAAATAAGGCATCGTGCAAAATTATCTTGTTTTTCCTAAACAACACGTTGTAACTCGAAAAGATTTGTTGTTGCGTGTATGTCTAAGCTTATAGCGTCAAAAGAGAATGCACAGGAGAGTTTTCTCTCGAAAGAAATATGTCAGAATACCACGTTTTAGGGAAATACCACATCATGCGAAATTATCTTGTTTTTCCCAAACAACACGTTGTAACTCGAAAACTTTGGTGTTGCGTGTATGTCTAAGCATGTAGCCTCAAAGAGAACGCATAGGAGAGTTTTCTCTCAAAGAATATGTAAGAATTCCAGGTTATAATGGAATACAGTGTTGCAGAGTAAAGACAAATACATACGTATTAGAAATACTTAAACTTTATGAGAAGAAATAACGCTCCGTACAAAATTATCTTGTATTTCCTAAACAACTAGTTGATATTCGTAAAGATTTGTTGTTGCGTGTATGACTAAAAAAAATATGTCAGAATACCACGTTTTAGGGAAATACCACATCATGCGAAATTATCTTGTTTTTCCCAAACAACACGTTGTAACTCGAAAACTTTGGTGTTGCGTGTATGTCTAAGCATGTAGCCTCAAAGAGAACACATAGGAGAGTTTTCTCTCAAAGAATATGTAAGAATTCCAGGTTATAATGGAATACAGTGTTGCAGAGTAAAGACAAATACGTACGTATTAGAAATACTTAAACTTTATGAGAAGAAATAACGCTCCGTACAAAATTATCTTGTATTTCCTAAACAACTAGTTGATATTCGTAAAGATTGTGTGTTGCGTGAATGTCTAAGCATGTATCCAGAAAAGAGAACGCAGAGGAGAGTTTTCCCTCGAAAAAATATGTCAGAATACCACGTTTTAAGGAAATCCAGCATCGTGCGATAATATCTTGTTTTTCCTACACAACACGTTGTAAGTCGAAAAGCTTTGGTGTTGCGTGTATGTCTAAGCATGTAGCCTCAAATGAGAATGCACAGGAGAGTTTTCACTCGAAAGAATATGTAAGAATACCATATTACAAGGAAATACAGTGTTGCAGATTAAAGACAAATACGTTCATATTAGAAATACTTAAACTTTAAGAGAAGAAATAACGCATCGTGCAAAATTATCTTGTATTTCCTAAACAACAGGTTGTGACTCGAAAGGATTTGGTGTTCCGTGTATGTCTGAACATGTAGCCTCAAAAGAGAATGCACAGGAGAGTTTTCTCTCTAAAAAGTATGTCAGAATACCACGTTTTAAGGTAATCCCACATCGTGCGAAATTATGTTGTTTTTCCTAAAAACACGAAGTAACTTGAATTGCTTTGTTATTGTGTTTATGTCTAAGCATATAGCCTCAAAAGAGAACGCACAGGAGAGTTTTCTCTCAAAAGAATATGTAAGAATACATCATTATAAGGAAATACAGTGTTTCAGAATAAAGACAACTATGTATGTATTAGAAGTATAAGGCATCGTAAAAAATTATCTTGTATTTCCTAAACAACACGTTGTAACTCGAAAAGATTTGGTGCTTCGTGTATGTCTAAATGTGTAGCCTCAAAAGAGAACCCACAGGAGAATTTTCTCTGGTAAAAATATGTCAGAATACCACGTTTTAAGAATACCTCATTACAAGGAAATACAGTGTTGCAGAATAAAGGCAAATACGTAAATATTAGAAATACTTAAACTTTACGAGAAGAAATAATGCAGCGCACAAAATTATCTTGTATTTCCTGAACAACACATTGTAACTCGAAAAGATTTGCTGTTGCGTGTATGACTAAGCATGTAGCCTCAAAAGAGAACGCAAGGAGAGTTTTCTCTCGGAAAAATATGTCAGAATAACACGTTTTATGGAAATCCAGCATTGTGCGAAATTATCTTCTTTCTTCCTAAACAACACGTTTTAACTCAAAAAGCTTTGGTGTTGCGTCTATGCGTAAGTGTGTAGCCTCAGAAGAGAATGCACAGGAGAGTTTTCTCTCGAAAGAATATGTCAGAATACCACGTTAGAAGGAAATACAGTGTTGCAGAGTAAAGACAAATACATACGTATTAGAAATACTCAAACTTTATGAGAAGAAATAACACTCCTTACAAAATTATCTTGTATTTCCTAAACAAAAAGTTGAAATTCGAAAAGATTTGGTGTTGCGTGTATGTCTAAGGTTGTAGCCTCAAAAGAGAATGCACAGGAGAGTTTTCTCTTGAAAAAAAATATGTCAGAATACCACGTTTTAAGGAAATCCCGCATCTTGCGAAATTATCTTGTTTTTCCTTAACAACACGCTGTAACTCGAAAAGATTTGCTGTTGCATGTATGGCTAATCGTGCAGCTTCAAAAAAGAACGCACAGGAGAGGTTTCTCTCGAAAGAATATGTAAGAATACCACGTTTTAAGGAAATCCCACATCTTGCGAGATAAACTTGTTTTTCATTACCAAAACGTTTTAACTCGAAAATCTTTGGTGTTGCGTGTATGTCTAAGCGTGCAGCCTCAAAAGAGAACGCATAGGAGAATTTTCTCTCGAAAGAATATGTAAGAATACCACGTTATAAGGAAATACAGTGTTGCAGAGTAAAGACAAATACGTACGTATTGGAAATACTTAAACTTTAAGAGAAGAAATAAGGCATCGTGCAAAATTATCTTGTTTTTTCTAAACAAAACGTTGTAACTCGAAAAGATTTGGTGTTACGTGTTTGTCTAAGCTGGTAGCCTCAAAAGAGAATGCACAGTAGTGTTTTCTTTCGGAAAAATATGTCAATATACCACGTTTTAAGGAAATCCACCATCGTGCGAAATTATCTTGTTTTTCTTAAACAACACTTTGTAACTCGAAAAGCTTTGATGTTCCATGTATGTGTAAGCGTGTAGCCTCAAAAGAGAATGAAGAGGAGAGTTTTCTCTCAAAAGAATATGTAGGAATACCACGTAATAATGAAATACAGTCTTGCAGAGTAAAGACAAATACGTACATATTAGAAATACTTAAAATTTACGAGAAGAAATAATGCATCGTGCAAAATTATCTTGTTTTTCCTAAACAATACGTTGTAACTCGAAAAGATTTGGTGTTGCGTGTATGTCTAAATGTGTAGCCTCTAAAGAGAACTCACAGGAGAATTTACTCTCGAAAAAATATGTCAGAATACCACGTTTAAAGGAAATACTGCATAATGAAAAATTATCTTGTTTTTCATAAACAACACGTTGTAACTCGAAAAGCTTTGGTGTTGCGTGTATGTCTAAGCGTGTAGCCTCAAAAGAGAACGCACAGGAGAGTTTTCTCTCGAAAGAATATGTAAGAATTCCACATTATAACGGAATACAGTGTTGCAGAGTAAAAACAAGTACATATGTATTAGAAATACTTAAACGTTACGAGAAGAAATAACGCTCCGTACAAAATTATCTTGTATTTCCTAAACAACAAGTTGAAATTCGAAAATATTTGGTGTTACACGTATGTCTAAGCTTGTAGCCGCAAAAGAGAACACAAAGGATAGTTTTCTATCAAAAATATATGTCAGAATACCACGTATTAAGGAAATCCCGCATCTTGCGAAATTATCTTGTTTTTCCTTAACAACACGATGTAACTCGAAAAGCTTTGGTGTTGCGTGTATGTCGAAGCGTGCAGCCTCAAAAGAGAATGCATAAGAGAATTTTCTCTCGAAAGAATATGTAGAATACCACGTTATAAGGAAATACAGTGTTGCAGAGTAAAGACAAATACATTCGTATTGGAAATACTTAAACTTTAAGAGAAGAAATAAGTCATCATGCAAAATTATCTTGTTTTTCATAAACAACAGGTTGTAACTCGAAAAGATTTGGTTTTACGTGTATGTCTAAGCTGGTGGCCTCAAAAGAGAATGCACAGGAGTGTTTTCTCTCGAAAAAATATGTAAATATACCACGTTTTAAGGAAATCCTGCATCTTGCGAAATTATCTTGTTTTTCCTAAACAACACGTTGTAACTCGAAAAGCTTTGGTGTTGCGTGTATGTCTAACCGTATAGCTTCAAAATAGAATGAAGAGGAGAGGTTTCTCTCCAAAGAATATTTAAGAATACCATGTTATAAGGAAATACAGTGTTACAGAGTAAAGACAAATACGTACGTATTAGAAATATTTAAAATTTACGAGAAGAAATAATGCATCGTGCAAAATTATCTTGTTTTTCCTAAACAACACGTTGTAACTCGAAAAGCTTTGGTGTTCCGTGTATGTCTAAGCGTGCAGCCTCAAAAGAGAACGGACAGGAGAATTTTCTCTCGAAAGAATATGGAAGAATACCATGTTATAAGGAAATACAGTGTTGCAGAGTAAAGACAAATACGTACGTAGTGGAAATACTTAAACTTTACAAGAAGAAATAACGCATCGTGCAAAATTATCTTGTTTTTCCTAAACAACACGTTGTAACTCGAAAAGATTTGGTGTTGCGAGTATGTCTAAGCCTGTAGCCTCAAAAGAGAACGCACAGGAGAGTTTTCTCTTGAAAAAATATGTCAGAATACCACATAATTAGGAAATCCCGCATCATGCGAAATTATCTTGTTTTTCCTAAACAACACGTTGTAACTCAAAAAGATTTGGTGTTGCATGTATGTCTAAATGTGTAGCCTCAAAAGAGAACTCACAGGTGAATTTTCTCTCAAAAAATATGTCAGAATACCACGTTTTAAAGAAATAACTCATAATGCGAAATTATCTTATTTTTCCTAAACAACACGTTTTAACTCGAAAAGCTTTGGTGTTGCGTGTATGTCTAAGCGTGCAGCCTCAAAAGAGAATGCACAGGAGAATGTTCTCTCGAAAGAATATGTAAGAATACCACGTTATAAGGAAACACAGTGTCGCAGAGTAAAGACAAATACATACGTAGTGGAAATACTTAAACTTTAAGAGAAGAAATAACGCATCATGCAAAATTATCTTGTTTTTCCTAAACAACACGTTGTAACTCGAAAAGATTTGGTGTTGCGAGTATGTCTAAGCCTGTATCCTCAAAAGCGAACGCACAGGAGAGATTTCTCTTGAAAAAATATGTCAGAATACCTCGTTATTAGGAAATCCCGCATCCTGCGAAATTATCTTCTTTTTCCTAAACAACACATTGTAACTCGAAAAGCTTTGGTGTTGCATGTATGTCTAAGCTTGTAGCCGCAAAAGAGAATGCAAAGGATAGTTTTCTATCGAAAAGATATGTCAGAATACCATGTTTTAAGGAAATCCCGCATCGTGCGAAATTATGTTGTTTTTCCTAAACAACACGTTGCAACTCGAAAAGATTTGGTGTTTCGTGTATGTATAAGGGTGCAGCCTCAAATGAGAATGCAGAGGTGAGGTTTCTCTCAAAAGAATAGCTAACAATACCACGTTTTAAGGAAATCCTGCGAAATTATCTTGTTTTTCCTTAACAACACATTGTAAGTCGAAAAGCTTTGGTGTTGCGTGTATGACAAAGCATGCAGCCTCAAAAGAGAACGCACAGGAGAATTTTCTCTCGAAAGAATATGTAAGAATACCACGTTATAAGGAAATACAGTGTTGCAGAGTAAAGACAAATACGTACGTATTGGAAATACTTAAACTTTAAGAGAAGAAATAAGGCATCGTGCAAAATTTTCTTGGTTTTCCTAAACAAAACGTTGTAACTCGAAAAGATTTGGTGTAACGTGTATGTCTAAGCTGGTAGCCTCAAAAGAGAACGCACAGGAGTGTTTTCTCTCGAAAAAAATATGTCAATATACCACGTTTTAAGGAAATCCCGCATCGTGCGAAATTATCTTGTTATTCCTAAACAACACGTTGTAACTTGAAAAGCTTTGATGTTGCGTGTATGTCTAAGCGTGTAGCCTCAAAAGAGAACGCACAGGCTAGTTTACTCTCGAAAGAATGTGTAAAAACACCACGTGATAAGCAAATACAGTGTTGCAGAGTAAAGACAAATATGTACTTATTAGAAATACTTAAAATGTACGAGAAGAAATAATGCATCGTACAAAATTATCTTGTATATCCTAAACAACACGTTGTAACTCGTAAAGATTTCGTGTTGCTGGTAAGTCTAAATGTGTAGCCTCAAAAGAGGACCAACAGGAGAATTTTCCCTCGAAAAAATATGTCAGAATACCTCGTTTTAAGGAAATCCCGCATCCTGCGAAATTATCTTGTTTTTCTTATACAACACGTTGTAACTCAAAATGCTTTGGTGTTGCGTGTATGTCTAAGCGTATAGCCCCAAAAGAGAATGAAGAGGAGAGTTTTCTCTCGAAAGAATATGTAAGAATACCACGTTATGTTGAAATACATTGTTGCAGAGTAAAGACAAATACGTAAGTATTAGAAATACTTAAAATTTTTGAGAGGAAATAATGCATCGTGCAAAATTATCTTTTTTTTTCCTAAACAACAGGTTGTAACTCGAAAAGATTTGGTGTTGCGAGTATTTCTAAACCTGTATCCTCAAAAGAGAACGCACAGGAGAGTTTTCTCTTGAAAAAAATATGTCAGAATACCTCGTTATTAGGAAATCCCGCATCCTGCGAAATTATCTTGTTTTTCCTAAACAACACGTTGTAAATCGAAAAGCTTTGGTGTTGCGTGTATGTCTAAGTGCGTAGCCTCAGAAGAGAAAGCACAGGAGAGTGTTCTCTCGAAAGAATATGTAAGAATACCCCGTTACAAGGAAATACAGTGTTGCATATTAAAGACAAATACGTACATATTGGAAATATTTAAACTTTATATGAAGAAATAACGCATTCTGCACAATTATCTTTTTTTCCTAAATAACACGTTGTAACTCGAAAAGATTTGGTGTTGCTTATATGTCTACGCTTCTAGCCTCAAAAGTGTACGCACAGGACAGATTTCTGTCGAAAAAACATGTCAGAATACCCCGTTTTAAGGAAATCGCAGATCGTGTGAAATTATCTTCTTTTTCCTAAACAACACCTTGTAACTTGAAATGTTTTGGTGTTGCATGTATGTCTAAGCGTGTAGCCTCAAAAGAGAACGCACAGGAGAGTTTTCTCTCGAAAGAATAAGAAAGAATCCCACGTTATAAGCAAATACAGTGTTGCAGAGTAAAGACAAATAAGTACGTTTTAGAAATACTTAAACTTTGCGAGAAGAAATAACGCATCATGCTATATTATCTTGCATATCCTAAACAACATGTTGTAACCTGAAAAGATTTGGTGTTGCTTGTAAGTCTAAAAGTGTAGCCTCAAAAGAGAACGCACAGGAGAATTTTGTCTCGAAAACATATGTCAAAATACCACGTTTTAAGGAAATTCTGCATCGTGCGAAATTATCATGTTTTTCTTAAACAACACTTTGTAAATCGAAAACTTTGATGTTGCATGTATGTGTAAGCATGTAGCCTCAAAATAGATCGAAGAGAAGAGTTTTGTCCTGAAAGAATATGTAAGAATACCACTTTATAAGGAAATACATTGTTACAGAGTAAAGACAAATACATACATATTAGAAATACTTAAAATTTACGAGAAGAAATAATGCATCGTGCAAAATTATCTTGTTTTTTCCTAAACAACACATTGTAACTCGAAAAGCTTTGGTGTTGCTTGTATGTCTTAGCGTGTAGCCTCAAAAGAGAATGCACAGGAGAGTTTTCTCTGGTAAGAATATGTAAGAATTCCACGTTATAACCATATACAGTGTTGCAGAGTAAAAACAAGTATGTACTTATAAGAAATACTTAAACTTTACGGGAAGAAATAACGCTCCGTAGAAAAATTATCTTGTATTTCCTAAACAACAAGTTGAAATTTGAAAAAATTTGGTGTTGCGTGTATGTCTAAGCTTGTAGCCGCAAAAGAGAATGCAAAGGATAATTTTCTATCGAAAAGATATGTCAGAATACCACGTTTTAAGGAAATCCCACATCGTGTGAAATTATGTTGTTTTTCCTAAACAACACGTTGTAACTCGGAAAGATTTGGTGTTTCGTGTATGTATAAGGGTGCAGCCTCAAAAGAGAATGCAGAGGTGAGGTTTCTCTCAAAAGAATAGGTAAGAATACCAAGTTTTAAGGAAATCCTGCGAAATTATCTTGTTTTTCCTTAACAACACGTTGTAAGTCGAAAAGCTTTGGTGTTGCGTGTATGTCAAAGCATGCAGCCTCAAAAGAGAACGCACAGGAGAATTTTCTCTCGAAAGAATATGTAAGAATACCACGTTATAAGGAAATACAGTGTTGCAGAGTAAAGACAAATACGTACGTATTAGAAATACTTAAACTTTGCGAGAAGAAATAACGCATCATACTATATTATCTTGCATATCCTAAACAACACATTGTAACCTGAAAAGATTTGGTGTTGCTTGTAAGTCTAAAAGTGTAGCCTCAAAAGAGAACGCACAGGAGTATTTTCTCTCAAAAACATATGTCAAAATACCACGTTTTAAGGAAATTCTGCATCGTGCGAAATTATCATGTTTTTCTTAAACAACACTTTGTAATTCGAAAGCTTTGATGTTGCATGTATGTGTAAGCATGTAGCCTCAAAATAGATCGAAGAGAAGAGTTTTGTCCTGAAAGAAAATGTAAGAATACCACTTTATAAGGAAAGACATTGTTACAGAGTAAAGACAAATACATACATATTAGAAATACTTAAAATTTACGAGAAGAAATAATGCATCGTGCAAAATTATCTTGTTTTTCCTAAACAACACATTGTAACCCGAAAAGATTTGGTGTTGCGTGTATGTCTAAATGTGTAGCCTCAAAAGAAAACTCACAGGAGAATTTTCGCTCAAAAAAATATATCAGAATACCACATTTTAAAGAAATACCACATAATGCGAACTTATCTTGTTCTTCCTAAACAAAACGTTGTAACTCGAAAAGCTTTGGTGTTGCTTGTATGTCTTAGCGTGTAGCCTCAAAAGAGAATGCACAGGAGAGTTTTCTCTGGAAAGAATATGTAAGAATTCCACGTTATAACCATATACAGTGTTGCAGAGGAAAAACAAGTATGTACTTATTAGAAATACTTAAACTTTACGGGAAGAAATAACGCTCCGTAGAAAAATTATCTTGTATTTCCTAAACAACAAGTTGAAATTCGAAAAAATTTGGTGTTGCGTGTATGTCTAAGCTTGTAGCCGCAAAAGAGAATGCAAAGGATAATTTTCTATCGAAAAGATATGTCAGAATACCACGTTTTAAGGAAATCCCACATCGTGTGAAATTATGTTGTTTTTCCTAAACAACACGTTGTAACTCGGAAAGATTTGGTGTTTCGTGTATGTATAAGGGTGCAGCCTCAAAAGAGAATGCAGAGGTGAGGTTTCTCTCAAAAGAATAGGTAAGAACACCAAGTTTTAAGGAAATCCTGCGAAATTATCTTGTTTTTCCTTAACAACACGTTGTAAGTCGAAAAGCTTTGGTGTTGCGTGTATGTCAAAGCATGCAGCCTCAAAAGAGAACGCACAGGAGAATTTTCTCTCGAAAGAATATGTAAGAATACCACGTTATAAGGAAATACAGTGTTGCAGAGTAAAGACAAATACGTACGTATTAGAAATACTTAAACTTTGCGAGAAGAAATAACGCATCATACTATATTATCTTGCATATCCTAAACAACACATTGTAACCTGAAAAGATTTGGTGTTGCTTGTAAGTCTAAAAGTGTAGCCTCAAAAGAGAACGCACAGGAGTATTTTCTCTCAAAAACATATGTCAAAATACCACGTTTTAAGGAAATTCTGCATCGTGCGAAATTATCATGTTTTTCTTAAACAACACTTTGTAATTCGAAAGCTTTGATGTTGCATGTATGTGTAAGCATGTAGCCTCAAAATAGATCGAAGAGAAGAGTTTTGTCCTGAAAGAAAATGTAAGAATACCACTTTATAAGGAAAGACATTGTTACAGAGTAAAGACAAATACATACATATTAGAAATACTTAAAATTTACGAGAAGAAATAATGCATCGTGCAAAATTATCTTGTTTTTCCTAAACAACACATTGTAACCCGAAAAGATTTGGTGTTGCGTGTATGTCTAAATGTGTAGCCTCAAAAGAAAACTCACAGGAGAATTTTCGCTCAAAAAAATATATCAGAATACCACATTTTAAAGAAATACCACATAATGCGAACTTATCTTGTTCTTCCTAAACAAAACGTTGTAACTCGAAAAGCTTTGGTGTTGCTTGTATGTCTTAGCGTGTAGCCTCAAAAGAGAATGCACAGGAGAGTTTTCTTTGGAAAGAATATGTAAGAATTCCACGTTATAACCATATACAGTGTTGCAGAGGAAAAAGAAGTATGTACTTATTAGAAATACTTAAACTTTACGGGAAGAAATAACGCTCCGTAGAAAAATTATCTTGTATTTCCTAAACAACAAGTTGAAATTCGAAAAAATTTGGTGTTGCGTGTATGTCTAAGCTTGTAGCCGCAAAAGAGAATGCAAAGGATAATTTTCTATCGAAAAGATATGTCAGAATACCACATTTTAAGGAAATCCCACATCGTGCGAAATTATGTTGTTTTTCCTAAACAACACGTTGTAACTCGGAAAGATTTGGTGTTTCGTGTATGTATAAGGGTGCAGCCTCAAAAGAGAATGCAGAGGTGAGGTTTCTCTCAAAAGAATAGGTAAGAATACCACGTTTGAAGGAAATCCGTCATCTTGTGAAATTATCTTGTTTTTCTTTAACAACACGTTGTAACTCGAAAAGTTTTGGTGTTGCGTGTATGTCTAAGCGTGCAGCCTCAAAAGAGAATGCACAGGAGAATTTTCTCTCGAAAGAATATGTAAGAATACCACGTTATAAGGAAATACAGTGTTGCAGAGTAAAGACAAATACATACGTATTGGAAATACTTAAACTTTAAGAGAAGAAATAAGGCATCGTGCAAAATTATCTTGTTTTTCCTAAACAACACGTGGTAACTCGAAAAGATTTGGTGTTTTGTGTATGTATAAGGGTGCAGCCTCAAAAGAGAATGCAGAGGTGATGTTTCTCTCAAAAGAATAGGTAAGAATACCACGTTTTAAGGAAATCCTGCGAAATTATCTTGTTTTTCCTTAACAACACGTTGTAAGTCGAAAAGCTTTGGTGTTGCGTGTATGTCAAAGCATGCAGCCTCAAAAGAGAACGCACAGGAGAATTTTCTCTCGAAAGAATATGTAAGAATACCACGTTATAAGGAAATACAGTGTTGCAGAGTAAAGACAAATACATACTTATTGGAAATACTTAAACATTAAGAGAAGAAATAAGGCATCGTTCAAATTATTTTGGTTTTCCTAAACAAAACGTTGTAACTCGAAAAGATTTGGTGTAACGTGTATTTCTAAGCTGGTAGCCTCAAAAGAGAACACACAGGAGTGTTTTCTCTCGAAAAAAATATGTCAATATACCACGTTTTAAGGAAATCCTGCATCGTGCGAAATTATCTTGTTTTTCCTAAACAACACGTTGTAACATGAAAAGCTTTGATGTTGCGTGTATGTCTAAGCGTGTAGCCTCAAAAGAGAACGCACAGGCTAGTTTACTCTCGAAAGAATGTGTAAGAATACCACGTGATAAGCAAATACAGAGTTGCATTGTAAAGACAAATACGTACTTATTAGAAATAATTAAAATGTACGAGAAGAAATAATGCATCGTACAAAATTATCTTGTATATCCTAAACAACACGTTGTAACTCGTAAAGATTTGGTGTTGCTTGTAAGTCTAAATGTGTAGCCTCAAAAGAGAACCCACAGGAGAATTTTCCCTCGAAAAAATATGTCAGAATACCTCGTTTTAAGGAAATCTCGCATCCTGCGAAATTATCTTGTTTTTCTTATACAACACGTTGTAACTCAAAATGCTTTGGTGTTGCGTGTATGTCTAAGCGTATAGCCTCAAAAGAGAATGAAGAGGAGAGTTTTCTCTCGAAAGAATATGTAAGAATACCACGTTATGTTGAAATGCATTGTTGTAGAGTAAAGACAAATACGTATTAGAAATACTTAAAATTTATGAGAAGAAATAAAGCATCGTGCAAAATTATCTTTTTTTTTTCCTAAACAACACGTTGTAACTCGAAAAGATTTGGTGTTGCGAGTATGTCTAAGCCTGTAACCTCAAAAGAGAACGCACAGGAGAGTTTTCTCTTGAAAAAATATGTCAGAATACCTCGTTATTAGGAAATCCCGCATCCTGCGAAATTATCTTGTTTTTCCTAAACAACACGTTGTAACTCGAAAAGCTTTGGTGTTGCGTGTATGTCTATGTGCGTAGCCTCAGAAGAGAATGCATAGGAGAGTGTTCTCTCGAAAGAATATGTAAGAATACCCCGTTACAAGGAAATACAGTGTTGCATATTAAAGACAAATACGTACATATTGGAAATATTTAAACTTTATGTGAAGAAATAACACATTCTGCAAAATTATCTTTTTTTCCTAAATAACACGTTGTAACTCGAAAAGATTTGGTGTTGCTTATATGTCTAAGCTTCTAGCCTCAAAAGTGTACGCACAGGATAGATTTCTGTCGAAAAACCATGTCAGAATACCCCGTTTTAAGGAAATCGCAGATCGTGGGAAATTATCTTCTTTTTCCTAAACAACACCTTTTAACTTGAAAAGTTTTGGTGTTGCGTGTATGTCTAAGCGTGTAGCCTCAAAAGAGAATGCACAGGAGAGTTTTCTCTCGAAAGAATAAGAAAGAATACCACGTTATAAGCAAATACAGTGTTACAGAGTAAAGACAAATACGTAAGTATTAGAAATACTTAAACTTTGCGAGAAGAAATAACGCATCATACTATATTATCTTGCATATCCTAAACAACACGTTGTAACCTGAAAAGATTTGGTGTTGCTTGTAAGTCTAAATGTGTAGCCTCAAAAGAGAACGCACAGGAGAATTTTCTCTCGAAAACATATGTCAAAATACCACGTTTTAAGGAAATTCTGCATCGTGCGAAATTATCTTGTTTTTCTTAAACAACACTTTGTAAATTGAAAGCTTTGATGTTGCATGTATGTGTAAGCATGTAGCCTCAAAAGAGATCAAAGAGAAGAGTTTTCTCCTGAAAGAATATGTAAGAATAACACTTTATAAGGAAATACATTGTTACAGAGTAAAGACAAATACATACATATTAGAAATACTTAAAATTTACGAGAAGAAATAATGCATCGTGCAAAATTATCTTTTTTTTCCCTAAACAACACGTTGTAACTCGAAAAGATTTGATGTTGCGTGTATGTCTAAGCGTGTAGCCTCAAAAGAGAACGCACAGGCTAGTTTACTCTCGAAAGAATGTGTAAGAATACCACGTCATAAGCAAATACAGAGTTGCAGAGTAAAGACAAATACGTACTTATTAGAAATACTTAAAATGTACGAGAAGAAATAATGCATCGTACAAAATTATCTTGTATATCCTAAACAACACGTTGTAACTCGTAAAGATTTGGTGTTGCTTGTAAGTCTAAATGTGTAGCCTCAAAAGAGAACCCACAGGAGAATTTTCCCTCGAAAAAATATGTCAGAATACCTCGTTTTAACGAAATCCCGCATCCTGCGAAATTATCTTGTTTTTCTTATACAACACGTTGTAACTCAAAATCCTTTGCTGTTGCGTGTATGTCTAAGCGTATAGCCTCAAAAGAGAATGAAGAGGAGAGTTTTCTCTCGAAAGAATATGTAAGAATACCACGTTATGTTGAAATACATTGTTGTAGAGTAAAGACAAATACGTAAGTATTAGAAATACTTAAAATTTATGAGAGGAAATAATGCATCGTGCAAAATTATCTTTTTTTTTCCTAAGCAACACGTTGTAACTCGAAAAGATTTGGTGTTGCGAGTATGTCTAAGCCTGTATCCTCAAAAGAGAACGCACAGGAGAGTTTTCTCTTGAAAAAGTATGTCAGAATACCTCGTTATTAGGAAATCCCGCATCCTGCGAAATTATCTTGTTTTTCCTAAACAACACGTTGTAACTCGAAAAGCTTTGGTGTTGCGTGTATGTCTAAGTGCGTAGCCTCAGAAGAGAATGCACAGGAGAGTGTTGTCTTGAAAAAATATGTAAGAATACCCCGTTACAAGGAAATACAGTGTGGCATATTAAAGACAAATACGTACTATTGGAAATATTTAAACTTTATGTGAAGAAATAACGCATTCTGCACAATTATCTTTTTTTCCTAAATAACACGTTGTAACTCGAAAAGATTTGGTGTTGCTATATGTCTAAGCTTCTAGCCTCAAAAGTGTATGCACAGGATAGATTTCTGTCGAAAAAAGCATGTCAGAATACCCCGTTTTAAGGAAATCGCAGATCGTGTGAAATTATCTTCTTTTTCCTAAACAACACCTTGTAACTTGAAATGTTTTGGTGTTGCGTGTATGTCTAAGCGTGTAGCCTCAAAAGAGAACGCACAGGAGAGTTTTCTCTCGAAAGAATGAGAAAGAATCCCACGTTATAAGCAAATACACTGTTGCAGAGTAAAGACAAATACGTACGTATTAGAAATACTTAAACTTTGCGAGAAGAAATAACGCATCATACTATATTATCTTGCATATCCTAAACAACACGTTGTAACCTGAAAAGATTTGGTGTTGCTTGTAAGTCTAAATGTGTAGCCTCAAAAGAGAACGCACAGGAGAATTTTCTCTCGAAAACATATGTCAAAATACCACGTTTTAAGGAAATTCTGCATCGTGCGAAATTATCTTGTTTTTCTTAAACAACACTTTGTAATTCGAAAGCTTTGATGTTGCATGTATGTGTAATCATGTAGCCTCAAAAGAGATCGAAGAGAAGAATTTTCTCCTGAAAGAATATTTAAGAATACCACTTTATAAGGAAATACATTGTTACAGAGAAAAGACAAAAACATACATATTAGAAATACGTAAAATTTATGAGAAGAAATAATGCATCGTGCAAAATTATCTTGTTTTTCCTAAACAACACATTGTAACTCGAAAAGATTTGGTGTTGCGTGTATGTCTAAATGTGTAGCCTCAAAAGAAAACTCACAGGAGAATTTTCTCTCAAAATAATATGTCAGAATACCACATTTTAAATAAATACCGCATAATGCGAAATTATCTTGTTCTTCCTAAACAAAACGTTGTAACTCGAAAAGCTTTGGTGTTGCTTGTATGTCTAAGCGTGTAGCCTCAAAAGAGAATGCACAGGAGAGTTTTCTCTGGAAAGAATATGTAAAAATTCCACGTTATAACCATATACAGTGTTGCAGAGTAAAAACAAGTTTGTACTTATTAGAAATACTTAAACTTTACGGGAAGAAATAACGCTCCGTAAAAAAATTATCTTGTATTTTCTAAACAACAAGTTGAAATTCGAAAAAAATTGGTGTTGCGTGTATGTCTAAGCTTGTAGCCGCAAAAGAGAATGCAAAGGATAGTTTTCTATCGAAAAAATATGTCAGAATACCACGTTTTAAGGAAATCCCGCATCGTGCGAAATTATGTTGTTTTTCCTAAACAACACGTTGTAACTCGAAAAGATTTGGTGTTTCGTGTATGTATAAGGGTGCAGCCTCAAAAGAGAATGCAGAGGTGAGGTTTCTCTCAAAAGAATAGATAAGAATAACACGTTTTAAGGAAATCCTGCGAAATTATCTTGTTTTTCCTTAACAACACGTTGTAAGTCGAAAAGCGTTGGTGTTGCGTGTATGTCAAAGCATGCAGCCTCAAAAGAGAACGCACAGGAGAATTTTCTCTTGAAAGAATATGTAAGAATACCACGTTATAAGGAAATACAGTGTTGCAGAGTAAAAACAAATACGTACGTATTGGAAATACTTAAACTTTAAGAGAAGAAATAAGGCATCGTGCAAAATTATCTTGTTTTTCCTAAACAAAACGTTGTAACTCGAAAAGATTTGGTGTAACGTGTATGTCTAAGCTGGTAGCCTCAAAAGAGAACGCACAGGAGTGTTTTATCTCGAAAAAATATGTCAATATACCACGTTTTAAGGAAATCCCGCATCGTGCGAAATTATCTTGTTTTTCCTAAACAACACGTTGTAACTTGAAAAGCTTTGATGTTGCGTGTATGTCTAAGCGTGTAGCCTCAAAAGAGAACGCACAGGCTAGTTTACTCTCGAAAGAATATGTAAGAATACCACGTCATATGCAAATACAGTGTTGCAGAGTAAAGACAAACACGTACTTATTAGAAATACTTAAAATGTACAAGAAGAAACAATGCATCGTACAAAATTATCTTGTATATCCTAAACAACACGTTGCAACTCGTAAAGATTTGGTGTTGCTCGTAAGTCTAAATGTGTAGCCTCAAAAGAGAACACACAGGAGAATTTTCCCTCGAAAAAATATGTCAGAATACCTCGTTTTAAGGAAATCCCGCATCCTGCGAAATTATCTTGTTTTTCTTATACAACACGTTGTAACTCAAAATCCTTTGCTGTTGCGTGTATGTCTAAGCGTATAGCCTCAAAAGAGAATGAAGAGGAGAGTTTTCTCTCGAAAGAATATGTAAGAATACCACGTTATGTTGAAATACATTGTTGCAGAGTAAAGACAAATACGTAAGTATTAGAAATACTTAAAATTTATGAGAGGAAATAATGCATCGTGCAAAATTATCTTTTTTTTCCTAAACAACACGTTGTAACTCGAAAAGATTTGGTGTTGCGAGTATGTCTAAGCCTGTATCCTCAAAAGAGAACGCACAGGAGAGTTTTCTCTTGAAAAAATATGTCAGAATACCTCGTTATTAGGAAATCCCGCATCCTGCGAAATTATCTTGTTTTTCCTAAACAACACGTTGTAACTCGAAAAGCTTTGGTGTTGCGTGTATGTCTATGTGCGTAGCCTCAGAAGAGAATGCATAGGAGAGTGTTCTCTCGAAAGAATATGTAAGAATACCCCGTTACAAGGAAATACAGTGTTGCATATTAAAGACAAATACGTACATATTGGAAATATTTAAACTTTATGTGAAGAAATAACACATTCTGCAAAATTATCTTTTTTTCCTAAATAACACGTTGTAACTCGAAAAGATTTGGTGTTGCTTATATGTCTAAGCTTCTAGCCTCAAAAGTGTACGCACAGGATAGATTTCTGTCGAAAAACCATGTCAGAATACCCCGTTTTAAGGAAATCGCAGATCGTGTGAAATTATCTTCTTTTTCCTAAACAACACCTTGTAACTTGAAAAGCTTTGGTGTTGCGTGTATGTCTAAGCGTGTAGCCTTAAAAGAGAACGCACAGGAGAGTTTTCTCTCGAAAAAATAAGAAAGAATACCACGTTATAAGCAAATACAGTGTTACAGATTAAAGACAAATACGTACGTATTAGAAATACTTAAACTTTGCGAGAAGAAATAACGCATCATACTATATTATCTTGCATATCCTAAACAACACGTTGTAACCTGAAAAGATTTGGTGTTGCTTGTAAGTCTAAATGTGTAGCCTCAAAAGAGAACGCACAGGAGAATTTTCTCTCGAAAACATATGTCAAAATACCACGTTTTAAGGAAATTCTGCATCGTGCGAAATTATCTTGTTTTTCTTAAACAACACTTTGTAAATCGAAAGCTTTGATGTTGCATGTATGTGTAAGCATGTAGCCTCAAAAGAGATCGAAGAGAAGAGTTTTCTCCTGAAAGAATATGTAAGAATACCACTTTATAAGGAAATACATTGTTACAGAGTAAAGACTAATACATACCTATTAGAAATACTTAAAATTTACGAGAAGAAATAATGCATCATGCAAAATTATCTTTTTTTTCCTAAACTACACGTTGTAACTCGAAAAGATTTGGTGTTGTGTGTATGTCTAAATGTTTAGCCTCAAAAGAGAACCCACAGGAGAATTTCCTCTCGAAAAAAATGTCAGAATACCAAGTTTTAAGGAAATACCGCATTATGCGAAATTATCTTGTTTTTCCTAAACAACACGTTGTAATTCGAAAAGCTTCGATGTTGCGTGTATGTCTAAGTGTGTAGCCTCAAAATAGAATGCACAGGAGTGATTTCTCTAGAAAGAATATGTAAGAATTCCACGTTATGATGGAATACAGTGTTGCAGAGTAAAGACAAATTCGTACGTATTAGAAATACTTAAACTTTACGAGAAGAAATATCGCATCATGCAAAATTATCTTGTTTTCCCTAAACAACAAGTTTTAACTCGAAAAGCTTTGGTGTTGCGTGTATGTCTAAGTGTGTAGCTTCAGAAAATAATACACAGGAGCGTTTTCTCTCGAAAGAATATGTCAGAACACCATGTTACAAGGAAATACAGTGTTGCAGAGTAAAGACAAATACGTACGTATTAGAAATACTTAAACTTTAAGAGAAGAAATAACTCATCTTACAAAATTATCTTGTATTTCCTAAACAACACGTTGTAACTCGAAAAGATGCGGAGTTGCGTGTATGTCTAAGTGTGAAGCCTCAAAAGAGAATGCAAAGGAGAATTTTCACTCAAAAGAATATGTAAGAATACCACGTTACAAGGAAATACAGTATTGCAGATTAAAGACAAATACGTACATATTGGAAATACTTAAACTTTACAAGAAGAAATAACGCATCGTGCAAAATTATCCTGTTTTTCCTAAATAACACGTTGTAACTCGAAAAGATTTGGTGTTGCGTGTATGCCTAAGCTTTAGCCTCAAAAGAGAACGCACAGGAGAATTTTCTTTCGAAAAACATGTCAGAATACCCCGTTTTAAGGAAATTACGCATCGTGCGAAATTATCTTGTTTTTCCTAAATAACACGTTGTAACTTGAAAAGCTTTGGTGTTGCGTGTATGTCTAAGAGTGTAGCCTCAAAAGAGAAAGCACAGGAGAGTTTACTCTTGAAAGAATATGTAAGAATACCACGTTTTAAGCAAATACAGTGTTGCAGAGTACAGACAAATACATACGTATTAGAAATACTTAAAATTTTTATGAGAAGAAATAATGCATCGTCCAAAATTATCTTTTTTTCCTAAAAAACACGTTGTAACTCAAAAAGATTTTATGTTGCGTGTATGGCTAAATGTGTAGCCTCAAAAGAGAACCCAGAGGAGAGTTTTCTCTCTAAAAAATATGTCAGAATACCACGTTTATGGAAATCCCGCATCGTGCGAAATTATGTTATTTTTCCTAAACAACAAATTTTAACTCAAAAAGCTTTGGTGTTGTGTTTATGTCTAAGCATGTAGCCTCAAAAGAGAACACACAGGAGAGTTTTCTCTCGAAAGAATAATTAAGAATTCCACGTTATAACGGAATACAGTGTTGCAGAGTAAAGACAAATACGAATGTATTAGAAATACTTAAACTTTACGAGAAGAAATAACTCTCCTGTGCATTCTCTTTTGAGGCTACACACTTAGACATACACGCAACACCAAATCTTTGGATTTACAACGTGTTGTTTAGGAAAAACAAGATAATTTTGCATGAAGCGTTATTTCTTCTCATAAAGTTTACCTATTTCCAATACGTACGTATTTGTCTTTACTCTGCAACATTGTATTTCCTTGTAACGTGGCATTTTTATATATTCTTTCGAGAGGAAACTCTCCTGTGTGTTCTCTTTTGAGGCTACACACTTAGACATACACACAACACCAAAGCTTTTCGAGTTACAACGTGTTGTTTAAGAAAAACAAGATAATATCGCACGATGCGGGATTTCTTTAAAACGTGGTATTCTGACATATTTTTGGAGAGAAAACTCTTCTGTGCGTTCTCTTTTGAGATTACAAGGTTAGACATACACGCAACACAAAATCTTTTCGAGTTACAACGTGTTGTTTAGTGAATAACAAGATAATTTTACACGATGCGTTATTTCTTCTCATAAAGTTTAAGTATTTCCAATATGTACGTATTTGTCTTTACTCTGCAACACTGTATTTCATTATAACATGGTATTCTTACATATTCTCTGGAGAGAAAACCCTCCTGTGCATTCCCTTTTGAGTCTACACGCTTAGACATACACACAACACCAAAGCTTTTCAAGTTACAACCTGTTGTTTAAGAAAAACAAGATAATTTCGCACGATGCAAGATTTCCTTAAAACGTGGTATTCTGACATATTTTGTTGAGAGAAAATTCTCCTGTGAGTTCTCTTTTGAGGCTACACATTTATACATACACACAACACCAAATCTTTTCGAGTTACAACGTGTAGTTTAGAAAATACAAGATAATTTATTATGATGCGTTTTTCTTCTTGTAAAGTATAAGTATTTCTAATTTGTACCTATTTGTCTTTACACTGCAACACTGTATTTCCTTATAACATGGTATTCTTACATATTCTTTCGCGAGAAAACTCTCCTGTGCGTTCTCTATTGAGGCTACACACTTAGACATACACGCAAGACCAAAGCTTTTCGAGTTACAATGTGTTGTTTAAGAAAAACAAGATAATTTCGCAGGATGCGGGATTTCCCTAAAACGAGGTATTCTGACATATTTTTCGACAGAAAACTCTCCTGTGCGTTCCCTTTTGAGGCTAAACGCTTAGACATACACGCAACACCAAATCTCTTCAAGTTACAACGTGTTGTTTAGGAAATACAAGTTAATTTTGTACGATGCGTTATTTCTTCTTGTAAAGTTTAAGTATTTCTAATACGTACGTATTTGTTGTTAATCTGCAACACTGTATTTCCTTATAACGTGGTATTCTTATATATTCTTTAGAGAGAAAACTCTCCTGTGTGTTTTCTTTTGAGGCTAAACGCTTAGACATACACGCAACACCTAAGCTTTTCGAGTTACAACTTATTGTTTAGGAAAAACAAGATAATTTCGCACGATGCAGGATTTCCTTAAATTGTCGTATTGTAACATATTTTTTCGAGAGAAAACTCTCCTGTGCATTCTCTTTTGAGGCTACATGCTTAGACATACACTCAACACCAAATCTTTTCCAGTTGCAACTTGTTGCTTAGGAAAAAAAGATAATTACACATGATGCGGGATTTCCTTAAAACGTGGTATTCTGACACATTTTGTAGAGAGAAAATTCTCCTGTGGGTTCTCTTTTGAGGCTACACTTTTAGACATACACGCAACACCAAATCTTTTCGAGTTACAACGTGTTGTTTAGGAAAAACAAGATAATTTTGCACTATGGAGGATTTCCTTAAAACGTGGTATTCTGACATATTTTTTCGAGAGTAAACTCTCCTGTGCGTTCTCTTTTGAGGATACACGCTTAGACATAAACACCACACCAAATCTTTTTGAGTTACAATGTGTTGTTTAGGAAATATTAGATACTTTTTTACGATGTGTTATTTCTTCTCGTAAAGTTTAAGTATTTCTAATATGTACTTATTTGTCTTTACTCTGCAAAACTGTATTTCCTTGTAACGTGGTATTCTTACATATTCTTGCGAAACAAAACTCTCCTGTGTATTCTCTTTTGAGGCTACACACTTAGACATACACGCAACACACAAGCTTTTCGAGTTAAAACACGCTGTTTAGGAAAAATAAGATAATTTCACACGATGCAGGATTTCCTTAAAACGTGGTATTCTGACATATTTTTCGACAGAAAACTCTCCTGTGCCTTCTCTTTTGAGGCTACACGCTGAGACATACAAGCAACACCAAAGCTTTTCGAGTTACAACATGTTGTTTAGGAAAAACAAGATAATTTTGCACAATGCAGGATTTCCTTAAAATGTGGTATTCTGACATCTTTCTCGAGAGTAAATAATCCTGTGGGTTCCCTTTTGAGGCTGAACGTTTAGACATACACGCAACACCAAATCTTTTCGAGTTACAACGTGTTGTTTAGGAAATACAAGTTAATTTTGTACGATGCGTTATTTCTTCTCGTAAAGTTTAAGTATTTCTAATAAGTAAGTATTTGTCTTTATTCTGCAACACTGTATTTACTTATAACGTGGTATTCTTACATATTCTTTGGAGAGAAAACTCTCCTGTGCGTTATCTTTTGAGGCTACAAGCTTAGACATACACGTAACACAAAATCTTTTCAAGTTACAACATGTTGATTAGGAAAAACAAGATAATTTTGCATGATGCGTTACTTCTTCTCGTAAAGTTTAAATATTTCCAATATTTACATATTTGTCTTTAATCTGCAACACTGTATTTCCTTATAACATGGTATTCTTACATATTCTTTTGAGAGAAAACTGTCCTGTGCGTTCTCTTTTGAGGCTGCACGCTTAGACAAAAACGCAACACCAAAGCTTTTCGAGTTGTAACGTGTTGTTTAGGAAAAGCATGATAATTTCGCATGATGCTGGATTTCCTTAAAACGTGGTATTCTGACATACTTTTATGAGAGAAAACTCTCCTGTGTGTACTCTTTTAAGGCTACACGCTGAGACATACAAGCTACACCAAAGCGTTTCGAGTTACAACGTGTTGCTTAGGAAAAACAAGATAATTTCGCACGATGCAGGATTACCTAGAAAACGTGGTATTCTGACATATTTTTTTGAGAGAAAACTCTCCAGTGCGTTCTCTTTTGAGGCTACACGTTTAGACATACACGCAACACCAATCATTTCGATTTACAACATGTTGTTTAGGAAAAACAAGATAATTTTTCACGATGCGTTATTTCTTCTCGTAATGTTTAAGTATTTCCAATACGTATGTATTTGTCTTTACTCAGCAACACTATATTTCCCTATGACATGGTATTCTTACATATTCTTTCGATAGAAAACTCTCCTGTGTGTTCTCTTTTGAGGCTGCACTTTTAGACAAAAACGCAACACCAAAGCTTTTCGAGTTACAACAAGTTGTTTAGGAAAAACAAGATAATTTCGCACGATACGAGATTTTCTTAAAACGTGGTATTCTGACATATTTTTTCGAGAGAAAACTCTCCTGTGCGTTCTCTTTTGAGGTTACACGCGTAGACATACACGCAACACCAAAGCTTTTCGCACGATGCAGGATTTCCTTAAAACATGGTAATCTGACATATTTTTTCGAGAGAAAACTCTCCCGTGCGTTCTCTTTTGAGATTACATGTTTAGACATACACGCGACACCAAATCTTTTCGAGTTACAACGTGTTGTTTAGGAAAAACAAGATAAATTTGCACGATGCGTTATTTCTTCTCGTAATTTTTAAGTATTTCCAATAAGTACGTATTTGTCTTTACGCAGCGACACTATATTTCCCTATAACATGTTATTCTTACATATTCTTTCTAGTGAAAACTCTCCTGTGCGTTCTCTTTTGAGGCTGCACGTTTAGACAAAAACGCAAAACCAAAGCTTTTCGAGTTACAACAAGTTGTGTAGGAAAAACAAGATAATTTCGCAAGATATGGGATTTTCTTAAAACGTGGCATTCTGACATATTTTTACGAGAGAAAACTCTCCTGTGCGTTCTCTTTTGAGGGTACACGCTTAGACATACATGCAACACCAAAGCTTTTCGAGCTATAAAGTGTTGTTTAGGAAAAACAAGATAATTTCGCAAGATGCAGGATTTCCTTAAAACGTGGTATTCTGACGTATTTTTATGAGAGAAAACTCTCCTGTGTGTACTCTTTTGAGACTACACGCTGAGACATTCAATCTACACCAAAGCGTTTCGAGTTACAACGTGTTGTTTAGGAAAAACAAGATAGTTTCACACGATGCAGGTTTTCCTTAAAACGTGGTATTCTGACATATTTTTTCGAGAGAAAACTCTCCTGTGCGTTCTCTTTTGAGGCTACATGCTTAGACATACACGCAACATGAAATATTTTCCAGTTGCAACCTGTTGCTTAGGGAAAAAAAAAGATAATTACGCATGATGCGGGATTTCCTTAAAACGTGGTATTCTGACACATTTTGTAGAGAGAAAATTCTCCTGTGGGTTCTCTTTCGAGGCTACACTTTTAGACATACACGCAACACCAAATCTTTTCGAGTTACAACGTGTTGTTTAGGAAAAACAAGATAATTTTGCACTATGGGGGATTTCCTTAAAACGTGGTATTCTGACATATTTTTTTGAGAGTAAACTCTCCTGTGCGTTCTCTTTTGAGGATACACGCTTAGACATAAACGCCACACCAAATCTTTTTGAGTTATAATGTGTTGTTTAGGAAATATTAGATAATTTTTTACGATGTGTTAATTCTTCTTGTAAAGTTTAAGTATTTCTAATATGTACTTATTTGTCTTTACTCTGCAAAACGGTATTTCCTTGTAACGTGGTATTCTTACATTTTCTTGCGAGAAAAAACTCTCCTGTGCATTCTCTTTTGAGGCTACACACTTAGACATACACGCAACGCACAAACTTTTCGAGTTAGAAAACTATCCTGTGCATTCTCTTTTGAGATTACACGCTTGGACATACACGCAACACCAAATCTTTTCGAATTACAACGTGTTGTTTAGGAAAAACAAGATAATTTTGCACGATGCGTTATTTCTTCTCGTAATGTTTAAGTATTTCCAATAAGTAAGTATTTGTCTTTACTCAGCAACACTATATTTCCCTATAACATGTTATTCTTACATGTTCTTTCGAGAGAAAACTCTCCTTTGCGTTCTCTTTTGAGGCTGCACGTTTAGACAAAAACGCAAAACGAAAGCTTTTCGAGTTACAACAAGTTGTGTAGGAAAAACAAGATAATTTCACACAACACGGGATTTTCTTAAAAGTGGCATTCTGACATATTTTTTTCGAGAGAAAACTCTCCTGTGCGTTCTCTTTTGACGGTACACGCTTAGACATACACGCAACACCAAAGCTTTTCGAGCTGTAAAGTGTTGTTTAGGAAAAGCAAGATAATTTCACACGATGCAGAATTTCCTTAAAACGTGGTATTCTGACATATTTTTATGAGAGAAAACTCTCCTGTGTGTACTCTTTTGAGGCTACATGCTGAGACATTCAAGCTACACCGAAGCGTTTCGAGTTACAACGTGTTGTTTAGGAAAAACAAGATAATTTCGCATGATGCAGGATTTCCTTAAAACGTGGTATTCTGACATATTTTTTCGAGAGAAAACTCTCCTGTGCGTTTACTTTTGAGGCTACACGTTTAGAGATACACGCAAGACCAAATCTTTTCGATTTACAATGTGTTGTTTAGGAAAAACAATATAATTTTGCATGATGCGTTATTTCTTCTTGTAAAGTTTAAGTATTTCCAATGCGTACGTATTTGTCTTTACTCAGCAACACTATATTTCCCTATAACATGGTATTCTTACATATTCTTTCAAGGAAAAACTCTCCTGTGCGTTTTCTTTTGAGGCTGCACGCTTAGAAAAAAATGCAACAACAAAGATTTTCGAGTTACAACAAGTTATTTAGGAAAAATAAGATAATTTCGCACGATACGGGATTTTCTTAATAAATGGTATTCTGACATATTTTTTCGAGAGAAAACTCTCCTGTGCGTTCTCTTTTGAGGGTACACGCTTAGACATACACGCAACAACAAAGCTTTTCGAGTTGTAACGTGTTGTTTAGGAAAAACAAGATAATTTCACACGATGCAGGAATTCCTTAAAACGTGGTATTCTGACATATTTTTCGATAGAAAACTCTCCTGTGCGTTCTCTTTTAAGGCTACACAGTGAGACATACAAGCAACACCAAAGCTTTTCGAGTTACAACATGTTGTTTAGGAAAAACAAGATAATTTTGCACGATGCAGAGTTTCCTTAAAACGTGGTATTCTGACATATTTTTTGAGAGTAAATAATCCTGTGGGTTCTCTTTTGAGGCTAAACCTTTAGACATACAGGCAACACCAAATCTTTTAGAGTTACAACGTGTTGTTTAGGAAATACAAGTTAATTTCGTACGATGCGTTATTTCTTCTCGTATATTTTAGGTATTTCTAATAAGTAAGTATTTGCCTTTACTCTGCAACACTGTATTTCCTTATAACATGGTATTCTTACATATTCTTTGAAGAGAAAACTCTCCTGTGTGTTCTCTTTTGAGGATACATGCTGAGACATACAAGCTACACCAAAGCGTTTGGAGTTACAACATGTTATTTAGGAAAACTAGATAATTTCGCACGATGCAGGATTTCCTTAAAACGTGGAATTCTGACATATTTTTTCGAGGGAAAAGTCTCCTGTGCGTTCTCTTTTGAGGCTACACGTTTAGACATACACGCAACACCAAATCTTTTCGAGTTACAACGTGTTGTTTAAGAAAAACAAGAAAAAATTTCATGATGCATTATTTCTTCTCGTATAATTTTAGTTTTTCCAATACGTACGTATTTGTCTTTACTCTGCAACACTATATTTCCGTATAACATGGTATTCTTACATAGTCTTTCGAGAGAAACCTCTCCTGTGTGTTCTCTTTTGAGGCTGTATGCTTTGACAAAAATGCAACACCAAAGCTTTTCTATTTACAGCAAGTTGTTTAGGAAAAACAAGATAATTTCGCACAATACGATATTTTCTTAAAAAGTGGTACTCTGACATATTTTTTGAGAGAAAACTCTCCTGTGCATTCTCTTTTGAGAGTACATACTTAGACATACACGCAACACCAAAGGTTTTCGAGTTACAACGTGTTGTTTAGGAAAAACAAGATAATTTCGCACGTTGCAGGATTTCCTTAAAAATTGGTATTCTGACATATTTTTTCGGAGAAAATTCTTGTGTCCGTGCTCTTTTGAGGCTACACGTTTAGACATACACGCAACACCAAATCTTTTCGAGTTACAACGTGTTTTTTAGGAAATACAAGATAATTTTGTACGATGCGTTATTTCTTCTCGTAAAGTTTAAGTATTTCTAATATGTACGCATTTGTCTTTACTCTGCAAAACTGTATTTCCTTGTAACGTGTTATTCTTACATATTCTTTCGAGAGAAAACTGTCCTGTGCCTTCTCTTTTGAGGCTACACACTTAGACATACATGCAATGCCACATCTTTTCGAGTTACAACGTGTTGTTTAGGAAATACAAGATAATATTGTATGATGCGTTATTTCTTCGAGTAAAGTTTAAGTATTTCTAATACGTACGTATTTGTCTTTATTCTGCAACACTGTATTTCCTTATAACGTGGTATTCCTACATATTCTTTCGAGAGAAAACTCTCCTGTGCATTCTCTTTTGAGTCTACACGCTTAGGCATACATGCAACACCGAAGCTTTTCGAGTTACAACGTGTTGTTTCGGAAAAACAGGATAATTTCCCAAGATGCGGGATTTCCTTAAAACATGGTATTCTGACATTTTTGTTCGAGAGAAAATTCTCCTGTGGGTTCTCTTTTGAGGCTACACGTTTAGCCATACACGCAACACCAAATCTTTTCGAGTTACAATGTGTTTTTTAGTATATACAATATAATTTTGCACGATGCGTTATTTCTTCTCGTCAAGTTTAAGTATTTCTTTTTTTTTAATTTTTTTATTCGATATAATTTATTTACATTTCAAATGATTTCCCCTTTTCAAGCCCCCCCACTCCCTGAAAGTCCTGTAATCCCCCTTCTCTTCCCCTGTCCTCCCACCCACCCCTTCCCACTTCCCCGTTCTGGTTTTGTCGAATACTGCTTCACTGAGTCTTTCCAGAACCAGGGGCAACTCCTCCTTTCTTCTTGTATCTCATTTGATGTGTGGATTATGTTTTTGGTATTCCAGTTTTCTAGGTTAATATCCACTTATTAGTGAGTGCATACCATGATTCACCGTTTGAGTCTGGGTTACCTCACTTAGTATGATGTTCTCTAGCTCCATCCATTTGCCTAAGAATTTCATGAATTCATTGTTTCTAATGGCTGTATAGTACTCCATTGTGTAGATATACCACATTTTTTTGCATCCACTCTTCTGTTGAAGGAAACCTGGGTTCTTTCCAGCATCTGGCAATTATAAATAGGGCTACTATGAACATAGTAGAGCATGTATCCTTATTACATAGTGGGGAATACTCTGGGTATATGCCCAGGAGTGGTATAGCAGGATCTTCTGGAAGTGAGGTGCCCAGTTTTCAGGGGAACCGCCAGATTGCTTTCCAGAGTGGTAGTACCAATTTGCAACCCCAACAGCAGTGGAGGAGTGTTCCTCTTTCTCCACACCCTCTCCAACACCTGCTGTCTCCTGAATTTTTAATCTTAGCCATTCTGACTGGTGTAAGATGAAATCTCAGGGTTGTTTTGATTTGCATTTCCCTAATGACTAATGAAGTTGAGCATTTTTTAAGATGCTTCTCCGCCATCCGAAGTTCTTCAGGTGAGAATTCTTTGTTTAACTCTGTACCCCATTTTTAATAGGGTTGTTTGGTTTTCTGAAGTCTAACTTCTTGAGTTCTTTATATATATATTGGATATTAGCCCTCTATCTGATGTAGGATTGGTGAAGATCTTTTCCCAATGTGTTGGTTGCCGATTTGTCCTCTTGATGGTGTCCTTTGCCTTACAGAAACTTTGTAATTTTATGAGGTCCCATTTGTCAATTCTTGCTCTTAGAGCATACGCTATTGGTGTTCTGTTCAGAAACTTTCTCCCTGTACTGATGTCCTCAAGGGTCTTCCCCAGTTTCTTTTCTATTAGCTTCAGAGTGTCTGGCTTTATGTGGAGGTCCTTGATCCATTTGGATTTGAGCTTAGTACAAGGAGACAAGAATGGATCAATTCGCATTCTTCTGCATGCTGCCCTCCAGTTGAATCAGCACCATTTGTTGAAAAGGCTATCTTTTTTCCATTGGATGTTTTCAGCCTCTTTGTCGAGCATCAAGTGGCCATAAGTGTGTGGGTTCATTTCTGGATCTTCAATCCTGTTCCATTGATCCTCCTGCCTGTCACTGTACCAATACCATGCAGTTTTTAACACTATTGCTCTGTAGTATTGCTTGAGGTCAGGGATACTGATTCCCCCAGATTTTCTTTTGTTGCTGAGAATAGTTTTAGCTATCCTGGGTTTTTTGTTGTTCCAGATGAATTTGAAAATTGCTCTTTCTAACTCTGTGAAGAATTGAGTTGGGATTTTGATGGGTATTGCATTGAATCTGAATATTGCTTTTGGCAAAATGGCCATTTTAACTATATTGATTCTACCAATCCATGAGCATGGGAGGTTTTCCCATTTTTTGAGGTCTTCTTCCATTTCCTTCTTCAGAGTCTTGAAGATCTTGTCATACAGATCTTTCACATGTTTGGTAAGAGTCACCCCAAGATACTTTATACTGTTTGTGGCTATTGTGAAGGGGATCATTTCCCTAATTTCTTTCTCAGCCTGCTTATCCTTTGAGTAAAGGAAGGCCACTGATTTGCTTGAGTTGATTTTATAACCTGCCACTTTGCTGAAGTTGTTTATCAGCTGTAGGAGCTCTCTAGTGGAGTTTTTGGGTCACTTAGGTAGACTATCATGTCTTCTGCAAATAATGATAGTTTGACTTCTTCCTTTCCAATTTGTATCCCTTTGACCTCCTTATGCTGTCGAATTACCCGAGCTAGTACCTCAAGTACAATATTGAAAAGATAAAGAGAAAGGGGGCAGCCTTGTCTGGTCCCTGATTTCAGTGGGATTGCTTTAAGTTTCTCTCCATTTAGTTTGATGCTGGCTACCGGTTTGCTGTATATTGCTTTTACTATGTTTAGGTATGGGCCTTGAATTCCTGTTCTCTCCAAGACTTTGAGCATGAAAGGATGCTGAATTTTTCAAATGCTTTTTCAGCATCCAATGAAATGACAATGTGTTTTTTTTCTTTGAGTTTGTTTATGTAGTGGATTGTATTGATGGATTTCTGTATATTGAACCAACCCTGCATTCCCGGGATAAAGCCTACTAGATCATGGTGGATGTTCGTTTTGATGTCTTCTTGGATTCGGTTGGCAAGAATTTTATTGAGTATTTTTGCATCGATGTTCATAAGGGAAATTGGTCTGAAGTTCTCTTTCTTTGTTGGATCTTTGTGTGGCTTTGGTATCAGCGTAATTGTGACTTCGTAGAAGGAATTGGGTAGTGTTCCTTCCGTTTCTATTTTGTGGAATAGTTTGAAGAGTATTGGTGTTAACTCTTCTTTGAAGGTCTGGTAGAATTCTGCACTGAAACCATCTGGTCCTGTGCTTTTTTTGGTTGGAAGACTTTCTATGACTCCTTCTATTTCTTTAGGCATTATGGGACTGTTTAGATGGTCTAGTTGGTCCTGATTTAATTTTGGTATTTGGTATCTGTCAAGGAAATTTTCCATTTCCTCCAGATTCTCCAGTTGTCTTGAGTACAGGCTCTTGTAGTAGGATCTGATGATTTTTTGGATTTCCTCAGTTTCCGTTGTTATATCTCACTTTTCATTTCTAAGTTTGTTGATTTGGATACTTTCTCTGTGCCCTTTGGTCAGTCTGGCTAAGGGTTTATCTATCTTGTTGATTTTCTCAAAGAACCAGCTCCTGGTTTTGTTGATTTTTTGTATGGTTCTCTTTGTTTCTACTTGATTGATTTCGGCCCTGAGTTTGATGATTTCCTGCCTTCTACTCCTCCTGGGTGAAATAGCTTCTTTTTGTTCTAGGGCTTTCAGGTGTGTCATTAAGCTGGAAATGTATGCTCTCTCCATTTTCTTTTTGGAGGCACTCAGGGCTATGAGTTTTCCTCTTAGCACTGCTTTCATTGTGTCCCATAGATTTGGGTATGTTGTGTTTTCATTTTCATTGTGTTCTAAAAAGTCTTTAATTTCTTTCTTTATTTCTTCCTTGACCAAGGTATCATTGAGTAGAGTATTGTTCAATTTCCACGTGTATGTGGGTTTTCTATTGTTTCTGTTGCTATTGAAGACTACTTTTACTCCATAGTGATCAGATAGGAGGCATGGGATCAGTTCGATCTTCTTATATTTGTTGAGGTCTGTCTTGTGACCAATTATACGGTCGATTTTGGAGAAGGTACCATGAGGTGCTGAAAAAAAGGTATATTCTTTTGTTTTAGGATAGAATGTTCTATATATATCTGTTAAATCTAATTGGTCCAAAGCTTCAATTAGTTTCACTGTGTTCTTGTTTAGTTTCTGTTTTCATGATCGGTCCATTGAGGAAAGTGCAGTGTTGAAGTCACCCACAATTATTGGTTTAGGTGCAATGTGTGCTTTGAGTTTTAATAAAGTTTCTTTTATGAAAGAGGGTGCCCTTGCATTTGGAGCATAGATGTTCAGGATTGAGAGTTCTTCTTGTTGTATTTTTCCTTTGACCAGCAAGAAGTGTCCCTCAGAGTCTCTTTTGATGACTTTGGGTTGAAAGTCAATTTTATCTGATATTAAAATGGCTACTCCAGCTTGTTTCCTGAGACCATTTGCTTGTAAAATTGTCTTCCAGCCTTTTATTCTAAGGTAGTGTTTGTCTTTGACCCTGAGGTGTGTTTCCTGTAAGCAGCAAAATGTAGGGTCCTGTTTACGTATCCAGTCAGTTAGTCTGTGTCTTTTTATTGGGGCATTAAGTCCATTGAAGTTAAGAGATATTAAGGAATAGTGATTGTTACTTCCTATCATTTTTGACGTTATTTTTTAAATTTGATTGCTTAACTTCTTTGGGGTTGATGAAAGGTTTATATCTTGCTCTTTCCAGGGTGAAGTTTCCCTCCTTGTATTGGTGTTGTCCTCCTATTATCCTTTTTATGGCTGGGTTTGTGGATAGATATTGGGTAAACTTGGTTTTGTCGTGGAATATCTTAGTTTCTCCATCTATGGTGATTGAGAGTTTTGCTGGATATAGTAGTTTTGGTTGGCATTTGTGTTCTCTTAGAGTCTGCATGAGATCTTCCCAGGACCTTCTAGCCTTCATAGTCTCAGGTGAAAAGTCTGCTGTGATTCTGATAGGTCTTCCTTTATATGTTACTTGGCCTTTTTCACTTACTGCCTTTAATATTCTTTCTTTGTTTAGAACATTTGGTGTTTTGATTATTATGTGACGGGAAGTATTTCTGTTCTGGTCCAGTCTGTTTGGAGTTCTGTAGGCTTCTTGTATATTCATGGGCATCTCTCTCTTTAGGTTAGGGAAGTTTTCTTCCATAATTTTATTGAAGATATTTGCTGGCCTTTTAAGTTGTAAATCTTCACTCTCATCTATGCCTATAATCCTTAGGTTTGGTCTTCTCATTGTGTCCTGGATTTCCTGGATATTTTGGGTTACAAGCTTTTTGCATTTTGCATTTTCTTTAACTGTTGAGTCCATGGTTTCTATGGAATCTTCAGCATCTGAGATTCTTTCTTCTATTTCTTGTATTCTGTTGTTGATATTTGCATCTCTGTCCCCTGATTTCTTTCCAAGGCTTTCTATCTCCAAAGTTGTCTCCTTTTGAGTTTTCTTAGTTGTTTCTACTTCTGATTTTAGATCCTGGATGGTTTTGCTTAGGTCCTTCACGTGCTTGTTTGTGCTTTCCTGTAATTCTTTAAGAGAATTTTGTGTTTTCTCTTTCATGACCTCAGCCTGTTGACCAAGGTTCTTTTGTATTTTTTTAAGAGATTTTTGTGTTTCGTCTTTCATGACCTCAGCCTGTTGACCAAAGTTCTCCTGTATTTCTTTAATTGTTTTTTGTATTTCTTCCTTGTTGGCTTTTGTATTCTCCTGGATTTCTTTCAATGATTTCTGTGTTTCCCTTGCAAGGGCTTCTAACTTTTGATCCATTTTCTCCTGAATTTCTTTAAGTATGTCCTTCATGTGTTCCTGTACCAGCATCATGACCAGTGATTTTAAATCCAAATCTTGTTTTACTGGTGTGATGGGGTATCCAGGACATGATGGTAGAGGAGAATTGGGTTCAGATGTTGCCATATTGCCTTGATTTCTGTTAGTGACGTTCCTGCGTTTGCCTTTTGCCATCTAGCTCTCACTGGTGTTACTTGGTCTTGTCAGTGCTGGACTCACCAGTGCAAGCTGCCCCTTCCCCGTTGGCCTCTGGTGCACAGCTTACACCCTGCACTGCCTGTAGACAGGGTGCTGCTGTCCAGGCTGTTTAGATCCTGAAGCAGGCACCTGAAGGCTCCAGCTGGGGCCTGCTGGATTCACTGGAGCACACTGACTTCTCCCAGCTGGCTGCCCGGAAGCCCCTGCTAGCCTCTTGAGGGACCTGGAGATGTGGTGTGGCCGCCCAGGCTGATCTTAAGCGGAGAGAGTTGAGCTGGGGGCTTCTACCTGAGGCCTTGCCCCAGATTGTGTCTGTGGACCAGATGGGGCCCGTGTGCACCCCCAGGGAGCGCCGAAGGTGTATGCTGCTGTGTCCTCCCCTGTGTTCCACTCACTCTGCTAGGCAGCCGTTTCCCCAATCGGGCTGTTGCACACAAGGTTAGCCTGGTCGCCCAGGCCCTGAGTCCAGACAAAAGCCT
Organism: Apodemus sylvaticus; assembly: GCF_947179515.1. Classification (NCBI taxonomy): domain Eukaryota; kingdom Metazoa; phylum Chordata; class Mammalia; order Rodentia; family Muridae; genus Apodemus; species Apodemus sylvaticus. The sequence continues at coordinate 80,466,034 of NC_067488.1, read as the reverse complement.
GGGAGGCCAAGGTCCGAGCAAAGTTCCCCTAGGGCTATGACTGTTAATTGGGTCTGCCAGGTGACCCGGATGGCCGGCGTGCACGTCCGCGCTCCCCGAAAGCACCGGGAGAGTCTGCTGTGCTAACAATCTCCTGGGCGGGTTGACTCACAGATGGCCCACCAAGCCGCCCAGTTCTTGGGGTCAGTCCTGTGCCTTTTGGGGCCTAGACCCCCGTTTTGTTAGCCTCAGGCTATGCTTGTTAGCTGTCTCTGCCCTCCCGAGCACTCTGGGTCCTGTAGGCAAGATGGCGGTGCGTGCGCCGGCCAGGGCAAAAAAACCTCCTGGCTGGGTTGGCACCCCGATGGTCACCCGAATGGCCCAGGGCCTGGGTGCAGGCCAACGCCCGTCGGGCTCAGACCCCTGCGGTGTTGGCCTCGGATTATGTTTGTGTACCTCAGTCTGTCCGATCTCTGAAGTCCGCAATCAAGATGGAGGTGAGTCTCTCCTGACTGGCGGGAAGCCGAGTTCTGAAGTGGCTTCCGTGCAGCGAAAGGCTCCTCAGAGCCGCAGCTGTTTGCCGCCCGGCTGGTCAGCGAAGGTCAGTGGTCGTGGGCGCAGGGCCTAACTGGACCCTGTGTCGCCTTGGTTCCACCGCTGATGGCCCTTCAGCTGGAGCAGCCACTGCTGCCGCCGCCGCCGTTTAAGTATTTCTAATACGTACGTATTTGTTTTTACTCTGCAACACTGTATTTGCTTATACTATGGTATTCTTTCATATTCTTTCGAGAGAAAACTCTCCTGTGCATTCTCTTTTGAAGCTACATGCTTAGACATACACGCAAAACCAAAACTTTTCAAGTTACAAGGTGTTGTTTAAGAAAGAGAAGATAATTTCACACGATCTGCGATTTCCTTAAAACGGGGTATTTTGACATGTTTTTTCGACAGAAAACTATCCTGTGCGTACTCTTTTGAGGCTAGTAGCTTAGGCATATACGCAGCACCAAATCTTTTCGAGTTACAACGTGTTATTTAGGAAAAACCAGATAATTTTGCACGATGCGTTATTTCTTCACATAAAGTTTAAGTATTTCCAATATGTACGTATTTGTCTTTAATATGCAACACTGTATTTCCTTGTAACGGGATATTCTTACATATTCTTTTGAGAGAAAACTCTCCTGTGCGTTCTCTTCTGAGGCTATACACTTAGACATACACGCAAGACCAAAGCTTTTTGAGTTACAACGTGTTGTTTAGGAAAAACAAGATAATTTCGCACGATGCGGGATTTCCTAATAATGTGGTATTCTGACATATTTTTTCAAGAGAAAACTCTCCTGTGCGTTCTCTTTCGAGTATTCACGCTTAGACATACTCGCAACACCAAATCTTTTCAAGTTACAAAGTGTTTTTTAGGAAAAACAAGATAATTTTGCACGATGCCTTATTTCTTCTCGTAAAGGTTAAGTATTTCTAATACGTACATATTTGTCTTTACTCTGCAACACTGTATTTCCTTATAACGTGGTATTCTTACATATTCTTTCGAGAGAAAATTCTCCTTTGCGTTCTCTTTTGAGGCTGCACGCTTAGACATACATGCAACACCAAAGCTTTTCGAGTTACAACGTGTTGTTAAGGAAAACAAGATAATTTCGCAAGATGCAGGATTTCCTTAAAACGTGGTATTCTTACATATTCGTTCGAGAGAAATCTCTCCTGTGCGTTCTCTTTTGAGGCTGCACCCTTATACATACACGCAACACCAAACGTTTTCGAGTTACAAAGTGTTCTTTAGGAAAAACAAGATAATTTCGCACGATGAGCGATTTCCTTAAAACGGGGTATTCTGACACCTTTTTTCGAGAGAAAACTCTCCTGTGCGTTCTCTTTTGAGACTAAACACTTAGACATACACGCAACACCAATGCTTTTTGAGTTACAACATGTTGTTTAGGAAAAACAAGATAATTTCGCACGATGTAGGATTTCCTTATAACGTGGTATTCTGACATATTTTTTCAAGAGAAAACACTCCTGGGCGTTCTCTTTTGAGGCCAACAGCTTAGACCTACATGTAACACCAAATCCTTTCGAGTTACAACATGTTGTTTAGGAAAAACAAGATAATTTTGCACGATGCGTTATTTCTTCTAGTAAAGTTTAAGTATTTCCAATAGGTACGTATTTGTCTTTACTCTGCAACATTGTAATTCCTTATAACGTGGTATTCTTACATTTTCTTTCGAGAGAAAATTCTCCTGTGCATTCTCTTTTGAGGGTGCGTGCTGAGACATACACGCAACACCAAAGATTTTGGAGTTACAACGTGTTGTTAAGGAAAAACAAGATAATTTCGCAAGATGCGGGATTTCCTTAAAACGTGGTATTCTGACATATTTTTTCGAGAGAAAACTCTCCTGTGCATTCTCTTTTGTGGCTACAAGCTTAAACATACGTGCAAATCCAAATCTTTTCGAATTTCAACTTGTTGTTTAGGAAATACAAGATAATTTTGTATGGAGCGTTATTTCTTCTCGTAAACTTTAACTATTTCTAATACGTACATATTTGTCTTTTCTCTGCAACACTGTATGTCCTTAAAACGTGGTCTTCTGACATATTTTTTTGAGAGAAAACTCTCCTGTGCATTCTCTTTTGAGGCTACACGCTTAGACATACAGGCTACACCAAAGCTTTGCAAGTTACAACGTTTTGTTTAGGAAAAACAAGATAATTTCGCATGATGCGTTATTTCTTCTCGTAAAGTTTAAGTATTTCTAATATGTACGTATTTGTCCTACTTTACAACATTGTATTTCCTAATAACGTGGTATTCTTACATATTCTTTCGAGAGAAACTCCCCTGTGCATTCTCTTTTGAGGCTACACACTTAGACATACACGCAACACCAAAGCATTTCGAGTTAAAACATGTTGTTTAGGAAAAACAAGATAATTTCTCAGGATGCGGGATTTCCTTAAAACGTGGTATTGTGACATATTTTTTCGAGAGAAAACTCCCCTGTGCATTCTCTTTTGAGGCTGCAGGCTTAGTCATACATGCAACACAATATCTTTTCGAGTTACAACGTGTTGTTTAGGAAAAACAAGATAATTTTGCACGACACGTTATTTCTTCTAGTAAAGTTTACTTATTTCTAATATGTACGTATTTGTTTTTAATCTGCAACACTGTATTTGCTTATCACGTGGTATTCTTACATATTCTTTCGAGAGAAAACTCTCCTGTGCATTCTCTTTTGAGACTACATGCTTAGACATATACGCAACACTAAAGCTTTTCGAGTTACAACGTGTTGTTTAGGAAAAACAAGATAACTTCGCATGATGCGGTATTTCCTTAAAACGTGGAATTCTGACATATTTTTCGAAATAAAATTCTCCTGTGGGTTTTCTTTGGAGGCTACACATTTAGACAAACACTAAATCTTTTCTAGTTACAACGTGTTGTTTAGGAAAAACAAGATAATTTAGCACGATGCATTTTTTCTTCTCATAAATTTAAGTATTTCTAATTCGTACGTATTTGTCTTTACTCTGCAACACTGTATTTCCTTATAACGTGGTATTCCTTCATATTCTTTTGAGAGAAAACTCTCCTCTTCATTCTCTTTTGAGGCTACACGCTTAGACATACAAGCAACACCAAAGCTTTTCGAGTTACAACGTGTTGTTTACGAAAAACAAGATAATTTTGCACGATGCGGGATTTCCTTAAAACGTAGTATTCTGACATATTTTTTGGAGAGAAAATTCTCCTGTGGGTTCTCTTTTGAGGCTACACATTTAGACTTAGAAGCAACACCAAATGTTTTCAGATTACAACGTGTTGTTTAGGATATACAAGATAATTTTGTACGATGCGTTATTTCTTCTCGTAAAGTTTAAGTATTTCTAATACTTACGTATTTGTCTTTACTCTGCAACACTGTATTTCCTTGTAATGAGGTATTCTTAAAACGTGGTATTCTGATATATTTTTACGAGAGAAAATTCTCCTGTGCATTCTCTTTTGAGGCTACACACTTAGACATACACGCAACACCAAATCTTTTCAAGTTACAAGGTGTTGTTTAGGAAATACAAGATAATTTTGTACGATGCCTTATTTCTTAGAGTAAAGTTTATGTATTTCTAATACATACATAGTTGTTTTTATTCTGCAACATTGTATTTCCTTATGACGTTGTATTCTTGCATATTCTTTCGAGAGAAAACTCTCCTGTGCGTTCTCTTTTGAGGCTACATTCTTAGACATACACGCAATACCAAAGCATTTCGAGTTACTACGTGTTTTTAGGAAAAACAAGATAATTTCCCATGATGCGGCATTTCCTTAAAATGTGGTATTCAGACATATTTTTTTCGAGAGAAAACTCTCCTGTGCATTCTCTTTTGAGGCTACAAGCTTAGACATACACGGAACACCAAATCTTTTCGAGTTACAACCTGTTGTTTAGGAAATACAAGATAATTTTGCACGATGCGTTATTTCTTCTCGTAAAGTTTAAGTATTTCTAATATGTACGTATTTGTCTTTACTCTGCAACACTGTATTTCCTTGTAATGTGGTATTCTTACATATTCTTTTGAGAGAAAACGCTCCTGTGCGTTCTCTTTTGAGGCTACATGCTTAGACATACACGCAACACCAAAGCTTTTCAAGTTACAACGTGTTGTTTAGGTAAAACCAGATAATTTCGCACAATGAGCGATTTCCTTAAAACGGGGTATTCTGACATGTTTTTTCAAGAGAAAACTCTCCTGTACGTTCTCTTTTGAGGTTAGAAGCTTAGACATACACGCAACACCAAATCTTTTCGAGTTAAAATGTGTTATTTAGGAAAAATCAGATAATTATGCTTGATGCATTATTTCTTCTCACAAAGTTTAAGTATTTCCAATATGTATGTATATGTCTTTAATATGCAACACTGTATTTCCTTGTAATGGGGAATTCTTACATATTGGTTCAAGAGAAAACTCTCCTGTGCATTCCCTTCTGAGGGTACACACTTAGACATACACTCAACACCAAAACTTTTCGAGTTACAACGTGTTGTTTAGGAAAAACAAGATAATTTCACACGATGAGATGTTTCCTAAAAATGGGGTATGCTGACATGTTTTTTCGAAAGAAAACTCCACTGTGCGTTCTCTTCTGAGGGTACACACTTTGACATAAACTCAAAACCAAAACTTTTCGAGTTACAACGTGTTGTTTAGGAAAAACAAAATAATTTCACACGATGAGATATTTCCTTAAAATGGGGTATGCTGACAAGTTTTTTCGAGAGAAAACTCTCCTGTGTGTTCTCTTTTGAGGCTGCACGATTAGACATACACGCAACAGCAAATCTTTTCGAGTTACCGCGTATTCTTAAGGAAAAACAAGATAATTTGGCAAGATGCGGGATTTCCTTAAAACGTGGTATTCTGAAATATTTTTTTCGAGAGAAAACTCTCCTGTGCATTCTCTTTTGAGGCTACAAGCTTAGACATACACGCAACACCAAATCTTTTCGAATTTCAACTTGTTGTTTAGGAAATACAAGATAATTTTGTAAGGAGTGTTATTTCTTCTCCTAAAGTTTGAGTATTTCTAATACGTATGTATTTGTCTTTACTCTGCAACACTGTATTTCCTTGTAACGTGGTATTCTGACGTATTCTTTCAAGAGAAAACTCTCCTGTGCATTCTCTTCTGAGGCTACACACTTACACATACACGCAACACCAAAGCTTTTTGAGTTAAAACATGTTGTTTAGGAAAAAAGATAATTTCGCACAATGCTGGATTTCCTTAAAACGTGGTATTCTGACATATTTTTTCGAGAGAAATCTCTCCTGTGCGTTCTCTTTTGAGGCTACATGCTTAGTCATACTCGCAACAGCAAATCTTTTCGAGTTACAACGTGTTGTTTAGGAAATACATGATAATTTTGTATGCTGCGTTATTTCTTCTCATAAAGTCTAAGTATTTCTAATATTTACGTATTTGTCTTTACTCTGCAACACTGTATTATGTTATAACGTGGAATTCTTACATATTCTTTCGAGAGAAAACTCTCCTGTGCGTTCTCCTTTGAGGCTGCATGCTTAGTCATACACGCAACACCAAATCTTTACGAATATCAACTTGTTGTTTAGGAAATACAAGATAATTGTGTACGGAGCGTTATTGCTCCTCATAAAGTTTAAGTATTTGTAATACGTACTTATTTGTCTTTACTCTGCAACACTGTATTTCCTTGTAACGTGGTATTCTGACATATTCTTTCGAGAGAAAACTCTCCTGTGCATTCTCTTCTGACGCTACACACTTAGGCATACACACAACACCAAAACTTTTCGAGTTACAACGTTTTGTTTAGGAAAACAAGATAATTTCGCACGATGCGGGATTTCCTTAAAACGTGGTATTATGACATATTTTTTCGAGAGAAAACTATCCTGTGCGTTCTCTTTTGAGGCTACACGTTTAGACATACAGGCAACACTAATTCTTTTCGAGTTACAACATGTTGTTTAGGAAATACAAGATAATTTTGAACAATGCGTTATTTCTTATCGTAAAGTTTAAGAATTTCTAATATGTACGTATTTGTCCTTACTCTGCAACATTGTATTTCCTTATAACGTGGTATTCTTACATATTCTTTGGAGAGAAAACTCTCCTGTGCATTCTCTTTTGAGGCTATACGCTTAGACATACACGCAACACCAAAGCTTTTTGAGTTACAACTTTTTTTTAGGAAAAACAAGATAATTTCTCATGATGCTTTATTTCTTCATGTAAAGTTTAAGTATTTCTAATACGTACGTATTTGTCCTTACTCTGCAACACTGTATTTCCATATAACGTGGTATTTTTACATATTCTTTCGAGAGAAAACTCTCCTGTGCGTTCTCTTTTGAGGCTACACGCTTAGTCATACTCGCAACAGCAAATCTTTTCGAGTTACAACGTGTTGTTTAGGAAATACATGATAATTTTGTATGCTGCGTTATTTCTTCTCATAAAGTCTAAGTATTTCTAATATTTACGTATTTGTCTTTACTCTGCAACACTGTATTATGTTATAACGTGGAATTCTTACATATTCTTTCGAGAGAAAACTCTCCTGTGCGTTCTCCTTTGAGGCTGCATGCTTAGTCATACACGCAACACCAAATCTTTACGAATATCAACTTGTTGTTTAGGAAATACAAGATAATTGTGTACGGAGCGTTATTGCTCCTCATAAAGTTTAAGTATTTGTAATACGTACTTATTTGTCTTTACTCTGCAACACTGTATTTCCTTGTAACGTGGTATTCTGACATATTCTTTCGAGAGAAAACTCTCCTGTGCATTCTCTTCTGACGCTACACACTTAGGCATACACACAACACCAAAACTTTTCGAGTTACAACGTTTTGTTTAGGAAAAACAAGATAATTTCGCACGATGCGGGATTTCCTTAAAACGTGGTATTATGACATATTTTTTCGAGAGAAAACTATCCTGTGCGTTCTCTTTTGAGGCTACACGTTTAGACATACAGGCAACACTAATTCTTTTCGAGTTACAACATGTTGTTTAGGAAATACAAGATAATTTTGAACAATGCGTTATTTCTTATCGTAAAGTTTAAGAATTTCTAATATGTACGTATTTGTCCTTACTCTGCAACATTGTATTTCCTTATAACGTGGTATTCTTACATATTCTTTGGAGAGAAAACTCTCCTGTGCATTCTCTTTTGAGGCTATACGCTTAGACATACACGCAACACCAAAGCTTTTTGAGTTACAACGTTTTTTTTAGGAAAAACAAGATAATTTCTCACGATGCTTTATTTCTTCATGTAAAGTTTAAGTATTTCTAATACGTACGTATTTGTCCTTACACTGCAACACTGTATTTCCATATAACGTGGTATTTTTACATATTCTTTCGAGAGAAAACTCTCCTGTGCGTTCTCTTTTGTGGCTACACACTTAGACATACACGCAACAGCAAAGCTTTTTGAGTTAAAACATGTTGTTTACGAAAAACAAGAAAATTTCATACAATGTGTGATTTCCTTAAAACGTGGTATTGTGACATATTTTTTCAAGAGAAAACTCTCCTGTGCGTTCTCTTTTGAGGCTGCATGCTTAGACATACACGCAACACCAATGTTTTTCGAGTTCCAACGTGTTGTTTAGGAAAAACAAGATAATTTGGCACGATGCAGGATTTCCTTAAAACATGGTATTATGACGTATTATTTTGAGAGAAATTCTCCTGTGGGTTCTCTTATGAGGCTACATGTTTAGACATACATGCAACACCAATTCTTTTCGAGTTACATCGTGTTGTTTAGGAAATACAAGATAATTTTGCACGATGCATTATTTCTTCTCATAAATTTTAAGAATTTCTAATACGTACGTATTTGTCTTTACTCTGCAACACTATATTTGCTTATAACGTGGTATTCTTACATATTCTTTCGAGAGAAAACTCTCCTTTGCGTTCTTTTTTGAGGCTGCACTGTTAGAGAAAAACGCAACACCAAAGCTTTTCAAGTTACAACAAGTTGTTTAGGAAAAACATGATAATTTCACATGATGCGGGATTTTCTTAAAACGTGGTATTCTGACATATTTTTTTGAGAGAATACTCTCTTGTGGGTTTTCTTTGAGGAAACATTTTTAGACATACACGCAATAACAAATCTTTTCGAGTCACAACGTGTTGTTTAGGAAATACAAGATAATTTTTTACGATGCGTTATTTCTTCTCATAAAATTTAAGTATTTCTAATATGTATGTATTTGTCTTTACTCTGCAACACTGTATTTCCTTGTAATGTGTTATTCTTACATATTCTTTCGAGTGAAAACTCTCCTGTGCATTCTTTTTTGAGGCTACACGCTTAGACTTACACGCAACACCAAAGCATTTCAAGTTACAACGTGTTGTTTAGGAAAAACAAGATAATTTCGCACGATGTGCGATTTCCTTATAACTGGGTATTCTGACATGTTTTTTCGAGAGAAAACTCTCCTGTGCGTTCTCTTTTGAGGCTAGAAGCTTAGACATACACGCAACACCAAATCTTTTCGAGTTACATCGTGTTATTTAGGAAAAAATAGATAATTTGCACGATGCATTATTCATTCTCATAATGTTTAAGTATTTCCAATATGTACGTATTTGTCTTTAATATGCAACTCTGTATTTCCTTATAACATTTTATTCTTACATATTCTTTCGAGTGAAAACTCTCCTGTGCATTCTCTATTGAGGCTACACGCTTAGACATACACGCAACACCAAAGCTTTTCGAGTTAAAATATGTTGTTAAGGAAAAACAAGATAATTTCCCAAGATGCGTGATTTCCTTTAAACGTGGTATTCTGACATATTTTTTCGAGAGAAAACTCTCCTGTGCGTTCTCCTTTGAGGCTCCACGCTTAGACATACACGCAAAACCAAATCCTTTCGACTTACAACGTATTGTTTAGGAAATACAAGATAATTCTGTACGATGCGTTATTTCTTCTTGTAAAGTTTAAGTATTTCTAATACGTACATAGTTGTCTTTACTCTGCAATACTGTATTTCCTTATAACGTGGTATTCTTACATAATCTTTCGAGAGAAAACTCTCCTGTGCCTTCTTTTTTGAGGCTACACACTTAGACATACACGTAACACCAAAGCTTTTCGAGTTAAAACATGTTGTTTAGGAAAATAAGATAATTTTGCACAATGCGGGATTTCCTTAAAACATGGTATTCTGACATATTTTTTCAAGAGAAAAATCTCCTGTGGGTTCTCCTTTGAGGCTACACACTTAGACATACACGCAGCACCAAATCCTTTCGAGTTACAATGTGTTATTTAGGAAAAACAATATAATTTTGCACGATGCTTCATTTCTTCTTGTAATGTTTAAGTATTTCCAATATGTACTTATTTGTCTTTACTCAGCAACATTGTATTTCCTTATAACCTGGTATTCTTACATATTCCATCGAGATAAAACTCTCCTGTGCATTCTCTTTTGAGGCTCACGCTTAAACATACACGCAACACCACAGCTTTTCGAGTTACAACGTGTTGTTTAGGAAACAAGATAATTTCGCACAATGCGGGATTTGCATAAAACGTGGTATTCTGACATATTTTTTTGAGAGAAAACTCGCCTGTACGTTCTCTTTTGTGGCTACACGCATAGACATATACTCCACACCAAATCATTTCGAGTTGCAACGTGTTGTTTAAGAAATGCAAGATAATTTTGTACGATGTGTTATTTCTTCTCGTAAAGTTTAAGCATTTCTAATATGTACATATTTGCCTTTACTCTGCAAAACTGTATTTCCATGTAGCGTGGTATTCTTACATATTCTTGCAAGAGAAAACTCTCCTGTGCATTCTCTTTTGAGGCTAAACACTTAGACCTACACGCAACACCAAAGCTTTTCGTTTAAAACATGTTGTTTAGGAAAAACAAGATAATTTCGCATGATGCAGGATTTCCTTAAAACATGGTATTGTGACATATTTTTTTCGAGAGAAAACACTCCTGTGCCTTCTCTTTTGAGGCTACAAGCATATAGATAAACGCAACACCAAATCTTTTCGAGTTACAATGTGTTGTTTAGGAAAAACAAGATAATTTTGCACGATGTGATATTTCTTCTCGTAAAGTTTAAGAATTTCCAATACGTACGTATTTGTCTTTACTCTGCAACACTATATTTCCTTATAACGTCATATTCTTACATAATCTTTTGAGAGAAAACTCTCCTGTGCATTCTCTTTTGAGGCTGCACGCTTAGACATACACGCAACACCAAAGCTTTTCGAGTTACAACGTGTTGTTTAGGAAAAACAAGATAATTTCGCATGATGCAGGATTTCCTTAAAACATGGTATTGTGACATATTTTTTTCGAGAGAAAACACTCCTGTGCCTTCTCTTTTGAGGCTACAAGCATATAGATAAACGCAACACCAAATCTTTTCGAGTTACAATGTGTTGTTTAGGAAAAACAAGATAATTTTGCACGACATGATATTTCTTCTCGTAAAGTTTAAGAATTTCCAATACGTACGTATTTGTCTTTACTCTGCAACACTATATTTCCTTATAACGTCATATTCTTACATAATCTTTTGAGAGAAAACTCTCCTGTGCATTCTCTTTTGAGACTGCACGCTTAGACATACACGCAACACCAAAGCTTTTCGAGTTACAACGTGTTGTTTAGGAAAAACAACATAATTTCGCACGATGCAGGATTTCCATAAAATGTGGCATTCTGAAATATTTTTACAATAGAAAATTCTTCTGTGCGTTGTCTTTTGGGACTACATGCTTTACCATACACTCAACACAAAATCTTTTCGAATTACAACGTGTTGTTTAGGAAATACAAGATAATTTTGCACGATGCGATATTTCTTCTCGTAAGTTTTAAGTATTTCTAATATGTGCATATTAGTCTTTATTCTGCAACACTGTATTTCTTTATAACGTGGTATTCTTACATATTTTTTGGGAGAAAACTCTCCGGGGCGGTCTCTTTTGCGGCTACACTCTTAGACATACGCGCAACACCAAAGCTTTTCGAGTTAAAACGTTTTGTTTAGGAAAAACAAGAAAATTTCGCACCATGCAGGATTTCCTTAAAACGTGGTATTATGACATATTTTTTCAAGAGTAAATCCTCCTGTGGGTTCTCTTTTGAGGCTACACGTTCAGACATACACGCAACACCAATTCTTTTCGAGTTACAACGTGTGGTTAAGGAAAATCAAGATAATTTTGCATGATGCGTTATTTCTTCTCATAAATTTTAAGTATTTCTAATATGTATATATTTGTCTTTACTCTGCAACACTGTATTTCCTTATAACGTGATATTCTTACATATTCTTTCGATAGAAAACTCTCCTGTGCGTTCTCTTTTGAGGCTAAATGCTTAGACATACACGCAACACCAAAGCTTTTAGAGTTACATCGTTTTGTTTAGAAAAAACAAGATAATTTCGCACGATGCGATGTTTCCTTAAAACGTGGTATTCTGACATATTTTTTTCGAGAGAAAACTCTCCTGTGCGTTCTCTTTTGAGGCTACAAGCTTAGACATACAGGCAACATCAAATCTTTTTGAGTTATAACGTGTGGTTTAGGAAAAGCAAGATAATTTTGCATGATGCATTATTTCTTCTCGTAAAGTTTAAGTATTTCCAATACGTACATATTTGTCTTTACTCTGCAACACTTTATTTCTTTATAACATGGTATTCTAACATATTCTTTCGAGAGAAAACTTTCCTGTGCGTTCTCTAGTGAGGCTGCACGCTTAAAAAAAAACACAACACCAAAGCTTTTCGTGTTACAACAAGTTGTTTAGGAAAAACAAGATAATTTCGCACGATACGGGATTTTCTTAAAACATGGTATTTTGACATATTTTTTCGCGAGAAAGATCTCCTGTTCGTTCTATTTTGAGGCTACACGCTTAGACATACACGCACCACCAAAGCTTATCGAGTCCATCGTGTTGTTTAGGCAAAACAAGATAATTTCACACAATGAAGGATTTCCTTCAAACGTGGTATTCTGACATATTTTTTCTAGAGAAAATTCTCCTGTGTGTTCTCTTTTGAGGCTACCCATTTACACAATCACACAGCACCAAATCTTTTCGAGTTACATCGTGTTGTTTAGGAAAAACAAGATAATTTTGCATGATGCGTTATTTCTTCTCGTAAAGTTTATGTATTTCTAATACGTACATGTTTGTTTTTACTCTGCAACACTGTATTCCGTTATAATGTGGAATTCTTACAAGTTCTTTCGAGAGAAAACCCTCCCTTGAATTCTCTTTTGCGGCTACACGCTTAGACATACAAGCAACACCAAAGCTTTTCGAGTTACAACGTGTTGTTTATGAAAAACAAGATAATTTCGCATGATGCAGTATTTCCTTAAAACGTGGTATTCTGACATATTTTTTCGAGAGAAAATTCTCCTGTGGGTTCTCTTTTGAGGCTATACATTTAGACATACAAGCAACACCAAACCTTTTCGAGTTACAACGTGTTGTTTAGGAAAAACAAGATAATTTTGCACGATACGGGATTTTCTTAAAACATGGTATTTTGACATATTTTTTCGCGAGAAAGATCTCCTGTTCGTTCTCTTTTGAGGCTACACGCTTAGACATACACGCACCACCAAAGCTTATCGAGTCCATCCTGTTGTTTAGGCAAAACAAGATAATTTCACACAATGAAGGATTTCCTTCAAACGTGGTATTCTGACATATTTTTTCTAGAGAAAATTCTCCTGTGGGTTCTCTTTTTAGGCTACCCATTTACACAAACACACAACACCAAATCTTTTCGAGTTACATCGTGTGGTTTAGGAAAAAAAAGATAATTTTGCATGATGCGTTATTTCTTCTCGTAAAGTTTAAGTATTTCTAATACGTACGTATTTGTTTTTACTCTGCAACACTGTATTCCGTTATAAAGTGGAATTCTTACAAGTTCTTTCGAGAGAAAACCCTCCTTTGAATTCTCTTTTGAGGCTACACTCTTAGACATACAAGCAACACCAAAGCTTTTCGAGTTACAATGTGTTGTTTATGAAAAACAAGATAATTTCGCATGATGCAGTATTTCCTTAAAACGTGGTATTCTGACATATTTTTTCGAGAGAAAATTCTCCTGTGGGTTCTCTTTTGAGGCTATACATTTAGACATACAAGCAACACCAAATCTTTTCGAGTTACAACGTGTTGTTTAGGAAAAACAAGATAATTTTGTACGATGCATTATTTCTTCTCGTAATTTTTAAGTATTTCTAATACATACATATATTTCTTTACTCTGCAACACTGTATTTCCTTATAACGTGGTATTCTTACATATTCTTTCGAGAGAAAACTCTCCTGTGCATTCTCTTTTGAGGCTGCACGGTTAGACATACACGCAACACCAAAGCTTGTCTAGTTAAAACGTGTTGTTTAGAAAAACAAGATAATTTTGCATGATGCGTTATTTCTTCTCGTAAAGTTTAAGTATTTCTAATATGTACGTATATATGTCTTTATTCTGCAACACAGTATTTCCGTATAATATGGTATTCTTACATATTCTTTCGAGAGAAAACGCTCCTGTGCATTCTCCTTTGAGTCTACATGCTTAGACATACACGGAAAACCAAAGTTTTTCAAGTTACAACGTGTTGTTTAAGAAAAACAAGATAATTTCGCACGATGTAGGATTTCCTTAAAACGTGGTATTCTGACATATTTTTTCAACAGAAAACTCTCCTGTGCGTTCTCTTTTGAGGCTAAATGCTTAGACATTCATGCCACAACAAATCTTTTCGAGTTACAACGTGTTGTTTAGGAAATACAAGATAATTTTGTATGATGCGTTATTTCTTCTCGTAAAGTTTAAGTATTTCTAATACGTACATATTTGTCTTTACTCTGCAAAACTGTATTTCCTTGTAACGTGGAATTCTTACATATTCTTGCAAGAGAAAACTCTCCTGTTCATTCTCTTTTGAGGCTACATACTTAGACATACACGCAACACCAAAGCTTTTCGAGTTAAAAGATGTTGTTTAGGAAAAACAAGATAATTTCACACGATGCAGGATTTCCTTAAAGCGTGGTATTCTGAAATATTTTTTGAGAGAAAACTCTAATGTGCTGTCTCTTTTGAGGCTACACGATTAGACATACACGCAACACCAAATCATTTCGAGTTACAACGTGTTGTTTAGGAAAAACAAGATAATTTGGCACGATGCGTTATTTCTTCTCGTAGGGTTTAAGTATTTCCAATATGTACGTATTCGTCCTTACTCTGCAACACTGTATTTCCTTATAACGTGGTATTTTTACATATTCTTTCGAGAGAAAAGTCTCCTGTGTGTTCTCTTTTGAGGCTACACACTTAGACATACACGCATCACCAAAGTTTTTCGAGTTACAACGTGTTGTTTAAGAAAAACAAGATAATTTCTCACGATGCGGGATTTCTTTAAAACGTGGTATTCTGATAAATTTTTTTGAGCGAAAACTCTCCTGTGCGTTCTCTTTTGAGGCTACAAGCTTAGACATACACACAACACAAAATATTTTTGAGTTACAACGTGTTGTTTATGAAAAACAAGATAATTTTGCATGATGCATTATTTCTTCTCGTAAAGTTTAAGTATTTCCTATACACACTTATTTGTCTTTACTCTGCAACACAGTATTTCCTTATAACGTCATATTCTTACATATTCTTTCGAGAGAAAACTCTCCTGTGCGTTCTCTTTTGAGGCTACACGCTTAGACATACACGCAACACCAAAGCTTTTCGAGTTACAACATGTTGTTTAGGAAAAACAAGATAATTTCGCACGATGCAGGATTTCCTTATAATGTGGTATTCTGACATATTTTTTCGAGAGAAAACACTCCTGTGTGCTCTCTTTTGAGGCTACCAGCTTAGACATACAAGTAACACCAAATCCTTTCGAGTTACAACGTGTTGTTTAGGAAAAACAAGATAATTTTGCACGATGCGTTATTTCTTCTCGTAAAGTTTAAGTATTTCCAATACATTCGTATTTGTCTTTACTCTGCAACACTGTATTTCCTTATAACGTGGTATTCTGACATATTTTTTCGAGAGAAAATTCTCCTGTGCGTTCTCATTTGCGGCTACAAGCTTAGACATACACGCAACTCCCAATCATTTTGGAATTTCAACTTGTTGTTTAGGAAATACAAGATAATTTTGTAAGGAACATTATTTCTTCTCGTAAACGTTAACTATTTCAAATACGTACGTATTTGTCTTTACTCTGCAACACTGTATTTCCTTGTAACATGGTATTCTGAAAAATTGTTTCGAGAGAAAATTCTCTTGTGCATTCTCATTTGCGGCTACAAGCTCAGACATACACGCAACTCCAAATCTTTTCGAATTTCAACTTGTTGTTTAGGAAATACAAGATAATTTTGTAAGGAACGTTATTTCTTCCCGTAAACGTTAACTATTTCAAATACGTACGTATTTGTCTTTACTCTGCAACACTGTATTTCCTTGTAACATGGTATTCTGACAAATTGTTTCGAGAGAAAATTCTCCTGTGCGTTCTCTTCTGAGGCTACACACTTAGACACACACGCAACAGAAAGTTTTCGAGTTAAAACGTTTTGTTTAGGAAAAACAAGATAATTTTGCACAATGCTGAATTTCCTTAAAACGTGGTATTTTGACATATTTTTTCGATAGAAAACTCTCCTGTGCATTCTCCTTTGATGCTACACGCTTAGACATACACGCAACAACAAAGCTTTGCGAGTTACAACGTTTTGTTTAAGAAAAACAAGATAATTTCGCATGATGCGTTATTTCTTTTCGTAAAGTTTCAGTATTTCTTATACGTACGTATTTGTCCTTACTCTGCAACACTGTATTTCCTTATAACGTGGCATTCTTACATATTCTTTCGAGAGAAAAATCTCCTGTGTGTTCTCTTTTGAGGCTACACACTTAGACATACAGGCAACACCAAAGCTTTTCGAGTTAAAACATGTTGTTTAGGAAAAAAAAGATAATTTCTCACGATGCGGGATTTCCTTAAAACGTGGTATTGTGACATATTTTTTCGAGAGAAAACTCTCCTGTGTGTTCTCTTTTGAGGCTGCATGCTTAGTAATACATGCAGCACCATATTTTTTCGAGTTACAACGTGTTGTTTAGGAAAAACAAGATAATTTTGCACAACGCGTTATTTCTTCTAGTAAAGTTTAAGTATTTTTAATACGTATGTATTTGTCTTTACTCTGCAACATTGTATTTCCTTATAACGTGGTATTGTTACATATTCTTTCTAGAGAAATCTCTCCTGTGTGTTCTCTTTTGAGGCTGCAAGCTTAGACATACACGCAACACCAAAGCTTTTCGAGTTACATCGTGTAATTTAGGAAAAACAAGATAATTTTGCAAGTTGCGTTATTTCTTCTCATAACGTTTAAGTATTTCCAATATGTACGTATTTGTCTTTAATATGCAACACTGTATTTCCTTTTAACGGGTTATTCTTACATATTCTTTCGAGAGAAAACTCTCCTGTGCATTCTCTTCTGAGGCTACACACTTAGACATACCCACAACACCAAAGCTTTTCGAGTTACAACGTGTTGTTTAGGAAAAACAAGATAATTTCGCACGATGCGGGATTTCCTAATAACGTGGTATTCTGACATATTTTTTCGAGAGAAAACTCTCCTGTGCGTTCTCTTTTGAGGCTACACGCCTAGACATACTCGCAACACAAAATCTTTTCGAGTTACAACGTGTTTTTTAGGAAAAACAAGATAATTTTGCACGATGCATTATTTCCTCTCTTAAAGTTTAAGTATTTCCAATATGTAAGTATTTGTCTTTACTCTGCAACACTGTATTTCCTTATAACGTGGTATTCTTACATATTCTTTCGAGAGAAAATTCTCCTGTGCATTCTCTTTTGAGGCTGCACGCTTAGACATACACGCAACACCAAAACTTTTCGAGTTACAACGTGTTGTTAAAGAAAAACAAGATAATTTCGCAAGATGACGGGTTTCCTTAAAACGTGGTATTCTTACATATTCTTTCAAGAGAAAACTCTCCTGTGCAATCTCTTTTGAGTCTGCACCCTTATAAATACACGCAACACCGAAGCTTTTCGAGTTACAATGTGTTGTTTAGGAAAAACAAGATAATTTTGCACGATGCATTGTTTCTTCTCGTAAATTTTAAGTATTTCTAATACTTACTTATTTGTCTTTACTCTGCAACACTGTATTTCTTCCTAACGTGGTATTCTTACATATTCTTTCAAGAGAAAACTCTCCTCTTCATTCTCTTTTGAGTATACATGCTTAGACATACACGCAACACCAAAGCACTTCGAGTTACAACGTGTTTTTTAGGAAAAACAAGATAATTTCGCACGATGCGGGATTTCCTTAAAACGTGGTATTCTGACATATTTTTCGAGGGAAAATTCTCCTGTGGGTTCTCTTTTGAGGCTACACATTTAGACTTACAAGCAACACCAAATCTTTTCCAGTTACAACGTGTTGTTTAGGATATACAAGATAATTTTGTATGATGCGTTATTTCTTCTCATACATTTTAAGTATTTCTAATATGTACGTATTTGTCTTTACTCTGCAGCACTGTATTTGCTTATCACGTGCTATTCTTATATATTCTTTCGAGAGTAAACTCGCCTGTGCATTCTCTTTTGAGGCTACATGCTTAGACATACACGCACAACCAAAGCTTTTCAGTTACAATGTGTTGTTTAGGAAAAACAAGACAATTTCGCACCATGCGGGATTTCCTTAAAACGTGGTATATTGACATATTTTTCAAGAGAAAACACTCCTCTGCATTCTCTTTTGAGGCCACCAGCTTAGACATACACGTAACACCAAATCTTTTCGATTTACAACGTGTTGTTTAGGAAAAACAAGATAATTTTGCACGATGACTTATTTCTTCTCTTAAAGTTTAAGTATTTCCAATATGTATGTATTTGTATTTACTCTGCAACACTGTATTTCCTTATAACGTGGTGTTCTTACATATTCTTTCGAGAGAAAATTCTCCTATGCGTTCTCTTTTGAGGCTGCATGCTTAAACATACATGCAACACCAAAGCTTTTCGAGTTACAACATGTTGTTAAGGAAAAACAAGATAATGTCGCAAGATGCGGGATTTCCTTAAAACGTGGTATTCTTACATATTCTTTCGAGAGAAACCTCTCCTGTGCATTCTCCTTTGAGGCTGCACCCTTATACATACACACAACACCAAATCTTTTTGATTTACAACGTGTTGTTTTGGAAAAACAAGATAATTTCGCACGATGCGGGATTTCCTTAAAACGTGGTATTCTGACATATCTTTTCTATAGAAAACTATCCTTTGCGTTTTCTTTTGCGGCTACAAGCTTAAAAATACACGCAACACCAAATTTTTTCGAATTTCAACTTGTTGTTTAGGAAATACAAGATATTTTTTATGGAGCGTTATTTCTTCTCGTAAAGTTTTAGTATTTCTAATACGTACGTATTTGTTTTTACTCTGCAACATTGTATTCCGTTATAACGTGGAATTCTTACACATTCTTCTGAGAGAAAACTCTCCTGTGTGTTCTCTTTTGAGGCTACACGCTTAGACATACACGCAACACCAAAGCTTTTTGAGTTACAACGTGTTGTTTAGGAAAAACAAGATAATTTCGCATTATGCGGTATTTCCTTAAAAGGTGGTATTCTGACATATTTTTTGAGAGAAAAATCTCCTGTGGGTTCTCTTTTGAGGCTGCACATTTAGACATACACGCAACACCAAATCTTTTTGAGTTACAACGTGTTGTTTAGGAAAAACAAGGTAATTTTGCACGATGCATTATTTCTTCTCGTAAATTTTAAGTATTTCTAATATGTAAGTATTTGTCTGTACTCTGCAACACTGTATTTCCTTATAACGTGGTATTCTTACATATTCTTTCGAGAGAAAAATCTCCTGTGCATTCTCTTTTGAGGGTGCACGCTTAGTCATACACGCAGCACCAAATCTTTTTGAGTTACAACGTGTTGTTTAGGAAATACCAGATAATTTTTTACGATGTGTTATTTCTTCTCATAAAGTTTAAGTATTTCCAATATGTACGTATTTGTCTTTACTCTGCAACACTGTATTTCCTTTTAACGAGGTATTCTTACATATTCTTTGAGAGAAAACTCTCCTGTGCGTTCTCTTCTGAGGCAACACACTTAGACATACACGCAACACCAAAGCTCTTCGAATTAAAACTGGTTGTTTAGATAAAAACAAGATAATTATGCATGATGCGGGATTTCCTTAAAACGTGGTGTCTGACATATTCATTCGTGAGAAAACTATCCTGTGCATTCTCTTTTGAGGCTACACGCTTAGTCATACACGCAACACCAAATCTTTTCGAGTTACAACGTGTTGTTTAGGAAATACAAGATAATTTTGCATGATACCTTATTTCTTCTCTTAAAGTTTAAGTATTTCCAAAACATACATATTTGTCTTTACTCTGCAACACTGTATTTCCTTATAACGTTGTATTCTTACATATTCTTTCGAGAGAAAATTCTCCTATGCATTCTCTTTTGAGGCTGCACGCTTAGACATACACGCAACACCAAAGCTTTTCGAGTTACAACATGTTGTTAAAAAAAAAACAAGATAATTTCGCAAGATGCGGGATTTCTTTAAAACGTGGTATTCTTACATATTCTTTCGAGAGAAACCTCTCCTGTGCATTCTATTTTGAGGCTGCACCCTTATACATACATGCAACACCAAATCTTTTCTAGTTACAACGTGTTGTTTAGGAAAAACAAGATAATTTCTCACGATGCGAGATTTCCTTAAAACGTGGTATTCTGACATATTTTTTTGATAGAAAACTATCCTTTGCATTCTCTTTTGCGGCTACAAGCTTAGACATACACGCAACACCAAATTTTTTCGAATTTGAACATGTTGTTTAGGAAATGCAAGAAAATTTTGTACGGAGTGTTTTTTCTTCTCGTAAAGTATTTCTAATATGTACGTATTGGTTTTTACTCTGCAACACTGTATTCCGTTATAACATGGAATTCTTACATATTCTTTCGAGAGAAAACTCTCCTGTGCGTTCTCATTTGAGGCTACACGCTTAGACATACACACAACACCAAAGCTTTTCGAGTTACAACGTGTTGTTTAGAAAAAACAAGATAATTTTGCATGATGCGATATTTCTTCTCATAAAGTTTAAGTATTTCTAATATGTACGAATTTGTCTTTACTTTGCAACACTGTATTCTGTTATAACGTAGAATTCTTACATATTCTTTCGAGAGAAATATCTCCTGTGCGTTCTATTTTGAGGCTATACGCTTAGACATGCACGCAACATCAAAGCTTTTCGAATTACAACGTGTTGTTTAGGAAAAACAAGATAATTACGAATAATGCGGTATTTCCTTAAAACTTGGTATTCTGACATTTTTTTTCGTGAGGAAATTCTCCTGTGGGGTCTCTTTTGAGGCTAAACATTTAGACATACACGCAACACAAAATCTTTTCGAGTTACAACGTGTTGTTTAGGAAAAAAAGATAATTTTGCACGATGCATTATTTCCTTTCGTAAATTTTAAGTATTTCTAATACTTACGTATTTGTCTTTACTCTGCAACAATGTATTTCAACATAATGTGGTAATCTTACATATTCTTTCAAGAGAAAACTCTCCTCTTCATTCTCTTTTGAGGCTACACGCTTAGACATACACACAACACCAAAGCATTTCGAGTTACAACGTGTTGTTTAGGAAAAACTAGATAATTTCGCACGATGCGGGATTTCCTAAAAATGAGGTATTCTGACATATTTTTTCGAGGGAAAATTCTCCTGTGGGTTCTCTTTTGAGGCTACACATTTAGACTTACAAGTAACACCAAACCGTTTCGAGTTACAACGTATTGTTTACGATATACAAGATAATTTTGTACGATGCGTTATTTCTTCTCATACATTTTAAGTATTTCTAATACTACGTATTTGTCTTTACTCGGCAACACTGTATTTGCTTATCACGTGGTATTCTTACATATTCTTTCGAGAGTAAACTCGCCTGTGCGTTCTCTTTTGAGGCTACACGCTTAGACATACATGCAACACCAAAGCTTTTCAAGTTACAACGTGTTGTTTAGGAAAAACAAGATAATTTCGCAAGATGCGGAATTTCCTTAAAACGTGGTATAGTGACATATTTTTTCGAGAGAAAACACTCCTGTGCGTTAACTTTTGAGGCTATCATCTTAGACATACACTTAACACCAAATCTTTTCGAGTTACAACGTGTTGTTTAGGAAAAACAAGATAATTTTGCATGATACCTTATTTCTTCTCTTAAAGTTTAAGTATTTCCAAAACATACATATTTGTCTTTACTCTGCAACGCTGTATTTCCTTATAACGTTGTATTCTTACATATTCTTTCGAGAGAAAATTCTCCTATGCATTCTCTTTTGAGGCTGCACGCTTAGACATACACGCAACACCAAAGCTTTTCGAGTTACAACATGTTGTTAAAAAAAAAAAAAACAAGATAATTTCGCAAGATGCGGGATTTCCTTAAAATGTGGTATTACATATTCTTTCGAGAGAAACCTCTCCTGTGCGTTCTCTTTTGAGGCTGCACCCTTATACATACATGCAACACCAAATCTTTTCTAGTTACAATGTGTTGTTTAGGAAAAACAAGATAATTTCTCACGATGCGAGATTTCCTTAAAACGTGGTATTCTGACATATTTTTTTGATAGAAAACTATCCTTTGCATTGTCTTTTGCAGGCTACAAGCTTAGACATACACGCAACACCAAATTTTTTCGAATTTGAACATGTTGTTTAGGAAATACAAGAAAAATTTGTACGGAGTGTTTTTTCTTCTCGTAAAGTATTTCTAATATGTACGTATTGGTTTTTACTCTGCAACACTGTATTCCGTTATAACGTGGAATTCTTACATATTCTTTCGAGAGAAAACTCTCCTGTGCGTTCTCTTTTGAGGATACACACTTAGACATACACGCAACACCAAAGCTTTTCGAGTTACAACATGTTGTTTAGGAAAAACAAAATAATTTCACATTATGCGGTATTTCCTTAAAACGTGGTATTCTGACATATTTTTTTTTGAGAGAAAATTTTCCTGTGAGTTCTCTTTTGAGGCTGCACATTTAGACATACACGCAACACCAAATCTTTTCGACTTACAATGTGTTGTTAAGGAAAAACAAGATAATTTTGCACGATGAATTATTTCTTCTCGTAAATTTTAAGTATTTCTAATAGGTACGTATTTGTCTTTACTCTGCAGCACTGTATTTCCTTATAAAGTGGTATTCTTACATATTCTTTCGAGAGAAAACTCTCCTCTTCGTTCTCTTTTGAGGTTACATGCTTACACATACACGCAACGTCAAAGCTTTTCGAGTTACAAAGTGTTATTTAAGAAAAACAAGATAATTTTGCACGATGCAGGATTTCCTTAAAACGTGGTACTTTGACATATTTTTTCGAGAGAAAATTCTCCTGTGGGTTCTCTTTTGAGGCTACACATTTAGACTTATAAGCAACACCAAATATTTTCAGGTTCCAACGTGTTGTTTAGGATATGCAAGATAATATAGTACGATGCGTTATTTCTTCTCGCAAAGTTTAAGTATTTCATTTTTTTATTCGATATAATTTATTTACATTTCAAATGATTTCCCCTTTTCTAGCCCCCCCCCCCCGAAAAGTTCCATAAGCCCCCTTCTCTTCCCCTGTCCTCCCTCCCACCCCTTCCCAGTTCCCCGTTCTGGTTTTGCCGGATACTGTTTCACTGAGATTTTCCAGAACCAGGGACCACTTCTCCTTTCTTCTTGTATCTCATTGGATGTGTGGATTATGTTTTGGGTATTCCAGTTTTCTGGGTTAATAACCACTTATTAGTGAGTGCATACCATGATTCACCTTCTGAGTCTGGGTTACCTCACTTAGTATGATGTTCTCTAGCTCCATCCATTTGCCTAAGAATTTCATGAATTCATTGTTTCTAATGGCTGAATAGTACTCCATTGTGTAGATATACCACATTTTTTGCATCCACTCTTCTGTTGAAGGATACCTGGGTTCTTTCCAGCATCTGGCAATTATAAATAGGGCTGCTATGAACATAGTAGAGCATGTATCCTTATTACATGGTGGGGAATCCTCTGGGTATATGCCCAGGAGTGGTATAGCAGGATCTTCTGGAAGTGAGGTGCCCAGTTTTCGGAGGAACCGCCAGACTGATTTCCAGTGTGGTTGTACCAATTTGCAAACCCACCAGCAGTGGAGGAGTGTTCCTCTTTCTCCACACCCTCTCCAGCACCTGCTGTCTCCTGAATTTTTAATCTTAGCCATTCTGACTGGTGTAAGATGAAATCTCAGGGTTGTTTTGATTTGCATTTCCCTAATGACTAATGAAGTTGAGCATTTTTTAGGATGCTTCTCCGCCATCCGAAGTTCTTCAGGTGAGAATTCTTTGTTTAACTCTGTACCCCATTTTTTAATAGGGTTGTTTGGTTTTCTGGAGTCTAACTTCTTGAGTTCTTTATATATATTGGATATTAGCCCTCTATCTGATGTAGGATTGGTGAAGATCTTTTCCCAATTTGTTGGTTGCCGATCTGTCCTCTTGATGGTGTCCTTTGCCTTAAAGAAACTCTGTAACCTTATGAGGTCCCATTTGTCAATTCTTGCTCTTAGAGCATACACTATTGGTGTTCTGTTCAGAAACTTTCTCCCTGTACCGATGTCCTCAAGGGTCTTCCCCACTTTCTTTTCTATTAGCTTCAGAGTGTCTGGCTTTATGTGGAGGTCCTTGATCCATTTGGATTTGAGCTTAGTACAAGGAGACAAGGATGAATCAATTCGCATTCTTCTGCATGCTGACCTCCAGTTGAACCAGCACCATTTGTTGAAAAGGCTATCTTTTTCCATTGGATGTTTTTAGCCTCTTTGTCGAAGATCAAGTGGCCATAGGTGTGTGGGTTCATTTCTGGATCTTCAATCCTGTTCCATTGATCCTCCTGCCTGTCACTGTACCAATACCATGCAGTTTTTAACACTATTGCTCTGTAGTATTGCTTGAGGTCAGGGATACTGATTCCCCCAGATTTTCTTTTGTTGCTGAGAATAGTTTTAGCTATCCTGGGTATTTTGTTGTTCCAGATGAATTTGATAATTGCTCTTTCTAACTCTGTGAAGAATTGAGTTGGGATTTTGATGGCTAATGCATTGAATCTGTATATTGCTTTTGGCAAAATGGCCATTTTAACTATATTGATTCTACCGATCCATGAGCATGGGAGGTTTTCCCATTTTTTGAGGTCTTCTTCCATTTCCTTCTTCAGAGTCTTGAAGTTCTTGTCATACAGATCTTTCATATGTTTGGTAAGAGTCACCCCAAGATACTTTATACTGTTTGTGGCTATTGTGAAGGGGGTCATTTCCCTAATTTCTTTCTCAGTCTGCTTATCCTTTGAGTATAGGAAGGCCACTGATTTGCTTGAGTTGATTTTATAACCTGCCACTTTGCTGAAGTTGTTTATCAGCTGTAGGAGCTCTCTAGTGGAGTTTTTTGGGTCACTTAGGTAGACTATCATGTCGTCTGCAAATAATGATAGTTTGACTTCCTCCTTTCCAATTTGTATCCCTTTGACCTCCTTATGTTGTCAAATTGCCCGAGCTAGTACTTCAAGTACAATATTGAAAAGATAAGGAGAAAGGGGGCAGCCTTGTCTGGTCCCTGATTTCAGTGGGATTGCTTCAAGTTTCTCTCCATTTAGTTTGATGCTGGCTACCGGTTTGCTGTATATTGCTTTTACTATGTTTAGGTATGGGCCTTGAATTCCTGTTCTCTCCAAGACTTTAAGCATGAAAGGATGCTGAATTTTGTCAAATGCTTTTTCAGCATCCAATGAAATGACCATGTGGTTTTGTTCTTTGAGTTTGTTTATGTAGTGGAAGTTTAAGTATTTCTAATACGTACGTATTTGTCCTTACTCTGCAACACTGTATTTCCTTATAACTTGGTAACACCAAAGCTTTTCGAGTTAAAACATGTTGTTTAGGAAAAACAAGATAATTTCTCACGATGCGGAATTTCCTTAAAACTTCGTATTCTGAAATATTTTTTCGAGGGAAAACTCTCCTGTGTGTTCTCTTTAGAGGTTACACGCTTAGATATACACGCAACACCAAATCTTTTCAAGTTACTACGTGCTGTTAGGAAATACAAGATAATTTTTTATGGAGCGTTATGTCTTCTCGTAAAGTTTAAGTATTTCTAATATGTAGGTATATTTCTTTACTCTGCAACACTGTATTTCCTTGTAACGTGTTATTCTGACATATTCTTTCGAGAGAAAACTCTCCTGTGTGTTCTCTTTTACAGGCTACATGCTTCGACATACACGCAACACCAAATCTTTATGAATATCAACTTGTGTTTTAGGAAATATACGATAATTTTATATGGAGCATTATTTCTTCTCATAAAGTTTAAGTATTTCTAATACGTACGTATTTGTCTTTACTCTGCAACACTGTATTTCCTTGTAACGTGGTATTCTGAAATATTCTTTCAAGAGAAAACTCTCCTGTGCATTCTCTTCTGAGGCTACATACTTAGGCATACATACAACACCAAAGCTTTTCGAGTAAAAACGTGTTGTTTAGGAAAAAAAGATAATATCGCATAATGCTGGATTTCATTAAAACGTGGTATTCTTAAATTTTTTTTTTTGAGAGAAAACTCTCCTGTGCATTCTCTTTTGAGGCTACACGATTAGTCATGCACTCAACACCAAATCCTTTCGAGTTACAACGTGTTGTTTAGGAAAAACAAGATAATTTTGTATGATGCGTTATTTCATCTCGTAAAGTTTAAGTATTTCTAATACGTACATATTTGTCTTCAATCTGCAACACTGTATTACGTTATAACGTGGAATTCTTACATATTCTTTCGAGAGAAAACTCTCATGTGCGTTCTCTTTTGAGGCTAAATACTTAGACATACACGCAACACCAAAGCTTTACGAGTTACAACATGTTGTTTAGGAAAAACAAGAAAATTTCGCATGATGCGGTATTTCCCTAAAATGTGGTATTCTGACATATTTTTTCGATAGAAAACTCTCCCGTGCGTTCTCTTTTGAGGCTGCATGCTTATTCATGCACGCAACACCAAATCATTTCGAGTTACAACGTGTTGTTGAGGAAATACAAGATAATTTTGCACGATGCGTTATTTCTTTTCGTAAATTTTAAGTATTTCTAATACATACGTACTTGTCCTTACTCTGCAACACTGTATTTCCTTATAACGTGGTATTCTTACATATTTTTTCGAGAGAAAACTCTCCTGTGTGTTCTCGTTTGCAGTTACACGCATAGACATACATACAACACCAAAGTTTTTCAGGTTACAATGTGTTGTTTAGAAAAAACAAGATAATTTCACACGATGCAGGATTTCCTTAAAACGTGGTATTATGGCGTATTATTTCGAGAGAAAACTCTCCTTTGCATTCTCTTTTGAGACTACACGCTTAGACATACACGCAACACCAAAGCTTTCGAAGTACAACGTTTTGATTAGGAAAAACAAGATAATTTCGCACGATGCGCTATTTCTTCTAGTAAAGTTTAAGTATTTCTAATACGTACGTATTTGTCCTTACTCTGAAACACTTTATTTCCTTATAACGTGGTATTCTTACATATTCTTTCGAGAGAAAACTCTCCTATGCGTTCTCTTTTGAGGCTACACACTTAGACATACACTTTACACCAAAGCTTTTCGAGTTAAAACATGTTGTTTACGAAAAACAAGATAATTTCATACGATGCGGGATTTCCATAAAACGTGGTATTGTGACATATTTTTTCGAGAGAAAACTCTCCTGTGCGTTCTCCTTTGAGGCTGCACGCTTAGTCATACATGCAACACCATATCTTTTCGAGTTACAATGTGTTGTTTAGGAAAAACATGATAATTTTACACGACGCTTTATTTCTTCTAGTAAAGTTTAAGTATTTCTAATACGTACGTATTTGTCTTTACTCTGCACCACTGTATTTCCTTATAACATTGTATTCTTACACATTCTTTCGAGAGAAATCTCTCCTGTGCGTTCTCTTTTTCGGCTACACGCTTAGACATACACACAACACCAAAGTTTTTCGAGTTCAAACGTGTTCTTTAGAAAAAACAATATAATTTCCCACGATGCAGGATTTTCTTATAAAGTGGTATTATGACGTATTTTTTCGAGAGAAAATTCTCCTGTGCCTTCTCTTTTGAGACTACATGCTTTACCATACATGCAACACCAATCTTTTCGAGTTACAACGTGTTGTTTAGGAAATACAAGATAATTTTGCACGATGTGTTATTTCTTCTTGAAAATTTTAAGTATTTCTAATACGTACGTATTTGTCTTTACTCTGTAACACTGTATTTCCTTATAACGTGGTATTCTTACATATTTTTTCGAGCGAAAACTCTCCTGTGTGTTCACTTTTGCGGTTACACGCTTAGACATACAGGCAACACCAAAGTTTTTCGAGTTACAACAAGTTGTTTAGGAAAAACAAGATAATTTCACATGATGCGGGATTTCCTTAAAACGTGGTATTCTGACATATTATTCCGAGAGAATACTCTCCTGTGGGTTCTCTTTGAGGATACACGTTTAGACAACCACGCAACAACAAATCTTTTCGAGTTACAACGTGTTGTTTAGGAAGTACAAGATAATTTTGTACGATGCGTTATTTCTTCTCATAAAGTTTAAGTATTTTTAATATGTACGTATTTGTCTTTACTCTGCAACACTGTATTTCCTTGTAATGTGGTATTCTTACATATTCTTTCGAGTGAAAACTCTCCTGTGCATTCTCTTTTGAGGCTACACACTTAGACATACACGCAACACCAAAGCTTTTCGAGTTACAACGTGTTGTGTAGGAAAAACAAGATAATTTGGCACGATGCTGGATTTCCTTAAAACCTGGTATTCTGAGATAATTTTTCGAGAGAAAACTCTCCTGTGCGTTCTCTTTTGAGGCTACATGCTTAGTCATACACACAACACCAAATCTTTCGAGTTACAACGTGTTGTTTAGGAAAACTAGATAATTTTGCATGATGCCTTATATCTTCTCGTAAAGTTTAAGTATTTCTAATAAGTACATATTTGTCTTTACTCTGCAACACTGTATTACGTTATTATGTGGAATTCTTACATATTCTTTCAAGAGAAAACTCTCCTGTGCGTTCTCTTTTGAGGCTACATGCTTAGATATAAACACAACACCAAAACTTTTTGAGCTACAACGTTTTGTTTAGGAAAAACAAGATAATATCGCATGATGCGGTATTTCCCTAAAACGTGGTATTCTGACATATTTTTTCAAGAGAAAACTCTCCTGTGCTTTCTCTTTTGAGGCTGAACACGTACTCATACACGCAACACAAAATCTTTTCGAGTTACAACGTGTTGTTTAGGAAATACAAGATAATTTTGCAAGCTGCGTTATTTCTTCTCGTAAAGTTTAAGTATTTCTAATATGTATGTATTTGTCTTTACTCTGCAACGCTGTATTTCTCTATAACGTGGTATTCTTACATATTCTTTTGAGAGAAAACTCTGCTGTGCGTTCTCTTTTGAGGCTGCATGCTTAGAAAAAAACACAACACCAAAGCTTTTCGAGTTACAACAAGTTGTTTAGGAAAAAAAAAAGATAATTTCGCACGATGCAGGATTTCCTTAAAACGGTGTATTCTGACATATTTTTTCATGAGAAAACTCTTCTGTGCATTCTCTTTTGAGGCTACACGCAACAAAAAAGCTTTTCAAGTTACAACGTTTTGTTTAGGAAAAACAAGATAATTTCGCAAGATGTGCGATTTCTTTATAACGGGGTATTTTGACATATTTTTTCGAGAGAAAATTCTCCTGTGCGTTCTCTTTTGAGGCTAGAAGCTTAGACATACATGCAACACCAAATCTATTCGAGTTACAACGTGTTATTTAGGAAAAAAAATAATTTTGCACGATGCATTATTTCTTCTCATAAAGTTTAAGTATTTCCAATATGTAAGTATTTGTCTTTAATATGCTACTCTGTATTTCCTTATAACGTTTTACTCTTACATAATCTTTCGAGTGAAAACTCTCCTTTGTGTTCTCTATTGAGGCTACACGCTTGGACATACACGCAACACCAAAGCATTTCGAGTTAAAATATGTTGTTAAGGAAAAACAAGATAATTTCCCACGATGCGTGATTTCCTTAAAACGTGGTATTCTGACATATTTTTTCAAGGTACGTTCTCCTTTGAGGCTACATGCATAGACATACACGGAACAACAAATCCTTTCGAGTTACAACGTGTTGTTTAGGTAATACAAGATAATTTTGTACGATGCGTTATTTCTTCTAATAAAGTTTAAGTATTTCTAATACATACATAGTTGTCTTTACTCTGCAACACTGTATTTCCTTATAACGTGGTATTTTTACATAATCTTTCGAGAGAAAACTGTCCTGTGCATTCTCTTTTGTGGCTACACACTTAGACATACACGCTACACCAAAGCTTTTCGAGTTAAAACATGTTGTTTACGAAAAACAAGATAATTTCATACGATGCGGGATTTCCATAAAATGTGGTATTGTGACATATTTTTTCGAGAAAAATCTCTCCTGTGCGTTCTCTTTTGAGGCTGCATGCTTAGTCATACATGCAACACCATATCTTTTCGAGTTACAACCTGTTGTTTAGGAAAAACAAGATAATTTTGCACAACGCGTTATTTCTTCTAGTAAAGTTTAAGTATTTCTAATACGTACGTATTTGTCTTTACTCTGCAAGACTGTATTTCCTTATAACGTGGTATTCTTACATATTCTTTCGAGAGAAATCTCTCCTGTGCGTTCTCTTTTGCGTCTACACGCTTAGACATACACGCAACACCACAGTTTTTCGAGTTCCAACTTATTCTTTAGGAAAAACACGATAATTTTGCACGATGCAGGATTTCCTTAAAACGTGGTATTATGATGTATTTTTTCGAGAGAAAATTCTCCTGTGCATTCTCTTTTGAGACTACATGCTTTACCATACACGCAACACAAAATCTTTTCGAGTTACAACGTGTTGTTTAGGAAATACAAGATAATTTTGCATGATGCGGTATTTCTTCTCGTAACTTTTAAGTATTTATAATACATATGTATTTCTATTTACTCTGCAACACTGTATGTCCTTATAACGTGGTATTCTTACATATTTTTTTGAGAGAAAACTCTCCAGTGCATTGTCTTTTGCGGCTACACTCTTAGACATACACACAACAGCATAGTTTTTCGAGTTACAACGTGTTGTTTAGGAAAAACAAGATAATTTCACACGATGCAGGATTTCCTTAAAACGTGGTATTATGATGTATTATTTCGAGAGAAAATTCTCCTGTCGGTGCTCTTTTGAGGCTACACGTTGAGACATACATGCAACACCAATTCTTTTCGAGTTGCAACGTGTTGTTTAGGAAAAACAAGATAATTTTGAATGATGCATTATTTCTTCTTGTAAATTTTAAGTATTTCTAAAATGTACGTATTTGTCTTTACTCTGCAACACTGTATTTCCTTATAACGTGGTCTTCTTACATGTTCTTTCAAGAGAAAACTCTCCTGTGCATTCTCTTTTGAAGCTGCAAGATTAGAGAAAAACGAACACCAAAGCTTTTCGAGTTACAAAAAGTTGTTTAGGAAAAAAAAAAAGATAATTTCGCACGATGCATGATTTCCTTAAAAAGTGGTATTCTGACATATCTTTTCGAGAGAATACTCTCTATGCGTTCCCTTTTGAGGCTACACGCTTAGACATCCACGCAACACCAAAGCTTTTCAAGTTACAATGTGTTGTTTAGGAAAAACAAGATAATTTCGCACAATGTACGATTTCCTTATAATGGGGTATTCTGACATGTTTTTTTTTTTTTTTTTTTTTTTTTTTTTTTTTTTTTTTTTTTTTTTTTTTTTTTTTTAGAGAAAACTCTCCGGTGCATTCTCTTGAGGCTAGAAGCTTAGACATACACGCAACACCAAATTTTTTCAAGTTACAACGTGTTATTTAGGAAAAAAAAGATAATTTTGCACAATGCGTTGTTTCTTCTCATAAAGTTTAAGTATTTCCAATATGTACGTATTTGTCCTTAATATGCAACTCTGTATTTCCTAATAACGTTTTATTCTTACATATTCTTTCGAGTGAAAACTCTCCTGTGCATTCTCTATTGAGGCTACACGCTTAGACATACACAGAACACCAAAGCTTTTCGAGTTAAAATATGTTGTTAAGGAAAAACAAGATAATTTTCCACGATGCGTGATTTCCTTAAAACGTGGCATTCTGACATATTTTTTCGAGAGAAAACTCTCCTGTGCGTTCTCCTTTGAGGCTACACGCTTAGACATACACGCAACACCAAATCCTTTCGAATTACAACGTGTTGTTTAGGAAATACAAGATACTTTTTTACGATGCGTTATTTCTTCTCGTAAAGTTTAAGTATTTCTAATATGTACGTATTTGTCTTTACTCTGCAAAACTGTATTCCATTATAACGTGGAATTCTTACATATTCTTTCAAGAGAAAACGCTCCTGTGCGTTCTCTTGTGAGGCTACATGCTTAGACATACACGCAACACCAAAGCTTTTCGAGTTACAACGTGTTGTTTAGGAAAAACAAGATAATTTCCCACAATGCGGGATTTCCTTTAAACGTGGTATTCTGACATATTTTTTCGTGAGAAAAGTCTCCTGTGCATTCTCTTTTGAGGCTACACAGTTAGACATACACATAACACGATATCTTTTCGAGTTACAAAGTGTTGTTTAGGAAAAATAAAATGATTTCGCGCGATGCAGGATTTCCTTAAAACGTGGTAATGTGACGTATTTTTTCAAAAGAAAATTCTCCCGTGGGTTCTCTTTTGAGGATTCACGTTTATACATACACGCAGCATCAAATACTTTTGAGTTACAATGTGTTGTTTAGGAAAAACAAGATAATTTTGCATGATGCTTTATTTCTCGTAAAGTTTAAGTATTTCGAATACGTACATATTTGTCTTTACTCTGCAACACTGTATTTCCTTATACCGTGGTATTCTTACGTATTCCATCGAGAAAAAACTCTCCTGTGCATTCTCTTTTGAGGCTCACACTTAGGCATACACACAACACCAAAGCTTTTCGAGTTAAAACATGTTGTTTAGGAAGAAAAAAATAATATCGCACAATGCTGGATTTCCTTAAAACATAGTATTCAGACATATTTTTTCGAGAGAAAATTCTCCTGTCCATTCTCTTTTGAGGCTACACGCATAGACATATATGCCACACCAAATCTTTTCGAGTTGCAATGTGTTGTTTTGGAAATACAAGATAATTTTGTACGATGCGTTATTTCTTCTCGTAAAGTTTAAATATTTCTAATATGTACGTATTTGTCTTTACTCTGCAAAACTGTATTCCGTTATAGCGTGGAATTCTTACAGATTCTTTCGAGATAAAACTCTCCTGTGCGTTCTCTTTTGAGGCTACATGCTTAGATATACACGCAACACCAAAGCTTTTCGAGTTACAACGTGTTGTTTAGGAAAAACAAGATAAGTTCGCATGATGTGGTATTTCCCTAAAACGTGGTATTCTGACATATTTTTTCGAGAGAAAACTCTCCTGTGCCTTCTCTTTTGAGGCTAAAAGTTTATACATACACACAACACCAAATCTTTCGAGTTACAATGTGGTGTTTAGGAAAAACAAGATAATTTTGCACAATGTGATATTTATTCTCGTAAAGTTTAAGTATTTCCAATATGTACGTATTTGTCTTTACTCTGTAACACTATATTTCCTTATAACGTCGTATTCTTACATATTCTTTCGAGAGAAAACTCTCCTGGGCGTTCTTTTTTGAGGCTGCACGCTTAGACATACACGCAACACCAAAGCGTTTCGAGTTACAACATGTTGTTTAGGAAAAACAAGATAATTTCGCACGATGCTGGATTTCCTTAAAACGTGGTATTCTGAAATATTTTTTCGAGAGTAAATTCTTCTGTGCATTCTCTTTTGGGACTGCTTTACCATACACGCAACACAAAATCTTTTCGAGTTACAACGTGTTGTTTAGGAAATACAAGATAATTTTGTACGATGCATTATTTCTTCGTGTAAATTTTAAGTATTTCTAATATGTAAGTATTTGTCTTTACTCTGCAATACTGTATTTCTTTATAACGTGGTATTCCTACATATTTTTTCGAGAGAAAACTCTCCTGTGCGTTTTCTTTTGAGGCTACACACTTAGACATACACACAACACCAAAGCTTTTCGAGTTAAAACATGTTGTTTACAAAAAACAAGATAATTTCGCACGATGCTGGATTTCCTTAAAACGTGGTATTCTGACATATTTTTACAAGAGAAAATTCTCCTTTGCGTTCTCTTTTGAGGCTCCATGCTTAGACATCCACGCAACACCAAAGTTTTTCGAGTTACAACAAGTTGTTTAGGAAAAAAAAGATATTTCGCACGATACAGGATTTCCTTAAAACGTTGTATTCTGACATAATTTTTTGTGAGAAAACTCTTCTGTGCGTTCTCTTTTGAGGCTACACGCTTAGACACACACGCAACTCCAAAGCTTTTCAAGTTACAACATTTTGTTTAGGAAAAACAAGATAATTTCGCACGATGTTCGATTTCGTTATAACGGGGTATTCTGACATGTTTTTCGAGAGAAAACTGTCCTGTGCATTCTCTTTTGAGGCTAGAAGCTTAGACATACACGCAACACCAAATCTTTCCAAGTTACAACGTGTTATTTAGGAAAAAATAAATAATTTTGCACGATGCGTTATTTCTTCTCATAATGTTTAAGTATTTCCAATATGTACGTATTTGTCTTTAATATGCAACTCTGTATTTCCTTATAACGTTTTATTCTTACATATTCTTTCAAGTGAAAACTCTCCTTTGCGTTCTCTATTGAGGCTACACCCTTAGACATACACGCAACACCAAAGCTTTTCGAGTTAAAATATGTTGTTAAGGAAAAACAAGATAATTTCCCAAGATGCGTGATTTCCTTAAAATGTGGTATTCTGACATATTTTTTCGAGAGAAACACTCCTGTGTGTTCTCCTTTGAGGCTGCACGCTTAGACATACACACAACACCAAATCCTTTTGAGTTACAACGTGTTGTTTAGGAAAAACAAGATAATTTTGCAGGATGTGTTATTTCTTTTCTTAAAGTTTAAGTATTTCTAATATGCACGTATTTGTTTTTACTCTGCAACACTGTATTCTGTTACAACGTGGTATTCTTACATATTCTTTCGAGAGAAACCTCTCCTATGCGTTCTCTTTTGAAGCTACACGCATAGTCATACACGCAACACCAAAGCTTTTCAAGTTACAACGTGTTGTTTAGGAAAAACAAGATAATTTTGCATGATGCGTTATTTCCTCTCATAAAGTTTAAGTGTTTCCAATACGTACATATTTGTCTTTACTCTGCAACACTTTATTTCTTTAAAACGTGGTATTCTTACATATTCTTTCGAGAGAAAACTTTCCTGTGCGTTCTCTTTTGAGGCTGGACTCTTAGAAAAAAACGCAATACCAAAGCTTTTCGAGTTACAAGAAGTTGTTTAGGAAAAACAAGATAATTTCACACGATATGGGATTTTCTTAAACGTGGTATTCTGACATATTTTTTCGAGAGAAAACTCTCCTGTGCGTTCTCTTTTGAGGCTACACGCTTAGACATACATGCAGGACAAAACTTTTCGTGTCCAACATGTTGTTTAGGAAAAACAAGATAATTTCGCATGATGAAGGATTTCCTTCAAACGTGGTATTCTGACATATATTTTAGAGAGAAAATAATCCTGTGGGTTCTCTTTTGAGGCTACCCATTTACACATACACACAGCACCAAATCTTTTCAAGTCACAACGTGTTGTTTAAGAAATACAAGATAATTTTTTACGATGCGTTATTTCTTCTTTTATAATTTAAGTATTTCTAATACGTACGTATTTTTCTTTACTCTGCAACACTGTATTTCCTCATAACGTGGTATTCTTACGTATTATTTCGAGAGGAAACTATCCTCTGCATTCTCTTTTGACGCTACATGCTTAGACATAGACGCAACACCAAAGTTTTTCGAGTTACAATGTGTTGTTTAAGAAAAACAAGATAATTTCGCACGAAGAGGGATATCCTTAAAACGTGGTATTCTGACATATTTTTTCGAGTGAAAACTCTCCTGTGCATTCTCTTTTGAGGCGACATGCTTAGACATACACGCCACTTCAATTCTTTTCAAGTTACAACCTGTTATTTAGGAAATACAAGATAATTTTGTACCATGCATTATTTCTTCTCATAAAGTTTAAGTGTTTCTAATATGTACGTATTTTTTCTTTACTCTGCAAAACTGTATTTATTGTAACGTGGTATTATTACGTATTCTTGCGAGAGAAAACTCTCCTGTGTGTTCTCTTTTGAGGCTACAAGCTTAGACATACACGCAACACCAAATCTTTTCGAGTTACAACGTGTTGTTTAGGAAAAACAAGATAATTTTGCACGATGCGTTATTTCTTCTTGTAAATTTTAATTATTTCTAATACGTACGTATTTGTCTTTACTCTGCAACACTATATTTCCTTATAACGTGGTATTCTTACATATTCTTTCGAAAGAAAACTCTCCTGTGCTTTCTCTTTTAAGGCTGCATCTTAGATAAAAACGCAACACCAAAGCTTTTCGAGTTACAACAAGTTGCTTAGGAAAAAGAAGATAATTTTGCATGATGCAGGATTTTCTTAAAACGTGGTATTCTGACATATTTTTTAGAGAGAAAACTCTCCTGTGCGTTCTATTTTGAGGGTACATGCTAGAAATATACGCAACACCAAAGCTGTTCGAGTTACACCGTGTTGTTTAGGAAATACTAGATTATTTTGTACGATGCGTTATTTCTTCTTGTAAAGTTTAAGTGTTTCCATTATGTACGTACTTGTCTTTACTCTGTAAAACTGTATTTCCTTGTAACATGATATTCTTATATATTCTTGCGAGAGAAAACTTTCCTGTGCATTCTCTTTTGAGGCTACACACTTAGACATACACTAAACACCAAAGATTTTCGAGTTAAAACATGTTGTTTGGAAAAAGAAGATAATTACGAACGATGCAGGATTTCTTTAAAACGTGGTATTCTGACATATTTTTCGGGAAAAAATTCTCCTGTGCATTCCCTTTTGAGGCTACAAGCTTAGACATACACACAACAACAAATCTTTTTGAGTTACAATGTGTTGTTTAGGAAATACAAGATATTTTTTTATGATGCGTTATTTCTTCTCGTAAACTTTAAGTATTTGTAATAGGTATGTATTTTTCTTTACTCTGAAACACTGTATTTTCTTATAACGTGGTATTCTTACATATTCTTTCGAGAGAAAACTCTCCTGTGCATTCTCTTTTGATGCTACACGCTTAGACATACACGCAACACCAAAGCTTTTCGAGTTACAACGTGTTGTTTAAGAAAAACAAGATAATTTCGCACGATTTGGGATTTCCTTAAAACGTGGTATTCTGACATATTTTTCGAGAGAAAATTCTCCTGTGCGTTCTCTTTTGAGGATACACGCTTAGACATACACGCAACACCAAATTTATCGAGTTACAACGTGTTGTTTAGGAAATACAAGATAATTTTTTACAATGAGTTATTTCTTCTCGTAAAGTTTAAGTATTTCTAATATGTACTTGTCTTTACTCTGCAACACTGTATTTCCTCATAACGTGGTATTCTTGCATATTCTTGCGAGAGAAAACTCTCCTCTGCGTACTCTTTAGGGGCTACACACTTAGACATATACGCAACACCAATGCTTTTCGAGTTACAACATGCCGTTTAGGAAAAACAAGATAATTACGCACAATGCGGCATTTCCATAACACGTGGTATTCTGACATATTTTTTTCGAGAGAAAACTCTCCTGTGCATTCTCTTTTGAGGCTACAAGCTTAGATATACATGCAACACTAAATCTTTTTGAGTTAGAACTTGTTGTTTAGGAAAAAGAAGATAATATTGCACGATGTGTTATTTCTTCTTGTAAAGTTTAAGTTTTTCTAATAAGTACGTATTTGTCTTTACTCTGCAACACTGCATTTCCTTATAATGTGCTATTCTTACATATTATTTCGAGAGAAAACTCTCCTGTGCATTCTCTTTTGAGCCTGCATGCTTAGACAAAAACGCAACACCAAAGCTTTTCGAGTTACAACAAGTTGTTTAGGAAAAACAAGATAATTTCGCAAGATACGGGATTTTCTTAAAACGTGGTATTCTGACATATTTTTTCAATAGAAAACTCTCCTGTGCGTTCTCTTTTGAGGCTGCACGCTTAGACAAAAACGCAACACCAAAGCTTTTCGAGTTACAACAAGTTGTTTAGGAAAAACAAGATAATTGCCACGATGCGGAATTTCCTAAAAAGGTTGTATTCTGACATATTTTTTCGTGAGAAAACTCTCCTGTGCGTTCTCCTTTGAGGCTACATGCTGAGACATACACGCAACACCAAATCTTTTCGAGTTACAACGTGTTGTTTAGGAATAACAAGATAATTTCGCACGATGCAGGATTTCCTAAAAACGTAATAATCTGACATATTTTTTAGAGAGAAAATTCTCCTGTGGGTTCTCTTTTGAGGCTACACGTTTAGACATACACGCAACACCAAATCTTTTCGAGTTACAACGAGTTGTTTAGGAAATACAAGATAATTTTGTACCATGTGTTATTTCTTCTCATAAAGTTTAAGTATTTCTAATACGTACGCATTTGTCTTTACTCTGCAACACTGTATTTCCTTATAACGTGGTATTCTTACATTTTCTTTCGAGAGAATACTCTCCTGTGCATTCTCTTTTGAGGCTACACGCTTAGACATACACGCAACACCAAAGGTTTTCGAGTTACAACATGTTGTTTAGGAAAAACAAGATAATTTCGCACGATACGGGATTTTCTTAAAACGTGGTATTCTGACATATTTTTTCGAGAGAAAACTCTCCTGTACATTCTCTTTTGAGGCTACACACTTAGACATACACGCAGCATCAAATCGTTTCGAGTTACAATGTGTTTTTTTTAGGAAATACAAGATAATTTTGCACTATGCGTTATTTCTTCTCATAAGTTTAAGTATTTCCAATACGTACATATTTGTCTTTACTCTGCAACACTGCATTTCCTTATAACGTGGTATTCTTACATATTCTTTCGATAGAAAACTCTCCTGTGTGTTTTCCTTTGAGGCTACACGCTTAGACATAGACGGAACAGCAAAACTTTTCGAGTTATAACGTGCTGTGTAAGAAAAACAAGGTAATTTCGCATGATGCGGGATTTCCTTAAAACGTGGTATTCTGACATATTTTTTTCGAGTGAAAACTCTCCTGTGTGTTCTCCTTTGAGGCTACACGCTTATACATACACGCAACACCAAATCCTTTCGAGTTACAACATGTTGTTTAGGAAGTACAAGATAATTTTGTATTATGTGTTATTTCTTCTCGTAAAGTTTAAGAATTTCCAATATGTATGTATTTGTCTGTACTCTGCAACACTTTATTTCTTTATAACGTGGTATTCTTACATATTATTTCGAGAGAAAACTCTCCTGTGCATTCTATTTTGAGGCTGCATGCTTAGACAAAACGCAACACCAAAGCTTTTCGAGTTACAATGTGTTGTTTAGGAAAAACAAGATAATATTGAACTATACGGGATTTTTTTAAAACGTGGTATTCTGACATATTTTTTCGAGAGTAAACTCTCCTGTGCATTCTCTTTTGAGGCTACAAGATTAGACATACACGTAACACAAAATCTTTTCAAGTTACAACGTGTTGTTTAGGAAAAACGAGATAATTTTGCACGATGTGATATTTCTCCTTTAAAGTTTAAGTATTTCCAATATGTACTTATTTGTCTTTACTCTGCAACACTGTATTTCCTTATAACATCGTTTACTTACATATTCTTTCGAGAGAAATCTCTCCTGTTCGTTCTCTTTTGAGGCTGCACGCTTAGACAAAAATGCAACACCAAAACTTTTTGAGTTACAACAAGTTGGTTAGGAAAAAAAGATAATTTCGCATGATGCAGGATTGCGTTAAAACGTTGTATCCTGACATATTTATTCGAGAGAAAACTCTCCTGTGCGTTCTCTTTTGAGGCTACACGCTGAGACATACAAGCAACACCAAAGCTTTTCGAGTTACAACGTGTTGTTTAGGAAAAACAAGATAATTTTGCATGATGAATGATTTGCTTAAAACGTGGTATTCTGACATATTTTTTCGAGAGAAAATTCTCCGGTGGGTTCTCTTTTGAGGCTAGACATTTAGACATACACACAACACCAAATCTTTTCGAGTTACAACGTGTTGTTTAGGAAATACAAGATAATATTTTACGATGCATTATTTCTTCTCGTAAAGTTTAAATATTTCTAATAGGTACATATTTGTCTCTAATCTGCAACACTGTATTTCCTTATAACGTGGTATTCTTACATATTCTTTCGAGAGAAAAGTCTCCTGTGTGTTCTCTTTTGAGGCTACACACTTAGACATACACGCAACACCCAATATTTTCGAATTACACCGTGTTGTATAGGAAATACAAGATAATTTTGCACTATGCAGGATTTCCTTAAAACGTGGTATTCTGAGAAATGTTTCAAGAGAAAACTCTTCTGTGCGTTCTCTTTTGAGGCTACAAGCTTAGACATACACGTAACACCTAATCTTTTCAAGTTACAACGTGTTATATAGGAATAACCATATAATTTTGCAAGATGCGTTATTTCTTCTCATAAAGTTTAAGTATTTCCAATACGTACATATTTGTCTTTACTCTGCAACACTGTATTTCCTTATAATGTGGTATTTTCACATATTCTTTCGAGAGAAAACTCTCCTGTGCGTTCTCTTTTGAGGATGCACGCTGAGAAAAAACCAACACCAAAGCTTTTCGTGTTACAAAAATTGTTTAGGAAAAAAAAGATAATTTTGCTCGATGCAGGATTTCCTTAAAACGTTGTATGCTGACATATTTATTCGAGAGAAAACTCTCCTGTGCATTCTCTTTTGAGGCTACACGCTGAGACATACAAGCAACACCAAAGCTTTTCGAGTTACAAGGTATTGTTTAGGAATAACAAGATAATTTCGCACGATGCAGGATTTCCTTAAAATGTGGTATTCTGACATATTTTTTCAAGAGAAAATTCTCCTGTGGGTTCTCTTTTGAGGCTACACGTTTAGACATACACGCAACACCAAATCTTTTCGAGTTACCACGTGTTATTTCGGAAATACAAGATAATTTTGTATGATGCCTTATTTCTTCTCATAAAGTTTAAGTATTTCTAATACGAACGTATTTGTCTTTACTCTGCATGACTGTATTTCCTTATAACGTGATTTCTTACATATTCTTTTGAATGAAAACTCTTCTGTGCGTTCTCTTTTGAGGCTACACGCTTAGACATACACGAAACACCAAAGCTTTTTGAGTTACTAAGTGTTCTTTAGGAAAAACAACATAATTTCGCACGATGCGGGATTTCCTAAAAACGAGGTATTCTGACATATTTTTAGAGAGAAAGCTCTCCTGTGCATTCTCTTTTGAGGGTAAACGCTTAGACATACCCGCAACACCAAAGATTTTGGAGTTACAACGTGTTGTTTAGGAAATACAAAATAAGTTTGTATGATGCGTTATTTCTTCTCATAAAGTTTATGTATTTTTAATATGTACGTATTTGTCTTTACTCTGCAAAACTGTATTTCTTGTAACGTGGTATTCTTACATATTCTTGCGAGAGAAATCTGTCCTGTGCATTCTCCTTTGAGGATACACACTTAGACATACATGCAACACCAAAGCTTTTCGAGTTACAACGTGATGTTTAGGAAAAACAAGTTAATTTTGCACGATGCGTTATTTCTTCTCGTAAAGTTTAAGTATTTCCAATATGTAAGTATTTGTCTTTACTCTGCAACACTGTATTTCCTTATAACGTGGTATTCTTATGTATTCTTTCGAGAGAAAACTCTCCTCTGCGTTCACTTTTGACGCTACACGCTTAGACATACACGGAACACCAAAGTTTTTCGATTTACAACGTGTTGTTTAAGAAAAACAAGATAATTTCCACGAGGCGGGATTTCCTTAAAACGTTGTATTCTGACATAATTTTTTCGTGAGAAAACTCTCCTGTGCGTTCTCCTTTGAGGCAACATGGTGAGAAATACACGCAACACCAAATCTTTTCAAGCTACAACGTGTTGTTTAGGAATAACAAGATAATTTCGCACGATGCAGGATTTCCTACAAACATGGTAAACTGACATATTTTTTTGAGAGAAAATTCTCCTGTGGGTTCTCCTTTGAGGCTACACGTTTAGACATACACGCAACACCAAATCTTTTCGAGTTACAACGAATTGTTTAGGAAATACAATATAATTTTGTACAATGTGTTATTTCTTCTCATAAATTTTAAGTATTTCTAATACGTACGTATTTGTCTTTACTCTGCAACACTGTATTTCCTCATAACGTGGTATTCTTACATTTTCTTCCGATAGAATACTCTCCTGTGCGTTCTCTTTTGAGGCTACACGCTGAGACATACACGCAACACCAAAGTTTTTCGAGTTACAACGTGTTGTTTAGGAAAAACAAGATAATTTCGCATGATGCGGGATTTCCTTAAAACGTGGTATTCTGACATATTTTTTCGAGAGAAAACTCTCCTGTGCATTCTCTTTTGAGGCTACACACTTAGACATACACGCAACATCAAATCTTTTCGAGTTACAACGTGTTTTTCAGGAAATACAAGATAATTTTGCACGATGCATTATTTCTTCTCATAAAGTTTAAGTATTTACAATACGTACTTATTTGTCTTTACTCTGCAACACTGTATTTCCTTATAACGTGGTATTCTTACATATTCTTTCGAGAGAAAACTCTCCTGT
Organism: Apodemus sylvaticus; assembly: GCF_947179515.1. Lineage (NCBI taxonomy): Eukaryota > Metazoa > Chordata > Mammalia > Rodentia > Muridae > Apodemus > Apodemus sylvaticus. Next base: position 80,423,162 of record NC_067488.1, on the reverse strand, counting down.
GCGTTCTCCTTTGAGGCTACAAGCTTAGACATACACGCAACACCAAATCTTTTCGAGTTACAACGTGTTGTTTAGGAAAAACAAGATAATTTTGCACGATGCGGGATTTCCTTATAACGTGGTATTCTGACATATTTTTTCGAGAGAAAATTCTCCTGTGGGTTCTCTTTGGAGGCTACACGTTTAGACATACACGCAACACCAAATCTTTTCGAGTTACAACGTGTTGTTTAGGAAATACAAGATAATTTTGTATGATGCCTTATTTCTTCTCATAAAGTTTAAGTATTTCTAATACGAACGTGTTTGTCTTTACTCTGCAACACTGTATTTCCTTATAACGTGGTTTCTTACATATTCTTTCGAATGAAAACTCTCCTGTGCGCTCTCTTTTGAGGCTACACGCTTAGACATACACGCAACACCAAAGCTTTTCGAGATACAACGTGTTGTTTAAGAAAAACAACATAATTTCGCACGATGCGGGATTTCCTAAAAACGAGGTATTCTGACATATTTTTAGAGAGAAAACTCTCCTGTGCATTCTCTTTTGAGGCTATATGCTTAGACATACACGCAACACCAAAAATTTTGGAGGTACAATGTGTTGTTTAGGAAATACAAAATAATTTTGTATGATGCGTTATTTCTTCTCGTAAAGTTTATGTATTTTAATATGTACGTATTTGTCTTTACTCTGTAAAATTATATTTCCTTGTAACGTGGTATTCTTACATATTCTTGCGAGAGAACTCTCTCCTGTGCATTCACCTTTGAGGCTACACACTTAGACATACACGCAACACCTAAGCTTTTCGAGTTACAATGTGTTGTTTAGGAAAAACAAGATAATTTCGTACGATGCAGCATTTCCTAAAAACGTGGTAATCTGACATATTTTTTCGAGAGAAAATTCTCCTGTGCATTCTCTTTTGAGGCTACACGCTGAGACATACAAGCAACACCAAAGCTTTTCTAGTTACAACGTGTTGTTTAAGAAAAACAAGATTATTTCCACGATGCGGCATTTCCTTAAAACGTTGTATTCTGACATATTTTTCGTAAGAAAACTCTCCTGTGCATTCTCTTTTGAGGCTATACGTTTAGACATACACGCAACACCAAATCTTTTCGAGTTACGATGAGTTGTTTAGGAAATACAAGATAATTTTGTACGATGTGTTATTTCTTCTCATAAAATTTAAGTATTTCTAATACGTACGTATTTGTCTTTACTCTGCAACACTGTATTTCCTTATAACGTGGTATTCTTACATTTTCTTTCGAGAGAATACTTTCCTGTGCGTTCTCTTTTGAGGCTACACGCTTAGACATACACGCAACACCAAAGTTTTTCGAGTTACAACGTGTTGTTTAGGAAAAACAAGATAATTTTGCACGATGCGGGGTTTCATTAAAACGTAGTATTCTGACATATTTATTCGAGAGAAAACTCTCCTGTGCATTCTCTTTTGAGGCTACACTGTTAGACATACACGCAACACCAAAGTTTTTCGAGTTACATCGTTTTGTTTAGGAAAAACAAGATAATTGCACACGATGCATGATTTCCTTAAAACGTGGTATTCTGACATATTTTTTCGACAGAAAACTCTCCTGTGCGTTCTCTTTTGAGGATAATCGCTTAGACATTCACGCCACAACAAATCTTTCGAGTTACAACGTGTTGTTTAGGAAATACAAGATAATTTTACACGATGCGTTATTTCTTCTCGTAAAGTTTAAGTATTTCCAATATGTAAGTATTTGTCTTTACTCTGCAACAATGTATTTCCTTATAACTTCGTATTCTTACATATTTTTTTCGAGAGAAAACTCTCCTCTGCATTTTCTTTTGACGCAACACGCTTAGACATACACGCAACACCAAAGCTATTCGAGTTACAACGTGTTGTTTAAGAAAAACAAGATAAATTCCACGATGAGGGATTTCCTTAAAATGTTGTATTCTGACATATTTTTTCATGAGAAAACTCTCCTGTGCGTTCTCCTTTGAGGCTACATGCTGAGACATACACCAACACCAAATCTTTTCGAGTTTTAACGTGTTGTTTAGGAAAAACAAGATAATTTCGTACGATGCAGCATTTCCTAAAAACGTGGTAATCTGACATATTTTTTCGAGAGAAAATTCTCCTGTGCATTCTCTTTTGAGGCTACACGCTGAGACATACAAGCAACACCAAAGCTTTTCTAGTTACAACGTGTTGTTTAAGAAAAACAAGATTATTTCCACGATGCGGCATTTCCTTAAAACGTTGTATTCTGACATATTTTTCGTAAGAAAACTCTCCTGTGCATTCTCTTTTGAGGCTATACGTTTAGACATACACGCAACACCAAATCTTTTCGAGTTACAATGAGTTGTTTAGGAAATACAAGATAATTTTGTACGATGTGTTATTTCTTCTCATAAAATTTAAGTATTTCTAATAGGTACGTATTTGTCATTACTCTGCAACACTGTATTTCCTTATAACGTGGTATTCTTACATTTTCTTTCGAGAGAATACTTTCCTGTGCGTTCTCTTTTGAGGCTACACGCTTAGACATACACGCAACACCAAAGTTTTTCGAGTTACAACGTGTTGTTTAGGAAAAAATAAGATAATTTTGCACGATGCGGGGTTTCATTAAAACGTAGTATTCTGACATATTTATTCGAGAGAAAACTCTCCTGTGCATTCTCTTTTGAGGCTACACTGTTAGACATACACGCAACACCAAAGTTTTTCGAGTTACATCGTTTTGTTTAGGAAAAACAAGATAATTGCACACGATGCATGATTTCCTTAAAACGTGGTATTCTGACATATTTTTTCGACAGAAAACTCTCCTGTGCGTTCTCTTTTGAGGATAATCGCTTAGACATTCACGCCACAACAAATCTTTCGAGTTACAACGTGTTGTTTAGGAAATACAAGATAATTTTACACGATGCGTTATTTCTTCTCGTAAAGTTTAAGTATTTCCAATATGTAAGTATTTGTCTTTACTCTGCAACAATGTATTTCCTTATAACTTCGTATTCTTACATATTTTTTTCGAGAGAAAACTCTCCTCTGCATTTTCTTTTGACGCAACACGCTTAGACATACACGCAACACCAAAGCTATTCGAGTTACAACGTGTTGTTTAAGAAAAACAAGATAAATTCCACGATGAGGGATTTCCTTAAAACGTAGTATTCTGACATATTTTTCAAGAGAAAATTCTCCTATGGGTTCTCTTTTGAGGTTACATGTTTAGACATACACGCAACACCAAATCTTTTCGAGTTACAACGTGTTGTTTAGGAAATACAAGATAATTTTGTACGATGCATTATTTCTTCTCATAAAGTTTAAGTTTTTCTAATACGTACGTATTTGTCTTTACTCAGCAACACTGTATTTCCTTATAACGTGGTTTCTTACATATTCTTTCAAGAGAAAATTCTCCTGTGCCTTCTCTTTTGAAGCTACACGCTTAGACATACACGGAAGACCAAAGCTTTTCGAGTTAAAACGTGTTGTTTAAGAAAAACAAGATAATTTCGCACGATGCAGGATTTCCTTAAAACTTGGTATTCTGACATATTTTTTCGACAGAAAACACTCCTGTGCGTTCTCTTTTGAGGCTAAACGCTTAGACATTCACCCAACAACAAATCCTTTCGAGTTGCAACGTGTTGTTTAGGAAATACATGATAATTTTGTACGATGCGTTATTTCTTCTCATAAATTTTAAGTATTTCTAATATGTACATATTTGTCATTACTCTGCAAAACTGTATTTCCTTGTAACGTGGTATTCTTACATATTCTTGTGAGAGAAAACTCTCCTGTGCATGCTCTTTTGAGGCTACACACTTAGACATACACGCAACACCAAAGCTTTTCGAGTTAAAACAGGTTGTTTAGGAAAAACAAGATAATTTCACACGATGCAGGATTTCCTTAAAATGTGGTATTCTGACATATTTTTTCGAGAGAAAACTCTATTGTGCTGTCTCTTTTGAGGCTACACGCTTAGATATACAGGCATCACCAAATCTTTTCGAGTTAAAACGTGTTGTTTAGGAAAAACAAGATAATTTTGCACGATGCATTATTTCTTCTCGTAAAGTTTAAGTATTTCCAATATGTACATATTTGTCTTTACTCTGCAACACTGTATTTCCTTATAATGTGGTATTTTTACATATTCTTTCGAGAGAAAATTCTCCTGTGTGTTCTCTTTTGAGGCTACACAATTAGACTTACACGCAACACCAAAGCTTTTCGAGTTACAACGTGTTGTTTAAGAAAAATAAGATAATTTCTCACGATGCGGGATTTCTTTAAAACGTGGTATTCTGACATATTTTTTTGAGAGAAAACTCTCCTGGGCATTCTCTTTTGAGCCTACAAGCTTAGACATACACACAACACAAAATCTTTTTGAGTTACAATGTGTTGTTTAGGAAAACAAGATAATTTTACACGATGCGTTATTTCTTCTCATAAAGTGTAAGTATTTCAAATACGTACTTATTTGTCTTTACTCTGCATCACTGTATTTCCTCATAACGTCGTATTCTTACATATTCTTTCGAGAGAAAACTCTCCTGTGCGTTCCCTTTTGAGGCTCCACACTTAGACATACATGTAACACCATAGCTTTTCAAGTTACAACATGTTGTTTTAGAAAAACAAGATAATTTCTCAAGATGCGGGATTTTCTCAAAAGGTGGTATTCTGACATATTTTTCGAGAGAAAACTCTCCTCTGCATTCTCTTTTGACGCTACAGGCTTAGACTTACACGCAACACCAAAGATTTTCGAGTTACAACATGTTGTTTAAGAAAAACAAGATAATTTCCACGATGCGGAATTTCCTTAAAACGTTGTATTCTGACATATTTTTTCGTGAGAAAACTCTCCTGTGCGTTCTCATTTGAGTCTACACGTTTAGAAATACATGCAACACCAAATCCTTTCGAGTTACAACGAGTTGTTTAGGAAATACAAGATAATTTTGTACGATGTGTTTTTTCTTCTCATAAAGTTTAAGTATTTCTAATATGTACCTATTTGTCTTTACTCTGCAACACTGTATTTCCTTATAACGTGGTATTCTTACATTTTCTTTCGAGAGAATACTCTCCTGTGCGTTCTCTTTTGAGGCTACATGCTTAGACATACACGCAACACCAAAGTTTTTCGAGTTACAATGTGTTGTTTAGGAAAAATCAGATAATTATGCTTGATGCGTTATTTCTTCTCATAAAGTTTAGGTATTTCCAGTATGTACGTATATGTCTTTAATATGCAACACTGTATTTCCTTGTAACGGGGTATTCTTACATATTCTTTTGAGAGAAAACTCTCCTGTGCGTTCTCTTCTGAGGGTACACACTTAGACATACACTCAACACCAAAGCTTTTCGAGTTACAACGTGTTGTTTAGGAAAAACTGGATAATTTCATACGATGAGTTATTTCAATAAAATGGGGGTATTCTGACATGTTTTTTCGAGAAAAAACTCTCCTGTGCGTTCTCTTTTGAGGCTGCACGATTAGACATGCATGCAACAGTAAATCTTTTCAAGTTACAGCGTATTGTTAAGGAAAAACAAGATAATTTCGCAAGATGTGGGATTTCCTTAAAACGTGGTATTCTGACATATTTTTTCGAGAGAAAACTCTCCTGTGCATTCTCTTTTGAGGCTACAAGCTTAGATATCCATGCAACACCAAATCTTTTCCAATTTCAACTTGTTGTTTAGGAAATACAAGATAATTTTCTAAGGAGCGTTATTTCTTCTCATAAAGTTTAAGTATTTCTAATACGTATGTATTTGTCTTTACTCTGCAACACTTTATTTCCTTGTAACGTGGTATTCTGACATATTTTTTCGAGAGAAAACTCTCCTGTGCATTCTCTTCTGAGGCTACACACTTACACATACACGCAACACCAAAGCTTTTTGAGTTAAAACGTGTTGTTTAGGAAAAACAAGATAACTTCGCGCAATGCTGGATTTCCTTAAAACATAGTATTCTGACATATTTTTTCGAGAGAAAACTCTCCTGTGCGTTCTCTTTTGAGGCTACACGCTTAGTCATACACGCAACAGCAAATCTTTTCGAGTTACAGCGTGTTGTTTAGGAAATACAAGATAATTTTGTATGCTGCGTTATTTCTTCTCATAAAGTTAAAGTATTTCTAATATTTACATATTTTTCTTTACTCTGCAACACTGTATTTCCTTATAATGAGGTATTCTTAAAACGTGGTATTCTGACATATTTTTACGAGAGAAAATTCTCCTGTGCATTCTCTTTTGAGGCTACACACTTAGACATACACGCAACACCAAATCTTTTCGAGTTACAACGTGCTGTTTAGGAGATACAAGATAATTTTGTGCAATGCGTTATTTCTTCGAGTAAAGTTTAAGTATTTCTTATACATACATAGTTGTCTTTACTCTGCAACACTGTATTTCCTTATAACGTTGTATTCTTACATATTCTTTCGAGAGAAAACTCTCCTGTGCGATCTATGTTGAGGCTACACGCTGAGACATACATGCAATACCAACGTATTTCGAGTTACTACGTGTTTTTAGGAAAAACAAGATAATTTTGCACGATGCGGAATTTCCTTAAAACATGGTATTCTGACATATTTTTTTCTAGAGAAAACTCTCCGGTGCATTCTCTTTTGAGGCTACAAGCTTAGACATACACTCAACACCAAATCTTTTCGAGTTACAACCTGTTGTTTAGGAAATACAAGATAATTTTGCACGATGACTTATTTCTTATAGTAAAGTTTAAGTATTTCTAATATGTAGGTATTTGTCTTTACTCTGCAACACTGTATTTCCTTGTAATGTGGTATTCTTACATATTCTGTCGAGTGAAAACTCTCCTGTGTATTCTCGTTTGAAGCTACATGCTTAGACATACACGCAACACCAAAGCTTTTCGAGTTACAACGTGTTGTGTAGGAAAAACAAGATATTTTCGCACGATGCTGGAATTCCTTAAAACGTGGTGTTCTGACATATTTTTTTGGGAGAAAACTCTCCTGTGCGTTCTCTTTTCCGGCTACATGCTTAGACATACACGCAACACCAAATCTTTACGAATATCAACTAGTTGTTTAGGAAATACAAGATAATTTTGTATGGAGCGTTATTTATCTAAGAAAGTTTAAGTACTTATAATACATACGTATTTGTCTTTATTCTGCAACATTGTATTTCCTTGTTACGTGGTATTCTGACATATTCTTTCGAGAGAAAACTCTCCTGTGCATTCTCTTCTGAGGCTACACACTTAGGCATACATGCAACACCAAAGCTTTTCGAGTTAAAATGTGTTGTTTATGAAAAAAAAAGATAATATCGCACAATGCTGGATATCCTTAAAACGTGGTATTCTGATATATTTTTTCGAGAGAAAACTCTCCTGTGCGTTCTCTTTTGAGGCTACATGCTTAGTCATACACTCAACACCAAATCTTTTCGAGTTACAACATGTTGTTTAGGAAAAACCAGATAATTTTGCATGATGCGTTATTTCTTCTCGTAAAGTTTAAGTATTTCTAATACGTACATATTTGTCTTTACTCTGCAACACAGTATTTCGTTATAACGTGGAATTCTTACATATTCTTTAAGAAAAAACTCTCCTGTGCGTTCTCTTTTGAGGCTACATGCTTAGACATACACGTAACACCAAACTTTTCGAGTTACAACGTGTTGTTTAGGAAAAACAAGATAATTTCGCATGATGTGGTATTTCCCTAAAACGTGGTATTCTGACATATTTGTTTTGAGAGAAAACTCTCCTTTGCTTTCTCTTTTGAGGCTACAAGCTTAGACATACACGCAACCACAAATCTTTTCGAGTTACAAGGTGTTGTTTAGGAAAAACAAGATAATTTTGCACGATGCATTATTTCTTCTCGTAAAGTTTAAGTATTTCTAATACGTACCTATTTGACTTTACTCTGCAACACTATATTTCCTTATAACGTGGTATTCTTACATATTCCTTCTAGAGAAAACTCTCATGTGCTTTCTCTTTTGAGGCTTGAAGCTTAGACATACAGGCAACACCAAATCTTTTCGAGTTACAACGTGTTATTTAGGATAAACAAGATAATTTTGCACGATGCGTTATTTCTTCTCATAAAGTTTAAGTATTTCCAATATGTACGTATTTCTCTATAATATGCAACTCTGTATTTTCTCATAACGTGGTATTCTTACATATTCTTTCGCCTGAAAACTCTCCTGTGCATTCTCTATTGAGGCTACATGCTTAGACATACACGCAACATCAAAGCTTTTCGAGTTAAAATATGTTGTTTAAGAAAAACAAGATAATTTCTCATGATGCAGGATTTCCTTAAAACATGGTATTGTGACATATTTTTTTCGAGAGAAAACTCTCCTGTACGTTCTCCTTTGAAGCTATACCCCGAGACATACAAGCAAGACCAAATGTTTTCGAGTTACAGCGTGTTGTTTAGGAAAAACAAGAAAATTTTGCACGTTGCAGGATTTCCTTAAAAGTTGATATTCTGACATATTTTTTTGAGAGAAAATTCTCCTGTGGGTGCTCTTCGGGGCTACACGATTAAACATACACACAACACCATATCTTTTCGAGTTACAACGTGTTGTTTAGGAAATACAAGGTTATTTTGTACGATGCGTTATTTCTTCTCATAAAGTTTAAGTATTCCTAATATGTATGTATTTGTCTTTACTCTGCAACACTGTATTTCCTTATAACGTGGTTTTCTTACATGTTCTTTCGAGGGAAAACTCTCCTGTGCGTTCTCTTTTGAGGATACACGCTTAGACACACATGCAACACCAAAGCTTTTCGAGTTACAACGTGTTGTATAGGAAAAACAAGATAATTTCACACGATGCGGAATTTCCTTAAAACGTGGTATTCTGACATGGTTTTTTTTGAGAGAAAACACTCCTGTGCCTTCTCTTTTGAGGCTAAAAGCTTATACATACACACAACTCCAAATCTTTTCGAGTTACAATGTGTTGTTTAGGAAAAACAAGATAATTTTGCACGATACATTATTTCTTCTCGCAAAGTTTAAGTATTTCTAATACGTACGTATTTGTCTTTACTCTGAAACACTATATTTCCTTATAACGTGGTATTCTTACATATTATTTCGAGAAAAAACTCTCCTGTGCGTTCTCTTTTGAGGCTGCACCTTAGACAAAAACACAACACCAAAGCTTTTCGAGTTACAACAAGTTGTTTAGGAAAAACAAGATAATTTCGCATGATGCGGGATTTTCTTAAAAGGTGGTATTCTGACATATTCCTTCGAGAGAAAACTCTCATGTGCATTCTCTTTTGAGGCTAGAAGCTTAGACATACACGCAACACCAAATCTTTTCGAGTTACAACGTGTTATTTAGAATAAACAAGATAATTTTGCACGATGCGTTATTTCTTCTCATAAAGTTTAAGTATTTCCAATATTTATGTATTTCTTTATAATATGCAACTCTGTATTTCCACATAACGTCATATTCTTACATATTCTTTCGAGTGAAAACTCTCCTGTGCATTCTCTATTGAGGCTACACACTTAGACATACACGCAACATCAAAGCTTTTCGAGTAAAAATAAGTTGTTTAAGAAAAACAAGATAATTTCTCATGATGCAGGTTTTCCTTAAAACATGGTATTGTGACATATTTTTTGCAGAGAAAACTCTCCTGTGCGTTCTCTTTTGAGGCTACACGCGGAGACATACTAGCAACACCAAACGTTTTCGAGTTACAGCGTGTTGTTTAGGAAAAACATAATAATTTTGCACGTTGCAGGATTTCCTTAAAAGTTGATATTCTGACATATTTTTTCGACAGAAAATTCTCCTGTGGGTGCTCTTTGGGGCTACACGATTAGACATACACACAACACCATATCTTTTCGAGTTACAACGTGTTGTTTAGGAAATACAAGATAATTTTGTACGATGCGTTATTTCTTCTCGAAAAGTTTAAGTATTTCTAATTCGTACGTATTTGTCTTTACTCTGCAACACTGTATTTCCTTATAACGTGGTTTTTTTACATATTCTTTCGAGGGAAAACTCTCCTGTGCGTTCTCTTATGAGGATACACGCTTAGACACACAGACAACACCAAAGCTTTTCGAGTTACAACGTGTTGTATAGGAAAAACAAGATAATTTCGCACGATGCGGGATTTCCTTAAACGTGGTATTCTGACATATTTTTTTGAGGGAAAACACTCCTGTGCCTTCTCTTTTCAGGCTACAAGCTTATACATACACGCAACTCCAAATCTTTTCGGGTTACAAAGTGTTGTTTAGGAAAAACAAGATAATTTTGCACGATGTGTAATTTCTTCTCGTAAAGTTTCAGTATTTCTAATATGTACGTATTTGTCTTTACTCTGCAACACTGTATTTCCTTATAACGTGGTATTCTTTCAAGAGAAAACTCTCCTGTGCGTTCTCTTTTGAGGCTACACGCTTAGACATACACGCAACTCCAAAGCTTTTCAAGTTACAAAGTGTTGTTTAGGAAACACAAGATAATTTCGCACGATGTGCGATTTCCTTATAACGGGGTATTCTGACATGTTTTTTTTTAGAGAAAACTCTCCTGTGCGTTCTCTTTTGAGGCTAGAAGCTTAGCCATACACGCAACACCAAATCTTTTCGAGTTACAACGTGTTATTTAGGAAAAACAAGATAATTTTGCATGATGCATTATTTCTTCTCATAAAGTTTAAGTATTTCCAATATGTACGTATTTCTCTTTAATATGCAACTCTGTATTTCCTTATAACGTGGTATTCTTACATATTTTTTCGACTGAAAACTCTCCTGTGCATTCTCTATTGAGGCTACACGCTTAGACACACACGCAACACCAAAGCTTTTCGAGTTAAAATATGTTGTTAAGGAAAAACTAGATAATTTCCCGCGATGCGTCATTTTCTAAATCCGTGGTATTCTGACATATTTTTTCGAGTGAAAACTCTCCTGTGCGTTCTCCTTTGAGGCTACACGCTTAGACATACCCGCAACACCAAATCCTTTCGAGGTACAACGTGTTGTTTAGGAAATACAAGATAATTTTGTACGATGCGTTATTTCTTCTCATAAAGTTTAAGTGTTTCTAATAAGTACATAGTTGTCTTTACTCTGCAACACTGTATTTCCTTTTAACGTGGTATTCTTGCATAATCTTTCGAGAGAAAACTCTCCTGTGTGTTCTCTTTTGAGGCTACACACTTAGACATAGACGTAACACCAAAGCTTTTCTAGTTAAAACATGTTTTTTAGGAAAAACAAGATAATTTCGCACGATGTGGGATTTCTTTAAAACGTGGTATTCTGACATATTTTCTGAAAGAAAACACTCCTGTGCCTTCTCTTTTGAGGCTACAAGCTTATACATACACGCAACACCAAATCTTTTTGTATTACAATTTGTTGTTTAGGAAAAACAAGATAATTTTGCACGATGTGATATTTCTTCTCGTAAAGTTTAAGTATTTCCAAAACGTACGTATTTGTCTTAACTCAGCAACACTATATTTCCTTATAACGTGGTATTCTTACATATTCTTTCAAGAGAAAACTCGCCTGTGCGTTCTCTTTTGAGGCTGCACGCTTAGACATATACGCAACACCAAAGCTTTTCTAGTTACAATGTGTTATTTAGGAAAAACAAGATAATTTCGCACGATGCTGGATTTCCTTAAAACGTGGTATTCTGAAATATTTTTTCGAGAGAAAATTGTTCTGTTCGTTCTCTTTTGAGATTACATGCTTAACCATACACGCAACAAAAATTCTTTTTGAGTTATAACGTGTCCTTTAGGAAATACAAGACAATTTTGCACGATGCATTATTTCTTCTCGTAAAATTTAAGTATTTCTAATGAGTACATATTTATCTTTACTCTGCAGCACTGTATTTCCTTAAAACGTGGTATTCTTACATGTTTTTTCAAGAGCAAACTCTCCTGTGCGTTCTCTTTTGCGGCTACACGCTTAGACATACACGCAACACCAAATGTTTTCGAGTTAAAACGTTTTGTTTAGGAAAAACAAAATAATTTCGCACAATGTGCAATTTCCTTATAACGGGGTATTCTGACATGTTTTTTTGAGATAAAACTCTCCTGTGCATTCACTTTTGAGGCTAGAAGCTTAGACATACATGCAACACCAAATCTTTTCGAGTTACAACGTGTTATTTAGGAAAAACAAGATGATTTTGCACGATGCGTTATTCCTTCTCATAAAGTTTAAGTATTTCCAATATGTACGTATTTCTCTTTAATATGCAACCCTGTATTTCCTTATAACGTTGTATTCTTACATATTCTTTCGAGTGAAAACTCTCCTGTTCGTTCTCTGTTGAGGCTACACGCTTAGACATACACGCAACACCAAAGCTTTTCGAGTTATAATATGTTGTTAAGGAAAAACAAGATAATTTCCCACGATGCGTGATTTCCTTAAAACGTGGTATTCTGACATATTTTTTCAAGAGAAAACTCTACTGTGCGTTCTCCTTTCAGGCTACACGCGTAGACATACAAGCAACACCAAATCCTTTTGAGTTACAACGTGTTGTGTAGGAAATACAAGATAATTTTGAATGATGTGTTATTTCTTCTCATAAAGTTTAAGTTTTTCTAATACGTACATAGTTGTTTCTACTCTGCAACAGAGTATTTCCTTATAACGTGGTATTCTTACATAATCTTTCGAGAGAAAATTCTCCTGTGCGTTCTCTTTTGAGGCTACACACTTAGACATAGATGTAACACCAAAGCTTTTCGAGTTAAAACATATTGTTTAGGAAAAACAAGATAATTTCGCACGATGCGGTATTTCTTTAAAACGAGGTATTCTGACATATTTTTCCAAGAGAAAACACTCCTGTGCCTTCTCCTTTGAGGCTACAAGCTTATGCATACACGCAACACCAAATATTTTTGAGTTACAATGTGTTGTTTAGGAAAAACAAGATAATTTTGCACGACTGATATTTCTTCTCGTAAGTTTAAGTATTTCCAATACGTACGTATTTGTCTTTACTCTGCAACACAATATTTCCTTATAACGTGGTATTCTTACATATTTTTTCGACTGAAAACTCTCCTGTGCATTCTCTATTGAGGCTACACGCTTAGACACACACGCAACACCAAAGCTTTTCGAGTTAAAATATGTTGTTAAGGAAAAACTAGATAATTTCCCGCGATGCGTCATTTTCTAAATCCGTGGTATTCTGACATATTTTTTCGAGTGAAAACTCTCCTGTGCGTTCTCCTTTGAGGCTACACGCTTAGACATACCCGCAACACCAAATCCTTTCGAGGTACAACGTGTTGTTTAGGAAATACAAGATAATTTTGTACGATGCGTTATTTCTTCTCATAAAGTTTAAGTGTTTCTAATAAGTACATAGTTGTCTTTACTCTGCAACACTGTATTTCCTTTTAACGTGGTATTCTTGCATAATCTTTCGAGAGAAAACTCTCCTGTGTGTTCTCTTTTGAGGCTACACACTTAGACATAGACGTAACACCAAAGCTTTTCTAGTTAAAACATGTTTTTTAGGAAAAACAAGATAATTTCGCACGATGTGGGATTTCTTTAAAACGTGGTATTCTGACATATTTTCTGAAAGAAAACACTCCTGTGCCTTCTCTTTTGAGGCTACAAGCTTATACATACACGCAACACCAAATCTTTTTGTATTACAATTTGTTGTTTAGGAAAAACAAGATAATTTTGCACGATGTGATATTTCTTCTCGTAAAGTTTAAGTATTTCCAAAACGTACGTATTTGTCTTAACTCAGCAACACTATATTTCCTTATAACGTAGTATTCTTACATATTCTTTCAAGAGAAAACTCGCCTGTGCGTTCTCTTTTGAGGCTGCACGCTTAGACATATACGCAACACCAAAGCTTTTCTAGTTACAATGTGTTATTTAGGAAAAACAAGATAATTTCGCACGATGCTGGATTTCCTTAAAACGTGGTATTCTGAAATATTTTTTCGAGAGAAAATTGTTCTGTTCGTTCTCTTTTGAGATTACATGCTTAACCATACACGCAACAAAAATTCTTTTTGAGTTATAACGTGTCCTTTAGGAAATACAAGACAATTTTGCACGATGCATTATTTCTTCTCGTAAAATTTAAGTATTTCTAATGAGTACATATTTATCTTTACTCTGCAGCACTGTATTTCCTTAAAACGTGGTATTCTTACATGTTTTTTCAAGAGCAAACTCTCCTGTGCGTTCTCTTTTGCGGCTACACGCTTAGACATACACGCAACACCAAATGTTTTCGAGTTAAAACGTTTTGTTTAGGAAAAACAAAATAATTTCGCACAATGTGCAATTTCCTTATAACGGGGTATTCTGACATGTTTTTTTGAGATAAAACTCTCCTGTGCATTCACTTTTGAGGCTAGAAGCTTAGACATACATGCAACACCAAATCTTTTCGAGTTACAACGTGTTATTTAGGAAAAACAAGATGATTTTGCACGATGCGTTATTCCTTCTCATAAAGTTTAAGTATTTCCAATATGTACGTATTTCTCTTTAATATGCAACCCTGTATTTCCTTATAACGTTGTATTCTTACATATTCTTTCGAGTGAAAACTCTCCTGTTCGTTCTCTGTTGAGGCTACACGCTTAGACATACACGCAACACCAAAGCTTTTCGAGTTATAATATGTTGTTAAGGAAAAACAAGATAATTTCCCACGATGCGTGATTTCCTTAAAACGTGGTATTCTGACATATTTTTTCAAGAGAAAACTCTACTGTGCGTTCTCCTTTCAGGCTACACGCGTAGACATACAAGCAACACCAAATCCTTTTGAGTTACAACGTGTTGTGTAGGAAATACAAGATAATTTTGAATGATGTGTTATTTCTTCTCATAAAGTTTAAGTTTTTCTAATACGTACATAGTTGTTTCTACTCTGCAACAGAGTATTTCCTTATAACGTGGTATTCTTACATAATCTTTCGAGAGAAAATTCTCCTGTGCGTTCTCTTTTGAGGCTACACACTTAGACATAGATGTAACACCAAAGCTTTTCGAGTTAAAACATATTGTTTAGGAAAAACAAGATAATTTCGCACGATGCGGTATTTCTTTAAAACGAGGTATTCTGACATATTTTTCCAAGAGAAAACACTCCTGTGCCTTCTCCTTTGAGGCTACAAGCTTATGCATACACGCAACACCAAATATTTTTGAGTTACAATGTGTTGTTTAGGAAAAACAAGATAATTTTGCACGACTGATATTTCTTCTCGTAAGTTTAAGTATTTCCAATACGTACGTATTTGTCTTTACTCTGCAACACAATATTTCCTTATAACGTGGTATTCTTACATATTTTTTTCGAGAGAAAACTCTCCTGTGCGTTCTCTTTTGAGGCTGCAAGCTTAGACATACACGCAACACCAAAGCTTTTTGAGTTACAACGTGTTGTTTAGGAAAAACAAGATAATTTCGCACGATGCTGGATTTCCTTAAAACATGGTATTCTGAAATATTTTTTCGAGAGAAAATTGTTCTGTGCGTTCTGTTTTGAGACTACATGCTTTACCATACACGCAACATAAAATCTTTTCGAGTTATAACATGTTGTTTAGGAAATACAAGATAATATTGCATGATGCGTTATTTCTTCTCAAAAATTTTAAGTATTTCTAATACGTACATATTTATCTTTATCTGCAACACTGTTTTTCCTTATATCGTGGTATTTTTACATAGTTTTTTCGAGAGCATACTATCCTGTGCGTTCTCTTTTGCGGCTACACGCTTAGACATACACGCAACACCAAAGCTTTTCGAGTTAAAACTTGTTGTTTAGGAAAAACAAGGTAATTTCGCAGGATGCGGGATTTCCTTAAAACGTGGTATTTTGACATATTTTTTCGAGAGTAAATTCTCCTTTGGGTTCTCTTTTGAGGCTACACGTTTAGACATACAGGCAACACGAATTCTTTTCTAGTTACAATGTGTTGTTTAGGGAAAACAAGATAATTTTGCATGATTTGTTATTTCTTCTCGTAAATTTAAGTATTTCTAATACATACGTATTTGTCTTTAATCTGCAATACTGTATTTCTTTATAACATGGTATTCTTACATATTCTTTCGAGAGAAAAATCTCCTGTGCATTCTATTTTGAGGCTACACGCTTAGACATACACGCAACACCAAAGCTTTTCAAGTTACAACGTGTTGTTTAGGAAAAACAAGATAATTTCACACGATGTGCGATTTCCTTATAACGGGGTATTCTGACATGTTTTTTCGAGAGAAAACTCTCCTGTGCATTCTCTTTTGAGGCTAGAATCTTAGACATAGACGCAACACCAAATCTTTTCGAGTTACAACGTGTTATTTAGGAAAAACAAGATAATTTTGAACGATGCGTTATTTCTTCTCATAAAGTTTAAGTATTTCTAATATGTACGTATTTCTCTTTAATATGCAACTCTGTATTTCCTTATAACGTGGTATTCTTACATATTCTTTGGAGTGAAAACTCTCCTGTGCGTTCTCTATTGAGGCTACATGCTTAGATATACACGCAAAACCAAAGCTTTTCGAGTTAAAATGTGTTGTTTAGGAAAAACAAAATAATTTCCAACGGTGCGTGATTTCCTTAAAACGTGGTATTCTGACATATTTTTACGAGAGAAAATTCTCCTGTGCTTTCTCTTTTGAGACTACATGCTTAGACATAGACGAAACACCAAATCTTTTCAAGGTACAACCTGTTGTTTAGGAAACACAAGATAATTTCGTAAGATGCGGGTTTTCCTTAAAACTTGGTATTCTGACATATTTTTTCAAGAGAAAACTCTCCTGTGTGTTCTCTTTTGAGGCTACACGCATAGACATATAAGCCGCACCAAATCTTTTCGAGTTACAACGTGTGGTTTAGGAAATACAAGATAATTTTGTACGATGCGTTATTTCTTCTCGTACGTTTAAGTATTTCTATTATGTACATATTTGTCTTTACTCTTCAAAACTGTATTTACTTGTAACGTGGTATTCTTACATATTCTTGTGAGAGAAAACTCTCCTGTGCATTCTCTTTTGAGGCTACACACTTAGACCTACGAGCAACACCAAAATTTTTCATTTTAAAACATGTTGTTTAGGAAAAACAAGATAATATCTCATGATGCAGGTTTTCCTTAAAACATGGTATTGTAACATATTTTTTCGAGAGAAAACTCTCCCGTGCATTCTCTTTTGAGGCTATACACGGAGACATACAAGCAACACCAAAGGTTTTCGAGTTACAACGTGTTGTTTAGGAAAAACAAAATAATTTCTCACGTTGCAGGATTTCCTTAAAAGTTGTTATTCTGACATATTTTTTCGAGAGAAAATTCTCCTGTGGGTGCTCTTTGGGGCTACACGTTTAGGAAAACAAGATAATTTCGCACAATGAGCGATTTCCATTAAACGGGGTATTCTGACATGTTTTTTCGAGAGAAAACTCTCCTGTGTGTTCTCTTTTGAGGCTAGAAGCTTAGACATACATGCAAGACCAATTCTTTTCGAGTTACAACGTGTTATTTAGGAAAAACAAGATAATTATGCTCGATGCGTTATTTCTTCTCATAAAGTTTAAGTATATCCAATATGTACGTATATGTCTTTAATATGCAACACTGTATTTCCTTGTAACTCAACACCAAAGCTTTTCGAGTTACAACGTGTTGTTTAGGAAAAACAAGATAATTTCGCACGATGCGGGATTTCCTTATAACGTGGTATTCTTACATATTCTTTCGAATTAAAGCTCCCCTCTTCATTCTCTTTTGATGCTACACGCTTAGACATACACGCAACACCAAAGCATTTCGAATTACAATGTGTTGTTTAGGAAAAACAAGATAATTTCGCACGATGAGCAGTTTCCTTAAAACGGGGTATTCTGACACGTTTTTTCGAAAGAAAACTCTCCTGTGCATTCTCTTTTGAGGCTGCAACACAAGATAATTTTTTAAGGAGCGTTATTTTTTCTCGTAAAGTTTAAGTATTTCTAATACGTATGTATTTGTCTTTACTATGCAATATTGTATTTCCTTGTAACGTGGTATTCTGACATATTCTTTCGAGAGAAAACTCTCCTGTGCATTCTCTTCTGAGGCTACACACTTAGACATACACGCAACACCAAAGCTTTTTGAATTAAAACGTGTTGTTTAGGAAAAACAAGATAATTTCGCCCAATGATGGATTTCCTTAAAACGTGGTATTCTGCATATTTTTTCGAGAGAAAACTCTCCTGTGCATTCTCTTTTGAGGCTACACGCTTAGTCATACACGCAGCAGCGAATCTTTTCGGGTTACAAAGTGTTGTTTAGGAAAAACAAGATAATTTTGCATGATGCGTTATTTCTTCTCGTAAAGTTTAAGTATTTCCAATATGTACGAATTTGTCTTTACTCTGCAACACTGTATTTCCTTGTAACGGGGTATTCTTACATATTCTTTCGAGAGAAAATATTCCTATGCATTCTCTTTTGAGGCTGCACGCTTAGTCATACACGCAACACCAAATCTTTTCGAGTTACAACGTGTTGTTTTGGAAATACAAGATAATTTTGTACGATGTGTTATTTCTTCTCGTAAAGTTTAAGTATTTCGAATACGTTCATATTTGTCTTTATTCTGCAACACTTTATCCTTATAATGTGGTATTCTTACATATTCATTCGAGAGAAAACTCTCCTCTTCGTTCTCTTTTGAGGCTACACGCTTAGACATACACGCAACACCAAAGCTCTTCGAGTTACAACCTGTTGTTTGGGAAAAACAAGATAATTTCGCATGATGCGTTATTTCTTCTCCTAAAGTAAGTATTTCTATTATGTACGTATTTGTCCTTACTCTGCAACACTGTATTTCCTTATAACGTGATATTCTTACATATTCTTTCGAGAGAAAACTTTCCTCTGCGTTCTCTTTTGAGGCTACACATTTAGACATACACGCAACACCAAAGCTTTTCGAGTTAAAACATGTTGTTTAGGAAAAACAAGATAATTTCACATGATGCGGGATTTCCTTAAAACGTGGTATTCTGACATATTTTTTCGAGAGAAAACTCCCCTGTGCGCTCTCTTTTGAGGCTGCACGCTTAGTCATACAAGCAGCACCATATCTTTTCGATTACAACGTGTTGTTTAGGAAAAACAAGATAATTTTGCACGACGCGTTATTTCTTCTAGTAAAGTTTAAGTATTTCTAATACATACGTATTTGTCTTTACTCTGCAACACTGTATTTCCTTATAACGTGGTATTCTTACATACTCTTTCGAGAGAAATCTCGCCTGTGCATTCTCTTTTGAGGCTACATGCTTAGACATACATGCAACAACAAAGCTTTTCGAGTTACAACGTGTTGTTTAGGAAAAACAAGATAATTTCGCACGATGCGGGATTTCCTTAAAACGTGGTATTTTTACATATTCTTTCAAGAGAAAACTCTCCTGTGCGTTCTCTTTTGAGGCTGAACGCTTAGACATACATGCAACACCAAAGCTTTTCGAGTTACAACGTGTTGTTTAGGAAAAACAAGATAATTTTGCACGATGCATTATTTCTTCTAGTAAATTTTAAGTATTTCTAATACGTACGTATTTGTCTTTACTCTGCAACACTGTATTTCCTTATAACGTGGTATTCTTACATATTCTTTCGAGAGAAAACGCTCCTGTGTGTTCTCTTCTGAGGCTACACACTTACACATACACGCAACACAAAGCTTTTCGAGTTAAAACGTGTTGTTTAGGAAAAACAAAATAATTTCGCACAAAGCTGGATTTTCTTAAAACAAGGTATTCTGACATATTTTTTTCGAGAGAAAACTCTCCTGGGCATTCTTCTTTGAGGCTACAGGCTTAGTCATACACGCAACACCAAATCTTTTCGAGTTACAATGTTTTGTTTAGGAAAAACAAGATAATTTTGCATGATGCGCTATTTCTTCTTGTAAAGAGTAAGTATTTCTAATACGTACTTATTTGTTTTTACTCTGCAACACTGTATTCCATTATAACGTGGAATTCTTACATATTCTTTCGAGAGAAAACTCTCCTGTTCATTCTCTTTTGAGGCTACATGCTTAGACATAAACGCAACACGAAAGATTTTCGAGTTACAATGTGCTCTTTAAGAAAAACAAGATAATTTCGCATGATGCGGTATTTCGTTAAAACGTGGTATTCTGACATATTATTTCGAGAGAAAATTCTCCTGTGGGTTCTCTTTTGAAGCTACACATTTAGACATACACGCAACACCAAATCTTTTCTAGTTACAACGTGTTGTTAAGGAAAAACAAGATAATTTTGCATGATGCATTATTTATTCTCGTAAATTTTAAGTATTTCTAATAAGTATGTATTTGTCTTTACACTGCAACACTATATTTCCTTATAACGTGGTATTCTTACATATTCTTTCAAGATAAAGTTCCCCTCTTCGTTTTCTTTTGAAGATACACGCTTAGACATACATGCAACACCAAAGCTTTTCGAGTTACAACGTGTTGTTTAGGAAAAACAAGATAATTTCGCACGATGCGGGATTTCCTTATAACGTGGTATTCTTACATATTCATTCGAGATAAAGCTCCCCTCTTCATTCTCTTTTGATGCTACACGCTTAGACATACACGCAACACCAAAGCATTTCGAGTTACAACGTGTTGTTCCGGAAAAACAAGATAATTTCGCACGATGCAGGAATTCCTAAAAACGTG
The DNA here is from genome assembly GCF_947179515.1 of Apodemus sylvaticus. Classification (NCBI taxonomy): domain Eukaryota; kingdom Metazoa; phylum Chordata; class Mammalia; order Rodentia; family Muridae; genus Apodemus; species Apodemus sylvaticus. The sequence goes on along the minus strand of NC_067488.1, from coordinate 80,402,281 downwards.
GTATTCTGACATATTTTTTCGAGAGAAAACTCTCCTGTGCGTTCTCTTTTGAGGCTGCACCCTTAGTCATACATGTAACACCATATCTTTTCGAGTTACGACGTGTTGTTTAGAAAACAAGATAATTTTGCACGACGAATTATTTCTTCTATTAAAGTTTAAGTATTTCTAATACGTATGTATTTGTCTTTACTCTGCAACACTGTATTTCCTTATAACGTGGTACTCTTACATATTCTTTCGAGAGAAATCTCTCCTGTGCATTCTCTTTTGAGGCTACATGCTTAGACATACACGCAACACCAAAGCTTTTCGAGTTACAACATGTTGTTTAGGAAAAACAAGATAATTTCGCACTATGCAGGATTTCCTTAAAACGTGGAATTCTGACATATTTTTTTCGAGAGAAAATTCTCCTGTTGGTTCTCTTGTGAGGCTACACATTTATACATACACGAAACACCAAATAAATTCTAGTTACAACGTGTTTTTTAGAAAAAACAAGATAATTTTGCACATTACATTATTTCTTCTCGTAAATTTTAAGTATTTCTAATACGTATGTATTTGTCTTTATTCTGCAACACTGTATTTCCTTATAACGTGGTATTCTTTCATATTCTTTCGAGAGAAAACTGTCCTCTTCGTTCTGTTTTGAGGCTGCACGCGTAGACATACACGCAACACCAAAGCATTTCGAGTTACAACGTGTTGTTTAGAAAAAAAAAGATAATTTCGCACGATGCGGGATTTCCTTAAAACTTGGTATTCTGACATATTCCTTCGAGAGAAAACTCTCCTGTTCGTTCTCTTTTGAGGCTGCATGCTTAGACATACACGCAACACCAAATTTTTTCGAAATTCAACTTGTTGTTTAGGAAATACAAGATAATTTTGTACGGAGAGTTATTTCTTCTAGTAAATTTTAAGTATTTCTAATACGTACGTATTTGTCTTTACTCTGCAACACTGTATTGCCTTATAATGTGGTATTCTTACATATTCCTTCGAGAGAAAACCCTCCTGTGCGTTCTCTTCTGAGGCTACACACTTACATATACACGCAGCACAAAGCTTTTCGAGTTAAAACGTGTTGTTTAGGAAAAACAAGATAATTTCCCACAATGCTGGATTTTCTTAAAACATGGTATTCTGACATATTTTTTCGAGAGAAAACACTCCTGGGCATTCTCTTTTGAGGCTACACGCTTAGTCATACACGCAACACCAATTCTTTTCAAGTTACAACATGTTGTTTAGGAAAAACAAGATAATTTTGCATGATGCGCTATTTCTTCTTATAAAGAGTAAGTATTTCTAATACGTACTTATCTGTTTTTACTTTGCAACACTGTATTCCATTATAATGTGGAATTCTTACATATTCTTTCGAGAGAAAACTCTCCTGTGCATTCTCTTTTGAGGCTACATGCTTAGACATAAACGCAACACCAAAGATTTTCGAGTTACAAAGTGTTGTTTAAGAAAAACAAGATAATTTCGCATGATGCGGTATTTCCTTAAAACGTGGTATTCTAACATATTATTTCGAGAGAAAATTCTCCTGTGGGTTCTCTTTTGAAGTTACACATTTAGACATACACGCAACACCAAATCTTTTTCTAGTTACAACGTGTTGTTTAGGAAAAACAAGATAATTTTGCATGATGCGCTATTTCTTCTTGTAAAGAGTAAGTATTTCTAATACGTACTTATCTGTTTTTACTCTGCAACACTGTATTCCATTATAATGTGGAATTCTTACATATTCTTTCGAGAGAAAACTCTGCTGTGCATTCTCTTTTGAGGCTACATGCTTAGACATAAACGCAACACCAAAGATTTTCGAGTTACAACGTGTTGTTTAAGAAAAACAAGATAATTTCGCATGATGAGGTATTTCCTTAAAACGTGGTATTCTGACATATTATTTCGAGAGAAAATTCTCCTGTGGGTTCTCTTTTGAAGCTACACATTTAGACATACACGCAACACCAAATGTTTTTCTAGTTACAACGTGTTGTTTAGGAAAAACAAGATAATTTTTCACGATGCATTATTTATTCTCGTAAATTTTAAGTATTTCTAATAAGTATGTATTTGTCTTTACACTGCAACACTATATTTCCTTATAATGTGGTATTCTTACATATTCTTTCCAGATAAACCTCCCCTCTTCATTCTCTTTTGAAGATACACGCTTAGACATACATGCAACACCAAAGCTTTTCGAGTTACAACTTGTTGTTTAGGAAAAACAAGATAATTTCGCACGATGCGGGATTTCCTTAAAACGTGGTATTCTGACATATTTTTTCGAGATAAAATTGTCCTGTGGGTTCTCTTTTGAGGCTACACATTTAGACTTACAAGCAACACCAAATCTTTTCATGTTACAATGTGTTGTTTAGGATATACAAGATAATTTTGTACGATGCGTTATTTCTTCTCGTAAAGCTTAAGTATTTCTAATACGTACGTATTTGTCTTTACTCTGCAACACTGTATTTGCTTATAACGTGGTATTCTTACATATTCTTTCGAAAGAAAACACTCCTGTGCATTCTCTTTTGAGGCTGCACCTTTATACATACACGCAACACCAAATCTTTTCGAGTTACAACGTGTTGATTAGGAAAAACAAGATAATTTCGCAAGATGTGGGATTTCTTTAAAACGTGGTATTCTGATATATTTTTTCGATAGAAAACTATCCTTTGCATTCTCTTTTGCGGCTACAAGCTTAGACATACACGCAACACCAAACTTATCGAATTTCAACTTGTTGTTTAGGAAATACAAGATAATTTTGCATGATGCGTTATTTCTTCCCATAAAGTTTAAGTATTTCTAATACGTTTGTATTTGTTTTTACTCTGCAACATTGTATTACGTTATACCGTGGAACTCTTACATATTCTTTCGAGAGAAAACTCTTCTGTGTGTTCTCTTTTGAGGCTACACACTTAGACATACACGCAACACCAAAGCTTTTCGAGTTACATTGTGTTGTTTAGGAAAAACAATTTCGCATTATGCGGTATTTCCTTAAAACGTGGTATTCTGACATATTTTTTTGAGAGAAAATTCTCCTGTAGGTTCTCTTTTGAGGCTACACATTTAGACATACAATCGACACCAAATCCTTTCGAGTTACAACGTGATGTTTAGGAAAAACAAGATAATTTTGCATGATCCATTATTTCTTCTCGTAAATTTTAAGTATTTCTAATACGTACATATTTGTCTTTACTCTGCAACACTCTATTTCCTTATAACGTGGTATTCTTACATATTCTTTCGAGAGAAAACTCTCCTCTTTGTTCTCTTTTGTGGCTACACACTTACACATACGCGCAACATCAAAGTTTTTCGAGTAACAAAGTGTTGTTTAAGAAAAACAAGATAATTTCGCACGATGCAGGATTTCCTTAAAACGTGGTATTCTGACATATTTTTTCGAGATAAAATTCTCCTGTGGGTTCTCTTTTGAGGCTACACATTTAGACTTACAAGCAACACCAAATCTTTTCAGGTTACAACGTGTTGTTTAGGATATACAAGATAATATAGTACGATGCGTTATTTCTTCTCACAAAGTTTAAGTATTTCTAATACGTACGTATTTATCTTTACTCTGCAACACTGTATTTGCTTATAACGTTGTATTCTTTCATATTCTTTCGAGAGAAAACTCTCCTGTGCATTCTCTTTTGAAGCTACACGCTTAGACATACACGCAACACCAAAACTTTTCAAGTTACAAGGTGTTGTTTAGGAAAAAGAACATAATTTCACACGATCTGCGATTTCCTTAAAATGGGGTATTCTGACATGTTTTTTTGAGAAAAAAGTCTCCTGTGCGTACTCTTTCAAGGCTAGAAGCTTAGACATACACGCAAAACCAAATCTTTTCGAGTTACATCGTGTGATTTAGGAAAAACAAGATAATTTTGCACGATGCGTTATTTCTTCTCCTAAAGTTTAAGTATTTCCAATATGTACGTATTTGTCTTTAATATGCAACAGTGTATTTCCTTGTAACGGGGTATTCTTACATATTCTTTCGACAGAAAACTCTCCTGTGCATTCTCTTCTGAGGCTACACACTTAGACATACACGCAACACCAAAGGTTTTCAAAGTACAGCGTGTTGTTTAGGAAAAACAAGATAATTTCGCACTATGCAGGATTTCCTTAAAACGTGGAATTCTGACATATTTTTTCGAGAGAAAATTCCTCTGTTGGTTCTCTTGTGAGGCTACACATTTAGATATACACGCAACACCAAATAAATTCTAGTTACAACGTGTTTTTTAGGAAAAACAAGATAATTTTGCACATTGCATTATTTCTTCTCGTAAATTTTAAGTATTTCTAATACGTACGTATTTGTCTTTACTCTGCAACACTGTATTTCCTTATAACGTGGTATTCTTTCATATTTTTTCGAGAATAAACTGTCCTCTTCGTTCTGTTTTGAGGCTGCACGCTTAGACATACACGCAACACCAAAGCATTTCGAGTTAAAACGTGTTGTTTAGGAAAAACAAGATAATTTCACACAATGCGGGATTTCCTTAAAACGTGGTATTGTGACATAATTTTTCGAGAGAATACTCTCCTGTGGGTACTCTGTGAGGATACATGCTTAGACATACACGCAAAAACAAATCTTTTCGAGTTGCAACGTGTTGTTTAGGATATACAAAATAATTTTGTACGATGCCTTATTTCTTCTTATAAAGTTTAGGTATTTCTAATATGTACGTATTTGTCTTTACTCGCAACACTGTATTTCCTTGTAATGTGGTATTCTTACATATTCTTTCGAGTGAAAACTCTCCTGTGCATTCTCTTTTGAAGCTACATGCTTAGACATACACACAACACCAAAGCTATTTGAGTTACAACGTGTTGTGTAGGAAAAACAAGATAATTTCGCACGATGCTGGATTTCCTTAAAACGTGGTATTCTAACATATTTTTTTGAGAGAAAATTCTCCTGTGCATTCGCTTTTGAGGCTGCATACTTAGACATACACGCAACAGAAAATCTATTCGAATTACAACGTGTTCTTTAAGAAATACAAGATAATTTTGCACGATGCATTATTTCTTCTCGTAAATTTTAAGTATTTCTAATATGTACGTATTTGTCTTTACTCTGCAACACTGTATTTCCTTATAACGTGGTATTCTTATATATTCTTTCGAGAGAAAACTCTCCTGTGCGTTCTCTTTTGAGGATGAACCCTTACACATACACGCAACACCAAAGCTTTTCGAGTTACAACGTGTTGTTTAGGAAAAACAAGATAATTTCGCAGGATGCGGGATTTCCATAACACGTGGTATTCTGACATATTTTTTCGAGAGAAAACTTTCCTGTGTGTTCTCTTTTCAGACTGTGTGCTTAGTCATACACGCAACACCAAAGCTTTTCGAGTTACAACGTGTTGTGTAGGAAAAACAAGATAATTTCGCTCGATGCTGGATTTCCTTATAACGTGGTATTCTGACATATTTTTTCGAGATAAAACCCTCCTGTGCGTACTCTTTTTGAGGCTACACGCTTAGTCATACACTCAACACCAAATCTTTTCTAGTTACAACGTGTTGTTTAGGAAAAACAAGATCATTTTGCATGATGCGTTATTTCTTCTCGTAAAGTTTAAGTATTTCTAATACGTACATATTTGTCTTTACTCTGCAACACTGTATTACGTTATAACGTGGAATTCTTACATATTCTTTCGAGAGAAAACTCTCCTGTCCGCTCTCTTTTGAGACTGCACGCTTATTCATACATGCAACACCAAATCTTTACGAATATCAACTTGTTTTTTAGGAAATACAAGATAATTTTGCATGATGCATTATTTCTTCTCGTAAATTTTAAGTATTTCTAATACGTACGTATTTGTCTTTACTCTGCAACCCTGTATTTCCTTGTAACGTGGTATTTTGACATATTCTTTCGAGAGAAAACTCTCCTGTGCATTCTATTCTGAGGCTTCACTTTTAGTCATACACACAACACCAAAGCTTTTCGAGTTACAACGTGATGTTTAGGAAAAACAAGATAATTTCGCACGATGCTGGATTTCCTTAAAACGTGGTATTCTGACATATTTTTTCGAGAGAAAACTCTCCTGTGCGTATTATTTTGAGGCTACACGCTTAGTCATACACTCAACACCAAATCTTTTCGAGTTACAACGTGTTGTTTAGGAAAAACAAGATCATTTTGCATGATGCGTTATTTCTTCTCGTAAAGTTTAAGTATTTCTAATACATACATATTTGTCTTTACTCTGCAACACTGTATTACGTTATAACGTGGAATTCGTACATATTCTTTCGAGAGAAAACTCTCGTGTCCGCTCTCTTTTGAGACTGCACGCTTATTCATACATGCAACACCAAATCCTTACGAATATCAACTTGTTTTTTAGGAAATACAAGATAATTTTGTATGATGCATTATTTCTTCTCGTAAATTTTAAATATTTCTAATACGTACGTATTTGTCTTTACTCTGCAACCCTGTATTTCCTTGTAACGTGGTATTTTGACATATTCTTTCGAGAGAAAACTCTCCTGTGCATTCTATTCTGAGGCTTCACTTTTAGGCATACACACAACACCAAAGCTTTTCGAGTTACAACGTGATGTTTAGGAAAAACAAGATAATTTCGCACGATGCTGGATTTCCTTAAAACGTGGTATTCTGACATATTTTTTCGAGAGAAAACTCTCCTGTGCGTACTATTTTGAGGCTACACGCTTAGTCATACACTCAACACCAAATCTTTTCGAGTTACAACGTGTTGTTTAGGAAAAACAAGATCATTTTGCATGATGCGTTATTTCTTCTCGTAAAGTTTAAGTATTTCTAATACATACATATTTGTCTTTACTCTGCAACACTGTATTACGTTATAACGTGGAATTCGTACATATTCTTTCAAGCGAAAACTCTCCTGTGTGTTCTCTTTTGAGGCTGCATGCTTAGTCATACACGCAACACCAAATCTTTACAAATATCAACTTGTTGTTTTGGAAATACAAGATAATTTTGTACGGAGCGTTATTTCTTCTCATAAAGTTTAACTATTTCTAATAAGTACGTATTTGTCTTTACTCTGCAACACTGTATTTCCTTGTAACATGGCATTCTGACATATTCTTTCTAGAGAAAACTCTCCTGTGCATTCTTTACTGAGGCTACACACTTAGTCATACATGCAACACCATATCTTTTCGAGTTACAACGTGTTGTTTAGGAAAAACAAGATAATTTTGCATGACGCGTTAATTCTTCTAGTAAAGTTTACGTATTTCTAATACGTACGTATTTGTCCTTACTCTGCAACACTGTATTTCCTTATAACGTGGTATTCTTACATATTCTTTCGAGAGAAAACTCTCCTGTGCGTTCTCTTTTGAGGCTACACACTTAGACATACACGCAACACCAAAGCTTTTCGAGTTAAAACATGTTGTTTAGGAAAAACAAGATTATTTCACACGATGGTGGATTTCCTTAAAACGTGGTATTCTGACATATTTTTTCGAGAGAATACTCTCCTGTGGGTTCTCTTTGAGGATACACGTTTAGACATACACGCAACAACAAATCTTTTCGAGTTACAACGTGTTGTTTAGGAAATACAAGATAATTTTGTATGATGCGTTATTTCTTCTCATAAAGTTTAAGTAATTCTAATATGTACATATTTGTCTTTACTCGCAACACTGTATTTCCTTGTAATGTGGTATTCTTATATATTCTTTCGAGTGAAAACTCTCCTGTGCATTCTCTTTTGAGGCTACACGCTTACACATACAAGCAAAACCAAAGTTTTTCGAGTTACAACGAATTGTGTAGGAAAAACAAGATAATTTCGCACGATGCTGGAAATGGCACATCGTGCGAAATTACCAATTTTTTCCTAAGCAACACTTTGTAACTTGAAAAGCTTTCTTGTTGCGTGTATGTCTAAGAGTGTAGCCTCAAAAGAGAACGCACAGGAGAGTTTTCTCTCGAAAGAATATGTAAGAATACCACGTTATAGGGAAATACAGTGTTGCAGAGTAAAGACAAATACGTACGTATTAGAAATACTTAAAATTTACGAGAAGAAATAACGCATCATTCAAAATTATCTTGTTTTTCCTAAACAACACGTTGTAACTCGAAAAGAATTGGTGTTGCGTGTATGTCTAAACGTTGGCCTCAAAAGAGAACCCACAGGAGAATTTACTCTCGAAAAAATATGTCAGAATACCACGTTATTAGGAAATCCCGCATCATGCGAAATTATCTTGTTTTTCCTAAACAACACATTTTAACTCGAAAAGCTTTGGTGTTACGCATATGTCTAAGCGTGTAGCCACAAAAGAGAACGCACAGGAGAGTTTTCTCTCGAAAAATTATGTAAGAATACCACGTTATAAGGAAATACAGTGTTGCAGAATAAAGACAAATATGTATGTATTAGAAATACTTAAACTTTACAAGAAGAAATAACGCATCGTACAAAATTATCTTATATTTCCTAAAAAAACACGTTGTAGCTAGAAAGGATTTGGTGGTGCGTGTATGTCTAAGCGTGTAGCCTCAAAGGAGAATGCACAGGAGAGTTTTCTCTCGAAAAAATAAGTCAGAATACCACGTTTTAAGGAAATCACGCATCTTGGGAAATTATCTTGTTTTTCCTTAACAACATATTTTAACTCGAAAAGCTTTGGTGTTGCGTGTATGTCTAAGCGTGTAGCCAAAATAGAGAACGCACAGAAGAGTTTTCACTTGAAAGAATATGTAAGAATAAAACGTTATAAGGAAATACAGAGTTGCATATTAAAGACAAATACGTACATATTGGAAATACTTAAACTTTATGAGAAGAAATAACGCATCACGCAAAATTATCTATTTTTTCCAAAATAACACGTTGTAACTCGAAAAGATTTGGTGTTGCGTGTATGTCTAAGCTTCTAGCCTCAAAGGAAAATGCACAGGAGAGTTTTCTCTCGAAAAAAACATGTCAGAATACCCTATTATAAGGAAATAGCACATCGTGGGAAATTATCTATTTTTTCCTAAACAACACTTTGTAACTTGAAAAGCTTTCTTGTTGCGTGTATGTCTAAGAGTGTAGCCTCAAAAGAGAACGCACAGGAGAGTTTTCTCTCGAAAGAATATGTAAGAATACCACGTTATAGGGAAATACAGTGTTGCAGAGTAAAGACAAATACGTACGTATTAGAAATACTTAAAATTTACGAGAAGAAATAACGCATCATTCAAAATTATCTTGTTTTTCCTAAACAACACGTTGTAACTCGAAAAGAATTGGTGTTGAGTGTATGTCTAAACGTGTGGCCTCAAAAGAGAACCCACAGGAGAATTTACTCTCGAAAAAATATGTCAGAATACCACGTTATTAGGAAATCCCGCATCATGCGAAATTATCTTGTTTTTCCTAAACAACACATTTTAACTCGAAAAGCTTTGGTGTTACGCATATGTCTAAGCGTGTAGCCACAAAAGAGAATGCACAGGAGAGTTTTCTCTCGAAAAATTATGTAAGAATACCACGTTATAAGGAAATACAGTGTTGCAGAATAAAGACAAATATGTACGTATTAGAAATACTTAAACTTTACAAGAAGAAATAACGCATCATACAAAATTATCTTATATTTCCTAAAAAAAACATGTTGTAGCTAGAAAGGATTTGGTGGTGCATGTATGTCTAAGCGTGTAGCCTCAAAGGAGAATGCACAGGAGAGTTTTCTCTCGAAAAAATAAGTCAGAATACCACGTTTTAAGGAAATCACGCATCTTGGGAAATTATCTTGTTTTTCCTTAACAACATATTTTAACTCGAAAAGCTTTGGTGTTGCGTGTATGTCTAAGCGTGTAGCCAAAATAGAGAACGCACAGAAGAGTTTTCACTTGAAAGAATGTGTAAGAATAAAAGGTTATAAAGAAATACAGAGTTGCATATTAAAGACAAATAAGTACATATTGGAAATACTTAAACTTTATGAAAAGAAATAACGCATCGCACAAAATTATCTATTTTTTCCTAAATAACACGTTGTAACTCAAAAAGATTTGGTGTTGCGTGTATGTTTAAGCATGTAGCCTCAAAAGAGAACGTACAGGAGAGTTTTCTCACGAAAAAATATGTCAGAATACAACGTTTTAAGGAAATCCTGCATCGTGAGAAATTATCTTTTTTTTCCTAAACAACTTGTTGTAACTCGAAAAGCTTTGGTATGGCGTTTTTATCTAAGCATGCAGCCTCAAAAGAGAACGCACAGGAGAGTTTTCTCTCGAAAGAATATGCAAGAATGCCACGTTATAAAGAAATACAGTGTTGCAGAGTAAAGACAAATACGTACATATTAGACAAACTTAAAATTTACGAGAAGAAATAACGCATCATGCAAAATTATCTTTTTTTCCCTAAACAACACGTTGTAACTCGAAAAGAATTGTTGTTGCGTGTATGTCTAAACGTTTAGCCTCAAAAGAGAACCCACAGGAGAATTTTCTCTCGAAAAAATATGTCATAATACCACGTTTTATGGAAATCCTGCATCGTGCGAAATTATCTTCTTTTTCCTAAACAACACGTTGGAACTCGAAATACTTTGGTGTTGCATGTATGTCTAAGCGTGTAGCCGCATAAGAGAACGCCCAGGAGAGTTTTCTCTCGAAAGAATATGTAAGAATACCACGTTTTAAGGAAATCCCGCATCTTGCGAAATTATCTTGGTTTTCCGTAACAACACGTTGTAACTCGAAAGGATTTGGTGTTGCGTGTATGCCTAAATGTGTAGCCTCAAAAGAGAACCCACAGGAGAATTTTCTCTCAAATAAATATGTCTGAATACCACGTTTTAAGGAAATACCACAAAATGCGAAATTATCTTGTTTTTCCTAAACAACACGTTGTAACTCGAAAACCTTTGGTGTTGCGTGTATGTCTAAGCTTGTAGCCTCAAAAGAGAACGCACAGGAGAGTTTTCTCTCGAAAGAATATGTGAGAATTCCACGTTATAACGGAATACAGTGTTGCAGAATAAAAACAAATACGTTCGTATTATAAATACTTAAACTTTACGGGAAGAAATAATGCTCTGTACAAAATTATCTTGTATTTCCTTAACTACAATTTGAAATTCGAAAAAATTTGGTGTTGCGTGTATGTCTAAGCTTGTAGCTTCAAAAGAGATCGCAAAGGATAGTTTTCTATCGAAAAAATATGTCAGAATACCACGTTTTAAGGAAATCCCGCATCGTTCGATATTATCTTGTTTTTCCTAAACAACACTTTGTAACTCGAAAAGATTTGGTGTTGTGTGTATGTCTACGGGTGTAGCCTCAAAAGAGAACGCACAGGAGAGTTTTCTCTCGAAAAAATATGTCAGAATACCACGTTTTAAGGAAATCCAGCATTGCGCGAAATTATCTTGTTTTTCCTAAACAACACGTTTTAACTCGAAAAGCTTTGTGTTGCGTGTATGTCTAAGTGTGTAGCCTCAGAAGAGAATGCACAGGAGATTTTTCTCTCGAAACAATATGTCAGAATACCATGTTACAAAGAAATACAGTGTTGCAGAGTAAAGACAAATATGTACGGATTAGAAATAGTTAAGCTTTACGAGAAGAGATAATGCTCCGTACAAAATTATCTTGTATTTCCTAAACAACAAGTTGAAATTCGAAAAGATTTGGAGTTGCGTATATGTCTAAGCTTGTAGCCGCAAAAGAAAACGCACAGGAGAGTGTTCTCTCGAAAAAACATGTCACAATACCCCGTTGTAAGGAAATCGCTCATCGTGCGAAATTATCTTGTTTTTCCTAAACAACAAGTTTTAATTCGAAAAGCTTTGGTGTTGCTTGTATGTCTAAGCGTGTAGCCTCAAAAGAGAACGCACAGGAGTGTTTTCTCTCGGAAGAATATCTAAGAATACCACGTTATAAGCCAATACAATGTTGCAGAGTAAAGACAAATACATACGTATTAGAAATACTTAAACTTTACGAGAAGAAATAACGCATCGTAAAAAATTATCTTGTATATCCTAAACAACACATTGTAATCTGAAAAGATTTGGTGTTGCTTGTAAGTCTAAATGTGTAGCCTCAAAAGAGAACCCACAGGAGAATTTTCTCTCGAAAAAATATGTCAGAATACCACGTTTTATGGAAATGCCACATCATGCGAAACACATTTTTCTTAAACAACACGTTGTTAACTCGAAAATCTTTGGTGTTTCGTTTATGTCTAAGCATGTAGCCTCAAAAGAGAATAAACAGAAGAGTTTTCTCTCGAAAGAATATGTAAGAATTCCACGTTATAACGGAATACAGTGTTGCAGATTAAAAACAAATAAGTACATATTAGAAATACTTAATCTTACGAGAAGAAATAACGCATCATGCAAATTATCTTGTTTTTCCTAAACAACACGTTGTAACTTGAAAGGATTTGGTGTTGCGTGTATGACTAAGCATGTAGCCTCAAAAGAGAATGCCCAGGAGTCTTTTCTCTCGAAAAAATATGTCGGAATACCACGTTTTAATGAAATCCTGCATCTTGCGAAATTATCTTGTTTTTCCTTTACAACACGTTGTAACTCGAAAAGCTTTGGTGGTGGGTGCATGTCTAAGTGTGCAGCCTCAAAAGAGAATGCACAGGAGAATTTTCTCTCAAAATAATATGTAAGAATACCACGTTATAAGGATATACAGTGTTGCAGAGTAAAGACAAAAATGTACGTATTGGAAATACTTAAACTTTATGAGAAGAAATAACGCATCATGCAAAATTATCTTGTTTTTCCTAAACAACACGTTGTTACTCAAAAAACTTTGGTGTTGCGTGTATGTCTAAGCGTGTAGCCTCAAAAGAGATTGCAAAAGAGAGTTTTCACTCGAAAGAATATGTAAGAATTAAACGTTATAAGGAAATACAGAGTTGCATATTAAAGACAAATACGTACATATTGGAAATACTTAAACTTTATGAGAAGAAATAACGCATCACACAAAATTATCTATTTTTCCAAAATAACACGTTGTAACTTGAAAAGATTTGGTGTTGTGTGTATGTCTAAGCTTCTAGCCTCAAAGGAAAATGCACAGGAGAGTTTTCTCTCGAAAAAAACATGTCAGAATACCCTGTTATAAGGAAATGGCACATCGTGCGAAATTACCTAGTTTTTCCTAAACAACACTTTGTAACTTGAAAAGCTTTCTTGTTGCGTGTATGTCTAAGAGTGTAGCCTCAAAAGAGAACGCACAGGAGATTTTTCTCTCGAAAGAATATGTAAGAATACCACGTTATAAGGAAATACAGTGTTGCAGAGTAAAGACAAATATGTACGTATTAGAAATACTTAAAATTTATGAGAAGAAATAACGCATCATGCAAAATTATCTTGTTTTTCCTAAACAACACGTTGTAACTCGAAAAGAATTGGTGTTGCGTGTATGTCTAAACGTGTGGCCTCAAAAGAGAACCCACAGGAGAATTTACTCTCGAAAAAATATGTCAGAATACCACGTTTTAAGGAAATCCCGCATCGTGCGAAATTATCTTGTTTTTCCTAAACAACACATTTTAACTCGAAAAGCTTTGGTGTTACGCATATGTCTAAGCGTGTAGCCACAAAAGAGAACGCACAGGAGAGTTTTCTCTCGAAAAATTATGTAAAAATACCACGTTATAAGGAAATACAGTGTTGCAGAATAAAGACAAATATGTACATATTAGAAATACTTAAACTTTACAAGAAGAAATAACGCATCGTACAAAATTATCTTATATTTCCTAAAAAACACGTTGTACCTAGAAAGGATTTGGTATTGCAGGTATGTCTAAGCGTGTAGCCTCAAAGGAGAACGCACAGGAGAGTTTTCTCTTGAAAAAATAAGTCAGAATACCACGTTTTAAGGAAATCACGCATCTTGGGAAATTATCTTGTTTTTCCTTAACAACATATTTTAACTCGAAAAGCTTTGGTGTTGCGTGTATGTCTAAGCGTGTAGCCAAAATAGAGAACGCACAGGAGAGTTTTCACTTGAAAGAATATGTAAGAATAAAACGTTATAAGGAAATACAGAGTTGCATATTAAAGACAAATAAGTACATATTGGAAATACTTAAACTTTATGAAAAGAAATAACGCATCGCGCAAAATTATCTATTTTTTCCTAAATAACACGTTGTAACTCGAAAAGATTTGGTGTTGCGTGTATGTTTAAGCATGTAACCTCAAAAGAGAACGTACAGGAGAGTTTTCTCACGAAAAAATATGTCAGAATACAACGTTTTAAGGAAATCCTGCATCGTGCGAAATTATCTTTTTTTTTTTTCCTAAACAACTTGTTGTAACTCGAAAAGCTTTGGTGTTGCGTTTTTCTCTAAGCGTGCAGCCTCAAAAGAGAATGCACAGGAGAGTTTTCTCTCGAAAGAATATGTAAGAATGCCACGTTATAAAGAAATACAGTGTTGCAGAGTAAAGACAAATACGTACGTATTAGACAAACTTAAAATTTACGAGATGAAATAATGCATCATGCAAAATTATCTTTTTTTTCCTAAACAACACGTTGTAACTCGAAAAGAATTGTTGTTGCGTGTATGTCTAAACGTTTAGCCTCAAAAGAGAAACCACAGGAGAATTTTCTCTCGAAAAAATATGTCATAATACCACGTTTTATGGAAACCCTGCATCGTGCGAAATTATCTTCTTTTTCCTAAACAACACGTTGGAACTTGTAAAACTTTGGTGTTACATGTATGTCTAAGCATGTAGCCGCAAAAGAGAACGCCCAGGAGAGTTTTCTCTCGAAAAAATATGTAAGAATACCACGTTATAAGGAATTACATTGTTGCAGAGTAAAGACAAATACGTACATATTAGAAATACTTAAAATTTATGAGAAGAAATAATGCATCGTGCAAAATTATCTTGTATTTCCTAAACAACACGTTGTAACTCGAAAAGATTTTGTGTTGCGTGTATGGTAAAGCATGTAGTCTCAAAATAGAACACACAGGAGAATTTTCTCTCGAAAAAATATTTCAGAATACCACTTTTTAAGCAAATCCAGCATCATGCGAAATTATCCTGTTTTTCCTAAACAACACGTTGTAACTAGAAAAGCTTTGGTGTTGCATGCATGTCCAAGCGGGTAGCCTCAAAAGAGAACGCACAGAAGAGTTTTCACTCAAAAGAAAATGTAAGAATACTACATTATAAGTAAATAAAGTGTTGCAGAGTAAAGACATATACGTACATACTAGAAATACTTAAAATTATGAGAAGAAATATTGCATCATACAAAATTATCTTGTATTTCCTAAACAACACGTTGTAACTTGAAAAGATTTGTTGGTACGTGTATGTCTAAACGTGGATCCTCAAAAGAGAACCCACAGGAGATTTCTTTCTAGAAAAAATATGTCAGAATACCTCGTTTTAAGGAAATCCCGCATCGTGCGAAATTATGTTATTTTTCCTAAACAACACGTTGTAACTCGAAAAGCTTTGGGGTTGAATGTATGTCTAAGCTTATAGCCTCAAAAGAGAATGCACAGGAGAGATTTCTCTCGACAGAATATGTAAGAATACAACGTTATAAGGAAATACAGTGTTGCAGAGTAAAGACAAATAAGTACGTATTGGAAATACTTAAAGTTTACAAGAAGAAATAACGCATCATGCAAAATTATCTTGTTTTTCCTAAACAACATGTTGTAACTCGAAAGGATTTGGCATTGCGTGTATGTCTAAGCTTCTAGCCTCAAAAGAGAACGCAGAGAACAGTTTTCTCTCGAAAAAAAAATGTCAGAATACCCCATTATAAAGAAAGCGCACATCATGCGAAATTATCTTGTTTTTACTAAACAACACATTGTAACTTGAAAAGCTTTTGTCTTGCGTGTATGTCTAAGCATGTAGCCTCAAAGGAGAACGCACAGGAGAGTTTTCTCTCGAAAAGATATGTCAGAATACCACGTTTCAAGGAAATCTCGCATCGTTCGAAATTATCTTGTTTTTCCTAAACAACACATTGTAACTTGAAAAGCTTTGGTATTGCGTGTATGTCTAAGCGTGTAGTCTCAAAAGAGAATGCACAGGAGAGTTTTCTCTTGAAAGAAAATGTAAGAATACCACGTTATAAGGAAATACAGTGTTGCAGTGTAAAGACAAATACGTACGTATTAGAAATACTTAAACTTTACGAGAAGAAATAACGCATCTTACAAAATTATCTTGTATTTCCTAAACAACACGTTGTAACTCGAAAAGATTTGGTGTTGCGTGTATGAGTAAGCGTGCAGTCTACAAAAGAGAAAGCACTGGAGAGTTTTCTGTCGAAAAAATATGTCAGAATACCACGTTTTATGGAAATACAGCATCATTTGATATTACCTTGTTTTTCCTAAACAACACGTTGTAACTCGAAAAGCTTTGGTGTTGTGTTTATGTCTAAGCATGTAGCCTCAAAAGAGAACGCACAGGAGTGTTTTCTCTCGAAAGAATATGTAAAAATTCCACTTTATAAGGATATACAGTGTTGCAGAGTAAAGACAAATACGTACTTATTGGAAATACTTAAACTTTACGAGAAGAAATAACGCATGGTGCAAAATTATCTTGTTTTTCCTAAACAACACGTTGTAACATGAAAAGATTTGGTGTTGCATGTATGTCTAAGTGTGTAGACTCAAAAGAGACAGCACAGTAGAGTTTTCTCTCGAAAAAATATGTCAGAATACCACGTTTTAAGGAAATCCTGCATCATGCGAAATTATCTTGTTTTTCCTAAACAACATGTTTTAACTCCAAAAGCTTTGGTGTTGCGTGTATGTCTAAGTGTGTAGCCTCAAAATAGAATGCACAGGATAGTTTTCTCTTGCAAGAATATGTAAGAATACCACGTTACAAGGAAATACAGTTTTGCAGAGTAAAGACAAATATGTACCTATTAGAAATACTTAAACTTTACGAGAAGAAATAACGCATCGTACAAAATTATCTTGTATTTCCTAAACAACACGTTATACCTCGAAAGACTTGTTGTGGCGTGAATGTCTAAGCTTTTAGCCTCAAAAGAGAACGCACAGGAGAGTTTTCTCTCAAAAAAATTTGTAAGAATACCACGTGTTATGGAAATACAGCATCATTTGATATTACCTTGTTTTTCCTAAACAACACGTTGTAACTCGAAAAGCTTTGGTGTTGTGTTTATGTCTAAGCATGTAGCCTCAAAAGAGAACGCACAGGAGTTTTCTCTCGAAAGAATATGTAAAAATTCCACTTTATAAGGATATACAGTGTTGCAGAGTAAAGACAAATACGTACTTATTGGAAATACTTAAACTTTACGAGAAGAAATAACGCATGGTGCAAAATTATCTTGTTTTTCCTAAACAACACGTTGTAACATGAAAAGATTTGGTGTTGCATGTATGTCTAAGTGTGTAGACTCAAAAGAGACAGCACAGTAGAGTTTTCTCTCGAAAAAATATGTCAGAATACCACGTTTTAAGGAAATCCTGCATCGTGCGAAATTATCTTGTTTTTCCTAAACAACATGTTTTAACTCCAAAAGCTTTGGTGTTGCGTGTATGTCTAAGTGTGTAGCCTCAAAATAGAATGCACAGGATAGTTTTCTCTTGCAAGAATATGTAAGAATACCACGTTACAAGGAAATACAGTTTTGCAGAGTAAAGACAAATATGTACCTATTAGAAATACTTAAACTTTACGAGAAGAAATAACGCATCGTACAAAATTATCTTGTATTTCCTAAACAACACGTTATACCTCGAAAGACTTGTTGTGGCGTGAATGTCTAAGCTTTTAGCCTCAAAAGAGAACGCACAGGAGAGTTTTCTCTCAAAAAAATTTGTAAGAATACCACGTGTTATGGAAATGCCGCATCGTGCGTAAGTGTCTTGTTTTTCCTAAACAACCTGTTGTAACTCGAAAAGCATTGGTGTTGCGTGTATGTCTAAGCGTGTAGCCTCAAAAGAGTATGCTCAGGAGCATTTTCTCTCACATGAATATGTAAGAATACCACGTTATAAGGAAATACAGTGTTGCAGAGTAAAGACAAATACATATTACAAATACTTAAACTTTATGAGAAGAAATAACTCATCGTAAAAAATTATCTTGTATTTACTAAACAACACATTGTAATTCGAAAAGATTTCGTGTTGGGTGTATGTCTAAGTATGTATCCACAAAAGAGAATGCACAGGAGAATTTTCACTCGATAAAATATGTCAGAATACCACGTTTTAGGGAAATCCCGCATCGTGCGAGATAATCTTGTTTTTCTTAAACAACACGTTGTAACTCGAAACGCTTTGGTGTTGCGTGTATGTCTAAGCTTGTAGCCAAAAAAAGAGAATGCACAGGAGAGTTTTCTCTCGAAAAAATATGTAAGAATACAATGTTTTAAGAAAATCCCGTATTGTGCGAAATTATTTTGTTTTTCATAAACAACTTGTTGTAACACGAAAAGCTTTCGTGTCGGGTTTATTTCTAAGCGTGCAGCCTCAAAAGAGAACGCACAGGAAAGTTTTCTCTCGAAAGAATATGTTAGAACACAACGTTATAAAGAAATAAGTGTTGCAGAGTAAAGACAAAAATGTACGTATTGGAAATACTTAAACTTTATGAGAAGAAATAACACATCATGCGAAATTATCTAGTTTTTCCTAAACAACACGTTGTAACTCAAAAAACTTTGGTGTTGCGTGTATGTCTAAGCGTGTAGCCTCAAAAGAGATTGCAAAGGAGAGTTTTCACTCGAAAGAATATGTAAGAATAAAACGTTATAAGGAAATACAGAGTTGCATATTAAAGACAAATACGTACATATTGGAAATACTTAAACTTTATGAGAAGAAATAACGCATCACACAAAATTATCTATTTTTTCCAAAATAACACGTTGTAACTCGAAAAGATTTGGTATTGCATGTATGTCTAAGGTTCTAGCCTCAAAAGAGAATGCACAGGAGAGTTTTCTCTCGAAAAAACATGTCAGAATACCCTGTTATAAGGAAATAGCCCATCGTGCGAAATTATCTAGTTTTTCCTAAACAACACGTTGTAACTTAAAAAGCTTTCTTGTTGCGTGTATGTCTAAGAGTGTAGCCTCAAAAGACAATGCACAGGAGAGTTTTCTCTCGAAGGAATATGTAAGAATACCACGTTATAAGGAAATACAGTGTTGCAGAGTAACGACAAATACGTACGTATTAGAAATACTTAAAATTTACGAGAAGAAATAACACATCATGCAAAATTATCTTGTTTTTCCTAAACAACACGTTGTAACTCAAAAAGAATTGGTGTTGCGTGTATGTCTAAACGTGTGGCCTCAAAAGGGAACCCACAGGAGAATTTACTCTCGAAAAAATATGTCAGAATACCACGTTTTAAGGAAATCCCGCATCATGCGAAATTATCTTGTTTTTCCTAAACAACACATTTTAACTCGAAAAGCTTTGGTGTTGCGCGTATGTCTAAGCGTGTAGCCACAAAAGAGAACGCACAGGAGAGTTTTCTCTTGAAAAATTATGTAGGAATACCATGTTATGAAGAAATACAGTTTTGCAGGTTAAAGACAAATACGTACGTATTAGAAATATTTATACTTTACGAGAAGAAATAACGCGTCATGCAATATTATCTTGTTTTTCCTAAACAACCCGTTGTAACTCGAAAAGATTTGGTGTTGAGTGTATGACTAAGCGTGTGACCTCAAAAGTGAATGCACAGTAGTGTTTTCTCTCAAAAAAATATGTCAGAATACCACGTTTTAAGGAAATCCAGCATCGTGCGAAATTATCTTGTTTTTCCTAAACAACACGTTGTAACTTGAAAAGCTTTGGTTTTGTGTGTATGCTTAAGTGTGTAGCCTCAGAAGAGAATGCACAGGAGAGTTTTCACTCGAAATAATATGTAAGAATACCACATTACAAGGAAATACAGTGTTGCAGAGTAAAGACAAATACATAAATATTAGAAATACTTAAAC
Organism: Apodemus sylvaticus; assembly: GCF_947179515.1. Classification (NCBI taxonomy): domain Eukaryota; kingdom Metazoa; phylum Chordata; class Mammalia; order Rodentia; family Muridae; genus Apodemus; species Apodemus sylvaticus. The sequence continues at coordinate 80,382,183 of NC_067488.1, read as the reverse complement.
GTTATGAGAAGAAATAACGCATCGTACAAAATTATCTTGTATTTCCTAAACAACACGTTGTAACTCGAAAAGATTTGTTGTTGCGTGTATGTCTAAACGTGTATCCTCAAAGAGAACCCACAGGAGAGTATTCTCTCAAAAAATATGTCAGAATACCACGTTTTAAGGAAATCCCGAATCATATGAAATTTTCTTGTTTTTCCTAAACAACTTGTTGTAACTCGAAAAGCTTTGGTGTTGCGTTTTTCTCTAAACGTGCAGCCTCAAAAGAGAACACAAATAAGAGTTTTCTCTTGAAAGAATATGTAAGAATACCATGTTATAAGGATATACAGTGTTGCAGAGTAAAGACAAATACGTACGTATTAGAAATACTTAAAATTTACGAGGAGAAATAACGCATCGTGCAAAATTATCTTGTATTTCCTAAACAACACGTTGTAATTTGAAAAGAATTGGTGTTGCGTGTATGTCTAAACGTGTAGCCTGAAAAGAGAACCCACAGGAGAATTTTCTTTCGAAATAATAGGTCATAATACCACGTTTTAAGGAAATCCTGCATCGTGCAAAATTATCTTGTTTTTCCTAAACAACACGTTGGAACTCGAAAAACTTTGGTGTTGTGTGTATGTCTAAGCATGCAGCCTCAAAAGAGAACGCACAGGATAGTTTTTTCTCGAAAGAATATGTAAGAATACCACGTTATATGGAAATACAGTGTTGCAGAGTAAGGACAAATATGTACGTATTAGAAATATATAAACTTTACCTGAATAAATAAAGCATCGTGCGAAATTATCTTGTTTTTCCTAAAAAAAAAAAAGTTGTAACTCAAAAAGCTTTGGTGTTGCGTGTATCTCTAAGCATGTAGCCTCAAAAGAGAACGCATAGGAGAGATTTCTCTCGAAAGAATATGGAAGAATACCACGTTTTAAGGAAATCCCGCATCATGCGAAATTATCTTGTTTTTCCTAAACAACACATTTTAACTCAAAAAGCTTTGGTGTTGCGCGTATGTCTAAGCGTGTAGCCACAAAAGAGAACGCACAGGAGAGTTTTCTCTCGAAAAATTATGTAGGAATACCATGTTATGAAGAAATACAGTTTTGCAGGTTAAAGACAAATACGTACGTATTAGAAATACTTATACTTTACGAGAAGAAATAACGCGTCATGCAATATTATCTTGTTTTTCCTAAACAACCCGTTGTAACTCGAAAAGATTTGGTGTTGAGTGTATGACTAAGCGTGTGACCTCAAAAGTGAATGCACAGTAGTGTTTTCTCTCAAAAAAATATGTCAGAATACCACGTTTTAAGGAAATCCAGCATCGTGCGAAATTATCTTGTTTTTCCTAAACAACACGTTGTAACTTGAAAAGCTTTGGTTTTGTGTGTATGCTTAAGTGTGTAGCCTCAGAAGAGAATGCACAGGAGAGTTTTCACTCGAAATAATATGTAAGAATACCACATTACAAGGAAATACAGTGTTGCAGAGTAAAGACAAATACATAAATATTAGAAATACTTAAACGTTATGAGAAGAAATAACGCATCGTACAAAATTATCTTGTATTTCCTAAACAACACGTTGTAACTCGAAAAGATTTGTTGTTGCGTGTATGTCTAAACGTGTATCCTCAAAGAGAACCCACAGGAGAGTATTCTCTCAAAAAATATGTCAGAATACCACGTTTTAAGGAAATCCCGAATCATATGAAATTTTCTTGTTTTTCCTAAACAACTTGTTGTAACTCGAAAAGCTTTGGTGTTGCGTTTTTCTCTAAACGTGCAGCCTCAAAAGAGAACACAAATAAGAGTTTTCTCTTGAAAGAATATGTAATAATACCATGTTATAAGGATATACAGTGTTGCAGAGTAAAGACAAATACGTACGTATTAGAAATACTTAAAATTTACGAGGAGAAATAACGCATCGTGCAAAATTATCTTGTATTTCCTAAACAACACGTTGTAACTTGAAAAGAATTGGTGTTGCGTGTATGTCTAAACGTGTAGCCTGAAAAGAGAACCCACAGGAGAATTTTCTTTCGAAATAATAGGTCATAATACCACGTTTTAAGGAAATCCTGCATCGTGCAAAATTATCTTGTTTTTCCTAAACAACACGTTGGAACTCGAAAAACTTTGGTGTTGTGTGTATGTCTAAGCATGCAGCCTCAAAAGAGAACGCACAGGATAGTTTTTTCTCGAAAGAATATGTAAGAATACCACGTTATATGGAAATACAGTGTTGCAGAGTAAGGACAAATATGTACGTATTAGAAATATATAAACTTTACCTGAATAAATAAAGCATCGTGCGAAATTATCTTGTTTTTCCTAAAAAAAAAAAGTTGTAACTCAAAAAGCTTTGGTGTTGCGTGTATCTCTAAGCATGTAGCCTCAAAAGAGAACGCATAGGAGAGATTTCTCTCGAAAGAATATGTAAGAATACCACGTTATAAGGAAATACAATGTTGCAGAGTAAGGACCAATACGTACATATTCGAAATACTTAAACTTTACAAGAAGAAATAACGCATTGTGCAAAATTATCTTTTATTTCCTAAACAACACGTTGTAACTCGAAAAGAATTGGTGTTGCGTGTATGTCTAAATGTGTAGCCTCAAAAGAGAACCCACAGGAGAATTTTCTCTCGAAAACATATGTCATAATACCACGCTTTAAGGAAATCCTGCATCATGCTAAAATATCTGGTTTTTCCTAAACAACACGTTGGAACTCGAAAATCTATGGTGTTGCGTGTATGTCTAAGCGTGTAGACGCAAAAGCGAACGCACAGGAGAGTTTTCTCTCAAAAAAATATGCAAGAATACCACGTTATATTGAAATACAGTGTTGCAGAGTAAAGACAAATATGTACGTATTAGAAATACTTAAACTTTACGAGAAGAAATAACGCATCATGCAAAATTATCTTGTTTTACCTAAACAACACGTTTTAACTCGAAAAGATTTTGTGTTGAGTGTATGACTAAGCGTGTAGCCTCAAAAGAGAATGCACAGGAGTGTTTTCTCTCGAAAAAATATGTCAGAATACCACGTTTTAAGGAAATCCAGCATCGTACGAAATTATCTTGTCTTTCCTACACAACACGTTGTAACTCGAAAAGCTTTGGTGTTGCGTATATGACTAAGCGTGCAGTCTCAAAAGAGAACGCACAGGAGAGTTTTCTCTCGAAAAAATATTTCAGAATACCACATTTTAAGGAAATCCCGCATCCTGCGAAATTATCTTGTTTTTCCTAAACAACACGTTGTAGCTCGAAAAGCTTTGGTGTTGCGTGTATGTGTAAGGGTTCAGACTCAAAAGAGAACGCACAGGAGAGTTTTCTCTTGAAAGAATACGTACGAATAGCACGTTATAAGGAAATACAGTGTTGTAGAGTAAAGACAAATGCGTACATATTAGAAATACTTAAAATTACGAGAAGAAATAACGCATCGTGCAAAATTATCTTGTTTTTCCTAAACAACACGTTGTTACTCGAAAAGTTTTTGTGTTCCATATATGTCTAAGCATGTAGCCTCAAAAGCGAATGCACAGGAGAATTTTCTCTCGAAAAAATATGTCAGAATACCACGTTTTAAGGAAATCCAGATCATGCGAAATTATCTTGTTTTTCCTACACAACACGTTGTAACTCGAAAAGCTTTGGTGTTCCGTGTTTGTCTAAGCATGTAGCCTCAAAAGAGAATGCACAGGAGAGTTTTCACTCGAAAGAATATGTAAGAATACCACATTACAAGGAAATACAGTGTTGCAAGTAAAGAAAATACATACATATTAGAAATACTTAAACTTTCTTAGAAGAAACAACGCATCATACAAAATTATCTTGTATATCCTAAACAACACGTGGTAACTCAAAAAGATTTGTTGTTGCGTGTATATCTAAACGTGTATACTCAAAGAGAACCCACAAGAGAGTATTCTCTCGAAAAATTATGTCAGAATACTACGTTTTAAGGAAATCCCGCATCGTGTGAAATTATCTTGTTTTTCCTAAACATGTTTTAACTCGAAAAGCTTTGGTGTTGCGTGTATGTCTAAGTGTGTAGCCTCAAAAGAGAACGCACAGGAGAGTTTTCTCTCGAAAGAATATGTAAGAATACCACGTCATAAGGAAATACAGTATTGCAGAGTAAGGACAAATACGTACGTATTAGAAATACTTAAACTTTACGAGAAGAAATAACGCATCGTACAAAATTATATTGTATATCCTAAACAACACGTTGTAACTCGAAAAGATTTGGTCTTTCATGTATGCCTAAGCTTGTAGCCTCAAAAGAGAATGCACAGGATAGTTTTCTCTCAAAAAAATATGTCATAATACCACGTTTTAAGGCAATCCCGCATCGTTCGAAATTATCTTGTTTTTCCTAAATAACACGTTGTAACTCGAAAAGCTTTGCTGTTGTGTGTATGCCTAAGTGTGTAGCCTCAGAAGAGAATGCACAGGAGAGTTTTCTCTCGAAAGAATATGTCAGAATACCACGTTACAAGGAAATACAGTGTTGCAGAGTAAAGACAAATACGTATGTATTACAAATACTTAAACTTTATGAGAAGAAATAACGTTCCGTAAAAAATTATCTTGTATTTCCTAAACAACAAGTTGATATTCGTAAAGATTGGGTGTTGCATGTATGACTAAGCATGCAGCCTCAAAAGTGAACGCATAGGAGAGTTTTCTCTCGAAAGAATATGTAAGAATTCCACGTTATAAAGTAATACAGTGTTGCAGAGTAAAGACAAATATGTACGTATTAGAAATACTTAAACTTTACGAGAAGAAATAGTGCATCATAAAAAATTATCTTGTTATTTCCTAAACAACACGTTGTAACTCGAAAAGATTTGGTGTTGAGTGTATGACTAAGCGTTTAACCTCAAAAGAGAACGCACAGGAGAGTTTTCTCTCGAAAAAAATATGTCAGAATACCACGTTTTAAGGAAATTCCGCATCCTGCGAAATTATCTTGTTTTTCCTAAACAACACATTGTAACTCGAAAAGTTTTGGGGTTGCATGTATGTCTAAGCGTGCAGTCTCAAAAGAGAACGCACAGGACAATTTTCTCTTGAAAGAATATTTAAGAATACCACGTTATAAGGAAATACAGTGTTGCAGAGTAAAGACAAATACGTACGTATTAGAAATACTTAAACTTTACGAGAAGAAATAACACTTCTTATAAAATTATCTTGTATTTCCTAAACAGCACGTTGTAACTCGAAAATATTTGGTGTTGTGTGTATGTCTAAACGTGCAGCCCCAAAGAGGACCCACAAGAGAATTTTCTCTGGAAAAAAATAGGTCAGAATACCAACTTTTAAGGAAATCCTGCAACATACAAAATTATCTTGTTTTTCCTAAACAACAAGTTGTAACTCGAAAACCTTTGGGGTTGCTTGTATGTCTCCGCGTATAGCCTCAAAAGAGAACACAAGGGAGAGTTTTCTCTCGAAAAAATATGTCACAATACCATGTTATAAGGAAATCCTGCATCATGAGAAATTATCTTGTTTTTCCTAATCAACATGTTTTAAAACGAAAAGCTTTGTTGTTGTGTGTAGGTCTAAGTGTGTAGCCTCAAAAGCGAATGCACAGGAGAGTTTTCTCTCGCAAGAATATGTAATAATACCACGTTACAAGGAAATACAGTTTTGCAGAGTAAAGACAAATATTTACATATTAGAAATACTTAAACTTACGAGAAGAAATAACACATCGTAAAAAATTGTCTTGTATTTCCTAAACAACACGTTGTAACTCGAAAAGATTTGGTGTGGCGTATATGTCTATGCTTGTAGCCTCAAAAGAGAATGCACAGGAGAGTTTTCTCTCGAAAAAATATGTCAGAATACCACGTTTTAAGGAAATCCCGCATCATGCGAAATTATCTTGTGTTTCCTAAACAACAGGTTGTAACTGGAAAAGATTTGGTGTTGCGTGTATGTCTAAGCATGTAACCTCAAAAGAGAATGCACAGGAGAATTTTCCCTCGTAAAAATATGTCAGAATACTACGTTTTAAGGAAATCCCGCATCGTGTGAAATTATCTTGTTTTTCCTAAACAACACGTTGTAACTCGAACAGCTTTGGTGTTGCGTGTATGTCTAAGCGTGTAGGTTCAAGAGAATGAAGAGGAGAGTTTTCTCTCGAAAGAATATGTAAGAATACCACGTTCTAAGGAAATACAGTGTTGCAGAGTAAAGACAAATACGTACGTATTAGAAATACTTAAAATTTACGAGAAGAAATAATGCATCGTGAAAAATTATCTTGTTTTTCCTAAACAACAGGTTGCAACTAGAAAAGATTTTGTGTTGCGTGTATGTCTAAATTTGTAGCCTCTAAAGAGAACCCACAGGAGAATTTTCTCTCGAAAAAATATGTCAGAGTGCCACGTTTTAAGGAAATAATGCATCATGCGAAATTATCTTGTTTTACCTAAACAACACGTTGTAACTCGAAAATCTATGGTGTTGCGTTTATGTCTAAGCGTGTAGCCTCAAAAGAGAATGGACAGGAGAGTTTTCTCTCGAACGAATATGTAAGAATACCACGTTATAAGGAAATACAGTGTTGCAGAGTAAAGACAAAGACGTACGTGTTGGAAACACATAAACTTTACGAGAAGAAATAATGCATCTTACAAAATTAGCTTGTATTTCCTAAACAACACGTTGTACTTCGAAAAGATTTGGTGTGGCGTGTAAGTCTATATGTGTAGCCTAAAAAGAGAACCCACAGGAGAATTTTCTTTCGTCAAAATTTGTCAGAATACCACGTTTTAAGGAAATCCCACATCATGCGAAATTATCTTGTTTTTCTTAAACAACACTTTGTAACTCGAAAAGCTTTGGTGTTGCGTGTATGTCTAAGCGTGTAACCTCAAAAGAGAATGCACAGGAGAGTTTTCTCTCGAAAGATTATGTAAGAATACCACGTTATAAGGAAATACAGTGTTGCAGATTAAAGACAAAGACGTACGTATTGGAAACACTTAAACTTTACGAGAAGAAATGACGCACTGAAGCCATCTGGTCCTATGCTTTTTTTGGTTGGAAGACTTTCTATGACTCCTTCTATTTCTTTAGGCATTATGGGACTGTTTAGATGGTCTAGTTGGTCCTGATTTAGTTTTGGTATTTGGTATCTGTCAAGGAAATTGTCCATTTCCTCCAGATTCTCCAGTTGTGTTGAGTACAGGCTCTTGTAGTAGGATCTGATGATTTTTTGGATTTCTTCAGTTTCCGTTGTTATATCTCCCTTTTCATTTCTAAGTTTGTTAATTTGGATACTTTCTCTGTGCCCTTTGGTCAGTCTGGCTAAGGGTTTATCTATCTTGTTGATTTTCTCAAAGAACCAGCTCCTGGTTTTGTTGATTTTTTGTATGGTTCTCTTTGTTTCTACTTGATTGATTTCGGCCCTGAGTTTGATGATTTCCTGCCTTCTACTCCTCCTGGGTGAAATAGCTTCTTTTTGTTCCAGGGCTTTCAGGTGTGTCATTAAGCTGGTAATGTATGCTCTCTCCATTTTCTTTTTGGAGGCACTCAGGGCTATGAACTTTCCTCTTAGCACTGCTTTCATTGTGTCCCATAGATTTGGGTATGCTGTGTCTTCATTTTCATTGTGTTCTAAAAAGTCTTTAATTTCTTTCTTTATTTCTTCCTTGACCAAGGTATCATTGAGTAGACCAATTTCCCTTATGAACATCGATGCAAAAATACTCAATAAAATTCTTGCCAACTGATTCCAAGAACACATCAAAACGATCATCCACCATGATCAAGTAGGCTTTATCCCAGGAATGCAGGGTTGGTTCAATATACGGAAATCCATCAATACAATCCACTACATAAACAAACTCAAAGAACAAAACCACATGGTCATTTCATTGGATGCTGAAAAAGCATTTGACAAAATTCAGCATCCTTTCATGCTTAAAGTCTTGGAGAGAACAGGATTCAAGGCCCATACCTAAACATAGTAAAAGCAATATACAGCAAACCGGTAGCCAGCATCAAACTAAATGGAGAGAAACTTGAAGCAATCCCACTGAAATCAGGGACCAGACAAGGCTGCCCCCTTTCTCCTTATCTTTTCAATATTGTACTTGAGGTACTAGCTCGGGCAATTCGACAACATAAGGAGGTCAAAGGGATACAAATTGGAAAGGAAGAAGTCAAACTATCATTATATTCAGACGACTTGATCGTCTACCTAAGTGACCCAAAAAACTCCACTAGAGAGCTCCTACAGCTGATAAACAACTTCAGCAAAGTGGCAGGTTATAAAATCAACTCAAGCAAATCAGTGGCCTTCCTATACTCAAAGGATAAGCAGGCTGAGAAAGAAATTAGGGAAATGACCCCCTTCACAATAGCCACAAACAGTATAAAGTATCTTGGGGTGACTCTTACCAAACATGTGAAAGATCTGTATGACAAGAACTTCAAGACTCTGAAGAAGGAAATGGAAGAAGACCTCAAAAAATGGGAAAACCTCCCATGCTCATGGATCGGTAGAATCAATATAGTTAAAATGGCCATTTTGCCAAAAGCAATATACAGATTCAATGCAATACCCATCAAAATCCCAACTCAATTCTTCACAGAGTTAGAAAGAGCAATTATCAAATTCATCTGGAACAACAAAAAACCCAGGATAGCTAAAACTATTCTCAGCAACAAAAGAAAATCTGGGGGAATCAGTATCCCTGACCTCAAGCAATACTACAGAGCAATAGTGTTAAAAACTGCATGGTATTGGTACAGTGACAGGCAGGAGAATCAATGGAACAGGATTGAAGATCCAGAAATGAACCCACACACCTATGGCCACTTGATCCATCCTTGTCTCCTTGTACTAAGCTCAAATCCAAATGGATCAAGGACCTCCACATAAAGCTAGACACTCTGAAGCTAATAGAAAAGAAACTGGGGAAGACCCTTGAGGACATCGGTACAGGGAGAAAGTTTCTGAACAGAACACCAATAGCGTATGCTCTAAGAGCAAGAATTGACAAATGGGACCTCATAAAATTACAAAGTTTCTGTATGTAAGGCAAAGGACACCATCAAGAGGACAAATCGGCAACCAACACATTGGGAAAAGATCTTCACCAATCTTACATCAGATAGAGGGCTAATATCCAATATATATAAAGAACTCAAGAACTTAGACTCCAGAAAACCAAACAACCCTATTAAAAAATGGGGTACAGAGTTAAACAAAGAATTCTCACCTGAAGAACTTCTGATGGCGGAGAAGCATCTTAAAAAATGCTCAACTTCATTAGTCATTAGGGAAATGCAAATCAAAACCACCCTACGATTTCATCTTACACCAGTCAGAATGGCTAAGATTAAAAATTCAGGAGACAGCAGGTGTTGGAGAAGGTGTGGAGAAAGAAGAACACTCCTCCACTTCTGGTGGGGCTGCAAATTGGTACAACCACTCTGGAAATCAGTCTGGCGGTTCCACCGAAAACTGGGCACCTCACTTCCAGAAGATCCTGCTATACCACTCCTGGGCATATACCCAGAAGACTCCCCTCCATGTAATAAAGATACATGCTCTACTATGTTCATAGCAGCCCTATTTATAATTGCCAAATGCTGGAAAGAACCCAGGTATCCCTCAACAGAAGAGTGGATGCAAAAAATGTTGTATATCTACACAATGGAGTACTATACAGCCATTAGAAACAATGAATTCATGAAATTCTTAGGCAAATGGATGGAGCTAGAGAACCTCATACTAAGTGAGGTAACCCAGACTCAAAAGGTGAATCATGGTATGCACTCATTAATAAGTGGATATTAACCTAGAAAACAGGAATACCCAAAACATAATCCACACATCGAATGAGGTACAAGAATAAAGGAGGAGTGGCCCCTGGTTCTGGAAAGACTCAGTAAAACAGTATTCGGCAAAACCAGAACAGGGAAGTGGGAAGGGGTGGGTGGGAGGAAAGGGGAACAAAAGGGGGCTCACGGGACTTTCAGGGAGTGGGGGGGGGCTAGAAAAGGGGAAATCATTTGAAATGTAAATAAATTATATCGAATAAAAAAAATTAAAAAAAAAAGAATTAACGTATCGTAAAAAATTAGCTTGTATTTCCTAAACAACATGCTATACCTCAAAAGGATTTGGTGTGGCGTGTACGTCTAAACGTGTAGCCTCAAAAGAGAACCCACAGGAGAATTTTCTTTCTTCAAAATTTGTCAGAATACCACGTTTTAAGGAAATCTCGCATCGTGCGAAATTATCTTGTTTTCCCTAAACAACACGTTGTAACTCGAAAAGCTTTGGTGTTGCGTGTATGTCTAAGCGTGTAGCTTCAAAAGAGAACGCACAGGAGAGTTTTCTCTCGAAAGAATATGTAAGAATACCACGTTATAAGGAAATACAGTGTTGCAGAGTAAAGACAAAGACATACGTATTGGAAATACTTAAACTTTAGGAGAAGAAATAACGCATTGTACAAAATTAGCTTGCATTTCCTAAACAACACGTTGTACCTCGAAAAGCTTTGGTGTTGCGTGTATGTCTAAGCATGCAGCATCAAAAGAGAACGCATAGGAGTGTTTTCTCTCGAAAGAATATGTAAGAATACCACGTTATAAGGAAATAGAGTGTTGCAGAGTAAAGACAAAGACGTACGAATTAGAAATACTTAAAATTTACGAGAAGAAGTTATGTATCGTGCAAAATTATATTGTTTTTCCTAAAGAACACGTTGTAACTAGAAAAGATTTGGTGGTGCGTGTATGTCTAAATGTGTAGCCTCCACAGAGAACCTACAGGAGAATTTTCTCTCGAAAAAATATGTCAGAAATCCACGTATTAAGGAAATACCGCATCATGCGAAATTATCTTGTTTTTCCTAAACAACACGTTGTAACTCGAAAAGCTTTGGTGTTGGATGTATGTCTAAGCATGTAGCTTCAAAAGAGAATGCACAGGAGAGATTTCTCTCGAAAGAATATGTAAGAATACCACGTTATAAGGAAATACAGTGTTGCAGAGTAAAGACAAATACGTACATATAAGAAATACTTAAACATTACTAGAAGAAATAACGCGTCGTGCAAAATTATATTGATTTCCTAAACAACACGTTGTAACTCGAAAAGATATGGTGTTGCATGTATGACTAAGCGTGCAGCCTCAAAAGTGAATGCACAGGAGAGTTTTCTCTCGAAAAAATATGTCAGAATACCACGTTTTAAGGAAATCCAGCATCCTGTGAAATTATCTTGTTTTTCCTAAACAACATGTTTTAACTCGAAAAGCTTTGGTGTTTCGTGTATGTCTAAATGTGTAGCCTCAAAATAGAACGCACAGGAAAGTTTTCTCTCGAAAGAATATGTAAGAATACCACGTTATAAGGAAATACAGTGTTGCAGAGTAAGGACAAATACGTACGTATTAGAAATACTTAAACTTTACGAGAAGAAATAACTCATCATGTGAAATTATCTTGTTTTTCCTAAACAAAACGTTGTAACTCGAAAAGCTTTGGTGTTGCGTGTATGTCTAAGTGTGTAGCCTCAAAAGAGAACCCACAGGAGAATTTTCTTTCAAATATATGTCAGAATTCCACGTGTTAAGGAAATACCACATCATGCGAAATTATCTTGTTTTTTCCTAAACAACATGTAACTCGAAAAGCTTTGGTGTTGCGCTTATGTCTAAGCTTGTAGCCTCAAAAAAGAACGCACAGGAGAGATTTCTCTCAAAAGAATATGTAAGAATACCACGTTATAAGGAAATACAGTGTTGCAGAATAAAGACAAACACGTACTTATTAGAAATACTTAAACTTTTCTAGAAGAAATAATGCGTCGTGCAAAATTATCTTGTTTTTCCTAAACAACACGTTGTAACTCGAAAGATATTTTGTTGCATGTATGACTAAGCGTGCAGTCTCAAAAAAGAAAGCACAGGAGAGTTTTCTCTCGAAAAAATATGTCACAATACAACGTTTTAAGGAAATTCCGCATCATCAGAAATTATCTTGTTTTTCCTAAACAACATGTTTTTACTCAAAAAGCTTTGGTGTTGCCTGTATGTCTAAGCGTGTAGCCTCAAAAGCTAATGCACAGGAGAGTTTTCTCTACAAAGAATATATAAGAATACTACGTTTTTTAGGAAATACAGTGTTGCAGATTAAGGACAAATACGTACGTATTAGAAATACTTAAACTTTACGAGAAGAAATAAGGCATCATGCGAAATTATCTTGTTTTTTCTAAACAAAACGTTGTAACTCCCAAAGCTTTTGTGTTGCCTGTATGTCTAACTGTGTAGCCTCAAAAGGGAACGCACAGGAGAGTTTTCTCTCAAAAGAATATGTAAGAATACCATGTTATAAGGAAATACAGTGTTGCAGAGTAAAGACAAAGACGTATGTATTGGAAACAAATAAACTTTATGAGAAGAAATAATGCATCGTACAAAATTAGCTTGTATTTCCTAAACAACATGTTGCGGAGTAAAGACAAAGACGTACGTATTGGAAACACTTAAACTTTACGAGAAGAAATAACGCATCATACAAAATAAGATTGTATTTCCTAAACAACACGTTGTACCTTGAAAAGACTTGGTATGGCGAGTACGTCTAAATGTGTAGCCTCAAAAGAGAACCAACAGGAGAATTTTCTTTCGTCAAAATTTGTCAGGGTACCACGTTTTAAGGAAATCCCGCATCGTGTGAAATTATCTTGTTTTTTCTAAACAACACGTTGTAACTCGAAATGCTTTGGTGTTGCGTGAATGTCTAAGTTGTAGCCTCAAAATAGGATGCACAGGAGAGTTTTCTCTTGAAAGAATATGTAAGAATACCATGTTATAAGGAAATAGAGTGTTGCAGAGTAAAGACAAAGACGTACGTATTGGAAACACTTAAACTTTAAGAGAAGAAATAATTCATCGTACAAAATTAGCTTGTATTACCTAAACAACACGTTGTAACTCGAAAAGATTTGGTATGGCGTGTACGTCTAAAAGTGTAGCCTCAAAAGAGAACCCACAGGAAAATTTTCTTTCGTCAAAATTTGTCAGAATACCACGTTTTAAGGAAATCCCGCATCGTGCGAAATTATCTTGTTTTTCTTAAACAACACGTTGTAACTCGAAAAGCTTTGGTGTTGCGTGTATGTCTAAGCGTGTAGCCTCAAAAGAGAATGCACAGGAGAGTTTTCTCTCGAAAGAATATGTAAGAATACCACGTTATGAGGAAATACAGTGTTGCAGAGTAAAGACAAAGACGTACGAATTAGAAATACTTAAAATTTATGAGAAGAAGCTATGTATCGTGCAAAATTATCTTGTTTTTCCTAAACAACACGTTGTAACTAGAAAAGATTTGGTGGTGCATGTATGTCTAAATGTGTAGCCTCCAAAGAGAACCCAAGGAGAATTTTCTCTGGAAAAATATGTCAGAAATCCACGTTTTAAGGAAATTCTGCATCATGCGAAATTATCTTTTTTTTCCTAAACAACACGTTGTAACTCGAAAAGCTTTGGTGTTGGATGTTTGTCTAAGCATGTAGCCTCAAAAGAGAATGCACAGGAGAGATTTCTCTTGAAAGAATATGTAAGAATACTTCGTTATAAGGATATAAAGTGTTGCAGGGTAAAGACAAATACGTACATATTAGAAATACTTAAACATTACTAGAAGAAATAACGCGTTGTGCAAAATTATATTGTTTTTCCTAAACAACACGTTGTAACTTGAAAAGATATGGCGTTGCATGTATGACTAAGCATGCAGCCTCAAAAGAGAACGCACAGGAGAGTTTTCTCTCGAAAAAAATATGTCACAATACCACGTTTTTAGGAAATCACGCATCATGTGAAATTATCTTGTTTTTCCTAAACAACATGTTTTAACTCGAAAAGCTTTGGTGTTGCATGTATGTCTAAATGTGTAGCCTCAAAATAGAACGCACAGGAAAGTTTTCTCTCGAAAGAATATGTAAGAATACCACGTTATAAGGAAATACAGTGTTGCAGAGTAAGGACAAATAAGTACGTATTTGAAATACTTAAACTTTACGAGAAGAAATAACGCGTCATGCGAAATTATCTTGTTTTTCCTAAACAAAACGTTGTAACTCGAAAAGCTTTGGTGTTGCGTGTATGTCTAAGTGTGTAGCCTCAAAAGAGAACCCACAGGAGAATTTTCTCTCCAAAAAATATGTGAGAATACCACATTTTAAGGAAATCCCGCATCGTTCCAAATTGTCTTGTTTTTCCTAAACATCACGTTGTAACTCGAAAAGATTTGGTGTTGCGTGTATGTCTAAGCATGTAGCCTCAAAAGAGAATGCACAGGAGAGATTTTTCTCTAAAGAATATGTAAGAATACCACGTTATGAGGAAATACAGTGTTGCAGAGTAAAGACAAATACGTACATATTAGAAATACTTAAACTTTACTAGAAGAAATAACGCGTCGTGCAAAATTATCTTGTTTTTCCTAAACAACACGTTGTAACATGAAAGGATATGGTGTTACATGTATGACTAAGCGTGCAGCCTCAAAAGAGAACGCACAGGAGAGTTTTCTCTCGAAAAAATATGTCACAATACCACGTTTAAAGGAAATCCTGCATCGTGAGAAATTATCTTGTTTTCCTAAACAACATGTTTTAACTCGAAAAGCTTTGGTGTTGCGTGTATGTCTAAGTGTGTAGCCTCAAAAGAGAACACACAGGAAAGTTTTCTCTCGAAAGAATATGTAAGAATACCACGTTATAAGGAAATACAGTGTTGCAGAATAAGGACAAATACGTACGTATTAGAAATACTTAAACTTTACGAGAAGAAATAATGCATCATGCGAAATTATCTTGTTTTTCCTAAACAAAACGTTGTAACTCAAAAAGCTTTGGTGTTACGTGTATGTCTAAGTGTGTAGCCTCAAAAGAGAATCCACAGGAGAATTTTCTCTACAAAAAATATGTCAGAAATCCACGTTTTAAGGAAATCCCGCATCGTGCAAAATTATCTTGTTTTTCCTAAACAACACGTTGTGACTCGAAGAGCAGTGGTGTTGCGTGTATGTCTAGGCATGTAGCCTCAAAAGAGAACGTACAGGAGAGATTTCTCTCGAAAGAATATGTAAGAATTCCACGTTATAACGGAATACAGTGTTGCAGAGTAAAAACAAATACGTACGTATTAGAAACAATTAAAATTTGCGAGAAGAAGTAATGTATCGTGCAAAATTATCTTGTTTTTCCTAAACAACAGGATGTAACTAGAAATGATTTCGCGGTGCGTGTATGGCTAAATGTGTAGCCTCCAAAGAGAAACCACAGGAGAATTTTCTCTCGAAAAAATATGTCAGAAATCCACGTTTTAAGGAAATACTGCATCATGCGAAATTATCTTGTTTTTCCTAAACATCACGATGTAACTCGAAAAGCTTTGGTGTTGCATGTATGTGTAAGCATGTAGCCTCAAAAGAGAATGCACAGGAGAGATTTTTCTCGAAAGAATATGTAAGAATACCACGTTATAAAGAAATAGTGTTGCAGAGTAAAGACAAATGCATATGTATTAGAAATACTTAAACTTTACTAGAAGAAATAACGCATCATGCAAAATTATATTGTTTTTCCTAAACAACACGTTGTAACTCGAAAAGATATTGTGTTGCATGTATGTCTAAGCGTGCAGCCTCAAAAGAGAATGCACAGGAGAATTTTCTCTCGAAAAAATATGTCACAATACCACGTTTTAAGGAAATCCCGCATCGTGAGAATTTATCTTGTTTTTCCTAAACAACTTGTTTTAACTCGAAAAGCTTTGGTGTTGCGTGTATGTCTAAGGGTGTAGCCTCTAAAGGGAAGGCACAGGAGAGTTTTCTCTCCAAAGAATATGTAAGAATACCACGTTATAAGGAAATACGGTGTTGCAGAGTAAGGACAAATATGTACGTATTAGAAATACTTAAACTTTACGAGAAGAAATAACGCATCATGCGTAATTATCTTGTTTTTCCTAAACAAAACTTTGTAACTCGCAAAGCTTTGGTGTTGCATGTATGTCTAAGCGTGTAGCCTCAAAAGAGAATGCACAGGAGAGTTTTCTCCAAAAAAATATGTCAGAATACCACGTTTTAAGGAAATCCATCATTGTGCGAAATTATCTTTTTTTTCCTAAACAACACGTTTTAACACGAAAAGCTTTGTGTTGAGTGTATGTTTAAGTGTGTAGCCTCAGAAGAGAACGCACAGGAGAGTTTTCTATCGAAACAATATGTCAGAATACCATGTCACAAGGAAATACAGTGTTGCAGAGTAAAGACAAATACGTATGTATTAGAAATAGTTAAAGTTTACGAGAAGAAATAACGCTCCGTACCGAATTATTTTGTATTCCCTAAACAACAAGATGAAATTCGAAAAGATTTGGAGTTGCGTGTATGTCTAAGCTTGTAGCAGCAAAAGAGAATGCACAGGAGAGTTTTCTCTCGAAAAAAATATGTCAGAATACCATGTTTTAAGGAAATCCTGCATCTTGCGAAATTATCTTGTTTTTCCTTAACAACATGTTGTAACTCGAAAAGCTTTGGTGTTGCGTGTATGTCTAAGCATGCAGCCTCAAAAGAGAATGCACAAGAGAGTTTTCTCTCGAAAGAATATGTAAGAATACCACGTTATAAGGAAATACAGTTTTGCAGAGTAAAGAGAAAGATGTACATATTGGAAATACTTAATCTTTACTAGAAGAAATAACACGTCGTATAATATTAGCTTGTATTTCCTAAACAACATGTTGTACCTCGAAAAGATGTGGTGTGGCGTGTACGGCTAAACGTGTAGCCTCAAAAGAGAACCCATAGGAGGATTTTCTTTCGTCAAAATTTTTCAGAATACCACGTTTTAAGGAAATCCCGCATCATGCGAAATTATCTTGTTTTTCCTAAACAACACGTTGTAACTCGAAAAGACTTGGTGTTGTGTGTATGACTAAGCGAGTAGCCTCCAAAGAGAATGCACAGGAGAGTTTTCTATCGAAAAAAATATGTCAGAATACCACGTTTTAAGGAAATCCCGCATCGTGCAAAATTTCCTAAACAACACGTTTTAACTCGAAAAGCTTTGGTGTTGCGTGTATGTCTAAGCAGGTAGCATCAAAAGAGAACGCACAGGAGAGTTTTCTCTCGAAGGAATATGTAAGAATACCACGTTATAAGGAAATACAGTGTTGCAGAGTAAAGACAAAGTCGTACGTATTGGAAACACTTAAACTTTACGAGAAGAAATAACGCATTATACAAAATTAGCTTGTATTTCCTAAACAACATGTTGTACCTCGAAAAGATTTGGTGTGACATGTACGTCTAAACATGTAGCCTCAAAAGAGAACCCACAGGAGAATTTTCTTTCGTCAAAATTTGTCAGAATACCACGTTTTAAGGAAATCCTGCATGGTGCGAAATTATCTTGTTTTTCCTAAACAACACGTTGTAACTGGAAAAGGTTTGGTGTTGCCTGTATATCTAAGCGTGTAGCCTCAAAAGAAAACATACAGGAGAGTTTTCTCTCGAAAGAATATGTAAGAATACCACGTTACAAGGAAATATAGTGTTGCAGAGTAAAGACAAAGACGTACTTATGGGAAACACTTAAACTTTACGAGAAGAAATAACGCATCGTATAAAATTAGCTTGTATTTCCTAAACAACACGTTGTACCTCGAAAGGATTTGGTGTGCCGTGTATGTCTAAGCATGTAGCCTCAAAAGAGAACCCACAGGAGAATTTTCTTTCGTCAAAATTTGTCAGAATGCCACTTTTTAAGGAAATCCCGCATAGTGCGAAATTATCTTGTTTTTCCTAAACAACACGTTGTAACTCGAAAAGCTTTGGTATTGCGTGTATGTGTAAGCGTGTAGCCTCAAAAGAGAATGCACAGGAGAGTTTTCTCTCAAAAAATATGTAAGAATACCACGTTATAAGGAAATACAGTGTTGCAGAGTAAAGACAAAGACGTACGTATTGGAAACACTTAAACTTTACGAGAAGAAATAACGCATCGTACAAAATTAGCTTGTATTTCCTAAACAACACGTTGTACCTCGAAAAGATTTGGTGTGACATGTACGTCTAAACGTGTAGCCTCAAAAGAGAACCCACAGGAGAATTTTCTTTCGTCAAAATTTGTCAGAATACCACGTTTTAAGGAAATCCCGCATCGTGAGAAATTATCTTATTTTTCCTAAACAACATGTTTTAACTCGAAAAGCTTTGGTGTTGCGTGTATGTCTAAGCATGTAGCATCAAAAGAGAATGCACAGGAGAGTTTTCTCACGAAAGAACATGTAAGAATACCACGTTATAAGGAAATACAGTGTTGCAGAGTAAGGACAAATACGTACTTATTAGAAATACTTAAACTTTACGAGAAGAAATAACTCATCATGCGAAATTATCTTGTTTTTCCTAAACAAAACGTTGTAACTCCAAAAGATATGGTGGTGCATGTATGACTAAGTGTGCAGGCTCAAAAGAGAACGCACAGGAGCGTTTTCTCTCGAAAAAATATGTCGGAATACCACGTTTTAAGGAAATCCCGCATCATGTGAAATTATCTTGTTTTTCCTAAACAACATGTTTTAACTCGAAAAGCTTTGGTGTTGCGTGTATGTCTAAGTGTGTAGCCTCAAAAGAAAATGCACAGGAAAGTTTTCTCTCGAAAGAATATGTAAGAATACCATGTTATAAGGAAATACAGTGTTGCAGAGTAAGGACAAATACATATGTATTAGAAATACTTAAACTTTACGAGAAGAAGTTATGCATCATGCGAAATTATCTTGTTTTTCCTAAACAAAATGTTGTAACTCGAAAAGCTATGGTGTTGCATGTATGTCTAAGTGTGTAGCCTCAATAGAGAACCCACAGGAGAATTTTCTCTAGAAAAAATATGTCAGGATACCACGTTTTAAGGAAATCCCGCATCGTGCGAAATTATCTTGTTTTTCCTAAACATCACGTTGTAACTCGAAGAGCTTTGGTGTTGAATGTATGTCTAAGCTTGTAGCCTTAAAAGAGAATGCACAGGAGAGTTTTCTCTTGAAAAAATATGTCAGAATACTACATTTTATGGAAATCCCGCATCATGCGAAATTATCTTGTTTTTCCTAAACATCACGTTGTAACTCGAAGAGCTTTGGTGTTGCGTGTATGTGTAAGCATGTAGCCTCAAAAGAGAATGCACAGGAGAGATTTCTCTCGAAAGAATATGTAAGAATACCACGTTATGAGGAAATACAGTGTTGCAGAGTAAAGACAAAGACGTACGTATTGGAAACACTTAAACTTACGAGAAGAAATAATGCATCGTGCAAAATTAGCTTGTATTTTCTAAACAACACGTTGTACCTCGAAAAGATTTGGTGTTGTGTGTATGACTAAGCGAATAGCCTCCAAAGAGAATGCACAGGAGAGTTTTCTCTCGAAAAAATATGTCAGAATACCACGTTTTAAGGAAATCCCGCATCGTGCGAAATTATCTTGTTTTTCCTAAACAACACGTTTTAACTCGAAAAGCTTTGGTGTTGCGTGTATGTCTAAGCGTGTAGCCTCAAAAGAGAACAAACAGGATAGTTTTCCCTCGAAAGAATATGTAAGAATACCACGTTACAAGGAAATATAGTGTTGCAGAGTACATAAAGTTTAAGTATTTCCAATATGTATGTATTTCTCTTTAATATGCTACTCTGTATTTCCTTATTACATGGTATTCTTACATATTCTTTCAAGTGAAAACTCTCCTGTGCATTCTCTCTTGAGGCTACACGCATAGACATACACACACACCAAAGCTTTTCGAGTTAAAATATGTTGTTGAGGAAAAACAAGATAGTTTCTCACGATGCATGATTTCCTTAAAACGTGGTATTCTGACATATTTTTTTTGAGAGAAAACTCTCCTGTGCATTCTCCTTTGAGGCTACACGCTTAGACATACACGCTACACCAAATCATTTCGTGTTACAACGTGTTGTTTAGGAAATACAAGATAATTTTGTATGATGCATTATTTCTTCTCAAAAAGTTTAAGTATTTCTAATACATACATAGTTGTCTTTACTCTGCAACACTGTATTTCCTTATAACGTGGTATACTTACATAATCTATAGAGAGAAAACTCTCCTGTGCATTCTCTTTTGAGGCTACACACTTAGACATACACATAACACCAAAGCTGTTCGAGTTAAAACATGTTGTTTAGGAAAAACAAGATAATTTCGCACGATGTGGGATTTCTTTAAAACGTGGTATTCTGACATATTTTTTTGAGAGAAAATTCTCCTGTGCATTCACTTTTGAGGCTACACACTAAGATATACACGTAACACCAAAGCTTTTTGAGTTAAAACTTGTTGTTTAGGAAAAACAACATAATTTAGCACGATGCGGGTTTTCCTTAAAATGTGGTATTCTGACATATTTTTTCGAGAGAAAATTCTCCTGTGGGTTCTCTTTTGAGGATACACGTTTAGACATACACGCAACAACAAATCTTTCTGAGTTACAACGTGTTGTTTAGGAAATACAAGATAATTTTGTACTGTGCGTTATTTCTTCTCGTAAAATTTAAGTATTTCTAATATTTACGTATTTGTCTTTACTCTGCAACACTGTATTTCCTTGTAATGAGGTATTTTTAAACGTGGTATTCTGACATACTTTTACGAGAGAAAATTCTCCTGTGCATTCTATTTTGAGGCTACACACTTAGACATACACGCAACACCAAATCTTTTTGAGCTACAACGTGTTGTTTAGGAAATACAAGATAATTTTGTACGATGCGTTATTTCTTCAAGTAAAGTTTAAGTATTTCTAATACATACATAGTTGTCTTTACTCTGCAACACTGTATTTGCTTATAACGTGGTATTCTTACATATTCTTTCGAGAGAAAACTCTCCAGTGCATTCTCTTTTGAGGCTACACGCTTAGACATACACGCAATACCAAAGCATTTCGAGTTACTACGTGTTTTTAGAAAAACAAGATAATTTTGCACGATGCGGGATTTCCTTAAAACATGGTATTCTGACATATTTTTTTTCGAGAGAAAGCTCTCCTGTCCATTCTCTTTTGAGGCTACAAGCTTAGACATACACGCAATACCAAATCTTTTCACGTTACAACCTGTTGTTTAGGAAATACAAGATAATTTTGCACGATGCGTTATTTCTTCTCTTAAAGTTTAAGTATTTCCAATACGTACGTATTTGTCTTTACACTGCAACACTGTATTTCCTTATAACGTGGTATTCTTACATATTCTTTCGAGAGAAAATTCTCCTGTGCGTTCTCTTTTGAGGCTGCACGCTTAGACATACACGCAACACCAAAGCTTTTCGAGTTACAACGTGTTGTTAAGGAAAAACAAGATAATTTCGCAAGATGCGAGATTTCCTTAAAACGTGGTCTTCTGACATGTTTTTTCGAGAGAAAACTCTCCTGTGCATTCTCTTTTGCGGCTACAAGCTTAGACACACACACAACTCCAAATCTTTTCGAATTTCAACTTGTTGTTTAGGAAATACAAGATAATTTTGTATGGAGCGTTATTTCTTCTCGTAAACTTTAACTATTTCTAATACGTACGTATTTGTCTTTACTCTGCAACACTCTATTTCCTTGTAACATGGTATTCTGACATATTGTTTTGAGAGAAAACTCTCCTGTGCATTCTCTTCTGAGGCTACACACTTAGACATCCACGCAACACAAAGCTTTTCGAGTTAAAACATGTTGTTTAGGAAAAACAAGATTATTTCCCACAATGTTGGATTTCCTTAAAATGTGGTATTCTGACATATTTTTTCGAGAGAAAATTCTCCAGTGCATTCTCTTTTGAGGCTACACGCTTAGTCATACATGCAACAGCAAATCTTTTCGAGTTACAAGGTGTTGTTTAGGAAAAACAAGATAATTTTGCGGGATGCCTTATTTCTTCTCGTAAAGTTTAAGTATTTCCAATATGTACGTAGTTTCTTTACTCTGCAACACTGTATTTCATTAAAACGTGGTATTCTTACATATTCTTTCGATAGAAAATTCTCTTGTGCATTCTCTTTTGAGGCTGCACGCTTAGTCATACACGCAACACCAAATCTTTTCGAGTTACAACGTGTTGTTTAGGAAATACAAGATAATTTTTTATGATGTGTTATTTCTTCTCGTTAAGTTTAAGTATTTCGAATCCGTACCTATTTGTCTTTACTCTGCAACACTGTATCCTTATGACATGCTATTCTTACATATTCTTTCGAGAGAAAACTCTCCTGTGCATTCTCTTTTGAGGCTACATGCTTAAACATACACGCAATACCAAAGCTTTTCAAGTTACAACGTGTTGTTTAGGAAAAACAAGATAATTTCGCATGATGCGGTATTTCCTTAAAACGTGGTATTCTGACATATTTTTTCGAGAGAAAATTCTCCTGAGGGTCCTCTTTTGAGGCTACACATTTAGACATACACACAGCACCATATCTTTTCGAGTTACAACGTGTTCTTTATGAAATACAATATAATTTTGTGCGATGCGTTATTTCTTCTCATAAAGTGTAAGTATTTCTAATACGTACATATTTGTCTTTACTCTGCAACACTGTATTTCCTCGTAACGGGGTATTCTTTCATATTCTTTCGAATGAAAACTTTCCTGTGCGTTCTCTTCTGAGGCTACACACTTAGACATATAGGCAACACCAAAGCTTTTCGATTTAAAACTTGTTGTTTAGGAAAAAACATGTTAATTTCGCACGATGCGGGATTTCCTTAAAATGTGGTATTCTGACGCATTCATTCGAGAGAAAACTCTCCTGTGCACTCTCTTTTGAGGCTACACACGTAGTCATACACGCAACACCAAAGCTTTTCGAATACAATGTGTTGTTTAGGAAAAGCAAGATAATTTGGCAGGATGCCTTATTTCTTCTCGTAAAGTTTAAGTATTTCTAATACGTATATATTTGTCTTTACTCTGCAACACTGTATTTCCTTGCAACGAGGTATTCTTACATATTCTTTTGAGGGAAAACTCTCCTGTGCGTTCTCTTCTGGGGCTACACACTTAGACATTCATGCCACACCAAAGCTTTTCGAGTTAAAACTGGTTGTTTAGGTAAAAACAAGATAATTACGCATGATGCGTGATTTCCTTAAAACGTGGTGTTCTGACATATTCATTCGTGAGAAAACTCTCCTGGGCATTGTCTTTTGAGGCTACATGCTTAGTCATACACGCAACACCAAATCTTTTCGAGTTACCACATGCTGTTTAGTAAAAACAAGATAATTTTGCTTGATGCATTATTTCTTCTCGTAAAGTTTAAGTATTTCTAATACGTACGTATTTGTCTTTACTCTGCAACATTGTATTCTGCTATAACGTGGAATTCTTACATATTCTTTCGAGATAAAACTCTCCTGTGCGTTCTCTTTTGTAGTTACATGCTTAGACATACACGCAATACCAAATCTTTACGAATTTCAACTTGGTGTTTAGGAAATACAAGATAATTTTGTACGGAGCGTTATTTCTTCTCGTAAAGTTTAAGTATTTCTAATATATACGTATATTTCTTTACTCTGCAACACTGTATTTCCTTGTAACGTGGTCTTCTGAAATATTCTTTCGAGAGAAAACACTCCTGTGCATTCTCTTCTGAGGCTACACACTTAGGCATACACACAACACCAAAGCTTTTCGAGTTAAAACGTGTTGTTTAGGAAAAACAAGATAATATTGCACAATGCTGGATTTCCTTAAAACTTGGTATTCTGACATATTTTTTCGAGGGAAAAATCTCCTGTGCATTCTCTTTTGAGGCTACATGCTTAGTCATACACTCAACACCAAATCTTTTCGAGTTACAACGTGTTGTTTAGGAAATACAAGATAATTTTGCACGATGCGTTATTTCTTCTAGTAATTTTAAGTATTTCTAATATTTACATATTTGTCTTTACTCTGAAACACTGTATTTCCTTATAACGTGGTATTATTATATGTTTTTTCGAGAGAAAACTCTATTGTGCGTTCTCTTTTGCGGCTACAAGCTTAGACATACACGCAACACCAAAGTTTTTCGAGTTCCAACCTGTTGTTTAGGAAAAACAAAATAATTTAGCATGATGCAGGATTTCCTTAAAACGTGGTATTATGACGTATTTTTTCGAGAGAAAATTCTCCTGTGGGTTCTCTTTTGAGGCTACACGTTTAGACATACATACAACACCAATTCTGTTCAAGTTACAACGTGTTGTTTAGGAAATACAAGACAATTTTGCACGATGCGCTATTTCTTCTCTTAAATTTTAAGTATTTCTAATACGTACGTATTTGTCCTTACTCTGCAACACTGTATTTCCTTATAACGTGGTATTCTTACATATTCTTTCGAGAGAAAACTCTGCTGTGCATTCTCTTTTGAGGCTACACACTTAGACATACATGCAACACCAAAGCTTTACGAGTTAAAACAGGTTGCTTACGAAAAACAAGATAATTTCACATGATGCGGGATTTCCTTAAACGTGGTATTGTGACATATTTTTTCGAGAGAAAACTCTCCTGTGCGTTCTCTATTGATGCTGCACGCTTAGACATACACACAATACCAAAGTTTTATGAGTTCCAACGTGTTGTTTAGGAAAAGCTAGATAATTTTGCACGATGCTGGATTTCCTTAAAACGTGGTATTATGACATATTATTTCGAGAGAAAATTCTCCTGTGGATTCTCTTTTGAGGCTACACATTTAGACATACACGCAACACCAATTCTTTTCGAGTTACAACGTGTTGTTTAGGAAATACAAGATAATTTTGCACGATGCATTATTTCTTCTCGTAAATTTTAAGTATTTCAAATACGTACGTATTTGTCTTTACTCTGCAACACTGCATTTCTTTATAAAGTGTTATTCTTACATATTCTTTCGAGAAAAAACTCTCCTGTGCGTTCTCTTTTGAGGCTGCACGGTTAGAGATAAACGCAACACCAAAGCTTTTTGAGTTACAACAAGTTGTTTATGAAAAACAAGATAATTTCACATGATGCGGGATTTCCTTAAAACGTGGTATTCTGACATATTTTTTTTCGAGAGAATACTCTCCTGTGGGTTCTCTTTGCGGATACACGTTTAGACATACACGCAACAACAATTCTTTTCGTGTTACAACGTGTTGTTTAGGAAGTACAAGATAATTTTGTAGGATGCGCTATTTATTCTCATAAAGTTTAAGTATTTCTAATGTGTACGTATTTGTCTTTACTCCTCAACACAGTATTTTCTAGTAATGTGGTATTCTTATATTTTCTTTCCAGTGAAAACTCTCCTGTGCATTCTCTTTTGAGGCTACATGCTTAGACATACACGCAACACCAAAGCTTTTCGAGTTACAACATGTTGTGTAGGAAAAACAACATAATTTCCCACGATGCTGGATTTCCTTAAAACATGGTATTCTGACATATTTTTTGAGAGAAACTTTACTGTGCATTCTCTTTTGAGGCTACACACTTAGTCATACACTGAACACAAAATCTTTTCGAGTTACAACGTGTTGTTTAGGAAAAACAAGATAATTTTGCATGGTGAGTTTTTTCTTCTCGTAAAGTTTAAGTATTTCTAATACGTACATATTTGTCTTTAACCTGCAACACTGCATTTCCTTATAACGTGGTATTCTAACATATTCTTTCGAGAGAAAACTCTCCTTGCATTCTCTTTTGAGGCTACATGCTTAGACATACACGCAACACTAATTCTTTTCGAGCTACAACATGTTGTTTAGAAAAAACAAGATAAATTCTCACAATGCTGGATTTACTAAAACGTGGTATTCTGACATATTTTTTCGAGAGAAAACTCTCTAGTGCGTTCTATTTTGAGGCTACATGCTTAGTCATACACTCAACACCAAATCTTTACGAGTTACAACATGTTGTTTAGGAAAAACAAGATAATTTTGCATGATGCGTTATTTCTTCTCATAAAGTTTAAGTATTTCTAATACGTACATGTTTGTCTTTACTCAGCAACACTGTATTACGTTATAACTTGGATTTCTTACATATTCTTTCGAGAGAAAACTCTCCTGTGCGTTCTCGTTTGAGGCTACATGCTTACACATAAAGACAACACCAAAGCTTATCGAGTTACAACGTGTTGTTTAGTAAAAACAAGATAATATCGCATGATGCGGTATTTCCCTAAAACGTGGTATTCTGACATATTTTTTCGAGAGAAAACTCTCCTGTGCATTCTCTTTTGAGGCTACAAGCTTAGACATACACGCAACACCAAATCTTTTTGAGTTACAACGTGCTGTTTAGGAAAAACAAGATAATTTTGCATGATGCGTTATTCTCATAAAGTTTAAGTGTTTGTAATATGTACGTATTTGTCTTTAATCTGCAAAACTGTATTTCCTTGTTTCGTGGTATTCTTACATATTCTTGCGAGAGAAAACTCTCCTATGCATTCTCTTTTGTGGCTACACGCTTAGACATACATGCAACACCAAAACTTTTTTGAGTTACAACATGTTGTTTAGGAAAAACTAGATAATTTCTCACGATGTGGGATTTCCTTAAAACGTGGTATTCTGACATATTTTTGAGAGAAAACTCTCCTGTGCGTTCTCTTTTGAGGCTACAAGCTTAGACATACACGCAACACCAAATCCTTTTAAGTTACAACGTGTTGTTTAGGAAAAACAAGATAATTTTGCATGATGCGTTATTCTCATAAAGTTTAAGTGTTTGTAATATGTACGTATTTGTCTTTACTCTTCAAAACTGTATTTCCTTGTTTCGTGGTATTCTTACATATTCTTGCAAGAGAAAACTCTCCTATGCATTCTCTTTTGTGGCTACATGCTTAGACATACATGCAACACCAAAGCTTTTCGAGGTACAACATGTTGTTTAGGATAAACTAGATAATTTCTCACAATGCGGGATTTCCTTAAAACGTGGTATTCTGACGTATTTTTTCGAGAGAAAACTCTCTTGTGCGTTCTCTTTTGAGGCTACAAGCTTAGACATACACGCAACACAAAATCTTTTCGAGTTACAACGTGTTGTTTAGGAAAAACAAGATAATTTTGCATGATGCGTTATTTCTTCTTGTAAGGTTTAAGTTTTTCTAATAAGTATGTATTTGTCTTTACTCTGCAACACTGTATTTCCTTATAATGTGGTATTCTTACATATTCTTTCTAGAGAAAACTCTCCTGTGCGTTCTCTTTTGAGGCTACACGCTTAGGCATACACGCAACACCAAAGCTTTTCGAGTTACAATGTGTTCTTTAAGAAAAACAAGATAATTTCGAACGATGCGAGATTTCCTTAAAACGTGGTATTCTGACATAGATTTTTGAGAGAAAACTCTTCTTTGCATTCTCTTTTGAGGCTACAATCTTAGACATACACGTAACACAAAATTTTTTCGAGTTACAACGTGTTGTTTAGGAAAAACAAGATAAATTCACACGATGCAGTATTTCCTTAAAACGTGGTATTCTGACATATTTTTTCGAGAGAAATTTCTCCTGTGGGTTCTCTTTTGAGGCTACACGTTTAGACATACACACAACACCAAAGCTTTTCGAATTACAACCTGTTGTTTAGGAAATACTAGATAATTTTGTACGATGCATTATTTCTTCTCATAAAGTTTAAGCATTTCTAATTTGTACGTATTTGTCTTTACTCTGTAAAATTGTCTTTCCTTGTAACGTGGTATTCTTATATATTCTTGCGAGAGAAAACTTTCCTCTGCATTCTCTTTTAACGCTACACACTTAGACATACATGCAACACCAAAGCTTTTCGAGTTAAAAGATGTTGTTTAGGAAAAACAAGATAATTACGCACGATGCAGGGTTTCCTTAAAACGTGGCATTCTGACATATTTTTTCGAGAGAAAATACTCCTGTGGGTTCTCTTTTGAGGCTACACATTTAGACATACACCCAACACCAAATATTTTCGAGTTACAACGTGTTGTTTAGGAAATACAAGATAATTTTGTACCATGCGTTATTTCTTCTTGTAAAGTTTAAGTATTTCTAATACGTACGTATTTGTCTTTACTCTGCAACACTGTATTTCCTTATAACGTGGCATTCTTACATATTCTTTCAAGAGAAAACTCTCCTGTGCATTCTCTTTTGAGGCTACACGCTTAGACATACACGCAACACCAAAACTTTTCGAGTTACAACGTGTTGTTTAGGAAAAACAAGATAATTTCGCACAATGCGGAATTTCCATAAAACGTGGTATTCTGACATATTTTTTTCGAGATCAAACCCTCCTGTGCGTTCACTTTTGAGGCTAAAAGCTTAGACATACACGCAACACCAAATCTTTTTGAGTTACAACAGGATGTTTAGGAAAACCTAGATAGTTTTGCACGATGCGTTTTTTTTTTTTTTTCTTGTAAAGTTTAAGTATTTCCAATATGTACCTATTTGTCTTCATTCTGCAACACTGTATTTCCTTATACTGTGGTAGTCTTACATATTCTTTCGAGAGAAAACTCTCCTGTGCTTTCTCTTTTGAGGCTGCACGCTTAGACAAAAATGCAACACCAAAGCTTTTCGAGTTACAACAAGTTGTTTAGGAAAAACAAGATAATTTCGCACGATACGGGATTTTCTTAAAACATGCTATTCTGACTTTTTTTTCGATAGAAAACTCTCCGGTGCATTCTCTTTTGAGGCTAAATGCTTAGACATACACGCAATACCAAAGCTTTTCGAGTTACAACGTGTTGTTTAGGAAAAACAAGATAATTTCACATGATGCAGGATTTCTTTAAAACGTGGTATTCTGACATATTTTTTCAAGAGAAAATTCTCCTCTGGATTCGCTTTTGAGGCTACACATTTGCACATACACACAACACCAAATCCTTTCTAGTTACAACGTGTTGTTAAGGAAATACAAGATAATTTTTATGATGCATTATTTCTTCTCTTAAAGTTTATGTATTTCTAATACGTACGTATTTGTCTTTACTCAGCAACACTGTATTTCCTTATAACGTGGTATTCTTACATATTCCTTCGAGAGAAAACTCTCCTGTCTGTTCTCCTTTGAGGCAACACGCTTAGACATAGACGGAACACCAAAACTTTTCGAGTTAAAACATGTTTAGGAAAAACAAGATAATTTCACACGATGCGGGATTTCCTTAAAACTTGGTATTCTGACATCTTTTGTTTGAGTGAAAACTCTCCTGTGCGTTCTCGTTTGAGGCTACACGCTTAGACATACACGCAACACCAAATCTTTTCGAGTTACAACGTGTTGTTTAGGAAGTAAAAGATAAATTTGTACAATGCATTATTTCTTCTCGTAAACTTTAAGAATTTCCAATACATATGTATTTGTCTTTACTCTGCAACACTTTATTTCTTTATAAAGTGGTATTCTTACATATTCTTTCGAGAGAAAACTCTCCTGTGCGTTCTCTTTTCAGGCTGCATGCTTAGAAAAAAACGCAACACCAAAGCTTTTTGAGTTACAATGTGTTGTTTAGGAAAAACAAGATAACATTGCACTATACGGGATTTAATTAAAACATGGTATTCTGACATAGTTTTTCGAGAGTAAACTCTCCTAGGCATTCTCTTTTGAGGCTACACGCTTAGACATACACGCAACACCAAAGCTTTTCGAGTTAAAATGTGTTGTTTAGGAAAAACAAGATAATTTCTCACGATGCAGGATTTCTTTAAAACGTGGTATTCTGACATATTTTTCAGGAAAAAAATTCTCCTGTGCATTCCCTTTTGAGGCTACAAGCTTAGACATACACACAACACCAAATCTTTTCGAGTTACAACGTGTTGCTTAGGAAATACAAGATAATTTTGTACGATGCGTTATTTCTTCTCATAAAGTTTAAGTATTTCTAATACGTACATACTTGTCTTTACTCTGCAACACTGTATTTCCTTATAACGTGGTTTCTTACATATTCTTTCGAATGAATTCTCTCCTGTGCGTTCTCTTTTGAGGCTACACGCTTAGACATACACGAAACACCAAAGCTTTTCGAGTTACAACGTGTCGTTTAGGAAAAACAAGATAATTTCGCACGAAGCGGGATTTCCTAAAAAAGTGGTATTCTGACATATTTTTTGAGAGAAAACTCTCCTCTGCATTCTCTTTTGATGCTACACGCTTAGACATACACGCAACATCAAAGCTTTTCGAGTTACAATGTGTTGTTTAATAAAAACAAGATAATTTCCACGATGCGGCATTTCTTTAAAACGTTGTATTCTGACGTATTTTTTCGTGAGAAAACTCTCCTGTGCGTTCTCTTTTGAGGCTACACGTTTAGACATACACGCAACACAAAATCTTTTCGAGTTACAACGAGTTGTTTAGGAAATACAAGATAATTTTGTACGATGCGTTATTTCTTCTCATAAAGTTTAAGTATTTCTAATATGTACGTATTTGTCTTTACTCTGCAACACTGTATTTCCTTATAACGTGGTATTCTTACATATTCTTTCAAGAGAAAACTCTCCTGTGCGTTCTCTTTTGAGGCTACATGCTTAGACATACATGCAACCCCAAGTCTTTTCGACTTACAACGTGTTGTTTAGGAAAAACAAGATAATTTCGCACGATGCAGGATATCCTTACAACGTGGTATTCTGACATATTTTTTCGAGGGAAAATTCTTCTGTGGGTTATCATTTGAGGCAACACATTTAGACATACACAGAATACCTAATCTTTTCGAGTTACAACGTGTTGTTTAGGAAATACAAGATAATATTTTAGGATGCGTTATTTCTTCCTGTAAAGTTTAAGTATTTCTAATATGTACTCATTTGTCTTTACTCTGCAACACTGTATTTCCTTATAACGTGGTATTCTCACATATTCTTAAGAGAGAAAACTCTCCTGTGCGTTCTCTTTTGAGGCTACATGCTTAGACAGACACGCAACACCAAAGCTTTTCGAGTTACAACGTGTTGTTTAGGAAAAACTAGATAACTTTGCACGATGCGGGATTTCCTTAAAACGTGGTATTCTGACAAATTTTGACAAAAGAAAATTTTCCTGTGGGTTCTCTTTTGAGGCTACACGTTTAGACATACATGCCACAACAAATCTTTTCCAGTTACAATGTGTGGTTTAGAAAAAACAAGATAATTTTGCATGAAGCGTTATTTCTTCTCGTAAGTTTAAGTATTTCTAATATGTACGTATTTGTCTTTAATCTGAAAAACTGTTTTTCCTTGTAACGTGGTATTCTCACATATTCTTGGGAGAGAAAACTCTCCTGTGCATTCTCTTTTGAGTCTACACACTTAGACATACACGCAACACCAAAGCTTTTCGAGTTATACATGTTGTTTAGGAAAAACAAGATAATTTCGCACGATGCAGGATTTCCTTAAAACGTGGTATTCTGACATATCTTTTCGAGAGGAAACTCTCCTGTGCGTTCTGTTTTGAGGCTAAACGCTTAGACATAAAAGCCACAACAAATCATTTCGAGTTACAACGTGTTGTTTAGGAAATACAAGATAATTTTGTACGATGCATTATTTCTTCTCGTAAGTTTAAGTATTTCTAATATGTACGTATTTGTCTTTACTCTACAAAACTGTTTTTCCTTGTAACGTGGTATTCTTACATATTCTTGGGAGAGAAAAATCTCCTGGGAATTCTCTTTTGAGTCTACACACTTAGACATACACGCAACACCAAAGCTTTTTGAGTTAAAACATGTTGTTTAGGAAAAACAAGATAATTTCGCATGATGCAGGATTTCCTTAAAATGTGGTATTCTGACATATTTTTTTCGAGAGAAAACTCTCCTGTGCGATCTCCTTTGAGGCTACACACTTAGACATACACGAAACACCAAATCTTTTCGTGTTACAACGTGTTGTTTAGGAAAAACAAGATAATTTTGCAAGATGCATTTTTTCTTCTCCTAAAGATTAAGTATTTCCAATACGTACGTATTTGTCTTTACTCTGCAACACTGTATTTCCTTATAAAGTGGTTTTCTTACATATTCTTTCGACAGAAAACTGTCCTGTGCGTTCTCTTTTGAGGCTACACGCTTAGGCATACACGCTACACCAAAGCTTTTCAAGTTACAACCTGTTGTTTAAGAAAAACAAGATAATTTCGCACGATGTGGGATTTCCTTAAAACGTGTTATTCTGACATATTTTTTAGAGAGAAAAATCTCCTGTGTGTTCTCTATGGAGACTAAATGCTTAGACATACACGCAACACCAAATCTTTTCCAGTTACAAAGTGTTGTTTAGGAAATACAAGATAATTTTGTACGAAGTGTTATTTCTTCCCATAAAGTTTATGTATTTCTAATATGTACGTATTTGCCTCTACTCTGTGAAACTGTATTTCCTTGTAACGTGGTATTCTTACATATTCTTGCAAGAGAAACTCTCCTGTGCATTCTCTTTTGAGGCTACACGCTTAGGCATACAAACAACACCAAAGCTTTTCGAGTTACAACGGGTTGTTTAGGAAAAATAAGATAATTTTGCACGATGTGTTATTTCTTCTCCTTAAGTTTAAGTATTTCCAATACGTATGTAGTTGTCTTTCCTCTGCAACACTGTATTTCCTTATAATGTGGTTTTCTTACATATTCTTTCGACAGAAAACTGTCCTGTGCGTTCTCTTTTGAGTCTACATGCTTAGGCATACACGCTACACCAAAGCTTTTCAAGTTAAAACGTGTTGTTTAAGAAAAACAAGATAATTTCGCACTATGCGGGATTTCCTTAAAACGTGGTATTCTGACATATTTTTTTCGAGAGAAAACTCTCCTGTGTGTTCGCTTTTAAGGCTACATGCTTAGACATACACGCAACACCAAATCTTTTCAAGTTACAATGTGTTGTTTAGGAAATACAAGATAATTTTGTATGATGCGTTATTTCTTCTCGTAAAGTTTAAGTATTTCTAATACTTACGTATTTGTCTTTACTCTGCAATACTGTATTTCCTTGTAATGTGGTATTCTTACATAATCTTTCGAGAGAAAACTCTCCTGTGTGTTGTCCTTTGAGGCTACACGCTTAGACATACTCGCATCACAAAAGCTTTTCAAGTTACAACATGTTGTTTAGGAAAAAAAAAAGACAATTTCGCACGATGCGGGATTTCCTTAAAACGTTGTATTCTGACATATTTTTTCAAGAGAAAACTCTCCTGTGCCTTCTCTTTTGAGGCTACACGCTTAGCCATACACACCACACCAAATCTTTTCGAGTTACAACGTGTTATTTAGGAAATACAAGATAATTTTTACCATGCGTTATTTCTTCTCATAAAGTTTAAGTATTTCTAATATGTATGTATTTGTCTTTAATCTGCAAAACTGTATTTCCTTGTAACGTGGTATTCTTACATAATCTTGTGAGAGAAAACTCTGCTGTGCGTTCTCTTTTGAGTCTACACGCTTAGACATACACGCAACACCAAAGCTTTTCGAGTTACAACATGTTGTTTAAGAAAAACAAGATAATTTCGCATGACACAGGATTTCTTTAAAACGTGGTATTCTGACACATTTTTTTGAGAGAAAATTCTCCTGTGGGTTCACTTTTGAGGCAACACTTTTAGACATACACACAACACCAAATCTTTTCGAGTTAACACGTGTTGTTTAGGAAAAACAAGATAATTGTGCATGATGCGTTATTTCTTCTCATAAAGTTTAAATATTCCCAAAATGTATGTATTTGTCTTTACTCTGCAACACTATATTTCCTCATAACTTGGTATTCTTACATATTCTTTCGAGAGAAAACTTTCCTGTGCGTTCTCTTTTGAGGCAGCACGCTTAGAAAAAACACAACACCATAGCTTTTCGAGTTACAACAAGTTGTTTAAGAAAAACAAAATAATTTCGCACCATACGAGATTTTCTTAAAACGTGGTATTCTGACATATTTTTTCGATTGAAAACTGTCCTGTGCGTTCTCTTTTGAGGCTACACACTTAGACATACACACAACCCCAAAGCTTTTCGAGTTACAACGTTTTGTTTAGGAAAAACAAGATATTTTCGCATGATGCAGGATTTCCTTAAAACGTGGTATTCTGACATATTTTTTCGAGAGAAAATTCTCCTGTGGGTTCTCTTTTGAGGAAACACATTTAGACATACACACAACACCAAATCTTTTCGAGTTACAACGTGTTCTTTAGGAAATTCAAGATAATTTTTACGATGCGTTATTTCTTCCCGTAAAGTTTAAGTATTTCTAATACATAAGTATTTGTATGTACTCTGCAACACTGTATTTCCTTATAACATGGTATTCTTATATATCCTTTCGAGAGAATACTCTCCTGTGCGTTCTCTTTGGAGGCTACACGCTTAGACATACACACAACTCCAAATATTTTCGAATTACAACGTGTTGTTTAGGAAAAACAAGATAATTTCGAACTATGCGGGATTTCCTTAAAGCGTGGTATTCTGACATATTTTTTCGAGAGAAAACTCTCCTGTGCATTCTCTTTTGAGGCTACATGCTTAGACATACACGCCACACCAAATCTTTTCGAGTTACAATGTGTTGTTTAGGAAATACAAGATAATTTTGTATGATGCGTTATTTATTCTCGTAAAGTTTAAGTATTTCTAATATGTACATATTTGTCTTTACTCTGCAAAATTGTATGTCCTTGTAAAGTGGTATTCTTACATATTCTTGTGAGAGAAAACTCTGCTGTGCATTCTCTTTTTAGGCTACACACTTAAACGTACATGCGACACCAAAGCTTTTCGAGGTAAAACATGTTGTTTAGGAAAAACAACATAATTTCACACGATACAAGATTTCCTTAAAACGTGGTATTCTGAGAAAATTTTTGGAGAGAAAACTCTTCTGTCCATTCTCTTTTGAGGCTACACGCTGAGACATACAAGCAACACCAAAGCTTTTAGAGTTACAACATGTTGTTTAGGAAAAACAAGATAATTTCGCACGATGCAGGATTTCCTAAAAATGTGGTATTCTGACATTTTTTTCGAGAGAAAATTCTCCTGTGCATTCTCTTTTGAGGCTACACATTTAGACATACATGCAACACCAAATCTTTTCGAGTTACAACGTTTTGTTTAGGAAATACAAGATAATTTTGTACGATGCGTAATTTCTTCTCGTAAAGTTTAAGTATTTCTAATATGTATGTATTTGTCTTTACTCTGCAACACTGTATTTCATTGTAACGTGGTATTCTTACATATTCTTTTGAGAAAAAACTCTCCTGTGCATTCTCTTTTGAGGCTACACGCTTAGACATACACGAACCACAAAAGCTTTTTGAGTTAAAATATATTGTTAAGGAAAAACAAGATAATTTCGCATGATGCGGGATGTCCTTAAAACGTCGTATTCTGACATATTTTTTTGAGAGAAAACTCTCCTGTGCGTACTCTTTTGAGGCTACATGCTTAGACATACATGCAACACCAAATCTTTTCGAGTTACAATGTGTTGTTTAGGAAAAACAAGATAATTTTACAGGCTGCTTTATTTCTTCTCGTAAAGTTTAAGTATTTCTAATACGTAAGTATTTGTGTTTACTCTTGCAACACTGTATTTCCTTATAATGTGGTATTCTTACATATTCTTTCGAGAGAAAACTCTCCTGTGCGTTCTCTTTTGAGGCTGCACGCTTAAACAAAAACACAACACCAAAGCTTTTTGAGTTGCAACAAGTTGTTTAGGAAAAAAAAAAAGATAATTTTGCACGATGAAGGATTTCTTTAAAACGTGGAATTCTGACATATTTTTTCGAGAGAAAACTCTCCTATGCGTTCTCTTTTGAGGCTACACGCTGATACATACAAGTAACACCAAAGCTTATCGAGTTACAACGTGTTGTTTAGGAAAAATAAGATAATTTTGCACGATGCACGATTTCCTTAAAACGTGGTATTCTGACATATTTTTGGAGAGAAAATTCTCCTGTGGGATCTCTTTTGAGGCTACACGTTTAGACATACACGCAACACCAAATCTTTTCGAGTTACAACGTGCTGTTTAGAAAATACAAGATAATTTTGTACAATGCATTATTTCTTCTCATAAAGTTTAAGTATTTTTAATATGTATGTATTTGTCTTTTATCTTCAACACTGTATTTCCTTGTATTGAGGTATTCTTACATATTCTTTCGAATGAAAACTGTTCTGTGCGTTCTCTTTTGAGGCTACACGCTTAAACATACAGGCAACACCAAAGTTTTTCGAGTTAAAACTTGTTGTTTAGGAAAAACAAGATAATTTCGCACGATGCAGGATTTCCTAAAAACGTGCTATTCTGACTTATTTTTTCAAGAGAAAATTCTCCTGTGGGTTCTCTTTTGAGGCTACAAATTTAGACATACAGGCAAGACCAAAACTTTTCGAGTTACAATGTGTTGTTTAGGAAATACAAGATAATGTTGTAAGATGCGTTATTTCTTGTCATAAAGTTTAAGTATTTCTAATATGTATGTATTTGTCTTTACTCTGCAACACTGTATTTCCTTGTAACGTGGTATTCTTACATATTCTTTCGAGAGAAAACTCTCCTGTGCATTCTCTTTGAGGCTACACGCTTAGGCATACATGTAACACCAATGCTTTTCGAGTTAAAATATGTTGTTAAGGAAAAACAAGATAATTTCGCACGATGCCGGATGTCCTTAAAACGTGGTATTCTGACATATTTTTTTTGAGAGAAAACTCTCCTGTGCGTTCCCATTTGAGGCTACATGCTTAGACATACACGCAACACCAAATATTTCGAGTTACAACGTGTTGTTTAGGAAAAACAAGATAATTTTGCATAATGCTTTATTTCTTCTCATAAAGTTTAAGTATTTCTAATATGTAAGTATTTGTCTTTACTCTTGCAACACTGTATTTCCTTATAACGTGGTATTCTTACATATTCTTTGGAGAGAAAACTCTCCTGTGCATTCTCTTTTGAGGCTACATGCTTAGACATACACGTAACACCAAAGCTTTTCGAGTTACAACTGTTGTTTAGGAAAAACAAGATAATTTCGCACGTTGCGGGTTTTCCTCAATACATGGTATTCTGACATATTTTTTCGAGAGAAAACTCTCCTGTGTGTTCTCTTTTGAGGCTACACGCTTAGACATACACGCAACACCAAAGCTTTTCAAGTTACAACGTGTTGTTAAGGAAAAACAAGATAATTTCGCACGATGCAGGATTTCCTTAAAAGGTGGTATCCTGACATATTTTTTCGAGAGAAAATTCTCCTGTGGGTTCTCTTTTGGGGCTACATGTTTAGACATATACACAACACCAAATCCTTTTGAGTTCCAACGTGTTGCTTAGGAAATAATAGAAAATTTTTTATGATGCATTACTTCTTCTCGTAAAGTTTAAGTATTTGTAATATGTACATATTTATCTTTAATCTGCAACACTGTATTTCCTTATAACGTGGTAATCTTACATATTCTTTCAAGAGAAAACTCTCCTGTGCGTTCTCTTTTGAGGCTTCACGCGTAGAGATACACGCAACACCAAAGTTTTAGATTTGCAACATGTTGTTTAGGAAAAACAAGATAATTTCCATGATGCGGGATTTCCTTAAAACGTTTTATTCTGAAATATTTTTTCAAGAGAAAACTCTCCTGTGCGTTCTCTTTAGAGGCTACAAGCTTAGACATACACGCAACACCAAATTTTTTCGTGTTTCAACGTGTTGTTTAGGAAAAACAATATCAGTTTGCACGATGCCTTATTTCTTCTCGTAAAGTTTAAGTATTTCCAATACGTACGTATTTGTTTTTACTCTGCAACACTATATTTCCATATAACGTGGTATTCTTACATATTCTTTGGAGAGAAAACTCTCCTGTGCGTTCTCTTTTGTGGCTGCACGCTTAGACAAAAAGACAACACCACCGCTTTTCAAGTTACAACAAGTTATTTAGGGGAAACAAGATAATTTCTCACGATACGGGATTTTCTTAAAACGTGGTATTCTGACATATTTTTTAGAGAGAAAACTGTCCTGTGCATTCTCTTTTGAGGCTACACACTTAGACATACACGCAATACCAAAGATTTTCGAGTTACCATGTGTTGTTTAGGAAAAACAAGATATTTTCGCGCGATGCAGGATTGCCTTAAAACGTGGTATTCTGACATATTTTTTCAAGAGAAAATTCTCCTGTGGGTTCTCTTTTGAGGCTACATATTTACACATACACACAACACCAAATCTTTTCGAGTTACAACGTGTTCTTTAGGAAATACAAGATAATTTTTTACGATGCGTTATTTCTTCTCGTAAAGTTTAAGTATTTCTAATACCTAAGTATTTGCCTGTGCTCTGCAACACTGTATTTCCTTATAACGTGATATTCTTAAATATTCTTTCAAGAGAATACTCTCCTGTGTGTTCTCTTTTGAGGCTACACGCTTAGACATACACACAACTCCAAATATTTTCGAATTACAACTTGTTGTTTAGGAAAAACAAGATAATTTTGCACTATGCGGGATTTCCTTAAAACGTGGTATTCTGACATATTTTTTCGAGAGAAAACTCTCCTGTGCATTCGCTTTTGAGGCTACACGCTTAGACATACACGCCATAGCAAATCTTTTCGAGTTACAACGTGTTGTTTAGGAAATACAAGATAATTTTGTATGATGCATTTTTTCTTCTCGTAAAGATTAAGTATTTCTAATATGTACGTATTTGTCTTTACTCTGCAAAACTGTATTTCCTTGTAACGTGGTATTCTTACATATTCTTTGGAGAGAAAACTCTCCTGTGCATTCTCTTTTGAGGCTACACGCTTAGACATACACGCACCACCAAAGCTTTTCGAGTTATAATATGTTGTTAAGGAAAAACAAGATAATTTCGCACGATGCAGGATGTCCTTAAAACGTGGTATTCTGACATATTTTTTGAGAGAAAACTCTCCTGTGCGTACTCTTTTAAGGCTACATGCTTAGACATACATGCAACACCAAATCTGTTCGATTTACAGCGTGTTGTTTAGGAAAAACAAGATAATTTTACACGATGCTTTATTTCTTCCCTTAAAGTTTAAGTATTTCTAATACGTAAGTATTTGTCTTTACTCTTGCAACACTGTATTTCCTTATAATGTGGGATTCTTACATATTCTTTCGAGAGAAAACTCTCCTGTGCATTCTCTTTTGAGGCTGCACGCTTAGACAAAAATGCAACACCAAATCTTTTCGAGTTACAACAAGTTGTTTAGAAATAAAAAAAAAAGATAATTTCGCACGATGCATGATTTCCTTAAAATGTGGAATTCTGACATATTTTTTCGAGAGAAAACTCTCCTGTGCGTTCTCTTTTGAGGCTACATTCTGAGACATACAAGCACCACCAAAGCTTATCGAGTTACAACGTGTTGTTTAGGAAAAACAAGATAATTTTGCACGATGCAGAGTTTCCTTAAAAGGTGGTATTCTGACATATTTTTCAAGAGAAAATTCTCCTGTGGGTTCTCTTTTGAGGCTACACATTTAGACATACACGCAACACCAAATCTTTTCGAGTTACAATGTGCTGTTTAGGAAATACAAGATAATTTTGTACAATGCATTATTTCTTCTCATAAAGTTTAAGTATTTCTAATATGTACGTATTTGTCTTTAATCTGCAACACTGTATTTCCTTGTAATGATGTATTCTTTCATATTCTTTCCAATGAAAACTGTTCTGTGTGTTCTCTTTTGAGGCTACACGCTTAGACATACACGCAACACCAAAGCTTTTCGAGTTACAACGTGTTGTTTAGGAAAAACAAGATAATTTCGCACGATGCAGGATTTCCTAAAAACGTGGTATTCTGATATATTTTTTCGAGAGAAAATTCTCCTGTGGGTTCTCTTTTGAGGCTACACGTTTAGACATACACGCAACACCAAATCTTTTCGAGTTACAACGTGCTGTTTAGGAAATACAGGATAATTTTGTACAATGCATTATTTCTTCTCATAAAGTTTAAGTATTTCTAATAGGTACGTATTTGTCTTTTATCTGCAACACTGTATTTCCTTGTAATAATGTATTCTTACATATTCTTTCGAATGAAAACTGTCCTGTGCGTTCTCTTTTGAGGCTACACGCTTAGACATACACGCAACACCAAAGCTTTTCGAGTTACAACGTGTTGTTTAGGAAAAACAAGATAATTTCGCACGATGCAGGATTTCCTAAAAACGTGGTATTCTGACATATTTTTTCGAGAGAAAATGCTCCTGTGGGTTCTCTTTTGAGGCTACACGTTTAGACATACACGGAACACCAAATTTTTTCGAGTTACAACGTGTTGTTTAGGAAATACAAGATAATTTTGTACGATGCGTTATTTCTTCTCGTAAAGTTTAAGTATTTCTAATATGTATGTATTTGTCTTTACTCTGCAACACTGTATTTCCTTGTAACGTGGTATTCTTACATATTCTTTCGAGAGAAAACTCTCCTGTGCATTCTCTTTTGAGGCTACACGCTTAGACATACACGCAACACCATAGCTTTTCGAGTTAAAAAATGTTGTTTAGGAAAAACAAGATAATTTCGCACGATGCAGGATGTCCTTAAAACGTGGTATTCTGACAATTTTTTTTGAGAGAAAACTCTCCTGTGCGTTCCCTTTTGGGGATACATGCTTAGACATACACGTAATGTAAAATCCTTTCGAGTTACAACTTGCTGATTAGGAAAAACAAGATAATTTTGCACGATGCGTTATTTCTTCTCGTAAGTTTAAGTATTTCCAATATGTAAGTATTTGTCTTTAATCTGCAACAGTGTATTTCCTTATAACATGGTATTTTTGCATACTCTTTTGAGAGAAAATGTCCTGTGCGTTCTCTTTTGAGGCTGCACGCTTAGACAAAAACGCAACACCAAAGTTTTCGAGTTAAAAAAAGTTGTTTAGAAAAAATGATAATTTAGCACGATGCAGGATTTTCTTAAAACGTGGTATTCTGACATATTTTTTCGAGAGAAAACTTTCCTGTGTGTTCTCTTTTGAGGCTACACGCTGAGACATACAATCTACACTAAAGCTTTTCGAGTTACAATGTGTTGTTTAGGAAAAAGAATATAATTTCGCATGATGCAGGATTTCCTTAAAACGTGGTATTCTGACATATTTTTTGGAGAAAAAACTCTCCTCTGCATTTTCTTTTGAGGGTACACATTTAGACATACACACAACACCAAATCTTTTCGAGTTACAACGTGTTGTTTTGGAAATACAAGATAATTTTTTACGATGCATTACTTCTTCTCGTAAAGTTAAGTATTTCTAATACGTATGTATTTGTCTTTACTCTGCAACACTGTATTTCCTTATAACGTGGTATTCTTACATATTCTTTCGAGAGACAACTCTCCTGTGCGTTCTCTTTTGAGGCTAAACCCTTAGTCATACACGCAATACCAAATCTTTTCGAGTTACAACGTGCTGTTTAAGAAATACAAGATAATTTTGTATGACGCGTTATTTCTTCTCATAAAGTTTAAGTATTTCTAATATGTACGTATTTGTCTTTACTCTGCAAAATTGTATTTCCTTTTAACGTGGTATTCTTACATATTCTTGTGAGAGAAAACTCTCCTGTGCATTCTCTTTTGAGGCTACGCACTTAGACATACATGCAACACAAAAGCTTTTCGAGTTAAAACATGTTGTAAGGAAAAACAAAATAAGTTTGCACGATGCAAGATTTCCTTAAAATGTGGTATTCTGACATATTTTTCGAGAGAAAACTCTCCTGTGCGTTCTCTTTTGAGGCTACACACTTAGTCATATACGCAACAGCAAATCTTTTCTAGTTACAACGGGTAGTTTAGGAAAAAGAAGATAATTTTGCATGATGTGTTATTTCTTCTCGTAAAGTTTAAATATTTCCAATATGTATGTATTTGTCTTTAATCTGCAACACTGTATTTCCTTATAACTTGGTATTCTTACATATTCTTTCGAGAGAAAACTCTCCTGTGCGTTCTCTTTTGAGGCTACACACTTAGACATTCACGCAACACCAAAGCTTTTCGAGTTACAATGTATTGTTTAAGAAAAACAAGATAATTTCGCACGATGCGGGATTTCCTAAAAACGTGGTACTCTGACGTATTTTTTGGAGAGAAAACTCTCCTGTGCGTTCTCTTTTGAGGTTACAAGCTTAGACATACACGCAATACAAAATCTTTTCGAGTTACAACTAGTTCTTTTAGAAAAACAAGATAATTTCGCATGATGCGGGATTTCCTCAAAACGTGGTATTCTGACATATTTTGTCGAGAGAAAATTCTCCTGTAGGTTCTCTTTGGAGGCTACACGTTTATACATACACGCAACACCATAGCTTATCGAGTTACAACGTGTTGTTTAGAAAAAACAAGATAATTTTGCACGATGCAGGATGTCCTTAAAACGTGGTATTCTGACATATTTTTTTGAGAGAAAACTCTCCTTTGCGTTCTCTTTTAAGGCTACATGCTTAGACATACACGCAACACCAAATCTTTTTGAGTTACATCTCGTAATGTTTAAGTATTTCTAATATGTACGTATTTGTCTTTACTCTTCAATACTGTATTTCCTTTTAACGTGGTATTCTTACATATTCTTTCGAGAGAAACCTCTCCTGCGCATTCTCTTTTGAGGCTACACGCTTAGACATACACGCATCTCCAAAGCTTTTCGAGTACAACGTGTTGTTTAGGAAAAAAAAGATAATTTCGCAAGATGCGGGATTTTTTTAAAACGTGGTATTCTGACACATTTTATCGAGAGAAAATTCCTCTGTGGGTTCTCTTTTGAGGCTACACGTTTAGACAACCATGCAACACGAAATCTGTTCGAGTTACAACGTGTAGTTTAGGAAATACAAGATAATTTTGTATGATGCTTTATTTCTTTTCTTAATGTTTAAGTATTACTAATACGTACGTATTTGTCTTTACTCTGCAACACTGTATTTCCTTGTAACGTGGTATTCTAACATATTCTTTTGAGAGAAAACACTCCTGTGCATTCTCTTCTGAGGCTACAGGCTTAGACATCACGCAACATCAAAGCTTTTCGAGTTACAATGTGTTGTTTAAGAAAAACAAGATAATTTCGCACGTTGCGGGATTTCCTTAAAACGTGGTATTCTGACATATTTTTTTTGAGAGAAAACTCTCCTTTGTGTTCTCTTTTAAGGCTAAAAGCTTAGACATACACTCAACATCAAATCTTTTCGAGTTAGAACGTGTTGTTTAGGAAATACAAGATAATTTTTTACGATGCTTTATTTCTTCTCGTAATGTTTAAGTATTTCTAATACGTACA
Organism: Apodemus sylvaticus; assembly: GCF_947179515.1. Lineage (NCBI taxonomy): Eukaryota > Metazoa > Chordata > Mammalia > Rodentia > Muridae > Apodemus > Apodemus sylvaticus. The sequence continues at coordinate 80,338,673 of NC_067488.1, read as the reverse complement.
TATTTGTCTTTAGGCTGCAACACTGTATTTCCTTGTAACGTGGTATTCTTACATATTCTTTCGAGAGAAAACTCTTCTGTGCGTTTTCTTTTGAGGCTACACGCTTAGACATACAGGCATCACCAAAGCTTTTCGAGTTACAACGTGTTGTTTAGGGAAAAAAAGATAATTTTGCAAGATGCGGGATTTCTTTTAAACGTGGTATTCTGACATATTTTGTCGAGAGAAAATTCCTCTGTGGGTTCTCTTTTGAGGCTAAACGTTTAGACAACCACGCAACACCAAATCTTTTTGAGTTATAACGTGTTGGTTAGGAAAAACAAGATAATTTTGCACGATGTCTTGTTTCTTCTTGTAAGTTTAAGTATTTCCAATATGTACGTGTTTGTCTTTAATCTGCAACACTGCTTTTCCTTATAACATGGTATTCTTACATATACTTTTGAGAGAAAACTGTCCTGTGCGTTCTCTTTTGAGGCTGCATGCTTAGACAAAAACGCAACACCAAAGCTTTTCGAGTTAAAACAAGTTGTTTAGAAAAAATGATAATTTCGCACGATTTCCTTAAAACGTGATATTCTGAAATATTTTTTCGAGAGAAAACTCTTCTGTGCGTTCCCTTTTGAGGCTACACGCTTAGACATGTACCCCACACCAAATCTTTTTGAGTTACAACGTGTTGTTTAGGAAATACAAGAAAATTTTGCACAATGCATTATTTCTTCTCGTAAAGTTTAAGTATTTCTAATATGTACGTATTTGTCTTTACTCTGCAAAACTGTATTTCCTTATTACGTGGTATTCTTACATATTCTTCTGAGAGAAAACTCTCCTGTGCGTTCTCTTTTGAGGCTGCACACTTAGACATACACGCAACACCAAAGCTTATGGAGTTAAAACATGTTGTTTAGGAAAAACAAGATAATATCGCATGATGCAGGATTTCCTTAAAACGTGGTATTCTGACATATTTTTTTCGAGAGGACACTCTCCTGTGCATTCTCTTTTGAGGCTACATGCTTAGACATACACGAAACACCAAATCCTTTCGAGTTACGTGTTATTTAGGAAAAGCAAAATAATTTTGCATGATGCGTTATTTCTTCTCATAAGTTTCAGTATTTCTAATAAGTACGCATTTGTCTTTTCTCTGCAACACTGTATTTCCTTATAATGTGATATTCTTACATATTCTTTCGAGAGAAAACTGTCCTGTTCATTCTCTTTTGAGGCTACACGCTTAGGCATACACGTAACACCAAAGCTTTTTGAGTTACAACGTGTTCTTTCAGAAAAACAAGATAATTTCACACGAAGCGGGATTTCCTTAAAACGTGGTATTCTGACATATTTTTTCGAGAGAAAACTCTCCTGTGCATTCTCTTTGGAGGCTACAAGCTTAGACATACACGTAACACAAAATCCTTTTGAGTTAAAACGTGTTGTTTAGGAAAAACAAGATAATTTTGCAGGATGCGTTATTTCTTCTCATAAAGTTTAAGTATTTCCAATATGTACATATTTGTCTTTACTCTGCAACACTGTATTTCCTTATAACGTTGTATTCTTACATATTCTTGCGAGAGAAAACTCTCCTGTACATACTCTTTTGAGACTACACGCTTAGACATACACGCAACACCAATGCTTTTCGAGTTACAACATGTTGATTAGTAAAAACAAGATAATTACGCACAATGCGGCATTTCCATAACACGTGGTATTCTGACATATTTTTTGAGAGAAAACTCTCCTGTGCGTTCTCTTTGGAGGCTAAAAGCTTAGACATACACGCAACACCAAATCTTTTCAAGTTACAACGTGTTGTTTAGGGAAAAAAAAAGATAATATTGCACGATGCTTTATTTCTTCTCGTAAAGTTTAAGTATTTCTAAAACGTACTTATTTGTCTTTACCCTGCAACACTGTATTTCCTTATAACGTGGTATTCTTACATATTCTTTTGAGAGAAAATTCTCCTGTGCATTTTCTTTTGAGGTTTCACGCTTAGACATACACGCAACACCAACACTTTATGCGTTACAACCTGTTGTTTAGGAAAAACAAGATAATTTCGCAAGATGCGGGATTTCCGTAAAACGTGGTATTCTGACATATTTTTTCCGAAGGAAACTCTCCTGTGTGTTCTCTTTTGAGACTACACTCTTAGACATACACACAACACCAAAGCTATTCGAGTTACAATGTCTTGTTTAGGAAAAACAACATAATTTCGTACGATGCAGGATTTCCTTAAAACGTTGTTTTCTGACATATTTTTTCGAGAGAAAATTCTCCTGAGGGTTCTCTTTTGAGGGTACACATTTAGACATACACACAACACCAAATCTTTTCGAGTTACAACGTGTTTTTTAGGAAATACAAGATAATTTTTTATGATGCGTTATTTCTTCTCGTAAAGTTTAAGTATTTCTAATACGTACGTATTTGTCTTTGCTCTGCAACACTGTATTTCTTTATAACGTGGTATTCTTACATATTCTTTGGAGAGAAAACTCTTCTGTGCTTTCTCTTCTGAGGCTACATGCTTAGACATACAAGCAACACCAAAACTTGTCGAGTTACAACGTGTTGTTTAGAAAAAACAAGATAATTTTGCATGATGCGTTATTTCATCTCGTAAAGTTTAAGTATTTCCTTTACGTACGTATTTGTCTTTACTCTGCAACACTGTATTTCCTTATAATGTGGTATTCTTACATATTCTTTTGAGACAAAACGCTCCTGTGCGTTCTCTTTCGAGGCTACACGCTTAGAAATACACGGAAAACCAAAGCTTTTCGAGTTACAACGTGTTGTTTAAGAAAAACAAGATAATTTCACACGATGCAGGATTTCATTAAAACGTGGTATTTTGACATATTTTTTCCACAGAAAATTCTCCTGTGTGTTCTCTTTTGAGGCTAAACGCTTAGACAGTCATGCCACAACAAATCTTTTCGAGTTATAATGTGTTGTTTAGGAAATACAAGATAATTTTGTATGATGCGTTATTTCTTCTCATAAAGTTTAAGTATGTCTAATAGGTACCTATTTGCCTTTACTCTGCAAAACTGTATTTCCTTGTAACGTGGTATTCTTACATATTCTTCCTTGAGAAAACTCTCCTGTGCCTTCTCTTTTGAGGCTACACTCTTAGACATACACGCAACACCAAAGCTTTTCGAATTACAACGTGTTGTTTAGGAAAAACAAGATAATTTCGCACGATGCAGGATTTCCTTAAAACATGGTATTCTGACATATTTTCCCTAGAGAAATTTCTCCTGTCGGTTCTCTTTTGAGGCTACATGCTTAGACATACACGCCACACCAAATCTTTTCGAGTTACAACGTGTTGTTTAGGAAATACTAGATAATTTTGTATGATGCATTATTTTATCTTGTTAAGTTTAATTATTTCGAATATGTACATATTTGTTTTACTCTGCAAAACTGTATTTCCTTGTAACGTGGTATTCTTACATATTATTGCGAGAGAAAACTCTCCTGTGCGTTCTCCTTTGAGGCTACACACTTAGACATACACGCAACACCAAAGCTTTTTGAGTTAAAATATGTTGTTTAGGAAAAAATAGATAATTTCGAACGATGCAGGATTTCCTTAAAACGTGGTATTCTGACATATTTTTTAGAGAGAAAACTTTCCTGTGTGTTCTCTTTTGAAGCTACACGCTGAGACATACACACAACACCAAATCTTTTCGAATTACAACATGTTGTTTAGGGAAAACATGATAATTTTTTACGATGCTTTATTTCTTCTCTCAATGTTTAAGTATTTCTAATATGTACGTATTTGTCTTTACTCTGCAACACTGTATTTCCTTATAACGTGGTATTCTTACATATTCTTTCGAGAGAAAACTCTCCTGTGCGTTCTCTTTTGAGGCTACATGCTTAGACATACATGCAACACCACATCTTTTCGAGTTACCACGTGTTGTTTAGGAAAAACAAGATAATTTTGCATGATGCGTTATTTCTTCTTGTAAAGTTTTAGTATTTCCAATACGTACGTATTTGTCTTTAATCTGCAACTCTGTATTTCCTTATATCATGTTATTCTTACATATTCTTTTGAGAGAAAACTGTCCTGTGCATTCTCTTTTGAGGCTGCACACTTAGACAAAAACGCAACACCAAAGATTTTCGAGTTAAAAGAAGTTGTTTAGGAAAAAAAAAAAGATAATTTTGCTCGATGCAGCATTTCCTTAAACGAGGTATTCAGACATATTTTTTCGAGAGAAAACTCTCCTGTGTGTTCTCTTTTGAGGCTACACGCTGAGACATACAAGCTACACCAAAGCTTTTCGAGTTACGACGTGATGATTAGGAAAAACAAGATAATTTCGCACGATGCAGGATTTCCATAAAACGTGGTATTCTGACATTTTTTCGAGAGAAAATTTTCCTGTGGGTTCTCTTTTGAGGCTACACATTTAGACATACACACAACACCAAATCTTTTCGAGTTACAACGTGTTGTTTAGGAAATACAAGATAATTTTTTACGATGCGTTATTTCTTCTCATAAAGTTTAAGTATTTCTAATACGTACGTATTTGTCTTTACTCTGCAACACTGTATTCCCTTATAACGTGGTATTCTTACATATTCTTTCGAGAGAAAACTCTCCTGTGCGTTCTCTTTTGAGGCTAGTTCTTAGACATACACGAAACACCAAAGCTTTTCGAGTTATAACGTGTGGTTTAGGAAAAATAAGATAACTCCTCAAGATGCGGGTTTTCCTTAGTACGCGTATTCTGACATATTTTTTTCGAGAGAACACTCTCCTGTTGGTTCTCTTTTAAGGCTACACATTTAGACATACACACAACACCAAATCTTTTCGAGTTACAACGTGTTGTTTAGGAAATACAGGATAATTTTTTACGAAGCGTTATTTCTTCTTGTAAAGTTTAAGTATTTCTAATACGTACGTATTTGTCTTTACTCTGCAACACTGTATTCCCTTATAACGTGGTATTCTTACATATTCTTTAGAGAGAAAACTCTCCTGTGCATTCTCTTTTGAGGCTAGACGCTTAGACATACACGCAACACCAAAGCTTTTCGAGTTACAACGTGTGGTTTAGGAAAAATAAGATAACTTCGCAAGATGCTGGTTTTCCTTAATACGTGGTATTCTCATATATTTTTCGAGAGAAAACTCTCCTTTGGGTTCTCTTTTGAGGCTACACATTTAGACATACACACAACACCAAATCTTTTCGAGTTACAACGTGTTGTTTAGGAAATACTAGATAATTTTTTACGAAGCGTTATTTCTTCTCGTAAAGTTTAAGTATTTCTAATACGTACGTATTTGTCTTTGCTCTGCAACACTGTATTTCCTTATAACGTTGTATTCTTACATATTCTTTAGAGACAAAACTCTCCTGTGCGTTCTGTTTTGGGGCTAGATGCTTAGACATACACGCAACACCAAAGCTTTTCGAGTTACAACGTGTTGTTTAGGAAAAACCAGATAATTTCGCACGAAGCAGGATTTCCTTAAAACGTGGTATTCTGGCTTTTTTTTCGAGAGAAAACTCTCCTGTGCATTCTCTTTTGCGGCTACATGCTTAGACATACATGCAATACCAAATCTTTTCGAGTTACAACATGTTGTTTAGGAAATAAAAGATAATTTTGTATGATGCATTATTTCTTCTCGTAAAGTTTAAGTATTTCCTTAACGTACGTATTTGTCTTTACTCTGCAACACTGTATTTCCTTCTAACATGGTATTCTTATATATTCTTTCGAGAGAAAACTCTTCTGTGCGTTCTGTTTTGAGGCTACACGCTTAGACGTACATGCAACACCAAAGCTTTTCGAGTTACAACGTGTTGTTAAAGAAAAACAAGATAATTTCGCACGATGCGGGATTTCCATAAATCGTTGTATTGGGACATATTTTTTTGAGAGAAAACTCTCCTGTGCGTTCTCTTTTGAGGCTTCATGCTTAGACATACACGCAACACCATATCTTTTCGAGTTACAACATGTTGTTTAGGAAATACAAGATAATTTTGTACGATGTTTTATTTCTTCTCTTAATGTTTAAGTATTTCTAATACGTACTTATTTGTCTTTACAACACTGTATTTCCTTGTAACGTGGTATTCTTACATATTCTTACGAGAGAAAACTCTCCTGTGCATTCTCTTTTGAGGCTACACTCTTAGACATACACCCCACACCAAATCTTTTCAAGTTACAATGTGTTGTTTAGGAAATACTAGATAATTTTGTATGATGCGTTATTTCTTCTCGTAAGTTTAAGTATTTCTAATATGTACGTATTTGTCTTTACACTGCAAATCTGTTTTTCCTTGTAACATGGTATTCTTACATATTCTTGGGAGAGAAAACTCTCCTGTGCCTTCTCTTTTGAGGCTACACACTTAGACATACACGCAACACCAAAGCTTTTCGAGTTAAAAGATATTGTTTAGGAAAAACAAGATAATTTCGCACGATGCGGGATTTCCATAAAACGTGGTATTCTGACATATTTTTTGGAGAGAAAACTCTCCTGGGCTTTCTCTTTTGAGGCTACAAGCTTATACATACATGCATCATCAAAGCTTTTCGAGTTACAACCTGTTGTTTAGGAAAAAAAAAGATAATATTCCAAGATGCGGGATTTCCTTAAAACGTGGTATTCTGACATATTTTTTGGAGAGAAAACTCTCCTGGGCATGCTCTTTTGAGGCTACAAACTTAGACATACACGCAAAACAAAATCTTTTCAAGTTACAACGTGTTGTTTAGGAAAAACAAGATAATTTTGCATGATGCGTTATTTCTTCTCGTAAAGTTTAAGTATTTCCAATACGTACATAATTGTCTTTAGTCTGCAACACTGTGTTTCCTTATAACATGGTATTCTTACATATTCTTTTGAGAGAAAACTCTCCTGTGTGTTTTCTTTTGAGGCTACACGCTTACACATACACACATCACCAAAACTTTTCGAGTTACAACCTGTTGTTTAGGAAAAAAAAGATAATTTCACATGATGCGGGATTTCCTTAAAACGTGGTATTCTGACATATTTTGTCGAGAGAAAATTCTCCTGTGGGTTCTCTTTTGAGGCTACACGTTAAGACATACACGCAACACGAAATCTTTTCGAGTTACATGTTGTTTAGGAAAAACAAGATAATTTTGCACTATGAGGGATCTCCTTAAAACGTGGTATTCTGACATATTTTTTTCGAGAGAAAACTATCCTGTGTGTTCTCTTTTGAGGATACACACTTAGACATACACGCCACACCAAATCGTATAGAGTTACAATGTGTTGTTTAGGAAATAGTAGATAATTTTTTACAATGCGTTATTTCTTCTTGTAAAGTTTAAGTATTTCTAATATGTACATATTTGTATTTACTCTGCAAAACTGAATTTCCTTGTAACGTGGTATTCTTACATATTCTTGTGAGAGAAAACTCTCCTGTGCATTCTCTTTTGAGGCTACACACTTATACATACACGCAACACCCAAGCTTTTCGAGTTAAAACATGTTGTTTAGGAAAAATAAGATAATTTCACACGATGCAGGATTTCCTAAAACGTGGTATTCTGACATATTTTTTCGACAGAAAACTCTCCTGTGCGTTCTCTTTTGAGGCTACACGCTGAGACATACACGCAACACCAAAGCTTTTCGAGTTACAACATGTTGTTTAAGAAAAACAAGATAATTTTGCACGATGCAGGATTTCCTTAAAACGTGGTATTCTGACAAATTTTTTGAGAGTAAATAATCCTGTGGGTTCTCTTTTGAGGCTAAACGTTTAGACATACACGCAACACCAAATCTTTTCATGTTACAACGTGTTGTTTAGGAAATACAAGTTAATTTTGTACGATGCGTTATTTCTTCTCGTATAGTTTAAGTATTTCTAATAAGTAAGTATTTGTCTTTACTCTGCAACACTGTATTTCCTTATAACGTGGTATTCTTACATATTCTTTGGAGAGAAAACTCTCCTGTGTGTTCTATTTTGAGGCTACAAGCTTAGACATACACGTAACACAAAATATTTTCAAGTTACAACATGTTGTTTAGGAAAAACAAGATAATTTTGCACGATGCGTTATTTCTTCTCGTAAAGTTTAAGTATTTGCAATATGTACATTTTTGTCTTTAATCTGCAACACTGTATTTCATAACACGGTATTCTTACATATTCTTTTAAGAGAAAACTGTCCTGTGAGTTCTCTTTTGAGGCTGCATGCTTAGATAAAAATGCAACACCAAAGCTTTTCGAGTAAAAACAAGTTGTATAGGAAAAAAAAAGATAATTTCGCACGATGCAGGATTTCCTTAAAACGTGGTATTCTGACATATTTTTATGAGAGAAAACTCTCCTGTGTGTACTCTTTTGAGGCTACACGCTGAGACATACAAGCTACACCAAAGCGTTTCGAGTTACAAAGTGCTGTTTAGGAAAAACAAGATAATTTCGCACGATGCAGGATTTCCTTAAAACGTGGTATTCTCACATTTTTTTCGAGAGAAAACTCTCCTGTGCATTCTCTTTTGAGGCTACACGTTTAGACATACATGCAACACCAACTCTTTTAGAGTTAAAACGTGTTGTTTAGGAGAAGCAAGATAATTTTGCACAATGCGTTATTTCTTCTCGTAAGTTTAAGTATTTCCAATAGGTATGTATTTGTCTTTACTCAGCAACACTATATTTCCTTATAACATGGTATTCTTACATATTCTTTCGAGCGAAAACTGTCCTGTGCGTTCTCTTTTGAAGCTGCACGTTTAGACAAAAACGCAACACCAAAGCTTTTCGAGTTACAACAAGTTGTTTAGGAAAAACAAGATAATTTCGCACAATACGGGATTTTCTTAAAACGTGGTATTCTGACATATTTTTTCGAGAGAAAACTCTCCTGTGCCTTCTCTTTGGGAGTACACGCTTAGACGTACACGCAACACCAAAGCTTTTCGAGTTGTAACGTGTTGTTTAGGAAAAACAAGATAATTTCGCACGATGCAGGATTTCCATAAAACGTGGTATTCTGACATATTTTTTCGATAGAAAACTCTCCTGTGCGTTCTCTTTTGAGGCTACACGCTGAGACATACAAACAACACCAAAGCTTTTCGAGTTACAACATGCTGTTTAGGAAAAACAAGATAATTTTGCACAATGCAGGATTTCCTTAAAACATGGTATTCTGGCATATTTTTTCGAGAGTAAATAATCCTGTGGGTTCTCTTTTGGGGCTAAACGTTTAGACATACACGCAACACCAAATCTTTTCGAGTTACAACGTGTTGTTTAGGATACACAAGTTAATTTTTTACGATGTGTTATTTCTTCTCGTAAAGTTTAAGTATTACTAATAAGTAAGTATTTGTGTTTACTCTGCAACACTGTATTTCCTTATAACGTGGTATTCTTACATATTCTTTGGAGAGAAAACTCTCCTGTGTGTTCTCTTTTGAGGCTTCACGCTGAGACAAACAAGCTACACCAAAGCGTTTTGAGTTACAACATGTTGTTTAGGAAAAACAAGATAGAACTCTGCCTCCTGCCAGACAGTTACAAGGGCTCCATATTGGTTCTCGGTCGCCAGAGAAATCAGACTGAGGTACGCAAATATAACCTGAGACCATCATCGCGGGTGTCTAAGCCCGACGGGCATTGGCCTGCACCCAGGCCCTGGGTTGATCAGGGGACCACCAGGGTGCAAACCTGGCCAGGAGGTTTTTTCCCCCGGGCTGGCACGCGTACCACCGCCATTTTGCCTAAGGGAAGCCAGAGAGACCTAGCAGGCAAAATCAAACCGGCTAACAGGCATAGCCCAAGGCTGACATAGGAGGGGTCTCAGACGGTCAGGCCCTGGACTGCCCCCAGGTCCTGGGCTGCTCGGTGGGCCATCTGTGTGCCGACCCAGCCAGGAGCTTGTTTGCCCGGGCCTGCGCGTACTGCCGCCATTTTGCCTACTGGAAGCCAGAGAGACCTAGCAGGTAAAACCAAACCAGCTCACAGGCATAGCCCAAGGCGGACATAGCAGGGTCTCAGACGGTCAGGCCCTGGACTGCCCCCAGGTCCTTTGCTGCTCGGTGGGCCATCTGTGTGCCGACCGGGCCAGGAGGTTGTTTATCCGGGCCCGTTTGCGCACCACCGCCATTTTGCCTAAGGGAAGCCAGAGAGACCTAGCAGGCAAAACAAAACTGGCTAACAGGCATAGCCCGAGGCGGACATAGCAGGGGTCTCAGATGGTCAGGCCCTGGACTGCCCCCAGGTCCTGGGCTGCTCGGTGGGCCATCTGTGTGCCGACCCAGCCAGGAGCTTGTTTGCCCAGGCCAGAGCGCACCACCGCCATTTTGCCTACGGGAAGCCTGAGAGACTAGCAGACAAAACCAAACCAGCTCACAGGCATAGCCCAAGGCAGACATAGCAGGGGTCTCAGATGGTCACGCCCTGGACTGCACCCAGGCCCTGGGCTGCTCGGTGGGCCATCCTATGTGCTGACCCAGCCAGGAGGTTGTTAGCCCAGCAGACTCTCCCAGCACTCTCAGGGAACACGCGCAGGTCACCATCCTAGCCACCTGACAGACCCAATTAACACTCACAGCTGAGGGGAACTTTGCTCCGACATTGGCCTGCCAGGCTTTTGCCTAGACTCAGGGCCTGAGCAGCTAGGCTAGCCTTGTGTGCACCAACCCGGTTGGAAGTTCTGCTGCCCAGCAGAGAGATCAGCACGCAGAAAAGGTCCCTGCAGCATACAGCCTCAGCACTCCCTGAAGGAGCAAACGGGCACCTTCTGTCTCACAGACACAATCTGGGGCAAAGAACACTAGGGCTGCAAGGGCACCCAAGAGGAGGAAAGCACATCAGCAATCTGCAACAGGGGAACCCTGCTCTCCAGTGTTGCAGAAATAGCCCTAGAGCCTCTCAGGAGGCTGAAACACCAGCCGGAGACAAGACCAATTAGCTCCAGAGAACAAGATGGCAAAGGGCAAACACAGGAACGCTACTAACAGAAATCTAGGCAATATGGCAGCATCTGAACCAAACTCTCCAACATCAGCAAGTCCTGGTTATGCCAACACACCAGAGAAACAAGATTTGGATTTAAAATCACTGTTCATGATGCTGCTAGAAGGACACAAAAAGGACATGAATGAATCTCTTAAAGCAATACAGGGGAACATGAATAAGCTAGAAACCCGTTTAATGGAAACACAAAAAACACTTAAAGAAATGCAGGAGAATAAGGCCCAAGAGATAGAAGCCAATAAAGAAGAAAGGCAAAAAAAAAAAAAAAAAAAAAAAAAAAAAAAAAAAAAAAAAAAAAAAAACTTAAAGAAATGCAGGAGAACTTGAGTTAACAGGAAGAAGTCATGAAAGAGGAAACACAAAAATCTCCTAAAGAAATACAGGAAAACACAGACAAACAAATGATGGAACTGAGCAAAACCATCCTGGACCTAAAAACAGAAGTAGAAACAACTAAGAAATCACAAAGGAGACAACTTTGGAGATAGAAAACCTTGAGAAGAAATCAGGGGCCATAGATGCAAATATAAACAACAGAATACAAGAGATGGAAGAAAGAATCTCAGATGCTGAAGATACCATAGAAACCATTGACTCAACTATCAAAGAAAAGGCAAAATGCAAAAAGCTTGTATCCCAGAACATCCAGGAAATCCAGGATACAATGAGAAGACCAAACCTAAGGATTATAGGTATAGATGAGAGTTAAGATTTACAACAGAAGGGGCCAGCAAATATCTTCAACAAAATTATGGAAGAAAACTTTCCTAACTTAAAGAGAGAGATGCCAATGATTATACAAGAAGCCTACAGAACTCCAAACAGACTGGTCCTGAGCAGAAATACCTCTCATCACATAATAATCAAAACCCCAAATGCACTAAACAAAGAAAGAATATTAAAGGCAGTAAGAGAGAAAGGCCAAGTAACATATAAAGGAAGACCTATCAGAATCACACCAGACTTCTCACCAGAGACAATGAAAGCTAGAAGATCCTGGGCAGATCTCATGCAGACTCTAAGAGAACACAAATGTCAGCCAAGACTACTATACCCAGCAAAACTCTCATTCACCATAGATGGAGAAACCAAGATATTCCATGACAAAACCAAATTTACACAATATCTTTCCACAAACCCAGCTCTGCAAAGAATAATAGGAGGAAAACTCCAGTACAAGGAGGGAAACTACACCCTGGAAAAAGCAAGATAGTTACCTTCCTTCATCAAACCCAAAAGAAGATAACCACTCAAATATAAAAAGAACACCAAAAATGACAGGAAGTAATAATCACTATTCCCTAATATCTCTTAACACCAATGGTTTCAGTTCCCCAATAAAAAGACATAGACTAACAGACTGGATAAGGAAACAGGACCCTACAATTTGCTGTATACAGGAGACACACCTCAGTGTCAAAGATAAATACTACCTTAGAGTAAATGGCTGGAAGACAATCTTACAAGCCAATGGTCACAGGAAACGAGCAGGAGTAGCCATTCTAATATCAGATAAAATTGACTTTCAACCTAAAGTCATCAAAAGAGACACAGAAGGACATTTCTTGCTGGTCAAGGAAAAATCCACCACGAAGAACTTTCAATTCTGAACATCTATGCGCCAAATGCAAGGGCACCCTCATTCGTAAAAGAAACTTTACTAAAGCTCAAAGCACACATTGCACTTAACACAATAATTGTGGGGGACTTCAACACTCCACTTTCCTCAATGGACCGATCGGGAAAACAGAAACTAAACAGGGACACAGTAAAACTAATTTAAGCTTTGGACCAATTGGATTTGACTAATATTTATAGAACATTTCACCCTAAAGCAAAAGAATATACCTTTTTCTCGGCACCTCATGGCACCTTCCCCAAAATCGACCATATAATTGGACACAAGGCAGACCTCAACAAATATAAGAAGATTGAACTAATCCCATGCCTCCTATCAGATCACTATGGAGTAAAAGTGATCTTCAATAGCAACAGAAACAACAGAAAACCCACATACCCGTGGAAACTGATCAATATTCTACTCAATGATACCTTGGTCAAGGAAGAAATAAAGAAAGAAATTAAAAACTTTTTAGAACACAATGAAAATGAAAACACAACATACCCAAACCTATGGGACACAATGAAAGCAGTGCTAAGAGGAAAACTCATAGCCCTGAGTGCCTCCAAAAAGAAAATGGAGAGAGCATACATTACCAGCTTAATGACACACCTGAAAGCTCTGGAACAAAAACAAGCTATTTCACCCAGGAGGAGTAGAAGGCAGGAAATCATCAAACTCAGGGTCGAAATCAATCAAGTAGAAACAAAGAGAACTATACAAAAAATCAACAAAACAAGGAGCTGGTTCTTTGAGAAAATCAACAAGATAGATAAACCCTTAGCCAGACTGACCAAAGGGCACAGAGAAAGTATCCAAATTAACAAACTTAGAAATGAAAAGGGTGATATAACAACGGAAACTGAGGAAGTCCAGAAAATCAACAGATCCTACTACAAGAGACTGTACTCAACACAACTGGAGAATCTGGAGGAAATGGACAATTTCCTTGACAGATACCAAATACCAAAATTAAATCAGGACGAACTAGACCATCTAAACAGTCCCATAATGCCTAAAGAAATAGAAGGAGTCATAGAAAGTCTTCCAACCAAAAAAAGCACAGGACCAGATGGTTTCAGTGCAGAATTCTATCAGACCTTCAAAGAAGAGTTAACACCAAGACTCTTCAAACTATTCCACAAAATAGAAACAGAAGGAACACTACCCAATTCCTTCTACGAAGCCACAATTACGCTGATACCAAAGCCAAACAAAGATCCAACAAAGAAAGAGAACTTCAGACCAATTTCCCTTATGACCATCGATGCAAAAATACTCAATAAAATTCTTGCCAACCGAATCCAAGAACACATCAAAACGAACATCCACCATGATCAGGTAGGCTTTATCCCGGTAATGCAGGGTTGGTTCAATATACGGAAATCCATCAATGCAATCCACTACATAAACAAACTCAAAGAACAAAACCACATGGTCATTTCATTGGATGCTGAAAAAGCATTTGACAAAATTCAGCATCCTTTCATGCTTAAAGTCTTGGAGAGAACAGGAATTCAAGGCCCATACCTAAACATAGTAAAAGCAATATACAGCAAACCAGTAGCCAGCATCAAACTAAAAGGAGAGAAACTTGAAGCAATCCCACTGAAATCAGGGACCAGACAAGGCTGCCCCCTTTCTCCTTATCTTTTCAATATTGTACTTGAGGTACTAGCTCGGGCAATTCGACCACATAAGGAGGTCAAAGGGATACAAATTGGAAAGGGAGAAGTCAAACTATCATTATTTGCAGACGACATGATAGTCTACCTAAGTGACCCAAAAAACTCCACTAGAGAGCTCCTACAGCTGATAAACAACTTCAGCAAAGTGGCAGGTTATAAAATCAAGACAAGCAAATCAGTGGCCTTCCTATACTCAAATGATAAGCAGGCTGAGAAAGAAATTAGGGAAATGACCCCCTTCACAATAGCCACAAACAGTATAAAGTATCTTGGGGTGACTCTTACAAAACATGTGAAAGATCTGTATGACAAGAACCTCAAGACTCTGAAGAAGGAAATGGAAGAAGACCTCAAAAAATGGGAAAAACTCCCATGCTCATGGATTGGTAGAATCAATACAGTTAAAATGGCCATTTTGCCAAAAGCAATATACAGATTCAATGCAATACCCATCAAAATCCCAACTCAATTCTTCACAGAGTTAGAAAGAGCAATTATCAAATTCATCTGGAACAACAAAAAACCCAGGATAGCTAAAACTATTCTCAGCCACAAAAGAAAATCTGGGGGAATCAGTATCCCTGACCTCAAGCATTACTACAGAGCAATAGTGTTAAAAATGCATGGTATTGGTACAGTGACAGGCAGGAGGATCAATGGAACAGGATTGAAGATCCAGAAATGGACCCACACACCTATGGCCACTTGATCCTCGACAAAGAGGCTGAAAACATCCAAGGGAAAAAAGATAGCCTTTTCAACAAATGGTGCTGGTTCAACTGGAGGGCAGCATGCAGAAGAATGCGAATTGATCCATTCTTGTCTCCTTGTACTAAGCTCAAATCCAAATGGATCAAGGACCTCCACATAAAGCCAGACACTCTGAAGCTAATAGAAAAGAACCTGGGGAAGACCCTTGAGGACATCGGTACAGGGAGAAATTTTCTGAACAGATCACCAATAGCGTATGCTCTAAGAGCAAGAATTGACAAATGGGACCTCATAAAATTACAAAGTTTCTGTAAGGCAAAGGACACCATCAAGAGGACAAATTGACAACCAACACATTGGGAAAAGATCTTCACCAATCCTACATCAGAAAGAGGGCTAATATCCAATATATATAAAGAACTCAAGAAGTTAGACTCCAGAAAACCAAACAACCCTATTAAAAATGGGGTACAGAGTTAAACAAAGAATTCTCACCTGAAGAACTTCGGATGGCGGAGAAGCATCTTAAAAAATGCTCAACTTCATTAGTCATTAGGGAAATGCAAATCAAAACAACCCTGAGATTTCATCTTACACCAGTCAGAATGGTTAAGATTAAAAATTCAGGAGACTGCAGGTGTTGGAGAGGGTGTGGAGAAAGAGGAACACTCCTCCACTGCTGGTGGGGTTGCAAATTGGTACAACCACTCTGGAAAGCAATCTGGCGGTTCCTCTGAAAACTGGGCACCTCACTTCCAGAAGATCCTGCTATACCACTCCTGGGCATATACCCAGAGGATTCCCCACCATGTAATAAGGATACATGCTCTACTATGTTCATAGCAGCCCTATTTATAATTGCCAGATGCTGGAAAAAACCCAGGTATCCCTCAACAGAAGAGTGGATGCAAAAAATGTGGTATATCTACACAATGGAGTACTATTCAGCCATTAGAAACAATGAATTCATGAAACTCTTAGGCAAATGGATGGAACTAGAGAACGTGATACTAAGTGAGGTAACCCAGACTCAAAAGGTGAATCATGGTATGCACTCACTAATAGTGGATATTAACCTAGAAAACTGGAATGCCCAAAACATAATCCACACATCAAATGAGATACAAGAAGAAAGGAGGAGTGGCCCCTGGTTCTGGAAAGACTCAGTGAAGCAGTAGTCGACAAAACCAGAACGGGGAAGTGGGAAGGGGTGGGTGGGAGGACAGGGGAAGAGAAGGGGGCTTACGGGACTTTCGGGGAGTGGGGGGCTAGAAAAGGAGAAATCATTTGAAATGTAAATAAATTTTATCGAATAAAAAAATTAAAAAAAAAGAAAAGGAAAAACAAGATAATTTTGCACGATGCAGGATTTGCTTAAAACGTGGTATTCTGACATATTTTTTCGAGGGAACCTCTCCTGTGCATTCTCTTTTGAGGCTACACGTTTAGACATACACGCAACACCAAATCTTTTCGAGCTACAACATTTTGTTTAAGAAAAACAAGAAAATTTTGCACGATGCATTCTTTCTTCTCGTGTAATTTAAGTATTTCCAATATGTACGTATTTGTCTTTACTCTGCAACACTGTATTTCCTTATAACGTGGTATTCTTACATATTCTTTCGAAAGAAAATTCTCCTGTGCGTTCTCGTTTGAGCCTGCACGCTTAGACAAAAACGCAACACCAAAGCTTTTCGAGTTACAACAAGTTGTTTAGGAAAAACAAGATAATTTCGCACAATACGGGATTTTCTTAAAACGTGGTATTCTGACATATTTTTTGAGAGAAAACTCTCCTGTGTGTTCTCTTTTGAGGGTACACGTTTAGACATACACGCAACACCAAAGCTTTTCTAGTTACAACGTGTTGTTTACGAAAAACAAGATAATTTCCCACGATGCAGGATTTCCTTAAAACGTTGTATTCTGACATATTTTTTCGAGAGTAAATACTCCTGTGGGTTCTCCTTTGAGGCTGCACATTTAGACATACACACAACACCAAATCCTTTCGAGTTACAACGTGTTGTTTATGAAATACAAGATAATTTTTTACGATGCGTTATTTCTTCTCGTAAAGTTTAATATTTCTAATATGTACATTTTTGTCTTTACTCTGCAACACAGTATTTCCTTATAACATGGTATTCTTACATATTCTTTCGAGAGAAAACTCTCCTGTGCATTCTCTTTTGAGGATACACGCTTAGACATACACGCAACACCAAAGCTTTTCGAGTTACAATGTGTTGTTTAAGACAACCAGATAATTTCGCACCATGGGGGATTTCCTTAAAACTTGGTATTCTGACATATTTTTTTCGACATAAAACTGTCCTGTGCGTTCTCTTTTGAGGCTAAATTCTTAGACATACACGCAACACCAAAATCTTTTCGAGTTACAACGTGTTCTTTAGGAAATACAAGGTAATTTTGTACGATGCATTATTTCTTCTCATAAAGTTTAAGTAATTCTAATACATACGCATTTGTCTTTACTCTACAACACTGTATTTCCTTGTAACGTGGCATTCTTACATATTCTTTCGAGAGAAAACTCTCTTGTGCATTCTCTTTTGAGGCTACTCGCTTAGACATACACGCATCACCATAGATTTTTGAGTTACAACGTGTTGTTTAGGAAAAAAAAGATAATTTCGCATGATGCGGGATTTCCTTAAAAGGTGGTATTCTGACATATTTTGTTGAGAGAAAATTCTCCTGTGTGTTCTCTTTTGAGGCTACACGTTTAGACATACACGCAACACCATATCTTTTCGAGTTACAACGTGTTGTTTAGGAAAAACAAGATAATTTCGCACTATGCAGCATTTTCTTAAAACGTGGTATTCTGACATATTTTTCGAGAGAAAACTCTCCTGTGCATTCTCTTTTGAGGCTACACGCTTAGATGTACACACAACACCAAAGCTTTTCGAGTTAAAACATGTTGTTTAGGAAAAAAATGATAATTTCGGACGATGCTGGATTTCCTTAAAACGTGGTATTCTGACATATTTTTTTAACAGAAATCTCTCCTGTGCATTCTCTTTTGAGGCAACACGCTGAAACATACAAGCAACACCAAAGCATTTCGAGTTACAACATGTTATTTAAGAAAAACAAGATAATTTGTCATGATGCAGGATTTCCTTAAAACGTGGTATTCTGACATATTTTTTCGAGAGAAAATTCTCTTGTGGGATCTCTTTTGAGGTTACACGTTTAGACATACACGCAACACTAAATCTTTTCGAGTTACAACATGTTGTTTAGGAAATACAAGTTAATTTTGTATGATGCGTTATTTCTTCTTGTAAAGTTTAAGTATTTCTAATACGTACTTTTTTGTATTTACTCTACAACACTGTATTTCCTTGTAACGTGGTATTCTTAGATATTCTTTCGAGAGAAAACTCTCCTGTGCGTTCTCTTTTGAGGTTACACGCTTAGACATACACGCCACACCAAATCTTTTCAAGTTACAATGTGTTGTTTAGGAAATACTAGATAATTTTGTAAGATGCGTAATTTCTTCTCGTAAGTTTAAGTATATCGAATATGTACGTATTTGTCTTTACTCTGCAAAACTGTTTTTCCTTGTAACATGGTATTCTTACATATTCTTGCGAGAGAAAACTCTCCTGTGCCTTCTCTTTTGAGGCTACACACTTAGACATACACGCAACACCAAAGCTTTTCGAGTTAAAACATGTTGTTTAGGTAAAACAAGATAATTTCGCACTATGCGGGATTTCCTTAAAAGGTGGTATTCTGACATATTTTTTAGAGAGAAAATTCTCCTGTAGGTTCTCTTTTGAGGCTGCATATTTAGACATACACACAACACCAAATCTTTTCCAGTTACCACGTGTTGTTTAGGAAATACGAGATAATTTCGCACGATGCAGGATTTCCTTAAAACGTGGTATTCTGACATATTTTTTAAATAAAAAACTCTCCTGGGCATTCTCTTTTGAGGCTACACATTTAGACATACACACAACACCAAATCTTTTCGAGTTACTATGTGTTGTTTAGGAAATACAAAATAATTTTTTACAATGCGTTATTTCTTCTCATAAAGTTTAAGTATTTCAAATACGTGCATATTTGTCTTTACTCTGCAACACTGTATTTCCTTATAACGTGGTATTCTTACATATTCTTTCGAGAGAAAACTCTCCTGTGCGTTCTCTTTTGAGGCTACACGCTTAGACATACACGTAAAACCAAAACGTTTGGAGTTACGTGTTGTTTAAGAAAAACTATATAATTTCGCACGATGCGGGATTTCCTTAAAACGTGGTATTCTGACATATATTTTCGAGAGAAAACTCTCCTGTGCATTCTCTTTTGAGGCTACATGCTTAGACATACATGCAATACCAAATCTTCTCGAGTTACAATGTGTTGTTTAGGAAATACTAGATAATTTTGTACAATGCGTTATTTCTTCCTGAAAAGTTTAAGTATTCTTATAGGTACGTATTTGCTTTAATCAGCAAAACTGTATTTCCTTGTAACGTGATATTCTCACAATTTTGCGAGAGAAAACTCTCCTGTGCATTCTCTTTTGAGGCTACACACTTAGACATACACGCAACACCAAAGCTTTTCGAGTTAAAACATGTTGTTTAGGGAAAAAAAGATAATTTCGCACGATGCAGGATTTCCTTAAAACGTTGTATTCTGACATATTTTTTCGACAGAAATCTCTCTTGTGCGTTCTCTTTTGAGGCTACACGCTGAAATATACAAGCAACACCAAAGCATTTCGAGTTACAACATGTTGTTTAGGAAAAAAAAGATAATTTCGCACGATGCAAGATTTCCTTAAAACGTGGTATTCTGACATAATTTTTTGAAAGAAAACTCTCCTGTGCGTTCTCTTTTGAGGCTACACGCTGAGACATACAAGCTACACCAAAGCTTTTCGAGTTACAACGTCTTGTTTAGGAAAAATATGATAATTTCGCAGGATGCAGGATTTCCTAAAAACGTGGTGTTCTGACATATTTTTTCGAGAGAAAACTCTCCTGTGCGTTCTCTTTTGAGGCTACAAGTGTAGACATACACGCAACACCAAATCTTTTCGAGTTACAACGTGTTGTTTAGGAAAAACAAGATAATTTTGCACAATGCGTTATTTCTTCTCGTAAAGTTTAAGTATTTCCAATACGTACGTATATGTCTTTCCTCTGCAACACTGTATTTCCTTGTAACGTGGTATTCTTATATATTCTTTCGAGAGAAAACTCTCCTGTGTGTTCTATTTTGAGGCTGCACGCTTCGACAAAAATGCAACACCAAAGCTTTTCGAGTTACAACAAGTTGTTTAGGAAAAAAAAAGATAATTTCGCATGATTCGGGATTTTCTTAAAACGTGGTATTCTGACATATTTTTTCGAGAGAAAACTCTCCAGTGCATTCTCTTTTGTGGTTACACGCTTACACATGCACGCAACACCAAAGCTTTTCGAGTTACAATGTGTTGTTTAGGAAAAACAAGATAATTTCGCACGATGCAGCATTTTCTTAAAACGTGGTATTTTCACATAATTTTTCGAGAGAAAATTCTCCTGTGGGTTCTCATTTGAGGCTGCACATTTAGACATACACACAACACCAAATCTTTTCGAGTTACAACGTGTTGTTTTGGAAATACAAGATAATTTTTTACGATGCGTTATTTCTTCTAGTAAAGTTTAAGTATTTCTAATACATACGTATTTGTGTTTACTCTGCAACAATGTATTTCCTTATAACGTGGTATTCTTACATATTCTTTCGAGAGAAGACTCTCCTGTGCATTCTCTTTTGAGGCTACACGCTGAGACATACAAGCTACACTAAAGCTTTTCGAGTTACAACGTGTTGTTTAGGAAAAACAAGATAATTTCGCACGATGCGGGATTTCCTTAAAACGTGGTATTCTGACATATTTTTTCGAGAGAAAACTCTCCTGTGCGTTCTCTTTTGAGGCTACAAGTGTAGACAAACACACAACACCAAATCTTTTCGAGTTACAACGTGTTGTTTTGGAAATACAAGATAATTTTTTACGATGCGTTATTTCTTCTAGTAAAGTTTAAGTATTTCTAATACATACGTAATTGTGTTTACTCTGCAACAATGTATTTCCTTAAAACGTGGTATTCTGACATATTTTTTCGAGAGAAAACTCTCCTGTGCGTTCTCTTTTGAGGCTACATGCTTAGACATACTCGTAATACAAAATCTTTTCGAGTTACAACGTGTTAATTAGGAAAAACAAGTTAATTTTGAACGATGCGTTATTTCTTCTCGTAACTTTTAAGTATTTCCAATATGTACATATTTTTCTTTAATCTGCAACACTGTATTTCCTTATAACATGGTATTCTTACATACTCTTTTGAGAGAAAACTCTCCTCTTTGTTCTCTTTTGAAGCTACACGCTTAGACATACACGCAACACCAAAGCTTTTCGAGTAGCAACGTGTTGTTTAGGAAAAACAAGATAATTTTGCACGATGCGAGATTTCCAAAAAAACGCGGTATTCTGACATATTTTTTCAAGGGAAAATTCTCCTGTGGGTTCTCTTTTGAGGCTACACATTTATACTTACAAGCAACACCAAATCTTTTCAGGTTACAATGTGTTGTTTAGGATATACAAGATAATTTATTACGATGCGTTATTTCTTCTCGTTAAGTTTAAGTATTTCTATTACGTATGTATTTGTCTTTACTCTGCAACACTGTATTTGCCTGTAATGTGGTATTCTTACATATTCTTTCCAGAGAAAACGTTCCTGTGCGTTCTCTTTTGAGGCTACATGCTTAGACATACACGCAACACCAAAGATTTTCGAGTTAAAACTTGTTGTTTAGGAAAAAACAAGATAATTTCGCACGATGAGCGATTTCCTTAAAACGGGGTATTCTGTCATGTTTTTTTCGAGAGAAAACTCTCCTGTGCGTTCTCTTTTGAGGCTAGAAGCTTAGACATATGCGCAACACCAAATTTTTTCGAGTTACAACGTGTTATTAGGAAAAACAAGATAATTTTGCACGATGCGTTATTTCTTCTCATAAAGTTTAAGTATTTCCAATATGTACATATATGTCTTTAATATGCAACACTCTATTTCCTTGTAACGGGGTATTCTTACATATTCTCTTGAGAGAAAACTCTCCTGTGCGTTCTCGTCTGAGGCTACACACTTAGACATACACGAACACCAAAGCTTTTCAAGTTACACCGTGTTGTTTAGGAAAAACAAGATAATTTCGCACGATGAGCGATTGCCTTAAAACGGGGTATTCTGACATGTTTTTTCGAGAGAAAACTTTCCTGTGCATTCTCTTTTGAGGCTAGAAGCTTAGACATACACGCAACACCAAATCTTTTCCAGTTACAACGTTTAGGAAAAACAAGATAATTCCACACGATGCGGGATTTCCTAAAAACGTGGTATTCTGACGTATTTTTTCGAGAGAAAACTCTCCTGTGCGTTCTCATTTGAGGCTACAGGCTTAGACATACACGCAACACCAAATCTTTTCAAGTTACAACGTTTAGGAAAAACAAGATAATTCCGCACGATGCGGGATTTCCTAAAAACGTGGTATTCTGACATATTTTTTCGAGAGAAAACTCTCCTTTGCGTTCTCTTTTGAGGCTACAGGCTTAGACATACACGCAACACCAAATCTTTTCGAGTTACAACGTGTTGCTTAGGAAATACAAGATAATATTATATGATGCGTTATTTCTTCTGGTAAAGTTTAAGTATTTCTAATACGTGCGTATTTGTCTTTACCTGCATCACTGTATTTCCTTGTAACGTGGTATTTTTACATATTCTTTGGAGAGAAAACTCTCCTCTGCATTCTCTTTTGACGCTACACGCTTAGACAAACACGCAACACCAAAGCTTTTCGAGTTACAACTTGTTGTTTAAGAAAAACAAGATAATTTCCACGATGCGGGATTTCCTTAAAACGTTCTATTCTGACATGATTTTTCATGAGAAAAATCTCCTGTGTGTTCTCCTTTGAGGCTACACGCTGAGACATACACGCAATACCACAGCATTTCGAGTTACAACGTGTTGTTTAGGAAAAACAAGATAATTTCACACGATGCCGGATTTCCATAAAAAGTGGTATTCTGACATATTTTTTTGAGAGAAAACTCTCCTGTGCGTTCTCTTTTGAGGCTACAAGCTTAGACATACACGCAACACCAAATCTTTTCGTGTTAAAACGTGTTGTTTAAGAATAACATGATAACTTCTCACGATGCAGGATTTCCTAAAAACGTGGTAATCTGACATATTTTTTTCGAGAGAAAATTCCCCTGTGGGTTCTCTTTTGAGGCTACACGTTTAGACATACACGCAACACCAAATCTTTTCGAGTTACAACGAGTTGTTTAGGAAATACAAGATAATTTTGTACGATGTGTTATTTCTTCTCATAAAGTTTAAGTATTTCTAATACGTACGTATTTGTCTTTACTCTGCAACACTGTAATTCCTTATAACGTGGTATCCTTACATTTTCTTTTGAGAGAATACTCTCCTGTGCGTTCTCTTTTGAGGCTACACGCATAGACATACACGCAACATCAAAGCTTTTCGAGTTACAACGTGTTGTTTAGGAAAAACAAGATAATTTCGCACGATGCGGGATTTCCTAAAAACGAGGTATTCTGACATATTTTTTCGAGAGAAAATTCTCCTGTGCATTCTCTTTTGAGGCTACACGGTTAGAAATACACGCAACACCAAAGCTTTTCGAGTTACATCATGTTGTTTAGGAAAAACAAGATAATTTCCCACGATGCAGGATTTCATTAAAACGTGGTATTCTGACATATTTTTTCGACAGAAAACTCTCCTGTGAGTTCTCTTTTGAGGCTAATCGCTTAGACATTCACGCCACAACAAGTCTTTTCGAGTTACAACATGTTGTTTAGGAAATACAAGATAATTTTGCACGGTGCGTTATTTCTTCTTGTAAATTTTAAGTATCTCCAATACGTACGTATTTGTCTTTACTCTGCAACACTGTATTTTCTTATAACGTGGTATTTTTACATATTCATTTGAGAGAAAACTCTCCTGTGTGTTCTCTTTTGAGGTTACACACTTAGACAAACACGCAACACCAAAGCTTTTCGAGTTATAACGTGTTGTTTAAGAAAAACATGATAATTTCACAAGATGCGGGATTTCATTAAAACTTGGTATTATGACATATTTTTTGGAGAGAAAACTCTCCAATGCATTGTCTTTTGAGCCTACGAGCTTAGAAATACACACAACACAAAATCTTTTTGAGTTACAACGTGTTGTTTAGGAAAAAAAAGATAATTTTGCACGATTCGTTATTTCTTCTCGTAAAGTTTAAGTATTTCCAATACTTAGGTATTTGTCTTTACTCTGCAACACTGTATTTCCTTATAATGTCGTATTCTTCCATTTTCTTTCGAAAGAAAATTCTCCTGTGCATTCCATTTTGAGGCTCCACACTTAGACATACACGCAACACCAAAGCTTTTCAAGTAAAAACGTGTTGTTTAGGAAAAACAAGATAATTTCGCATGATGCGGGATTTCCTAAAAACGAGGTATTCTGACATATTTTTTCGAGAGAAAATTCTCCTGTGCATTCTCTTTTGAGGCTACACGGTTAGAAATACACGCAACACCAAAGCTTTTCGAGTTACATCATGTTGTTTAGGAAAAACAAGATAATTTCCCACGATGCAGGATTTCCTTAAAACGTGCTATTCTGACATACTTTTTCGACAGAAAACTCTAATGTGAGTTCTCTTTTGAGGCTAATCGCTTAGACATTCACGCCACAACAAGTCTTTTTGAGTTACAACATGTTGTTTAGGAAATACAAGATAATTTTGCACGGTGCGTTATTTCTTCTTGTAAATTTTAAGTATCTCCAATACGTACGTATTTGTCTTTACTCTGCAACACTGTATTTCCTTATAACGTGGTATTTTTACATATTCATTTGAGAGAAAACTCTCCTGTGTGTTCTCTTTTGAGGTTACACACTTAGACAAACACGCAACACCAAACCTTTTCGAGTTATAACGTGTTGTTTAAGAAAAACATGATAATTTCACAAGATGCGGGATTTCATTAAAACTTGGTATTATGACATATTTTTTGGAGAGAAAACTCTCCAATGCATTGTCTTTTGAGCCTACGAGCTTAGAAATACACACAACACAAAATCTTTTTGAGTTACAACGTGTTGTTTAGGAAAAAAAAGATAATTTTGCACGATTCGTTATTTCTTCTCGTAAAGTTTAAGTATTTCCAATACTTACGTATTTGTCTTTACTCTGCAACACTGTATTTCCTTATAATGTCGTATTCTTCCATATTCTTTCGAAAGAAAATTCTCCTGTGCATTCCCTTTTGAGGCTCCACACTTAGACATACACGCAACACCAAAGCTTTTCAAGTAACAACGTGTTGTTTAGGAAAAACAAGATAATTTCGCACGATGCGGGATTTCCTAAAAACGAGGTATTCTGACATATTTTTTCGAGAGAAAATTCTCCTGTGCATTCTCTTTTGAGGCTAGAAGCTTAGACATACACGCAACACCAAATCTTTTCCAGTGACAACGTTTAGGAAAAACAAGATAATTCCGCACGATGCAGGATTTCCTAAAAACGTGGTATTCTGACATATTTTTTCGAGAGAAAACTCTCCTGTGCGTTCTCATTTGAGGCTACAGGCTTAGACATACACGCAACACCAAATCTTTTCAAGTTGCAACGTTTAGGAAAAACAAGATAATTCCGCACGATGCAGGATTTCCTAAAAACGTGGTATTCTGACATATTTTTTCGAGAGAAAACTCTCCTGTGCGTTCTCATTTGAGGCTACAGGCTTAGACATACACGCAACACCAAATCTTTTCCAGTTACAACGTTTAGGAAAAACAAGATAATTCCACACGATGCGGGATTTCCTAAAAACGTGGTATTCTGACGTATTTTTTCGAGAGAAAACTCTCCTGTGCGTTCTCATTTGAGGCTACAGGCTTAGACATACACGCAACACCAAATCTTTTCAAGTTACAACGTTTAGGAAAAACAAGATAATTCCGCACGATGCGGGATTTCCTAAAAACGTGGTATTCTGACATATTTTTTCGAGAGAAAACTCTCCTTTGCGTTCTCTTTTGAGGCTACAGGCTTAGACATACACGCAACACCAAATCTTTTCGAGTTACAACGTGTTGCTTAGGAAATACAAGATAATATTATATGATGCGTTATTTCTTCTGGTAAAGTTTAAGTATTTCTAATACGTGCGTATTTGTCTTTACCTGCATCACTGTATTTCCTTGTAACGTGGTATTTTTACATATTCTTTGGAGAGAAAACTCTCCTCTGCATTCTCTTTTGACGCTACACGCTTAGACAAACACGCAACACCAAAGCTTTTCGAGTTACAACTTGTTGTTTAAGAAAAACAAGATAATTTCCACGATGCGGGATTTCCTTAAAACGTTCTATTCTGACATGATTTTTCATGAGAAAAATCTCCTGTGTGTTCTCCTTTGAGGCTACACGCTGAGACATACACGCAATACCACAGCATTTCGAGTTACAACGTGTTGTTTAGGAAAAACAAGATAATTTCACACGATGCGGGATTTCCATAAAAAGTGGTATTCTGACATATTTTTTTGAGAGAAAACTCTCCTGTGCGTTCTCTTTTGAGGCTACAAGCTTAGACATACACGCAACACCAAATCTTTTCGTGTTAAAACGTGTTGTTTAAGAATAACATGATAACTTCTCACGATGCAGGATTTCCTAAAAACGTGGTAATCTGACATATTTTTTTCGAGAGAAAATTCCCCTGTGGGTTCTCTTTTGAGGCTACACGTTTAGACATACACGCAACACCAAATCTTTTCGAGTTACAACGAGTTGTTTAGGAAATACAAGATAATTTTGTACGATGTGTTATTTCTTCTCATAAAGTTTAAGTATTTCTAATACGTACGTATTTGTCTTTACTCTGCAACACTGTAATTCCTTATAACGTGGTATCCTTACATTTTCTTTTGAGAGAATACTCTCCTGTGCGTTCTCTTTTGAGGCTACACGCATAGACATACACGCAACATCAAAGCTTTTCGAGTTACAACGTGTTGTTTAGGAAAAACAAGATAATTTCGCACGATGCGGGATTTCCTAAAAACGAGGTATTCTGACATATTTTTTCGAGAGAAAATTCTCCTGTGCATTCTCTTTTGAGGCTACACGGTTAGAAATACACGCAACACCAAAGCTTTTCGAGTTACATCATGTTGTTTAGGAAAAACAAGATAATTTCCCACGATGCAGGATTTCATTAAAACGTGGTATTCTGACATATTTTTTCGACAGAAAACTCTCCTGTGAGTTCTCTTTTGAGGCTAATCGCTTAGACATTCACGCCACAACAAGTCTTTTCGAGTTACAACATGTTGTTTAGGAAATACAAGATAATTTTGCACGGTGCGTTATTTCTTCTTGTAAATTTTAAGTATCTCCAATACGTACGTATTTGTCTTTACTCTGCAACACTGTATTTTCTTATAACGTGGTATTTTTACATATTCATTTGAGAGAAAACTCTCCTGTGTGTTCTCTTTTGAGGTTACACACTTAGACAAACACGCAACACCAAAGCTTTTCGAGTTATAACGTGTTGTTTAAGAAAAACATGATAATTTCACAAGATGCGGGATTTCATTAAAACTTGGTATTATGACATATTTTTTGGAGAGAAAACTCTCCAATGCATTGTCTTTTGAGCCTACGAGCTTAGAAATACACACAACACAAAATCTTTTTGAGTTACAACGTGTTGTTTAGGAAAAAAAAGATAATTTTGCACGATTCGTTATTTCTTCTCGTAAAGTTTAAGTATTTCCAATACTTAGGTATTTGTCTTTACTCTGCAACACTGTATTTCCTTATAATGTCGTATTCTTCCATTTTCTTTCGAAAGAAAATTCTCCTGTGCATTCCATTTTGAGGCTCCACACTTAGACATACACGCAACACCAAAGCTTTTCAAGTAAAAACGTGTTGTTTAGGAAAAACAAGATAATTTCGCATGATGCGGGATTTCCTAAAAACGAGGTATTCTGACATATTTTTTCGAGAGAAAATTCTCCTGTGCATTCTCTTTTGAGGCTACACGGTTAGAAATACACGCAACACCAAAGCTTTTCGAGTTACATCATGTTGTTTAGGAAAAACAAGATAATTTCCCACGATGCAGGATTTCCTTAAAACGTGCTATTCTGACATACTTTTTCGACAGAAAACTCTAATGTGAGTTCTCTTTTGAGGCTAATCGCTTAGACATTCACGCCACAACAAGTCTTTTTGAGTTACAACATGTTGTTTAGGAAATACAAGATAATTTTGCACGGTGCGTTATTTCTTCTTGTAAATTTTAAGTATCTCCAATACGTACGTATTTGTCTTTACTCTGCAACACTGTATTTCCTTATAACGTGGTATTTTTACATATTCATTTGAGAGAAAACTCTCCTGTGTGTTCTCTTTTGAGGTTACACACTTAGACAAACACGCAACACCAAACCTTTTCGAGTTATAACGTGTTGTTTAAGAAAAACATGATAATTTCACAAGATGCGGGATTTCATTAAAACTTGGTATTATGACATATTTTTTGGAGAGAAAACTCTCCAATGCATTGTCTTTTGAGCCTACGAGCTTAGAAATACACACAACACAAAATCTTTTTGAGTTACAACGTGTTGTTTAGGAAAAAAAAGATAATTTTGCACGATTCGTTATTTCTTCTCGTAAAGTTTAAGTATTTCCAATACTTACGTATTTGTCTTTACTCTGCAACACTGTATTTCCTTATAATGTCGTATTCTTCCATATTCTTTCGAAAGAAAATTCTCCTGTGCATTCCCTTTTGAGGCTCCACACTTAGACATACACGCAACACCAAAGCTTTTCAAGTAACAACGTGTTGTTTAGGAAAAACAAGATAATTTCGCACGATGCGGGATTTCCTAAAAACGAGGTATTCTGACATATTTTTTCGAGAGAAAATTCTCCTGTGCATTCTCTTTTGAGGCTAGAAGCTTAGACATACACGCAACACCAAATCTTTTCCAGTGACAACGTTTAGGAAAAACAAGATAATTCCGCACGATGCAGGATTTCCTAAAAACGTGGTATTCTGACATATTTTTTCGAGAGAAAACTCTCCTGTGCGTTCTCATTTGAGGCTACAGGCTTAGACATACACGCAACACCAAATCTTTTCAAGTTGCAACGTTTAGGAAAAACAAGATAATTCCGCACGATGCAGGATTTCCTAAAAACGTGGTATTCTGACATATTTTTTCGAGAGAAAACTCTCCTGTGCGTTCTCATTTGAGGCTACAGGCTTAGACATACACGCAACACCAAATCTTTTCCAGTTACAACGTTTAGGAAAAACAAGATAATTCCACACGATGCGGGATTTCCTAAAAACGTGGTATTCTGACGTATTTTTTCGAGAGAAAACTCTCCTGTGCGTTCTCATTTGAGGCTACAGGCTTAGACATACACGCAACACCAAATCTTTTCAAGTTACAACGTTTAGGAAAAACAAGATAATTCCGCACGATGCGGGATTTCCTAAAAACGTGGTATTCTGACATATTTTTTCGAGAGAAAACTCTCCTTTGCGTTCTCTTTTGAGGCTACAGGCTTAGACATACACGCAACACCAAATCTTTTCGAGTTACAACGTGTTGCTTAGGAAATACAAGATAATATTATATGATGCGTTATTTCTTCTGGTAAAGTTTAAGTATTTCTAATACGTGCGTATTTGTCTTTACCTGCATCACTGTATTTCCTTGTAACGTGGTATTTTTACATATTCTTTGGAGAGAAAACTCTCCTCTGCATTCTCTTTTGACGCTACACGCTTAGACAAACACGCAACACCAAAGCTTTTCGAGTTACAACTTGTTGTTTAAGAAAAACAAGATAATTTCCACGATGCGGGATTTCCTTAAAACGTTCTATTCTGACATGATTTTTCATGAGAAAAATCTCCTGTGTGTTCTCCTTTGAGGCTACACGCTGAGACATACACGCAATACCACAGCATTTCGAGTTACAACGTGTTGTTTAGGAAAAACAAGATAATTTCACACGATGCGGGATTTCCATAAAAAGTGGTATTCTGACATATTTTTTTGAGAGAAAACTCTCCTGTGCGTTCTCTTTTGAGGCTACAAGCTTAGACATACACGCAACACCAAATCTTTTCGTGTTAAAACGTGTTGTTTAAGAATAACATGATAACTTCTCACGATGCAGGATTTCCTAAAAACGTGGTAATCTGACATATTTTTTTCGAGAGAAAATTCCCCTGTGGGTTCTCTTTTGAGGCTACACGTTTAGACATACACGCAACACCAAATCTTTTCGAGTTACAACGAGTTGTTTAGGAAATACAAGATAATTTTGTACGATGTGTTATTTCTTCTCATAAAGTTTAAGTATTTCTAATACGTACGTATTTGTCTTTACTCTGCAACACTGTAATTCCTTATAACGTGGTATCCTTACATTTTCTTTTGAGAGAATACTCTCCTGTGCGTTCTCTTTTGAGGCTACACGCATAGACATACACGCAACATCAAAGCTTTTCGAGTTACAACGTGTTGTTTAGGAAAAACAAGATAATTTCGCACGATGCGGGATTTCCTAAAAACGAGGTATTCTGACATATTTTTTCGAGAGAAAATTCTCCTGTGCATTCTCTTTTGAGGCTACACGGTTAGAAATACACGCAACACCAAAGCTTTTCGAGTTACATCATGTTGTTTAGGAAAAACAAGATAATTTCCCACGATGCAGGATTTCATTAAAACGTGGTATTCTGACATATTTTTTCGACAGAAAACTCTCCTGTGAGTTCTCTTTTGAGGCTAATCGCTTAGACATTCACGCCACAACAAGTCTTTTCGAGTTACAACATGTTGTTTAGGAAATACAAGATAATTTTGCACGGTGCGTTATTTCTTCTTGTAAATTTTAAGTATCTCCAATACGTACGTATTTGTCTTTACTCTGCAACACTGTATTTTCTTATAACGTGGTATTTTTACATATTCATTTGAGAGAAAACTCTCCTGTGTGTTCTCTTTTGAGGTTACACACTTAGACAAACACGCAACACCAAAGCTTTTCGAGTTATAACGTGTTGTTTAAGAAAAACATGATAATTTCACAAGATGCGGGATTTCATTAAAACTTGGTATTATGACATATTTTTTGGAGAGAAAACTCTCCAATGCATTGTCTTTTGAGCCTACGAGCTTAGAAATACACACAACACAAAATCTTTTTGAGTTACAACGTGTTGTTTAGGAAAAAAAAGATAATTTTGCACGATTCGTTATTTCTTCTCGTAAAGTTTAAGTATTTCCAATACTTAGGTATTTGTCTTTACTCTGCAACACTGTATTTCCTTATAATGTCGTATTCTTCCATTTTCTTTCGAAAGAAAATTCTCCTGTGCATTCCATTTTGAGGCTCCACACTTAGACATACACGCAACACCAAAGCTTTTCAAGTAAAAACGTGTTGTTTAGGAAAAACAAGATAATTTCGCATGATGCGGGATTTCCTAAAAACGAGGTATTCTGACATATTTTTTCGAGAGAAAATTCTCCTGTGCATTCTCTTTTGAGGCTACACGGTTAGAAATACACGCAACACCAAAGCTTTTCGAGTTACATCATGTTGTTTAGGAAAAACAAGATAATTTCCCACGATGCAGGATTTCCTTAAAACGTGCTATTCTGACATACTTTTTCGACAGAAAACTCTAATGTGAGTTCTCTTTTGAGGCTAATCGCTTAGACATTCACGCCACAACAAGTCTTTTTGAGTTACAACATGTTGTTTAGGAAATACAAGATAATTTTGCACGGTGCGTTATTTCTTCTTGTAAATTTTAAGTATCTCCAATACGTACGTATTTGTCTTTACTCTGCAACACTGTATTTCCTTATAACGTGGTATTTTTACATATTCATTTGAGAGAAAACTCTCCTGTGTGTTCTCTTTTGAGGTTACACACTTAGACAAACACGCAACACCAAACCTTTTCGAGTTATAACGTGTTGTTTAAGAAAAACATGATAATTTCACAAGATGCGGGATTTCATTAAAACTTGGTATTATGACATATTTTTTGGAGAGAAAACTCTCCAATGCATTGTCTTTTGAGCCTACGAGCTTAGAAATACACACAACA
This sequence comes from Apodemus sylvaticus, assembly GCF_947179515.1. Taxonomy (NCBI): domain Eukaryota; kingdom Metazoa; phylum Chordata; class Mammalia; order Rodentia; family Muridae; genus Apodemus; species Apodemus sylvaticus. Next base: position 80,306,239 of record NC_067488.1, on the reverse strand, counting down.
CAAAATCTTTTTGAGTTACAACGTGTTGTTTAGGAAAAAAAAGATAATTTTGCACGATTCGTTATTTCTTCTCGTAAAGTTTAAGTATTTCCAATACTTACGTATTTGTCTTTACTCTGCAACACTGTATTTCCTTATAATGTCGTATTCTTCCATATTCTTTCGAAAGAAAATTCTCCTGTGCATTCCCTTTTGAGGCTCCACACTTAGACATACACGCAACACCAAAGCTTTTCAAGTAACAACGTGTTGTTTAGGAAAAACAAGATAATTTCGCACGATGCGGGATTTCCTAAAAACGAGGTATTCTGACATATTTTTTCGAGAGAAAATTCTCCTGTGCATTCTCTTTTGAGGCTACACGGTTAGAAATACACGCAACACCAAAGCTTTTCGAGTTACATCATGTTGTTTAGGAAAAACAAGATAATTTCCCACGATGCATGATTTCATTAAAACGTGGTATTCTGACATATTTTTTCGACAGAAAACTCTCCTGTGAGTTCTCTTTTGAGGCTAATCGCTTAGACATTCACGCCACAACAAGTCTTTTCGAGTTACAACATGTTGTTTAGGAAATACAAGATAATTTTGCACGGTGCGTTATTTCTTCTTGTAAATTTTAAGTATCTCCAATACGTACGTATTTGTCTTTACTCTGCAACACTGTATTTCCTTATAACGTGGTATTTTTACATATTCATTTGAGAGAAAACTCTCCTGTGTGTTCTCTTTTGAGGTTACACACTTAGACAAACACGCAACACCAAACCTTTTCGAGTTATAACGTGTTGTTTAAGAAAAACATGATAATTTCACAAGATGCGGGATTTCATTAAAACTTGGTATTATGACATATTTTTTGGAGAGAAAACTCTCCAATGCATTCTCTTTTGAGCCTACAAGCTTAGAAATACACACAACACAAAATCTTTTTGAGTTACAACGTGTTGTTTAGGAAAAAAAAGATAATTTTGCACGATTCGTTATTTCTTCTCGTAAAGTTTAAGTATTTCCAATACTTACGTATTTGTCTTTACTCTGCAACACTGTATTTCCTTATAATGTCGTATTCTTCCATATTCTTTCGAAAGAAAATTCTCCTGTGCATTCCCTTTTGAGGCTCCACACTTAGACATACACGCAACACCAAAGGTATTCAAGTTACAAAGTGTTAATTAAGAAAAACAAGATAATTCCGCATGATGCGGGATTTCCTTAAAATATGCTATTCTGACATATTTTTTCGAGAGAAAACTTTCCTGTGTGTTCTCTTTTGAGGCTACACGCTTAGCCATACACTCAACACCAAGGCATTTTGCGTTACAATGTGTTGTTTAGGAAAAACAAGATAATTTCGCACGATGCAGGATTTCCTTAAAACGTGGTATTCTGACATATTTTTTCCAGAGAAAATTCTCCTGTGGGTTCACTTTTGAAGCTACACATTTAGACATACACACAACCCCTAATTGTTTTGAGTTACTTCGTGTTGTTTAGGAAAAACTTGCTAATATTTTACGATGCGTTATTTCTTCTCGTAATGTTTAAGTATTTCGAATATGTACGTATTTGTCTTTACTCTGCAAAACTGTATTTCCTTGTAACTTGGTATTCTTACATATTCTTGCAAGAGAAAACTCTCCTGTGCATTCTCTTTTGAGGCTACACACTTAGACATACACGCAACACCAAAGCTTTTCGAGTTAAAACATGTTGTTTAGGAAAAACAAGATAATTTCGCATGATGTAGGATTTCCTTAAAACGTTGTATTCTGACATATTTTTTTGAAACGAAACTCTCCTGTGCACTCTCTTTTGAGGCTACACTCTTAGACGTACACGCAACACCAAAGCTTTTCGAGTTAAAACATGTTGTTTAGGAAAAACAAGATAATTTTTCATGATGCGTTATTTCTTCTCGTAAAGATTAAGTATTTCCAATATGTACGTATTTGTCTTTATTCTGCAACACTGCATTTCCTTAAAACGTTGTATTCTGACATATTTTTTCGTGAGAAAACTCTCCTGTGCATTCTCTTTTGAGGCTACACGCTGAGACATACAAGCAACACCAAAGCTTTTCGAGTTACCACGTGTTGTTTAGGAATAACAAGATAATTTCGCACAATGCAGGATTTCCTTAAAACGTGGTATTCAGACATATTTTTTCGAGAAAAAAAATTCTCCTGTGGGTTCTCTTTTGAGGCTACACGTTTAGACATACACACAACCCCTAATCTTTTTGAGTTACAACGTGTTGTTTAGGAAATACAAGATTATTTTGTACGATGCGTTATTTCTTCTCATAAAGTTTAAGTATTTCTAATATGTACATATTTGTGTTTACTCTGCAACACTGTATTTCCTTATTACGTGGTATTCTTATATTTTCTTTTGAGAGAATACACTCCGATGCGTTCTCTTTTGAGGCTACACGCTTAGACATATACGCAACACCAAAGGTTTTCGAGTTACAACGTGATGTTTAGGAAAAACAAGAGAATTTCGCACGATGCGGGATTTCCTTAAAACGTGGTATTCTGACATATTTTTTCGAGAGAAAACTCTCCTGTGAGTTCTGTTTTGAGGCTGCATGCTTAGACAAAAACACAACACAAAAGCTTTTCGAGTTACAACAAGTTGTTTAGGAAAAACAAAATAATTTCGCACGATACGGGATTTTCTTAAAACGTGGTATTCTGACATATTTATTCGATAGAAAACTCTCCTGTGCGTTCTCCTTTGAGGCTACACGCTTAGACATACAGGCAACACCAAAGCTTTTCGACCTACAACCTATTGTTTAGGAAAAACAAGATAATTTCGCATGATGCAGGATTTCTTTAAAACGTGGTATTCTGACATATTTTTTCGAGATAAAATTCTCCTGTGGGTTCCCTTTTAAGGCTACATATTTATACATACACACAACACCAAATCATTTCTAGTTACAACGTGTTGTTTAGGAAATACAAGAAAATTTTTATGATGCATTATTTCTTCTCGTAAAGTTTAAGTATTTCTAATCCGTACGTATTTGTCTTTACTCTGCAACACTGTATTTCCTTATAACGTGGTATTCTTACATATTCTTTCGAGAGAAAACTCTCCTGTGCGTTCTCCTTTGAGGTTACACGCTTAGACATATACGGAACACCAAAACTTTTTGAGTTACAACGTGTTAAGAAAAACAAGATAATGTCGCACGATGCAGGATTTCCTTAAAACGTGGTATTCTGACACTTTTTTTTCGAGTGAAAACTCTCCTGTGCATTCCCTTTTTAGGCTACACCCTTAGACATACATGCAACACCAAATCTTTTCGAGTTACAACGTGTTGTTTAGGAATTACAAGATAATTTTGTACGATGTGTTATTTCTTCTCGTAAAGTTTAAGAATTTCCAATTCATACGAATTTCTCTTTACTCTTCAACACTTTATTTCTTTATAACGTGGTATTCTTACATATTCTTTCGAGAGAAAACTCTCCTGTGCGTTCTCTTTTGAGGCTGCATGCTTAGACAAAAACGCAACACCAAAGCTTTTCGAGTTACAATGTGTTGTTTAGGAAAAACAAGATAATATTGCACGATATGGGATTTTCTTTAAGTGTCGTATTCTGACATATTTTTCGAGAGTAAACTCTCCTGTGCGTTCTCCTTTGAGGCTACATGCGTAGACATACACGCAACACCAAAGCTTTTCAAGTTACAACGTGTTGTTTAGGAAAAACAAGATAATTTCACACAATGCATGATTTCTTTAAAACGTGGTATTCTGACATATTTTTCGAGAAAAAAATCTCCTGTGCGTTCCCTTTTGAGGCTACAAGCTTAGACATACATACAACACCAAATCTTTTCGAGTTACAATGTGTTGTTTAGGAAACACAACATATTTTTTTTTACTATGCATTATTTCTTCTCGTAAACTTTAAGCATTTGTAATACGTACATATTTGTATTTACTCTGCATCACTGTATTTTCACATAATGTGGTATTCGTACATATTCTTTCAAGAGAAAACTCTCCTGTGCATTCTCTATTGAGGCTACACTCTTAGACATACACGCAACACCAAAGTTTTACACGTTACAACGTGTTGTTTAGGAAAAACAAGATAATTTCGCACGATGCGGGATTTCCTTAAAATGTGCTATTCTGACATATTTTTTTGAGAGAAAACACTCCTGTGCGTTTTCTTTTGTGGCTACATGCTTAGACATATATGCAACACCAAACCTATTCGAGTTACAATGTGTTGTTTAGGAAAAACAAGTTAATTTCGCAAGATGCAGGATTTCCTTAAAACGTGGTATTCTGACATATTTTTTTTTGAGAGAAAATTCTCCTGTGGGTTCTCTTTTGAGGCTACACATTTAGACATACACACAACACCAAATCTTTTCGAGTTACAACAGTTTTGTAGGAAATACAAGATAATTTTTTTATGATGCGTTATTTCTTCTCGTAAAGTTTAAGCATTTCTAATACATACATATTTGTCTTTGCTCTGCAACACTGTATTTCCTTATAACGTGGAATTCTTACATATTCTTTCGAGAGAAAACTCTCCTGTGCGTTCTCTTTTGAAGATACACGATTAGACATACACGCAACACGAAAGCTTGTCGAATTACAACATGTTGTTTAGAAAAAGCTAGATAATTTTGCATGATGCGTTATTTCTTCTCGTAAAGTTTAAGTATTTCTAATACGTACGTATTTGTCTTTACTCTGCAACACTGTATTTCTTTATAATTTGGTATTCTTACATATTCTTTCGAGAGAAAATGCTCCTGTGCGTTCTCTTTTGAGGCTACACGCTGAGACATACACGGACGACCAAAGCTATTCGAGATACAACGTGTTGTTTAAGAAAAACAAGATAATTTCGCACGATGCAGGATTTCCTTAAAACTTGGTATTCTGACATATTTTTTTCAACAGAAAACTCTCCTGTGCATTCTCCTTTGAAGCTAAACGCTTAGACATTCACGACACAACAAATCATTTCAAGTTACAACGTGTTGTTTAGGAAATACAAGATAATTTTGTATGATGCCTTATTTCTTCTCATAAAGTTTAAGTATTTCTAATATGTACATATTTGTCTTTACTCTGCAAAACTGTATTTCCTTGTAACGTGGTTTTCTTACACATTCTTGCAAGAGAAAACTCTCCTGTGCATTCTCTTTTGAGGCTACACACTTAGACATACACGCAACACCAAAGCTTTTCGAGTTAAAACATGTTGTTTAGGAAAAACAAGATAATTTCGCACGAGGCAGGATTTCCTTAAAACGTGGTATTCTGATATTTTTTTTGAGAGAAAACTCTCCTGTGTGTTCAGTTTTGAGGATACACGCTAAGACATACAAGCTACACCAAAACTTTTCGAGTTACAACGTGTTGATTAGGAAAAACAAGATAATTTTGCACGATGCAGGATTTCCTTAAAACGTGGTATTCTGACATATTTTTTGGAGAAAAAAATCTCCTGTGCGTTTTCTTTTGAGGGTACACATTTAGACATACACAAAACACCAAATCTTCTCGAGTTACAACGTGTTGTTTAGGAAATACAAGATAATTTTTTACAAAGCATTATTTCTTCTCATAAAGTTTAAGTAATTCTAATACGTATGTATTTGTCTTTAGTCTGAAACACTGTATTTCCTTGTAACGTGGTATTCTTTTTTTTAACTTTTTTTATTCGATATGATTTATTTACATTTCAAATGATTTCCCCTTTTCTAGCCCCGCACTCCCCGAAAGTCCCGTAAGCCCCCTTCTCTTCCCCTGTCCTCCCACCCACCACTTCCCACTTCCCCGTTCTGGTTTTGTCGAATACTGCTTCACTGAGTCTTTCCAGAACCACGGGCCACTCCTCCTTTCTTCTTGTATCTCATTTGATGTGTGGATTATGTTTTTGGTATTCCAGTTTTCTAGGTTAATATCCACTTATTAGTGAGTGCATACCATGATTCACCTTTTGAGTCTGGGTTACCTCACTTAGTATGATGTTCTCTAGCTCCATCCATTTGCCTAAGAATTTCATGAATTCATTGTTTCTAATGGCTGAAAAGTACTCCATTGTGTAGATATACCACATTTTTTGCATCCACTCTTCTGTTGAGGGATACCTGGGTTGTTTCCAGCATCGGGCAATTATAAATAGGGCCGCTATGAACATAGTAGAGCATGACAGCCTTTTCAACAAATGGTGCTGGTTCAACTGGAGGACAGCATGCAGAAGAATGCGAATTGATCCATTCTTGTCTCCTTGTACTAAGCTCAAATCCAAATGGATGAAGGACCTCCACATAAAGCCAGACACTCTGAAGGTAAAAGAAAAGAAAGTGGGGAAGACCCTTGAGGACATCGGTACAGGGAGAAAGTTTCTGAACAGAACACCAATAGCGTATGCTCTAAGAGCAAGAATTGACAAATGGGACCTCATAAAGTTACAAAGTTTCTGTAAGGCAAAGGACACTATCAAGAGGACAAATCGGCAACCAACACATTGGGAAAAGATCTTCACCAATCCTACATCAGATAGAGGGCTAATATCCAATATATATAAAGAACTCAAGAAGTTAGACTCCAGAAAACCAAAGAACCCTATTAAAAAATGGGGTACAATGTGAAACTAAGAATTCTCACCTGAAGAACTTCGGATGGCGGAGAAGCATCTTAAAAAATGCTCAACTTCATTAGTCATTAGGGAAATGCAAATCAAAACAACCCTGAGAATTCATCTTACACCAGTCAGAATGGCTAAGATTAAAAATTCAGGAGACAGCAGGTGTTGGAGAGGGTGTGGAGAAAGAGGAACACGCCTTCACTGCTGGTGGGGTTGCAAATTGGTACAACCATTCTGGAAAGCAATCTTGCGGTTCCTCCGAAAACTGGGCACCTCACTTCCAGAAGATCCTGCTATACCACTCCTGGGCATATACCCAGAGGATTCCCCACCATGTAATAAGGATAATGTGGTATTCTTACATATTCTTTCAAGAGACAACTCTCCTGTGCGTTCTCTTTTGAAGCTAATCGCTTAGTCATACACGCAATACCAAATCTTTTCGAGTTACAACGTGTTGTTTAAGAAATACAAGATAATTTTGTATGATGCGTTATTTCTTCACATAAAGTTTAAGTATTTCTAATATGTACGTATTTGTCTTTACTCTGCAAAATTGTATTTCCTTTTAACGTGGTATTCTCACATATTCTTGCTAGAGAAAACTCTCCTGTGCATTCTCTTTTGAAGCTACGCACTTAGACATACACGCAACACCAAAGCTTTTCGAGTTAAAACATGTTGTAAGGGAAAACAAGATAATTTCGCACGATGCAAGATTTCCTTAAAACGTGGTATTCTGACATATTTTTTTTGGGAGAAAACTCTCCTGTGTGATCTCTTTTGAGGCTACAGGCTTAGTCATACACACAACAGCAAATCTTTTCATAAACAACGTGTTGTTTATGAAAAACAAGATAATTTTGCATGATGCGTTATTTCTTCTTGTAAAGTTTTAGTATTTCCAATATGTACGTATTTGTCTTTAATCTGCAACACTGTATTTCCTTATAACTTGGTATTCTTACATATTCTTTCGAGAGAAAACTCGCCTGTGCGTTCTCCTTTGAGGCTACACACTTAGACATTCACGCAACACCAAAGCTTTTTGAATTACAATGTATTGTTTAAGAAAAACAAGATAATTTTGCACGATGCGGGATTTCATAAAAACGTGGTATTCTGACATATTTTTTGGAGAGAAAGCTCTCCTGTGTGTCCTCTTTTGAGGTTACAAGCTTAGAAATACACGCAACACAAAATCTTTTCGAGTTACAACTTGTTCTTTAAGAAAAACAAGAAAATTTTGCATGATGAGAGATTTCCTCAAAACGTGGTATTCTGACATATTTTGTTGAGAGGAAATTCTCCTGTGGGTTCTCTTTGGAGGCTACACATTTAGAAATTCACGCAACACCATAGCTTTTCAAGTTACAATGTGTTGTTTAGGAAATGCAAGATAATTTTGCAGGATGCTGGATTTCCTTAAAACGTGGTATTCTGACATATTTTTTCGAGAGAAAACTCTACTGTGTGTTCTCTTTTAGGCTACATGCTTAGATATACACGCAACACCAAATCTTTTCGAGTTACAATGTGTTGTTTAGGAAATACAAGATAATTTTTTACGATGCTTTATTTCTTCTCTTAATGTTTACGTATTTCTAATACGTTCGTATTTGTCTTTACTCTGCAACACTGTATTTCCTTGTAACCTGGTTTTCTTACATATTCCTTCGAGATAAACCTCTCCTGTGCATTCTCTTTTGAGGCTACATGCTTAGACATACACGCATCACCAAAGTTTTTCGAGTTACAACCTGTTGTTTAGGAAAAAAAGATAATTTCCCAAGATGCAGGATTTCCTTAAAATGTGGTATTCTGACATATTTTGTCGAGAGAAAATTCCTCTGTGGGTTCTCTTTTGAGGCTACACGTTTAGACAACCACGCAACACCAAATCTTTTCGAGTTATAACGTGTTGTTTAGGAAAAACAAGATAATTTCGCACTGTGTGGGAGTTCCTTAAAACGTGGTATTGTGACATATTTTTTCGAGAGAAAAGTCTCCTGTGTGTTCTCTTTTGAGGCTACAAGCTTAGACATACACCCCACACCAAATCTTTTCGAGTTACAACGTGTTGTTTAGGAAATACAAGATAATTTTGTAAGATGCTTTATTTCTTCTCTTAATGTTTAAGTATTTCTAATACATACGTATTTGTCTTTACTCTGCAACACTGTATTTCCTTGTAACGTGGTATTCTTACATATTCTTGCGAGAGAAAACTCTCCTGTGCATTCTCTTTTGAGTCTACACGCTTAGACATACACGCAACACCAAAGCTTTTCGAGTGACAACATGTTGTTTAAGAAAAACAAGATAATTTCACACGATGCGGGATTTCCTTAAAACGTGGTATTCTGACATATTTTTTCGAGAGAAAACTCTCCTTTGCGTTCTCTTTTAAGGCTACATGCTTAGACATACACGCAACAACAAATCTTTTCGAGTTAGAACGTGTTATTTAGGAAATATAAGATAATTTTTTACAATGCTTTATTTCTTCTCGTAATGTTTAACGCTTTCTAATACGTACGTATTTGTCTTTACTCTGCAACACTGTATTTCCTTGTAACGTGGTATTCTTACATATTCTTTCGAGAGAAACCTCTCCTGCGCGTTCTTTTTTGAGGCTACACTTTTAGACATACATGCATCACCAAAGATTTTCGAGTTACAGCATGTTGTTTAGGAAAAACAAGATAATTTCGCAGGATGCAGGATTTCCTTAAAACGTGGTATTCTGACATATTTTTTCGAGAGAAAATTCTCCTGTGGGTTCCCTTTTGAGGCTACATGTTTAGACATATACGCAACACCAAATCTTTTCGAGTTACAACGTGTTGTTTAGGAAATACAAGTTATTTTGTACGATGCGTTATTTCTTCTCTTAAAGTTTAAGTATTTCTAGTACATACGTATTTGACTTTACTCTGCAACAATGTATTTACTTATAACGTTTTACTCTTACATATTCTGTCGAGAGAAAACTCTCCTGTGCCTTCTCTTTGAGGCTACACGCTTAGACATACACGCAGCTCCAAAGATTTTCAAGTTACATCCTCTTGTTTAGGAAAAACAAGATAATTTCGCACGATGTGGGATTTCCTTAAAACGTGGTATTCTGACATATTTTTTCGAGAGGAAACTCTCCTGTGCATTCTCTTTTGAGGCTACAAGCTTAGACATACACGTAACACGAAATCTTTTCGAGCTACAACGTGTTGTTTAGGAAAAACAAGATAATTTTGCTCGATGCATTATTTCTTCTCGTAAAGTTTAAGTATTTCCAATATGTACGTATTTGTCTTTACTCTGCAACACTGTATTTCCTTATAACATGGTATTCTTACATATTTTTTTGAGAGAAAACTCTCCTGTGCATTCTCTTTTGAGGCTACATGCTTAGACATACACGCAACACCAAAGCTTTTCGAGTTACAACGTGTTGTTTAAGAAAAACAAGAATTTAGCACGATGCGGGATTTCCTTAAAACTTGGTATTCTGACATATTTTATCGAGAGAAAACTCTCCTTTGTGTTCTCTTTTAAGGCTACATGCGTAGACATACACGCAACACCAAATCTTTTCGAGTTACAACGTGTTGTTTAGGAAATACAAGATAATTTTTTACGATGCTTTATTTCTTCTCATAATGTTTAAGTATTTCTAATACGTATGTATTTGTCTTTATGCTGCAACACTGTATTTCCTTGTAATGTGGTATTCTTACATATTCTTTCGAGAGAAAACTTTCCTGTGTGTTCTCTTTTGAGGCTACATGCTTATACATACACGCATCGCCAAAGTTTTGGAGTTACAACGTGTTGTTTTGGAAAAAAAAAAAAAGATAATTTTGCAAGATGCGGGATTTCCTTAAAACGTGGTATTCTGACATATTTTGTCGAGAAAAAATTCCTCTGTGGGCTCTTTTTGAGGCTACACGTTTAGACAACCACGCAACACCAAATCTTTTCGAGTTACAACGTGTCGTTTAGGAAAAACAAGATAATTTCGCACCATGCAGGAGTTCCTTAAAACGTGGTATTCTGACATATTTTTTCAAGAGAAAACTCTCCTGTGCGTTCTCTTTTGAGGCTACATGCTTAGACATACACGGCACACCAAATCCTTTCGAGTTACAGCGTGTTGTTTAGGAAATACAAGATAATTTTGTACGATGCTTTATTTCTTCTCTTTATGTTTAAGTATTTCTAATACGTACATATTTGTCTTTACTCTGCAACACTGTATTTCCTTGTAACGTGGTATTCTTACATATTCTTTCGAGAGAAAACTCTCCTGTGCATTCTCTTTTGAGGGTACCAGCTTAGAAATACTTGTAACACAAATCTTTTCGATTTACAACGTGTTGTTTAGGAAAAACAAGATAATTTTGCTCGATGCGTTATTTCTTCTCATAAAGTTTAAGTATTTCCAATTTGTACTTATTTGTCTTTAATCTGCAACACTGTATTTCCTTATAACGTGGTATTCTTACATATTCTTTTGAGAGAAAACTGTCCTGTGCGTTCTCTTTGAGGCTGCACGCTTAGACAAAAATGCAACATCAAAGCTTTTCATGTTACAACAAGTTGTTTAGGAAAAAACAGATAATATCGCACGATGCAGGATTTCCTTAAAACGTGGTATTTAGACAATTTTTTTCCAGAGAAAACTCTCCTGTGTGTTCACTTTTGAGACTACACGCTGAGACATACAAGCTACACCAAAGCTTTTCAAGTTACAACGTGTTGTTTAGGAAAAACAAGATAATCTTGCACGATGCAGGATTTCCTTAAAACTTGGTATTCTGACAAATTTTTTCGAGAGAAAATTCTCCTGTGGGTTCTCTTTTGAGGCTACACGATTAGACATAAACACAACACCAAATCTTTTCGAGTTACAACCTGTTGTTTAGGAAATACAAGATAATTTTTTACGATGCTTTAATTTTTCTCTTAATGTTTAAGTATTTTTAATATGTACGTATTTGTCTTTACTCTGCAACACTGTATTTCCATGTAACGTGGTATTCTTACATATTCTTGCGAGAGAAAACTCTCCTGTGCATTCTCTTTTGAGGCTACAAGCTTAGACATACACGCAACACCAAATCTTTTTGAATTACAATGTGTTGTTTTGGAAAAACAAGATAATTTTTTACGATGCTTTATTTTTTCTCTTAATGTTTAAGTATTTCTATTATGTACGTATTTGTCTTTACTCTGCAACACTGTATTTCCTTGTGACGTGGTATTCTTACATATTCTTTCGAGAGAAAACTCTCCTGTGCATTATCTTTTGAGGCTACATGCTTAGATATACACACAACACCAAAGTTTTTCGAGTTACCACGTCTTGTATAAGAAAAACAAGATAATTTCGCACGATGCAGGATTTCCTTAAATCGTGGTATTCTGACATATTTTTTCGAGAGAAAACTCTTCTGTGCATTCTCTTTTGAGGCTACATGCTTGGACATACACGCAACACCAAATCATTCCGAGTTACAACGTGTTGTTTAGGAAATACAAGATAATTTTGTACAATGCTTTATTTCTTCTCTTAATGTTTAAGTGTTTCTAATACGTACTTATTTGTCCTTACAACACTGTATTTCCTTGTAACGTGGTATTCTTACATATTCTTTCGAGAGAAAACTCTCCTGTGCGTTCTCTTTTGAGGCTACACGCTTAGACATACATGCCACAGCAAATCTTTTCGAGTTACAATGTATTGTTTAGGAAATACTAGATAATTTTGTACGATGCCATATTTCTTCTCATAAGTTTAAGTATTTCTAATACGTACGTATTTGTCTTTACTCTGCAAAACTGTATTTCCTTTAACGTGGTATTCTTACATATTCTTGCGAGAGAAAACTCTCCTGTACATTCTCTTTTGAGGCTACACACTTTGCCATACACGCAACGCCAAAGCTTTTCGAGTTAAAATATGTTGTTTAGGAAAAACAAGATAATTTCCCACGATGCAGGATTTACTTAATACGTGGTATTCTGACATATTTTTACGAGAGAAAACTCTCCTGTGCGTTCTCTTTTGAGGCTACACGCTGAGACATACAAGCATCACCAAAGCTTTTCGAGTTACAACATGTTGTTTAGGAAAAACAAGATAATATCGCTGGATACTGGATTTTCTTAAAACGTGGTATTCTGCCATATTTTTTCGAGAGAAAACTCTCCTGTGCGTTCTCTTATGAGGCTACAGGCTGAGACATACAAGTAACACCAAAGCTTTTCAAGTTACAATGTGTTGTTTAGGAATAACAAGATAATTTTGCACGATGCAGGATTTGCTTAAAACGTGGTATTCTGACATATTTTTACGAGAGAAAACTCTCCTGTGCGTTCTCTTTTGAGGGTACACGCTGAGACATAGAAGCAACAACAAAGCTTATCGAGTTACAACATGTTGTTTAGGAAAAACAAGGTAATTTCCCAAGATACTGGATTTTCTTAAAACGTTGTATTCTGCCATATTTTTTGGAGAGAAAACTCTCGTGTGCATTCTCTTATGAGGCTACACGCTGAGACATACAAGCAACACCAAAGCTTTTCGAGTTACAACGTGTTGTTTAGGAATAACAAGATAATTTCAGACGATGCAGGATTTCCTTAAAACGTGGTATTCAGACATATTTTTTTTTCGAGAGAAAATTCTCCTGTGGGTTCTCCTTTCAGGCTACACATTTAGACATACATGCAACACCAAATCTTTTCGAGTTACAACGTGTTGTTTAGGAAATAAAAGATAATTTTGAACGATGCGTTATTTCTTCTCATAAAGTTTAAGTATTTCTAATAAGTACATATTTGTCTTTACTCTGCAACACTGTATTTCCTTATAACGTGGTATTCTTGCATTTTCTTTCGAGAGAATAATCTCCAGTGCGTTCTCTTTTGAGGCTACACGCTTAGACATACACGCAACACCAAAGGTTTTCAAGTTAAAACATGTTGTTTAGAAAAAAACAAGATAATTTTGCATTATGCGTTATTTTTTCTCGTAAAGTTTAAGTATTTCCAATATGTACGTATTTGTCTTTACTCTGCAACACTGTATTTCCTTAAAATGTCGTATTCTGACATATTTTTTCGAGAGAAAACTCTCCTGTGCATTCTGTTTTGAGGCTACACGCTGAGACATACAAGTAACACCAAAGCTTTTCGAGTTACAACGTGTTGTTTATGAATAACAAGATAATTACACATGATGCAGGATTTCCTTAAAACGTGGTTTTCAGAAATATTTTTTCGAGAGAAAATTCTCCTGTGGGTTCTCTTTTGAGGCTACACGTATAGACATACACATAGCACCAAATCTTTTCGAGTTACATCGTGTTGTTTAGGAAATACAAGATAATTTTGTACGATGCGTTATTTCTTCTCATAAAATTTAAGTATTTCTAATAAGTACATATTTGTCTTTACTCTGCAACACTGTATTTCCTTATAACGTGGTATTCTTACATTTTCCTTCGAGAGAATACTCTCCGGTTCGTACTCTTTAGAGGCTATACGCTTAGACATACATGCAACACCAAAGCTTTTTCTAGTTAAAACATGTTGTTTAGAAAAAACAATATAATATAATTTTGCACGATGCGATATTTCTTCTCGTAAAGTTTAAGTATTTCCAATATGTACGTATTTGTCTTTACTCTACAACACTGTATTTCCTTAAAACTTTGTATTCTGACATATTTTTTCATGAGAAAACTCTCCTGTACATTCTCTTTTGAGGCTACACGCTGAGACATACAAGCAACACCAAAGCTTTTCGAGTTACAATATGTTGTTTAGGAAATAACAACATAATTTCGCACAATGCAGGATTTCCATAAAACCTGGTATTCTGACATATTTTTCGACAGAAAACTCTCCTGTGCATTCTCTTTGAAGCTACACATTTAGACATACACGCAACACCAAAGCTTTTCGAGTTAAAACATGTTGTTTAGGAAAAACAAGATAATTTCGCACGACGCAGGATTTCATTAAAACGTGGTATTCTGACATATTTTTTAGAGAGAAAACTCACCTGTGTGGTCTCTTTTGAGGCTACACATTTAGACATACATGCAAAACCAATTTTTTTCGAGGTACAACGTGTTGTTTAGGAAATACAAGATAATTTTTTATGATGCGTTATTTCTTCTCGTAAATTTAAAGTATTTCTAATACGTATGTATTTGTCTTTACTCTGCAACACTGTATTTCCTTGTAACGTGGTACTCTTACATAATCTTTAGAGAGAAAACTCTCCTGTGCATTCTCTTTTGAGGCTACATGCTTAGACGTATGCGCAACACTACATCTTTTCGAGTTACCATGTGTTGTTTAGGAAAAACAAGATAATTTTGCACGATGCGTTTTTTCTTCTTGTAAAGTTTAAGTATTTCCAATACGTACGTATTTGTCTTTACTCTGCAATACTGTATTTCCTTATAACGTGGTATTCTTACATATCTTTCGTGAGAAAACTCTCCTGTGAGTTCTCCTTTGAGGCTACAAACTTAGACATACACGCAACACCAAAGGTTTTCGAGTTACAACGTGTTGTTTAAAAAAAAACAAGATAATTTCGCACGATGCAGTATTTCCTTAAAACATGGTATTCTGACATATTTTATGGAGAGAAAACTCTCCTGGGCATTCACTTTTGAGGCTACAACCTTAGACATACACGAAACACAAAATCTTTTCAAGTTACAACGTGTTGTTTAGGAAAAACAAGATAATTTTGCACGATGCTTTATTTCTTCTCGTAAAGTTTAAGTATTTCCAATAAGTACGTATTTGTCTTTATTCTGCAACACTGTATTTCCTTATAACATGGTATTCTTATATATTCTTTTGAGAGAAAACTCTCCTGTGCATTCTCTTTTGAGGCTACACGCTTAGACATACACGCAACACCAAAGCTTTTCGAGTTAAAACGTCTTGTTTAAGAAAAATAAGATAATTTCGTACGACGCGTGATTTCCTTAAATCGTGGTATTCTGACATATTTTTCTGAGAGAAAACTCTTCTGTGCGTTCTCTTTTGAAGCTACATGCTTAGACATACACGCAACACCAAATCATTTCGAGTTACAACGTGTTGTTTAGGAAATACAAGATAATTTTGTACGATGCTTTATTTCTTCTCTTAATGTTTAAATGTTTCTAATACGTACTTATTTGTCTTTATTCTACAACAGTGTATTTCGTTGTAACGTGGTATTCTTCCATATTCTTTCGAGAGAAAACTCTCTTGTGCATTCTCTCTTGAGGCTACACGCTTAGACATACACGCCACACCAAATCTTTTCGAGTTACAATGTGTTGTTTAGGAAATACTTGATAATTTTGTACGATGCGTTATTTCTTCTCGTAAAGTTTAAATATTTCTAATATGTACGTATTTGTCTTTACTCTGCAAAACTGTATTTCTTTGTAACGTGTTATTCTTACATATTCTTGCGAGAGAAAACTCTCCTGTGCATTCTCTTTTGAGGCTACACACTTAGGCATACACCCAACACCAAATCTTTTTGAGTAAAAACATGTTGTTTAGGAAAAACAAGATAATTTCCCACGATGCAGGATTTCCTTATAACGTGGTATTCTGACATATTTTTTCGAGAGAAAACTCTTCTGTGCGTTCTCTTTTGAGGCTACATGCTTAGACATACACGCAACACCAAAGCTTTTCGAGTTACAACGTTTTGTTTAGGAAAAACAAGATGATTTCGCATGATGCAGTATTTCCCTAAAACGTGGTATTCTGACTTATTTTTTCGAGAGAAAACTCTCCTGTGCGTTCTCTTTTGAGGCTGAACTCTTACTCATACACGCAACACCAAATCTTTTCGAGTTACAACATGTTGTTTATGAAATACAAGATAATTTTGCACGATGTGTTATTTCTTCTTGTAAATTTTAAGTATTTCTAATACGTACGTATATGTACTTACTCTGCAACATTGTATTTCCTTATAACGTGGTATTCTTACATATTCTTTCGAGAGGAAACTCTCCTGTGCGTTCTCTTTTGAGGTTACACACTTAGACATACACGCAACACCAAAGTTTTTCGAGTTACAACATGTTGTTTAGGAAAAAAAAAAAGATAATTTCGCACGATGCTGGATTTCCTTAAAAAGTGGTATTCTGAAACATTTTTTTCGAGAGAAAATTCTACTGTGTGTTCTCTTTTGAGACTACATGCTTTACCATACACGCAACACAAAATCTTTTCGAGTTATAACGTGTTGTTTAGGAAATAGAAGATAATTTTGCACGATGCATTATTTCTTCTCGTCATTTTTTAGTATTTCTAATATGTACGTATTTGTCTATACCCTGCAACACTGTATTTCCTTATAACGTGGTATTCTTACATATTTTTTCGAGTGAAAACTCTCCTGTGCGTTCTCTTTTGTGGCTACACGCTTAGACATACACGCAACACCAAAGTTTTTAGAGTTCCAACGTGTTGTTTAGGAAAAACATGATAATTTTGCACGATGCAGGATTTCCTTAAAACGTGGTATAATGACGTATTTTTTCGAGAGAAAATTCTCCTGTGGGTTCTCTTTTGAGGCTACACGTTTAGACATACACGCAACACCAATTCTTTTCTAGTTACAATGTGCTGTTTAGGAAAAAAAAGATAATTTTGCATGATGCGTTATTTCTTCCTGTAAATTTTAAATATTTCTAATACGTACGTATTTGTCTTTACTCTGCAACACTGTATTTCTTTATAATGTGGTATTCTTACATATTATTTCTAGAGAAAACTTTCCTGTGTGTTCTCTTTTGAGGCTGCAAGCTTAGAGAAAAATGCAACACCAAAGCTTTTCAAGTTACAACAAGTTGTTTAGGAAAAAAAAGATAATTTCACACGATGCAGGATTTCCTTAAAACGTTGTATTCTGACATATTTTTTTGTGAGAAAACTCTCCTGTGCATTCCCTTTTGAGGCTACACGCTTAGACATACACGTAACACCAAAGCTTTTCAAGTTACAATGTGTTGTTTAGGAAAAACAAGATAAAACCACAAGATCTGCGATTTCCTTATAACGGGGTTTTCTGACATGTTCTTTTCGAGAGAAAACTCTCCTGTGCATTCTCTTTTGAGGCTAGAAGTTTAGACATACATGCAACACCAAAACATTTCGAGTTACAACGTGTTGTTTAGGAAATACAAGATAATTTTGTACGATGTGTTATTTCTTCTCCTAAAGTTTAAGTATTTCTAATACGTACATAGTTGTCTTTATTCTGCAACACTGTATTTCCTTATAACGTGGTATTCTTACATATTCTTTGGAGAGATATCTCTCCTGTGTGTTCTCTTTTGAGGCTACAAGCTTAGACATACACGCAAAGCTTTTCGAGTTACAACGTGTTTTTTAGGAAAAATAACATAATTTCGCAAGATGCAGGATTTCCTTAAAACGTGGTATTCTGACATATTTTTCTAGAGAGAATTCTCCTGTGGGTTGTCTTTTGAGGATCCACGTTTAGACATACACACAACAACAAATCTTTTCGAGATCCAACGTGTTGTTTAGGAAATACAAGATAATTTTTTATGATGCAATATTTCTTCTCATGAAGTTTAAGTATTTCTAATATGTACGTATTTGTCTTTACTCTGCAACACTGTATTTCCATATAATGTGGTATTCTTAAATATTCTTTCAAGTGAAACCTCTCCTGTGCGTTCTCTTTTGAGGCTACCCACTTAGACATACACGCAACACCAAAGTTTTTCGAGTTACAACGTGTTGTTTAGGAAAAACAAGATAATTTCGCACGATGCTGGATTTCCTTAAAAAGTGGTATTCTGAAATATTTTTTTGAGAGAATATTCTCCTGTGTGTTCTCTTTTGAGACTACATGCTTTACCATACACGCAACACAAAATCTTTTCGAGTTACCACATGTTGTTTAGGAAATACAAGATAATTTTGCACGATGCATTATTTCTTCTCGTAAAGTTTAAGTATTTCTAATATGTAGTATTTGTCTTTACTCTGCAACACTGGATTTCCTTATAACGTGGTATTCTTACATATTTTTTTCGGGAGAAAACTCTCCTGTGCGTTCTCTTTTGCGGCTACACGCTTAGACATACACGCAACACCAAAGTTTTTTGAGTTCCAATTTGTTGTTTAGGAAAAACAAGATAATTTCCCATGATTCGTTATTTCCTTCAAACGTGGTATTCTGACATATTTTTTCGAGAGAAAACTCTCCTGTGCGTTCTCCTTTGAGGCTACACGCTTACACATACAAGCAACACCAAATCCTTTTGAGTTACAACGTGTTGTTTAGGAAATACTAGATAATTTTGAACGATGCCTTATTTCTTCCTGTAAAGTTTAAGTATTTCTAATACGTACATAGTTGTCTTTACTCTGCAACACTGTATTTCCTTATAACGTGGTATTCTTACATAATCTTTTGAGAGAAAACTCTCCTGTGCATTCTCTTTTGAGGCTACACACTTAGACATACACGTAACACCAAAGCTTTTCGAGTTAAAACATGTTGTTTAGGAAAAACAAGATAATTTCGCACGATGCGGGATTTCCTTAAAACGTGGTATTCTGACATATTTTTTGAGAGAAAACTCTCCTGTGCATTCTCCTTTAAGGCTACACGCTTAGACATACACGCAACACCAAATCTTTTCGAGTTACAACGTGTTGTTTAGGTAATACAAGATAACTTTTTACGATGCATTATTTCTTCTCGCAGTTTAAGTATTTCTAATATGTACGTATTTTTCCTTACTCTGCAACACTGTATTTCCTTATAACGTGGTATTCTTACATATTCTTTTGAGAGAAAACTCTCCTGTGCGTTCCCTTTTGAGAGCAAACACTTAGACATACACGCAACACCAAAGTTTTTCGAGTTTCAACGTGTTGTTTAGGAAAAACAAGATAATTTCGCACGATGCAGGATTTCCTTAAAATGTGTTATAATGACGTATTTTTTCGAGAGAAAATTCTCCTGTGGGTTCTCTTTCGAGGCTACATGTTTAGACATACACGCAACACCAAATCTTTTCGGATTACAACGTGTTGTTTAGGAAAAACAAGATAATTTTGCATGATGCGTTATTTCTTCTCGTAAATTTTAAGTATTTCTAATACGTACGTATTTGTCTTTACTCTGCAACACTATATTTCTTTATAAAGTGGTATTCTTGCATATTCTTTCGAGAGAAAACTCTCCTGTGCCTTCTGTTTTGAGTATGCAAAGTTAGAGAAAAATGCAACACCAAAGCTTTTCGAGTTACAACAAGTTGTTTAGGAAAAAAAAGATAATTTTGCACGATGCACAATTTCCTTAAAACGTTGTATTCTGACATATTTTTTCATGAGGAACCTCCCCTGAGCGTTCCCTTTTGAGGCTACATGCTTAGACATACACGTAACACCAAAGCTTTTCAAGTTACAATGTGCTGTTTAGGAAAAACAAGATAATTTCGCACTATGTGTAGCTTCCTTATAACGGGGTATTCTGACATGTTTTTATTCGAGAGAAAACTCTCCTGTGCGTTCTCTTTTGAGGCTAGAAGCTTAGACATACACGCAACACCAAAACCTTTCAAGTTACAACGTGTTGTTTAGGAAATACAAGATAATTTTGTACGATGCGTTATTTCTTCTCCTAAAGTTTAAGTATTTCTAATACGTACATAGTTGTCTTTATTCTGCAACACTGTATTTCTTTATAACGTGGTATTCTTACATATTCTTTCGAGAGAAATCTCTCCTGTGTGTTCTCTTTTGAGGCTACAAGCATAGACATACACGCAACACCAAAGCTTTTTGAGTTACAACGTGTTGTTTAGGAAAAAAAAAACATAATTTCGCACGATGCGGGATTTCCTTAAAACGTGGTATTCTGACATATTTTTTCTAGAGAGAATTCTCCTGTGGGTTGTCTTTTGAGAATCCACGTTTAGACATACACGCAACAACAAATCTTTTCGAGATACAACGTGTTGTTTAGGAAATACAAGATAATTTTGTATGATGCAATATTTCTTCTCGTAAAGTTTAAGTATTTCTAATATGTATTTGTCTTTACTCTGCAACACTGAATTTCCATATAATGTGGTATTCTTACATATTCTTTCAAGTGAAAACTCTCCTGTGCGTTCTCTTTTGAGGCTACCCGCTTAGACATACACGCAACACCAAAGCTTTTCGAGTTACAACGTGTTGTTTAGGAAAAACAAGATAATTTTGCATGATGCGTTATTTCTTCTCGTAAATTTTAAGTATTTCTAATACGTACGTATTTGTCTTTACTCTGCAACACTGTATTTCTTTATAACGTGGTATTCTTACATATTATTTCGAGAGAAAACTCTCCTGTGCGTTCTCTTTTGAGGCTGCATGCTTAGAGAAAAATGCAACACCAAAGCTTTTCGAGTTACAACAAGTTGTTTAGGAAAAAAAAGATAATTTCGCACGATGCAGGATTTCCTTAAAATTTTGTATTCTGACATATTTTTTCGTGAGAAAACTCTCCTGTGCGTTCCCTTTTGAGGCTACATGCTTAGACATGCACGCAACACCAAAGCTTTTCAAGTTACAACGTGTTGTTTAGCAAAAACAAGATAATTTCGCACGATGTGCGATTTCCTTATAACGGGCTATTCTGACATGTTTTTTTCAAGAGAAAACTCTCCTGTGCGTTCTCTTTTGAGGTTAGAAGCTTAAACATACACGCAACACCAAAACTTTTCGAGTTACAACGTGTTGTTAAGGAAATACAATATAATTTTGTACGATGCCTTATTTTTTCTCCTAAAGTTTAAGGATTTCTAATATGTACATAGTTGTCTTTACTCTGCAACACTGTATTTCCTTATAACGTGGTATTGTTACATATTCTTTCGAGAGAAAACTCTCCTGTGCGTTCTCTTTTGAGGCTACAAGCTTAGATATACACGCAACACCAAAGCTTTTCGAGTTACAACGTGTTGTTTAGGAAAAATAACATAATTTCGCACGATGCGGGATTTCCTTAAAACGTGGTATTCTGACATATTTTTTCTAGAGAGAATTCTCCTGTGGGTTCTCTCTTGAGGATGCACGTTTAGACATACACGCAACAACAAATCTTTTCGAATTACAACGTGTTGTTTAGGAAATACAAGGTAATTTTCTATGATGCAATATTTCTTCTCGTAAAGTTTAAGTATTTCTAATATGTACGTATTTGTCTTTACTCTGCAACACTGTATTTACTTATTATGTGGTATTCTTACATATTTTTCCGAGAGCAATCTCTCCTGTGCATTCTCTTTTGCGGCTACACGCTTAGACATACAGGCAACACCAAAGCTTTTCGAGTTACAACGTGTTGTTTAGGAGAAACAAGATAATTTCGCACGATGCGGGATTTCCTTAAAACGTGGTATTCTGACATATTTTTTTGAGAGAAAACTTTCATGTGCGTTCTCCTATGAGGCTACACGTTTAGACATACAGGCAACACCAATTCTTTTCGAGTTACAACGTGTTGTTTCGGGAAAACAAGATAATTTTGCCTGATGCGTTATTTCTTCTCGTGAATTTTGAGTATTTCTAATACGTATGTATTAGTCTTTACTCTTCAATACTGTATTTCCTTATAACGTGGTATTCTTACGTATTCTTTCGAGAGAAAACACTCCTGTGCATTCTCTTTTGAGGCTACACGCTTAGACATACACGGAACACCAAAGCTTTTCAAGTTAAAATGTGTTGTTTAGGAAAAACAAGAAAATTTCGCACGATGTGCAATTTCCTAATAACGGGGTATTCTGTCATGTTTTTTCGAGAGAAAACTCTCCTGTGCATTCTCTTTTGAGGCTAGAAGCTTAGACGTACACACAACACCAAATCTTTTCAAGTTACAATGTGTTATTTAGGAAAAACAAGATAATTTTGCACGATGCGTTATTTCTTCTCATAAAGTTTAAGTATTTCCAATATGTACGTATTTCTCTTTAATATGCAATTCTGTATTTCCTTATAACGTGGAATTCTTACATATTCTTTCGAGTGAAAACTCTCCTGTGCTTTCTCTATTGAGGCTAAACGCTTAGACATACACGCAACACCAAAGCTTTTCGAGTTAAAATATTTTGTTAAGGAAAAACAAGATAATTTCCAATGATGCATGATTTTTTTAATACTTGGTATTCTGACATTTTTACGAGAGAAAATTCTCCTGTTCGTTCTCCTTTGAGGCTACATGCTTAGACATACACACAACACCAAATCTTTTCGAGTTACAACCTGTTGTTTAGGAAATACAAGATAATTTTGTATGATGCGTTATTTCTTCTCGTAAGTTTAAGTATTTCTAATATGTACGTATTTGTCTTGACTCTGCAAAACTGTATTTCCTTGTAACGTGGTATTCTTACATATTCTTGCGAGAGAAAACTCTCCTGTGTATTCTCTTTTGAGGCTACACACTTAGACCTACATGCAACACCAAAGCTTTTCGTTTTAAAACATGTTGTTTAGGAAAAACAAGATAATTCCCATGATGCAGGATTTCCTTAAAACATGGTACTGTGACATTTTTTTGAGAGAAAACTCTCCCGTCCATTCGCTTTTGAAGCTATACATGGAGACATATACGCAACACCAAAGCTTTTCGAGTTACAACGTGTTGTTTAGGAAAAACAAGATAATTTCGCACGATGCAGGATTTCCTTAAAACGTGGTATTCTGACATATTTTTTCGAGAGAAAACTCTCATGTGCGTTCTCTTTTGAGGCTACACACTTAGACATACTCGTAACACCAAATCTTTTAGAGTTACAACGTGTTGTTTAGGAAAAACAAGATAATTTTGCACGATGCATTATTTCTTCTCGTAATTTTAAGTATTTCTAATATGTACATATTTGTCTTTACTCTGCAACACTGTATTTCCTTAAAACATGGTATTCTTACATATTCTTTCGAGAGAAAACTCTCCTGTGCGTTCTCTTCTGAAGCTACACACTAACACATACACACAACACAAACCTTTTTGAGTTAAAACGTGTTGTTTAGGAAAAGCAAGATAATTTCGCACAATGCGGGATTTCCTTATAATGTGGTATTCTGACATATTTTTTAGAGAGAAAACTCTCCTGTGTGTTCTCTTTTGAGTCTACACACTTAATCATACACGCAACACCAAATCTTTTCGAGGTTCAACATGTTGTTTAGGAAAAACAAGATAATTTTGCATGATGCTTTATTTCTTCTCGTAATGTTTAAGTATTTCTAATATGTACTTATTTGTTTTTACTCTGTAACACTGTATTCCGTTATAACGTCAAATTCTTACATATTCTTTCGAGAGAAAACTCTCATGTGTGTTCTCTATTGAGCCTACATGCTTAGACATAAACGCAACGCCAAAGACTTTCGAGTTGCAACGTGTTGTTTAGGAAAAACAAGATAATTTCGCATGATGCGGTATTTCCTTAAAACGTGGAACTCTGACATATTCTTTCAAGAGAAAATTCTCCTGTGGGCTCTCTTTAGAGGCTACAAATTTAGACATACACGCAACAACAAATATTTTCTAGTTACAACGTGTTGTTTAGGAAAAACAAGATAATTTTGCATGATGCTTTATTTCTTCTCATAAATTTTAAGTATTTCTAATAGGTAAGTATTTGTCTTTACTCTGCAACACTGTATTTCCTTATAACGTGGTATTCTTACATATTCCTTCGAGAGATAACTCTCCTCTTCGTTCTCTTTTGAAGCTACACGCTTAGACATACACGCAACACCAAAGCTTTTCAAGTAACAACGTGTTGTTTAGGAAAAACAAGATAATTTCGCACGATGCGGGATTTCCTTAAAACGTGGTATTCTGACATATTTTTTCGAGAGAAAATTCTCCTGTGGGTCCTCTTTTGAGGCAACACATTTAGACTTATAAACAACACAAAATCTTTTCATGTTACAATGTGTTGTTTAGGATATACAAGATAATTTTGTACGATGCGTTATTTCTTCTCGTAAAGTTTAAGTATTTCTAATATGTGCGTATTTGTCTTTACTCTGCATCACGGTATTTGCATATAACGTGGTATTCTTATATATCCTTTTGAGAGAAAACGCTCCTGTGCATTCTCTTTTGAGGCTACATGCTTAGACATACACGCAACACCAAAGCTTTTCAAGTTACAACGTGTTGTTTAGGAAAAACAAGATAATTTCGCACGATGACCAATTTCCTTAAAACGGGGTATTCTGACATGGTTTTTCGTTAGAAAACTCTCCTGTGCTTTCTCTTTTTAGGCTAGAAGCTTAGACATACTCGCAACACAAAATCTTTTCGAGTTACAAATTGTTATTTAGGAAAAACAAGATATTTTTGCACGATGCATTATTTCTTCTCATAAAGTTTAAGTATTTCCAATATGTACATATATGTCTTTAATATGCAACACTGTATTTCCTTGTAACGGGGTATTCTTACATATTCTTTCGAGAGAAAACTCTCTTGTGCATTCTCGTATGAGGCTACACACTTAGACATACACGCAACACCAAACCTTTTCGAGTTACACCGTGTTGTTTAGGAAAAACAAGATAATTTCGCAAGATGCGGGATTTCCTTAAAACGGGGTATTCTGACATGTTTTTTTCGAGAGAAAACTCTCCTGTGCATTCTCTTTTGAGGCTAGAAGCTTAGACATACACGCAACACCAAATCTTTTCGAGTTCCATCGTGTTGTTTAGGAAAAACAAGATAATTCCGCATAATGCGGGATTTCTTCTCATAAAGTTTAAGTATTTCCAATACATACATATTTGTCTTTACTCTGCAACACTGTATTTCCTTATAACGTGGTATTCTTACATATTATTTTGAAAGAAAATTCTCCTGTGCGTTCTCTTTTGAGGCTGCACGCTTAGACATACACGCACCACCAAAGCTTTTCGAGTTACAACATGTTGTTAAGGAAAAACAAGATAATTTCGCAAGATGCGGGATTTCCTTAAAACGTGGTCTTCTGATATATTTTTTTTCGAGAGAAAACTCTCCTGTGCATTCTCTTTTGCGGCTACAGGCTTAGACATACATGCAACTCCAAATCTTTTTGAATTTCAACTTTTTGTTTAGGAAATACAAGATAATTTTTTACGGAGCGTTATTTTTTCTCGTAAACTTCAACTATTTCTAATACGTACGTATTTGTCTTTACTCTGCAACACTGTATTTCCTTGTAACATGGTATTCTGACATATTGTTTCGAGAGAAAACTCTCTTGTGCATTCTCTTCTGAGGCTACAAACTTAGACATACACGCAACACAAAGGTTTTCGAGTTAAAACGTGTTGATGAGGAAAAACAAGATAATTTCGCACAATGCTGGATTTCTTTAAAACGTGGTATTCTGACATATTTTTTCGAGAGAAAACTCTCCTGTGCGTTGTCTTTTGGGGCTACACGCTTAGTCATACATGCAACAGCAAATCTTTTCGAGTTACAAGGTGTTGTTTAGGAAAAACAAGATAATTTTGCATGTTTAGGAAAAACAAGATAATTTTGCATGATGCCTTATTTCTTCTCGTAAATTTTAAGTATTTCCAATATGTACGTATTTGTCTTTACTCTGCAACACTGTATTTCATTATAACATGGTATTTTTACATATTCTTTCGAGAGAAAATTCTCCTGTGCATTCTCGTTCAAGGCTGCATGCTTAGTCATACACGCAACACCAAATCTTTTCGAGTTACAACGTGTTGTTTAGGAAATACAAGATAATTTTGAACGATGTGTTATTTCTTCTCGTAATGTTTAAGTATTTCAAATACATACGTATTTGTCTTTACTCTGAAACACTGTATGCTTATGACGTGGTATTCTTACATATTCTTTCGGGAGAAAAATCTCCTGTGCGTTCTCTTTTGAGGCTACACCCTTAGACATACACGCAATACCAAAGCTTTTCGAGTTACAACGTGTTGTTTAGGAAAAACCAGATAATTTCGCATGATGCGGTATTTTCTTAAAACATGGTATTCTGACATATTTTTTGAGAGAAAATTCTCCTGTGGGTTCTCTTTTGAGGCTACACATTTAGACATACATGCAACACCATATCTTTTCGAGTGCAAAGTGTTCTTTACGAAATACAAGATAATTTTGTGCGATGCGTTATTTCTTCTCATAAAGTGTAAGTATTTCTAATACGTACATATTTGTCTTTACTCTGCAACACTCTATTTCCGTGTAACGTGGTATTCTTACATATTCTTTCGAGAGAAAACTCTCCTGTGCGTTCTCTTCTTAGGCTACACACTTAGACATATACGCAACACCAAAGCTTTTCGATTTAAAACTTGTTGTTTAGGAAAAAAACAAATTAATTTTGCACGATGTGGTATTTCCTTAAAATGTGGTATTCTGACACATTCAATCGAGAGAAAACTCTCCTGTGCGTTCTCTTTTGAGGCTACACGCATAGTCAAACACGCAACACCAAAGCTTTTCGAGTACAATGTGTTGTTTAGGAAAAACAAGATAATTTTGCAGGATGCATTATTTCTTCTCGAACATTTTAAGTATTTCTAATACGTATGTATTTGTCTTTACTCTGCAACACTGTATTTCCTTGTAACGTGGTATTCTTACATATTCTTTCGAGAGAAAACTCTCCTATGCATTCTCTTTTGAGGCTGCACGCTTAAACATACACACAACACGCAAGCTATTTGAGTTACAATGTGTTATTAAGGAAAACAAGTTAATTTCGCAAGATGCGGGAATTCCTTAAAACGTGGTATTGTAACATATTTTTTTCAAGAGAAATCTCTCCTGTGCATTCTCTTTTGAGTCTACATGCTTAGACATACACGCAACACCAAATCTTTTTGAGTTACAACATGTTGTTTAGGAAATACAAGATAATTTTGTATGATGCCTTATTTCTTCTGGTAAAGTTTAAGTATTTCTAATACGTACTTATTTGTGTTTACTCTGCAACACTGTATTTCCGTGCAACGAGGTATTCTTACATATGCTTTTGAGAGAATACTCTCCTGTGTGTTCTCTTCTGGGGCTACACATTTAGACATACACGCAACACCAAAGCTGTTCGAGTTAAAACTGGTTGTTTAGGTAAAAACAAGATAATTACGCATGATGCAGGATTTTCTTAAAACGTGGTGTTCTGACATATTCATTTGTGAGAAAACTATCCTGGGTGTTCTTTTCTGTGGCTACATGATTAGTCATACACGCAACATCAAATCTTTTAGAGTTACCACATGTTGTTTAGTAAAAACAAGATAATTTTGCTCGATTCATTATTTCTTCTCGTAAAGTTTAAGTATTTCTAAAACGTATGTTTTTGTCTTTACTCTGCAACATTGTATTCAGTTATAACGTGGAATTCTTACATATTCTTTCGAGAGAAAACTCTCCTGTGCATTCTCTTTTGCGGCTACATGCTTAGACATACACGCAACACCAAATCTTTACGAATTTCAACTTGTTGTTTAGGAAATACAAGATAATTTTGTACTGAGCATTATTATTTCTCGTAAGTTTAAGTATTTCTAATACGTACGTATATTTCTTTACTCTGCAACTCTGTATTTCCTTGTAACGTGGTCTTCTGACATATTCTTTCAAGAGAAAACTCTCCTGTGCATTCTCTTCTGAGGCTGCACACTTAGACATACACACAACACCAAAGCTTTTCGAGTTAAAACGTGTTGTTTAGGAAAAACAAGATAATATCGCACAATGCTGGATTTACATAAAACTTGGTATTCTGACATATTTTTTCGAGGGAAAATTCTCCTGTGCGTTCTCTTTTGAGGCTACACGCTTAGCCATACACTCAACACCATATCTTTTCAAGTTACAGCATGTTATTTAGGAAAAACAAGATAATTTTGCATGATGCGTTATTTCTTTTCGTAAAGTTTAAGTATTTCTAATACGTACATATTTGACTTTATTCTGCAACACTATATTCCGTTATAACGTGGAATTCTAACATATTCTTTCAAGAGAAAACTCTCCTGTGCATTCTCTTTTGAGGCTACATGCTTAGACACACACGCAACACCAAAGCTTTTCGAAATACTACATGTTGTTTAAGAAAAACAAGATAATTTCGAATGATACGGTATTTCCTTAAAACGTGGTATTCTGACATATTTTTTTGAGAGAAAACTCTCCTGTGGGTTATCTTTTGAGGCTGCACACTTAGTCATACATGCAACACTATATCTTTTCGAGTTGCAAAGTGTTGTTTAGGAAAAATAAGATTATTTTGCATGATGCGTTATTTCTTCTCGTAAAGTTTAAGTATTTCTAATACGTATGTATTTGTCTTTACTCTGCAACACTGTATTTCCTTATAACGTGGTATTCTTACATATTCTTTCGAGAGAAATCTCTCCTGTGCATTCACTTTTTCGTCTACATGCTTAGACATACACGCAACACCAAAGTTTTTCGAGTTCCAACGTGTTCTTTAGGAGAAACACGATAATTTCCAACGATGCAGGATTTCCTTAAAACGTGGTATTATGACGTATTTTTTCGAGAGAAAACTCTCCTGTGCGTTCTCTTTGGAGACTACATGCTTAGACATACACGCAACACAAAACCTTTTCGAGTTACAACGTGTTGTTTAGGAAAAACAAGATAATTTCGCATGATGCGGGATTTCCTTAAAACGTGGTATTATGACATAATTTTTCGAGAAAAACCTCTCCTGTACATTCTCTTTTGAGGCTACAAGCTTAGACATACATGCACCACCAAATCTTTTGGAGTTACAACGTGTTGTTTAGGAAATACAAGATAATTTTGTACGATGCGTTAGTTCTTCTCGTAAAGTTTAAGTATTTCTAATAAATACATATTTGTCCTTACTCTGCAACACTGTATTTCCTTATCACGTGGTATTCTTACATATTCTTTCGAGAGAAAACTCTCCTGTGCATTCTCTTTTGAGGCTACACACTTAGACATACACGCAACACCAAAGCTTTTCGAGTTAAAACATGTTGTTTAGGAAAAACAAGATAATTTCACACGATGCGCGATTTCCTTAAAACGTGGTATTCTGACATAATTTTTCGAGAGAATACTCTCCTGTGGGTTCTCTTTGAGGATACACGTTTAGACATACACGCAACACCAAATCATTTCGATTTACAATGTGTTGTTTAGGAAATACAAGTTAATTTTGTATGATGCGTTATTTCTTCTCATAAAGTTTAAGTATTTCTAATATGTACGTATTTGTCTTTACTCTGCAACACTGTATTTCCTTGTAATGTGGTATTCTTGCATATTCTTTCGAGTGAAAACTCTCTTGTGCATTCTATTTTGAAGCTACACGCTTAGACATACACGCAACACCAAAGCTTTTCGAGTTATAACGTGTTGTGTAGGAAAAACAAGATAATTTCGCACAATGCTGGATTTCCTTAAAACGTGGTATTCTGACATATTTTTTCGAGAGAAAACTCTCCTGTGCGTTCACTTTTGAGGCTACAAGCTTAGACATACACGCAATACCAAATCGTTTCTAGTTACAACATGGTGTTTAGGAAGTACAAGATAATTTTGCACGGTGCGTTATTTCTTCTCGTATATTTTAAGTATTTCTAATATGTACGAATTCGTCTTTACACTGCAACGCTGTATTTCCTTATAACGTGTATTCTTACATATTATTTTGAGAGAAAACTCTCCTGTGCATTCTCTTTTGAGGCTGAACCCTTACACATGCATGCAACATCAAAGCTTTTTGAGTTACAACATGTTGTTTAGGAAAAACAAGATAATTTCGCAGGATGCGGGATTTCCTTAAAACGTGGTATTCTGACATATTTTTTCGAGAGAAAAATCTCCTGTGTGTTCTCTTTTCCGGCTACATGCTTAGACATACACGCAACACCAAATCTTTATGAATATCAACTTGTTGTTTAGGAAATACAAGATAATTTTTTACGGAGCGTTATTTCTTCTCATAAAGTTTAAGTATTTCTAATATGTACGTATTTGTCTTTACTCTGCAACACTGTATTTCCTTGTAACGTGGTATTCTGACATATTCTTTCGAGAGACAACTCTCCTCTGCATTCTCTTCTGAGGCTACACACTTAGGCATACACACAACACCAAAGCTTTTCGAGTTAAATCGTGTTGTTTAGGAAAAAAAATATAATATCACACAAAGCTGGATTTCCTTAAAATGTGGTATTCTGACATATTTTTTTCGAGAGTAAACTCTCCTGTGCGTTCACTTTTGAGGCTAGACGCTTAGTCATACACTCAACACCAAATCATTTCGAGTTACAACCTGTTGTTTAGGAAAAACAAGATAGTTTTGCATGATGCGTTTTCTTCTCGTAAAGTTTAAGTATTTATAATACGTACATATTTGTCTTCACTCTGCAACAATGTATTACGTTATAACGTGAAACTCTTACATATTCTTTCCTGAGAAAATTCTCTTGTGCATTCTCTTTTGAGTCTACATTCTTAGACATACACGCAACACCAAAGCTTTTCGAGTTACAACGTGTTGTTTAGGAAAAACAAGATAATTTCGCAAGATGCGGTATTTTCATAAAACGTGGTATTCTGAAATATTTTTTCGAGAGAAAAATTTTCTGTGCGTTCTCTTTTGAGGCTGCATGCTTACTCATACACGCAACACCAAATCTTTTCGAGTTACAACGTGTTGTTTAGGAAATACAAGATAATTTTGCACGATGTGTTATTCTCATAAATTTTAAGTATTTCTAATACGTACGTATTTGTCTTTACTCTGCAACACTGTATTTCCTTATAACGTGGTATTCTTACATATTTTTTCGAGAGAAAACTCTATTGGGCGTTCTCTTTTGCAGCTACAAGCTTAGACATACACGCAACACCAAAGTTTTTCGAGTTCCAACGTGTTGTTTAGTAAAAACAAGATTATTTAGCATGATGCAGGATTTCCTTAAAACGTGGTATTATGATGTATTTTTTGAGAAAAAATTCTCCCGTGGGTTCTCTTTTGAGGCTACACGTTTATACATACAGGCAACACCAATTCAGTTCGAGTTACAACGCATTGTTTAGGAAATACAAGATAATTATGCATGATGCGTTATTTCTTCTTGTAATGTTTAAGTATTTCAATTACGTACATATTTGTCTTTACTCTGCAACACTGTATTACGTTATATCGTGGAATTCTTACATATTCTTTCGAGGGAAAATTCTCCTGTGCGTTCTCTTTGGGGACTACATGCTTAGATATTCACGCAACACCAAATCTTTTCAAGTTACAACGTGTTGTTTAGGAAACACAAGATAATTTCTCACCATGCGGGATTTCCTTAAAACATAGTATTCTGACATATTTTTTCGAGAGAAACCTCCCCTGTGCGTTCTCTTTTGAGGCTACATGCTTAGACATACTCGTAACACCAAAGCTTTTCGAGTTACAACGTGTTGTTAGGAAAAACAAGATAATTTCCCACGATGCGTGATTTCCTTAAAACGTGGTATCTTGACATATTTTTCGAGAGAAAACTCTCCTGTGCATTCTCCTTTGAGGCTACACGCTTAGACATACACGCAACACCAAATCCTTTCGAGTTACAACGTGTTGTTTAGGAAATACAAGATAATTTTTTACGATGTGTTATTTCTTCTCGTAAAGTTTAAGTATTTCTAATACATACATAGTTTTCTTTACTCTCCAACACTGTATTTCCTTATAACGTGGTATTGTTATATAGTCTTTCGAGAGAAAACTCTCCTGTGCGTTCTCTTTTGAGGCTAGAAGCTTAGACATACACGCAACACCAAATCTTTTCGAACGCCAAAGCTTTTTGAGTTAAAACATGTTGTTTAGGAAAAACAAGATTATTTCGCACGATGCGGGATTTCCTTAAAACGTGGTATTCTGACATATTTTTTCGAGAGAAAACTCTCCTGTGCCTTCTCTTTTGAGGCTACACGCTTAGACATACACGCAAGAACAAGTCTTTTTGAGTTACCATGTGTTGTTTAGGAAATACAAGATAATTTTGTAAGATGCTTTATTTCTTCTTGTAAAGTTTAAGTATTTCTAATATGTACGTATTTGTCTTTACTCTGCAACACTGTATTTCCTTGTAATGAGGTATTCTTACATATTCTTTCGAATGAAAACTCTCCTGTGCCTTCTCTTTTGAGGCTACATGCTTAGACATACACGCAACACCAAGGCTTTTCGAGTTACAACATGTTGTTTTGGAAAAACAAGATAATTTCGCACGATGCTGGATTTCCTTAAAACGTGGTATTCTGACATATTTTTACAAGAGAAAATTCTCATGTGCGTTCTATTTTCAGGCTACACGCTTAGACATACACGCAACACCAAAGCTTTTCGATTTACAACAAGTTGTTTAGGGAAAAAAAAAAAGATAATTTCGCACGATGCAGGATTTCCTTAAAACGTTGTATTCTGACATAATTTTTCATGAGAAAACTCTCCTGTGCGTTCTCTATTGAGGCTACACGCTTAGACATACACGCAACACCAAAGCTTTTCAAGTTACAACGTGTTGTTTAGATAAAACAAGATAATTTCTCACGATGTGCGATTTCCTTATAACAGGGTATTCTGACAGGATTTTTCGAGAGAAAACTCTCCTGTGCGTTCTCTTTTGAGGCTAGAAGCTTAGACATACACTCAACACCAAATCTTTTCGATTTACAACGTGTTATTTAGGAAAAAATAGATAATTTTGCACTATGCTTTATTTCTTCTCATAATGTTTAAGTATTTCCAATATGTACGTATTTGTCTTTAATATGCAACTCTGTATTTCCTTATAACGTTTTATTCTTACATATTCTTTCAAGTGAAAACTCTCCTGTTCCTTCTCTATTGAGGCTACACGCTTAGACATACACGCAACACCAAATCTTTTCATGTTAAAATATGTTGTTAAGGAAAAACACGATAATTTCCCAAGATGCGTGATTTTATAAAACGTGGTATTCTGACATATTTTTTCTAGAGAAAACTCTCCTGTGCATTCTCCTTTGAGGCTACATGCTTACACATACACGCAACACCAATTCCTTTCGAGTTACAACGTGTTGTTTAGGAAATACAAGAAAATTTTGTGCGATGCGATATTTCATCTTGTAAAGTTTAAGTATTTCTAATACGTACATAGTTGTCTTTACTCTGCAACACTGTATTTCTTTATAACGTGGTATTCTTGCATAATCTTTCGAAAGAAATCTCTCCTGTGCGTTCTCTTTTGAGGCTACACACTTAGACATACACGTAACACCAAAGATTTTCTAGTTAAAACATGTTGTTTAGGAAAAACAAGATAATTTTGCACGATGCAGGATTTCCTTAAAACATGGTATTCTGACATATTTTTTCGAGGGAAAATTCTCCTGTGGGTTCTCCTTTGAGGCTATACACTTAGACATACACACAACACCAAATCTTTTCGAGTTACAACATGTTATTTAGGAAAAACAAGATAATTTTGCACGATGCTTTATTTCTTCTCATAAAGTTTAAGTATTTCCAATATGTACGTATTTGTCTTTACTCTGCAACACTGTATTTCTTTATACCGTGGTATTCTTACATATTCCATCGAGATAAAACTCTCCTGTGCATTCTCTTTTGGGGCTACATGCTTAGACATACACGCAACACCAAAGCTTTTCGAGTTACAACGTGTTGTTTAAGAAAAACAAGATAATTTCGCATGATGCAGGGTTTCCTCAAAATGTGGTATTCTGACATATTTTTTCGAGAGAAATTTCTCCTGTGGGTTCTCTTTTGAGGCTATACGTTTAGACATACACAGAACACCAAATCTTTTGAGTTACAACATGTTGTTTAGGAAATACAAGGTAGTTTTGTACAAAGCATTATTTCTTCTCATATAGTTTAAGTATTTCTAATATGTACGTATTTGTCTTTACTCTGCAACACTGTATTTCCATATAACATGGTATTCTTACATATTTTTCGAGAGAAAACTCTCCTGTGCGTTCTCTTTTGAGGTTACACGCTTAGACATACACGCAACACCAAAGCTTTTCGAGTTACAACATGATGTTTAGGAAAAACTAGATAATTTTGCACGATGCGTTATTTCTTCTTGTAAAGTTTAAGTATTTCCAATATGTACGTATTTTTCTTTACTCTGCAAAACTTTATTTCTTTATAACATGTTATTCTTACATATTCTTTTGAGAGAAAACTCTCCTGTGTGTTCTCTTTTGAGGCTGCACCCTTAGACAAAAACGCAACACCAAAGTTTTCGAGTTACAACAAGTTGTTTAGGAATAACAATATAATTTCGCACGATATGGGATTTTCTTAAAACGTGGTATTCTGACATATTTTTTTGATAGAAAATTCTCCTGCGGGTTCTCTTTTGAAGATACACATTTACACATACACACAACACTAAATCTTTTCTAGTTACAACGTGTTGTTTAGTAAATACAAGAAAATTTTTTACGATGCATTATTTCTTCTTGTAGTGTTTAAGTATTTCTAATACATACGTATTTGTCTTTAATCTGCAACAATGTATTTCCTTATAAGGAGGTCTTCTTACATATTCTTTCGAGAGAAAACTCTCCTGTGCCTTCTCTTTTGAGGCTACACGCTTAGACATACACGCAACTCCAAAGCTTTTCGAGTTACAACGTGTTGTTTAGGAAAAACAAGATAATTTCGCATGATGCAGGATTTCTTTAAAACGTGGTATTCTGACATATTTTTTTGAGAAAAAATTTCTCCTGTGGGTTCTCTTTTGAGGCTACACATTTACACATGCACACAACACCAAATCTTTTCTAGTTACAACGTTTTGTTTACGAAATACAAGATAATTTTTGACGTTGCATTATTTCTTCTCGTAAAGTTTAAGTATTTCTAATATGTATGTATTTGTCTTTACTCTGCAACACTATTTCCTTATAACGTGGTATTCGTACATATTCTTTCGAGAGAAAACTCTCCTGTGCGTTCTCTTATGAGGCTACATGCTTAGACATACACGCAACACCAAAGCTTTTCGAGTTACAATGTGTTCTTTAGGAAAACCAAGATAATTTCACATGATGCAGGATTTCTTTAAAACGTGGTATTCTGACATATTTTTTCGAGAAAAAATTCTCCTGTGGGTTCTCTTTTGAGGCTACACATTTACACATGCACACAACACCAAATCTTTTCTAGTTACAATGTTTTGTTTAGGAAAAACAAGATAATTTTTTATGATGCATTATTTATTCTCGTAAGGTTAAGTATTTCTAAAATGTACGTATTTGTCTTTACTCTGCAACATTGTATTTCTTTATAACGTGGTATTCTTACATATTCTTTCGAGAGAAAACTCTCCTGTGCGTTCTCTT
Source organism: Apodemus sylvaticus (assembly GCF_947179515.1). Taxonomy (NCBI): domain Eukaryota; kingdom Metazoa; phylum Chordata; class Mammalia; order Rodentia; family Muridae; genus Apodemus; species Apodemus sylvaticus. Next base: position 80,270,101 of record NC_067488.1, on the reverse strand, counting down.
TTGAGGATACACGCTTAGACTTACATGCATCACCAAAGCTTTTCGAGTCACAAAGTGTTGTTTAAGAAAAACAAGATAATTTCGCACGATGCGGGATTTCCTTAAAACGTGGTATTCTGACATATTTTTTTCAAGCGAAAACTCTCCTGTGCGTTCTCTTTGGAGGCTATACACTTAGACATACACGCAACACCATATCTTTTCGAGTTAAAACGTGTTGTTTAGGAAGTACAAGATAATTTTTTACGATGCGTTATTTCTTCTCGTAAAGTTTAAGAATTTCCAATACCTACGTATTAGTTTTTACTCTGCAACACTTTACTTCTTTATAACGTGGTATTCTCTCGAGAGAAAACTCTCCTTTTCATTATCTTTTGAGGCTGCATGCTTAGACAAAAATGCAAAACCAAAGCTTTTCGAGTTAAAATGTGTTGTTTAGGAAAAGTAAGATAATATTGCACAGTACGGGATTTTCTTAAAACGTGGTATTCTGACAATTTTTTTAGAGAGTAAACTCTCCTGTGCGTTCTCTTTTGAGGCTACACACTTAGACATACACGAAACACCAAAGCTTTTCGAGTTTCAACGTGATGTTTAGGAAAAACAAGATAATTTCACTCGATGCAGGATTTCCTTAAACGTGGTATTCTGACATATTTTTCGAGAAAAAGTTCTCCTGTGTGTTCCCTTTTGAGGCTACAAGCTTAGACATACACACAACACCAAATCTTTTCGAGTTACAAAGTGTTGTTTAGGAAATACAAGATTTTTTTTTACGATACATTATTTCTTCTCGTAAACTTTAAGTATTTGTAATAGGTACGTATCTGTGTTTACTCTGCAATACTGTATTTCTTTATAACGTGGTTTTCTTACATATCCATTCGAGAGAAAACTCTCCTATGCATTCTCTTTTGAGGCTACATGCTTAGACATACACGCAACACCAAAGCTTTTCGAGTTACAACGTGTTGTTTAAGAAAAACAAGATAATTTCACACGATGCGGGATTTCCTTAAACGTGGTATTCTGACATATTTTTTTCGAGTGAAAATTCTCCTGTGCATTCACTTTTGAGGATACACGCTTAGACATACAAGCAACACCAAATCTATTCGAGTTACAAGTGTTGTTTAGGAAATACAAGATAATTTTTTACGATGAGTTATTTCTTCTCGTAAAGTTTATGTATTTCTAATATGTATTTGTCTTTACTCTGCAACACTGTATTTCCTTATAACGTGGTATTCCTACATATTCTTGCGAGAGAAAACTCTCCTGTGCATAGTCTTTTGAGGCTACACACTTAGACATATTCGCAACAACAATGCTTTTCGAGTTACAACATGTTGTTTAGGAAAAACAAGATAATTAGTCACGATGCGGCATTTCCATAACATGTGGTATTCTGACATATTTTTTCGAAAGGAAACTCTCCTGTGCTTTTTCTTTTGAGGCTACAAGCTTAGACATACATGCAACACCAAATATTTTCGAGTTGCAACGTGTTGTTTAGGAAAAACAAGATAATATTGCACGATGATTTATTTCTTCTTGTAAAGTTTAAGTATTTCTAATACGTACGTATTTGTCTTTATTCTGCAACACTGTATTTCCTTATAACGTGGTATTCTTACATATACTTTCGAGAGAAAACTCTCCTGTGCGTTCTCTTTTGAGGCTACATGCTTAGTCATACACGCAACACCAAAGCTATTCGAGTTACAACATGTTGTTTAGGAAAAACAAGATAATTTTGCCCATTGTGTTATTTCTTCTTGTAAAGTTTAAGTATTTCCAAAACGTATGTATTTGTCTTTACTCTGCAACACTGTATTTCCTTATAACGTCATATTCTTACATATTCTTTCGAGAGAAAACTCTCCTGTGTGTTCCCTTTTGAGGCTCCACTCTAAGATATAAACACAACACCATAGCTTTTCAAGTTACAACGTGTTGTTTAAGAAAAACAAGATAATTTCGCACGATGTGGGATTTCCTTAAAAAATCATATGCATATGTCATATGCAATTCTGACATATTTTTTCGAGAGAAAACTCTCCAGTGCGGTCTATTTTGAGGCTACACGCTTATACATACACACAACACCAAAGCTTTTCGAGTTACAACGTGTTGTTTAGGAAAAACAATATAATTTCACACGATGCAGGATTTCCTTAAAACGTGGTATTCTGACATATTTTCTCGAGAGAAAATTCTCCTGTGGGTTCTGTTTCTAGGCTACACCTTTAGACATACACACAACACCAAATCTTTTAGAGTTACAACGTGTTGTTTAGGAAGTACAAGATAATTTTGTACGATGCATTATTTCTTCTCATAAAGTTCAAGTATTTCTAATACGTACATATTTGTCTTTATTCTGCCACACTGTATTTCTTTATAACGTGATATTCATACATGTTCTTTTGAGAGAAAACTCTCCTGTGCGTTCTTTTTGAGGCTACATGCTTAGACATACAAGCAAAAACAAATATTTTCGAATTACAAAGTGTTATTTAGGAAAAACAAGATAATTTCGCACTATGCGGGATTTCCTTAAAACGTGGTACTCTGACATATTTTCTCGAAAGAAAACTCTCCTATGCGTTCTCTTTTGAGGCTACATGCTTAGACATCCACGCAACACCAAAGCTTTTCGAGTTACAACATGTTGTTTAGGAAAAACAAGATAATTTTCCCACGATGCGGGATTTCCTTAAAACATGGTATTCTGACATATTTTTTTGAGAGAAAACTCTCCTGTGCCTTCTCTTTTGAGGCTACAAGCTTAGACATAGATGTAACACAAAATCTTTTTGAGTTACAACGTGATGTTTAGGAAAAACCAGATAATTTTGAACGAAGTGTTATTTCTTCTCGTAAAGTTTAAGTATTTCCAATATGTACGTATGTGTCTTTACTCTGCAACACTGTATTTCCTTATAACATCGTATACTTACATATTCTTTCGAGAGTAATCTCTCCTTTGCATTCTCTTTTGAGGCTGCACGCTTAGACAAAAACGCAACACCAAAGCTTTTCGAGTTACAACAAGTTGGTTAGGAAAACAAAGATAATTTCGCACGATGCATGATTTCCTTAAAACGTTGTATTCTGACATATTTTTTCGAGCGAAAACTCTCTTGTTTGTTCTCTTTTGAGGCTACATGCTGAGACATACAAGCAACACCAAAGCTTTTCGAGTTACAACGTGTTGTTTAGGAAAAACAAGATAATTTCGCACGATGCAGGATTTCCTTAAAACGTGGTATTCTGACATATTTTTTCGAGAGAAAATTCTCCTGTGAGTTCTCTTTTGAGGCTACACATTTAGACATACACACAACACCAAATCTTTTCGAATTACAACGTGTTGTTTAGGTAATACAAGATAATCTTTTACGATGCATTATTTCTTCTCGTAAGGTTTAAGTATTTCTAATACGTACGTATTTGTCTTTAATTTCCAACACTGTATTTCCTTATAACGAGGTATTCTTACATATTCTTTCGAGAGAAAACTCTCCTGTGCGTTCTCTTTTGAGGCTACACACTTAGACATACACACAACACCCAATATTTTCGAATTACAACGTGTAGTTTAGGAAATACAAGATAATTTTGCACTATGCGGGATTTCCTTAAAACGTGGTATTCTGACATATTTTTTCGAGTGAAAACTCTTGTGCGTTCTCTTTGAGGCTACACTCTTAGACATACACGCCACACCAAATCTTTTCGAATTCCAACGTGTTGTTTAGGAAATACAAGATTATTTTGTACAATGAGTTATTTTTTTCTCGTAAAGTTTAAGTATCTCTAATATGTACATATTTGTCTTTACTCTGCAACTCTGCATTTCCTTGTAACGTGGTATTCTTACATATTCTTTCAAGAGAAAACTCTCCTGTGTGTTCTCTTTTGAGTCTACACACTTAGACATACACGCAACACCAAAGCTTTTCGAGTTTCAATGTGTTGTTTAAGAAAAACAAGATAATATCGCACGATGCGGGATTTACATAAAACATGGTATTCTGACATATTTGTTTGAGAGAAAACTCTCCTGTGCGTTGTCTTTTGAGGCTACAAGCTTAGACATACACACAACACAAAATCTTTTCGAGTTACAACGTGTTGTTTAGGAAAAACAAGATAATTTTGCACGATGTGTTATTTCTTCTGGTAAAGTTTAAGTATTTCCAATATGTACGTATTTGTCTTTACTCTGCAACACTGTATTTCCTTATAACGTTGTATTCTTGAATATTGTTTCAGGAGAAAACTCTCCTGTGCGTTCTCTTTTGAGGCTCCATGCATTGACATACACGCAACATCATAGCTATTCAAGTTACAACATGTTGTTTAAGAAAAATATGATAATTTCGCACGATGCGGGATTTCCTTAAAACGTGCTATTCTGACATATTTTTTTGAGAGAAAACTCTCCTGTGCGTTCTCTTTTGAGGCTACATGCTTAGACATACACGCAACACCAAGGCTTTTCGAGTTACAACGTGATGTTTAGGAAAAACAAGATAAGTTCGCACGATGCAGGATTTCCTTAAAACGTGGTGTTCTGACATATTTTTTCGAGAGAAAAATCTCCTTTGGGTTCTCTTTTGAGGCTACACATTTAGACATACACACAACACCAAATCTTTTCTATTTACAACGTGTTGTTTAGGAAATACAAGATAATTTTTTACGATGCGTTATTTCTTCTCGTAAAGTTTAAGTAATTCTAATATGTACGTTTTTGTCTTTACTCGGCAAAACTGTATTTCCTTGTAACGTGGTATTCTTACATATTCTTGCGGAAGAAAACTCTCCTGTGCATTCGCTTTTGAGGCTACACACTTAGACATACACGCAACACCAAAGCTTTTCGAGTTAAAACATGTTGTTTAGGAAAAACAAGATAATTTCGCACGATGCAGGATTTCCTTAAAACGTGGTATTCTGACATATTTTTTCGACATGAAACTCTCCTGTGCATTCTCTTTTGAGGCTACACGCTTAGACATACACAAAACACCAAATCCTTTCGAGTTACAACGTGTATTTAGGAAAAACCAGATAATTTTGCACGATGCGCTATTTCCTCTCGTAAAGTTTAAGTTTTTCCAAAATGTACGTATTTGTCTTTACTCTGCAACACTGTATTTCCTTATAATGTGGTATTCTCACATATTCTTTCGAGAGAAAACTCTCCTGTGCATTCTCTTTTGAGGGTGCACGCTTAGAGAACAACGCAACACCAAAGCTTTTCGAGTTACAACAAGTTGTTTAGGAAAAATAGGTAATTTCGCATGATGCAGGATTTCCTTAAAATGTTGTATTCTGACATATTTTTTCGTGAGAAAATTCTCCTGTGCATTCTTTTTTGAGGCTACACGCTGAGACATACAAGCAACACCAAAGCTTTTCGTGTTACAACGTGTTGTTTAGGAATAACAAGATAATTTCGCACGATGCAGTGTTTCCTTAAAACGTGGTATTCAGACATATTTTTTTCGAGAGAAAATTCTCCTGTGGGATCTCTTTTTAGGCTACACGTTTATACATACACGCAACACCAAATCTTTTCGAGTTACAATGTGTTGTTTAGGAAATAAAAGATAATTTTGTACGATGCATTATTTCTTCTCATAAAGTTTAACTATTTCTAATAAGTACATATTTGTCTTTACTCTGCAACACTATTTCCTTATAACGTGGTATTCTTACATTTTCTTTCGAGAGAAAACTCCCCTGTGCATTCTCTTTTGAGGCTACAAGCTTAGTCATGCAGGTAACACAAAATCGTTTCGAGTTACAACATGTAGTTTAGGAAAAACAATATAATTTTACATGATGCATTATTTCTTCTCGTAAAGTTTAAGTATTTCCAAAATGTACGTATTTTCTTTACTCTGTAACACTGTATTTCCTTATAACGTGGTATTCTTACATATTATTTCCAGAGAAAACTCTCATGTGCGTTCTCTTTTGAGGTTGCACTCTTAGAGAAAAATGCAACGCCAAAGCTTTTCGAGATACAACGTGTTGCTTAGGAAAAAATAGATAATTATGCACGATGCAGGATTTCCTTAAACATTGTATTCTGACATATTTTTTCGTGAGAAAACTCTCCTGTGCATTCTCTTTTGAGGCTACACGCTGAGACATACAGCAACACCAAAGCTTTTCAAGTTACAACGTGTTCTTTAGGAAATACAAGATAATTTTGTATGATACGTTATTTCTTCACATAAAGTTTAAGTATTTGTCTTTACTCTGCAACACTGTATTTCCTTGTAACGTGGCATTCTTACATATTCTTTCGAGAGAAAACTCTCCTGTGTGTTCTCTTTTGAGGCTACACTCTAAGACATACACGCATCACCAAAGCTTTTCGAGTTACAACGTGTTGTTTAGGGGAAAAAAAGACAATTTCGCACGATGCAGGATTTCTTTAAAACATGGTATTCTGACATATTTTTTCAAGAGAAAACTCTCCTGTGCATTCTCTTTTGAGGCTACACGCTTAGCCATAAACACCACACCAAATGTTTTCGAGTTACAATGTGTTGTTTAGGAAATAAAATATAATTTTGTACGATGCGTTATTTCTTCTCGTAAAGTTTAAGTATTTCTAATATGTACGTATTTGTCTTTACTCTGCAAAACTGTATTTCCTTGTAACATAGAATTCTTACATAATCTTGCGAGAGAAAACTCTGCTGTGCGTTCTCTTTTGAGTCTACACGCTTACACATACACGCAACCCCAAAGCTTTTCGCGTTACAATGTGTTGTTTAGGAAAAACAAGATAATTATGCACGACGCAGGATTTCCTTAAAACGTGGTATTCTGACATATTTTTTGAGAGAAAATTCTTCTGTGGGTTCTCTTTTGAGGAAACACTTTAGAAATACACACAACACCAAATCTTTTCGAGTTATGTTGTTTAGGAAAAACAAGATAATTTTGCACGATGCATTATTTCTTCTCCTAAAGTTTAAATGTTTCCAATACGTATGTATTTGTCTTTCCTCTGCAACACTGTATTTCCTTATAATGTGGTATTCTTACATATTCTTTCGAGAGAAAACTCTCCTGTGAATTCTCTTTTGAGGCTACACGCTTAGACATACAAGCAAGACCAAAGCTTTTTAGTTACAACGTGTTGTTTAAGAAAAACAAGATAATTTCGCACGATGCGGGATTTCCTTAAAACCTGTTATTCTGACATATTTTTTAGACAGAAAACTCTCCTGTGCGTTCTCTTTTGAGGCTAAATGCTTAGACATACACGCAACACCAAATCTTTTCGAGTTACAACGTGTTGTTTAGGAAAAAAAAAGATAATTTCGCACTATGAGGGATTTCTTTAAACGTGGTATTCTGACATATTTTTTCAAGAGAAAACTCTCCTGTGCCTTCTCTTTTGAGGCTACACGCTTAGACATACACTCAACACCAAAGCTTTTCGATTTACAACGTGTTGTTTAAGAAAAACAAGATAATTTCGCATGATGCGGGATTTCCTTAAACGTGGTATTCTGACATATTTTTTCGAGTGAAAACTCTCCTATGCATTCCCTTTTGAGGATACACGCTTAGACATACAAGCAACACCAAATCTTTTCGAGTTACAACGTGTTGTTTAGGAAATACAAGATAATTTTTTACGATGAGTTTTTTTTCTTCCCGTAAAGTTTATGTATTTCTAATATGTAAGTATTTGTCTTTACTCTGCAACATTGTATTTCCATATAACGTGGTATTCCTACATATTCTTGCGAGAGAAAACTCTCCTGTGCATACTCTTTTGAGGCTACACGCTTAGACATACATGCCACACCAAATCTTTTCGAGTTACAACATGTTGTTTAGGAAATAGAAGATAATTTTGTATGATGTGTTATTTCTTCTCATAAAATTTAAGTATTTCTAATATGTACGTATTTGTCTTTACTCTGCAAAACTGTATTTCCTTGTACCGTGGTATTCTTACATATTCTTGAGAGAAAACTCTCCTGTGCATTCTCTTTTGAGGCTACACACTTAGACATGCACGCAACACCAAAGCTTTTCGAGTTAAAATATGTTGTTTAGGAAAAACAAGATAATTTCCCATGATGCAGGATTTCCTTAAAACGTGGTATTCTGACATATTTTTTTGAGAGAAAACTCTCCTGTGCAGTCTCTTTTGAGGCTACACACTTAGCCATACACGCAACACCAAATCTTTTCGAGTTACAACGTGTTGTTTAGGAAAAACAAGATAATTTTGCAAGATGCGTTATTTCTTCTCATAAAGTTTAAGTATTTCCAATACGTACGTATTTGTCTTTAATCTGCAACAATATATTTCCTTATAACGTGGTATTTTTACATATTCTTTCAAGAGAAAACTCTCCTGTGCATTCTCTTTTGAGGCTACACACATAGACATACACGCAACACCAAAGCTTTTCGAGTTACAAAGTGTTGTTTAAGAAAAACAAGATAATTTTACACGATGCGGGATTCCCTTAAGACGTGGTATTCTGACATATTTTTTTGAGAAAAAACTCTCCTGTTCATAACCTTTCGAGGCTACAAGCTTGGACATACACAAAACTCAAAATCTTTTCGAGTTACAACGTGTTGTTTAGGTAAAACAAGATAATTTTGCACGATGCGTTATTTCTTCTCGTAAATTTTAAGTATTTCCAATACGTACGTATTTGTCTTTACTCTGCAACACTGTATTTCCTTATAACGTCGTATTCTTACATATTCTTTCGAGAGAAAACTCTCCTTTGTGTTCTCTTTTGAGGCTACACGCTTAGACATACACGCATCACCAAAGCTTTTTGAGTTACAACATGTAGTTTAGGAAAAAAATATAATTTTGCACGATGTGGCATTTACTTAAAATGTGGTATTCTGACATATTTTGTCGAGAGAAAATTTCCTGTGGGTCCTCTTTTGAGGCTACATGTTCAGACATACACGCAAAACCAAATCTTTTGGAGTTACAACATGTTGTTTAGGAAAAACAAGATAATTTCCAATGATGCGGGATTTCCTTAAAACGTGGTATTCTGACATATTTTTTCGAGAGAAAACTGTCCTGTGCGTTCTCTTTTGAGGCTACATGATTAGACATACACTCCACACCAAATCATTTCGAGTTACAGCGTGTTGTTTAGGAAATACAAGATAATTTTGTACGATGTGTTATTTCTTCTGGCAAAGTTTACGTATTTCTAGTATGTAGGTATTTGTCTTTACTCTGCAAAACTGTATTTCCTTGTAACGTGGTATTCTTACATAATCTTGCGAGAGAAAACTCTCCTGTGCATTCTCTTTTGAGGCTACACGCTTAGACATACACGCAACAACAAAGTTGTTCGAGCTACAACGTGTTGTTTAGGAAAAACAAGATAATTTTGCACGACGCAGCATTTCCTTAAAACGTGCATTCTGACATATATTGTCGAGAGAAAATTTCCTGTTGGTCCTTTTTTGAGGCTACACGTTTCGACATACACGCAACACCAAATCTTTTGGAGTTACAACATGTTGTTTAGGAAAAACAAGATAATTTCCAACGATGCGGGATTTCCTTAAAACGTGATATTCTGATATATTTTTTCGAGAGAAAACTCTCCTGTGCTTTCTCTTTTGAGGCTACACGCTTAGACATACACTCCTCAAAAGAGAACCCACAGAGGAATTTTCTGTCGACAAAAAATGTCAGAATACCACATTTTAAGGAAATCCCGCATCTTGTGAAATTATCTTTTTTTTCCTAAACAACACGTTGTAACTCGAAAAGCTTTGGTGATGCGTGTATGTATAAGCGTGTAGCCTCAAAAGAGAATGCACAGAAGAGTTTTCTTTCGAAAGAATATGTAAGAATACCACGTTACAAGGAAATACAGTGTTGCAACTGAAAAACAAATAAGTACGTATTAGAAATATTGAAACAGTACGAGAAGAAATAGAGCATCGTAAATAATTATCTTGTATTTCCTAAACAACACGTTGTAACTCAAAAAGATTTGGTGTTGCGTGTATGTCTAAGCATGTAGCCTTAAAAGAGAATGCAAAGGAGAGTTTTCACTCGAAAAAATATGTCAGTATACCACGTTTTAAGGAAATCCCGCATCGTGCGAAATTATCTTGTTTTTCTTAAACAACACGTTGCAACTCGAAAAGCTTAGGTGTTGCGTGTATGTCTAAGCGTGTAGCCTCAAAAGAGAACGCACAGGAGAGTTTTCTATCGAAAGAATATGTAAGAATACCATGTTATAAGGAAATACAGTGTTGCAGAGTAAAGACAAATACGTACGTTTTGGAAATACTTAAACTTTATGAGAAGAAATAAAGCATCGTGCAAAATTATCTTGTTTTTCCTAAACAACACGTTGTAACTCGAAAAGATTTCATGTTGCGTGTATGTCTAAGCTTGTAGCCTCAAAAGAGAATGCACTGGAGAGTTTTCTCTCGAAAAAATATTTCAGAATACCACGTTTTAAGGAAATCCTGCACCGTATGAAATTATCTTGTATTTCCTAAACATCACGTTGTAACTCGAAAAGCTTTGGTGTAGCTTGTATGTCTCAGCATGTAACCTCAAAAGAGAACACACAGGACAGGTTTATCTCAAAAGAATATGTATGAATACCACGTTATAAGGAAATACAGAGTTGCAGATTAGAGACAAATATGTACATATTGGAAATACTTAAACTTTATGAGAAGAAATAAGGCATCGTGCAATATTATCTTGTTTTTTCTAAACAACAGGTTGTAACTCGAAAAGCTTTGGAGTTGCGTGTATGTCTAAGCGTATAGCCTCAAAAGAGAACGCACAGGAGAGTTTTCTCTCGAAAGAATATGTAAAAATACCACGTTATAAGTAAATACATTGTTGCAGAGTAAAGGCAAATACGTATATACTAGAAATACTTAAACTTTACGAGAAGAAATAACGCATCGTACAAAATTAACTTGTATTTCCTAAACAACACGTTGTAACTCGAAAAGATTTGGTGTTGTGTGTATGTCTAAAGGTGTAGCCTCAAAAGAGAACCCACAGAAGAATTTTCTCTCGAAAAAATATGTCAGAATACCACGTTTTAAGGAAATCCTGCATCCTGCTAAATTATCTTGTTTTTCCTAAACAGCATGTTTTAACTCGAAAAGCTTTGATGTTGCGTGTATGTCTAAGTGTGAAGCCTCAAAATAGAATGCACAGGAGAGTTTTCTCTTGCAAGAATATGTAAGAATACCACGTTACATGGAAATACAGTTTGCAGAGTGAAGACAAATACGTACATATTAGAAATACTTAAACTTTACGAGAAGAAATAACGCATCGTAAAAAATTATCTAGTATTTCCTAAACAACATGTTGAAACTGGAAAAGATTTGGTGTGGCATGTATGTCTAAGCTTGTAGCCTCAAAAGAGAATGCACAGGAGAGTTTTCTCTCAAAAGAATATGTTAGAATACCACGTTACAAGGAAATACAGTATTGCAGAGTAAAGACAAATACGTACATATTAGAAATACTAAACATTAAGATAAGAAATAAAGCATCGTGCAAAATTATCTTCTTTTTCCTAAACAACACGTTGTAACTCGAAAAGATTTTGTGTTGCGTGTATGTTTAAGCTTGTAGCCTCAAAAGAGAATGCACAGGAGAGTTTTCTCTCAAAAAAATATTTCAGAATACCACGTTTTAAGGAAATCCTGCATCATGCGAAATTATTTTGTATTTCCTAAACAACACGTTGTAACTCGAAAAGCTTTGGTGTAGCTTGTATGTCTCAGCATGTAGCCTCAAAAGAGAACACACAGGACAGTGCTATCTCAAAAGAATATGTAAAAATACCACGTTATAAGGAAATACAGTGTTGCAGATTAAAGACAAATAATGGAAATACTTAAACTTTACGAGAAGAAATAACGCATCGTACAACATTATCTTGTTTTCCTAAACAACACGTTATAACTCGAAAAGATTTTGTGTTACGTGTATGTCTAAGATGGTAGTCTCAAAAGAGAATGCACAGTTGTAACTCGAAAAGATTTGGTGTTGCGTGTATGTCTAAGCATGTAGCCTCAAAAGAGAACACACAGGAGAGTTTTCTCTCAAAAAAATATGTCAGAATATCACGTTTTAAGGAAATCCCGCATCGTGTGAAATTATCTTGTTTTTCTTAAACAACACGTTGTAACTCGAAAAGCTTTGGTGTTCCCTGTATGTCTAAGCCTGTAGCCTCAAAAGGGAACGCACAGGAGAGTTTTCTCTCGAAAGAATTTAAGAACGTTTTAGGGAAATCATGTGTCCTGCGAATTTATCTTTTTTTCCTAAACAACTTGTTGTAACTCGAAAAGCTTTGGTGTTGCGTTTTTCTCTTAGCGTGCAGCCTCAAAAGAAAACGCACAGGAGAGTTTTCTCTCGAAAGAATATGTAAGAGTACCACGTTATAAGGAAATACAGTGTTTCCGAGTAAAGACAAATTCGTACTTTACGAGAAGAAATAACGCATCCTGCAAAATTATCTTGTTTTTCCTAAACAACACGTAACTCGAAAGGATTTGTTGTTTCGTGTATGTCTAAGCGTGTAGCCTCAAAAGAGAATGCACAGGAGAGTGTCCTCCCGAAAAAATATGTCAGAATACCATGTTTTAAGGAAATTCTGCATCGTGCAATATTATCTTGTTTTTCTTAAACAACATGTTTTAACTCGATAAGCTTTGGTGTTGCGTGTATGTCTAAGTTTGTAGCCTCAAAAGTGAATGCACAGGAGAGTTTTCTCTCACAAGAATATGCAGAGTAAAGACAAATACGTACGTATTAGAAATACTTAAACTTTACCAGAAGAAATAACACATCATACAATATTATCTTGTATTTCCTAAACAACATGTTGTAACTCTAAAAGATTTGGTGTTGCGTGTATGTGTAAGCCTGTAGCCTCAAAAGAGAACTCAAAGGAGAGTTTTCTCTCGAAAAAATATGACAGAATACCATGTTTTAAGGTAATCCCGCATCGTGCGGAATTATCTTGTTTTTCCTAAACGTTGTAACTCGAAAAGATTAGGTGTTGCGTGTATGTCTAAGCTTCTAGCCTCAAAAGAGAACCCACAGGAGAGTTTTCTCTCGAAAAAACATGTCAGAATACCCCGTTTTAAGGAAATCACTCACCATGCGAAATTATCTTGTTTTTCCTAAACAACACGGTGTAACTTGAAAAGCTTTGGTGTTGCGTGTATGTCTAAGTGTGTAGCCTCAGAAGAGAACGCACAAGAGTTTTCTCTCAAAAGAATATGTAAGAATACCCCGATACAAGAAAATACACTGTTGCATATTAAAGACATATACGTACATATTGGAAATACTAAAACGTTATGAGATGAAATAACGCATCGTGCAAAATTATCTTGTTTTTCCTAAATAACACGTTGTAACTCGAATGGATTTTGTGTTGCGAGTATGTCTAAGCTTCTAGCCTCAAAAGAGAACGCACAGGAGAGTTTTCTCTCGAAAAAACATGTCAGAATATCCCGTTTTAAGGAAATCGCTCATAGTAAGAAATTATCTTGTTTTTCCTGAACAACACATTGTAACTTGAAAAGCTTTGGTGTTGCGTGTATGTCTAAGGATGTAGCCTGAAAAGAGAATGCACAGGAGCGTTTTCTCTCGAAAGAATATATAAGAATACCACGTTATAAACAAATACAGTGTTGCAGAGTAAAGACAAATAAGTACGTACTAGAAATAGTTAAACTTTACGAGAAGAAATAACACACCGTACAAAATTATCTTGTATATCCTAAACAACACATTGTAACCTGAAAAGATTTGGTGTTGCTTGTAAGTCTAAATGTGTAGCCTCAAAAGAGAACCGACAGGAGAATTTTCTCTCGAAAAAATATGTCAGAATACCACGTTTAAGGAAATCCCGCATCGTGCGAAATTATCAGAAGAGAACACACAGGAGTGTTTTCTCTCGAAAGAATATGTAAGAATACCACGTTATAAGGAAATACAGTGTTGCAGAGTAAAGACAAATACGTACGTATTAGAAATACTTAAAATTTACTAGAAGAAATAATGCATCGTGCAAAATTATCTTGTTTTTCCTAAACAACACGTTGTAACTCGAAAAGCTTTGGTGTTGCATGTATGTCTAAGCGTTCAGCCTCAAAAGAGAACGCACAGGAGAGTTTTCTCTCGAAAGAATATGTAAGAATACCACGTTTTAAGGAAATCCCGCATCGTGCGAAATTATCTTGTTTTTCCTAAACAACATGTTGTAACTCAAAAAACTTTGTTGTTGCTTGTATGTCTAAGCATGTAGCCTCAAAAGAGAATGCACAGGCGAGATTTCTCTCGAAAGAGTATGTAAGAATACCACGTTATAAGGAAATACAGTGTTGCAGAGTAAAGACAAATACGTACGTATTAGAAATATTTAAACTTTACTAGAAGAAATAACGCGTCGTGCAAAATTATATTGTTTTTCCTAAACAACACGTTGTAATCGAAAAGATATGGTGTTGCTTGTATGACTAAGCGTGCAGCCTCAAAAGAGAGAGCACAGGGGAGTTTTCTCTCGAAAAAATATGTCAGAATACCACGTTTTAAGGAAATCCCGCATCATGTGAAATTATCTTGTTTTTCCTAAACAACATGTTTTAACTCGAAAAGCTTTGGTGTTGCGTGTATGTCTAAATGTGTAGCCTCAAAAGAGAACGCACAGGAAAGTTTTCTCTGGAAAGAATATGTAAGAATATCACGTTATAAGGAAATACAGTGTTGCAGAGTAAGGACAAATACGTACATAATAGAAATACTTAAACTTTAGGAGAAGAAATAACGCATCATGCGAAATTATCTTGTTTTTCCCAAACAACAGGTTGTAACTCGAAGAGCTTTGGTGTTGCGTGTATGTCTAAGCGTGTAGCCTCAAAAGAGAACGAAGAGGAGAGTTTTCTCTCGAATGAATATGTAAGAATACCACATTATAAGGATACAGTGTTGCAGAATAAAGACAAATATGAACGTATTCGAAATACTTAAACTTTACGAGAAGAAATAACACATCATACAAAATTATCTTGTATTTCCTAAACAACACGTTGTAACTCGAAAAGATTTGGTGTTGCGTGTATGACTAAGCGTGCAGCCTCAAAAGAGAATGCATAGGAATATTTTCTCTCGAAAGAATATGTAAGAATACCCCGTTACAAGGAAATACAGTGTTGCAGAGTAAAGACAAATTCGTACATATTGGAAATACTTAAACTTTACGAGAAGAAATAACGCATCATGCAAAATTATCTTGTTTTTCCTAAACAACACTTTGTAACCCGAAAAGATTCGCTGCTGCGCGTATGACTAAGCGTGTAGCCTCAAAAGAGAATGCCCAGGAGAGTTTTCTCTCGAAAAAATATGCAGAATACCACGTTTTAAGGAAATCCATCATTGTGCGAAATTATCTTGTTTTTCCTAAACAACACTTTTTAATTCAAAAAGCTTTGGTGTTGCGTGTATGTCTAAGTGTGTAGCCTCAGAAGAGAACGCACAGGAGAGTTTTCTCTCAAAAGAATATGTCAGAATACCACGTTACAAGGAAGTACAATGTTGCATAGTAAAGACAAATACATACGTATTAGAAATACTTAAACTTTACGAGAAAAAATAACGCTCCTTAAAAAATTATCTTGTGTTGCAGCCTCAAAAGAGAATGCACAGGAGAGTTTTCTTTCGAAAAAACGTGTCAGAATACCCCGTTTTAAGGAAACTGCTCATCGTGCGGAATTATCTTGTTTTTCCTAAACAACACATTGTAACTCGAAATGCTTTGGTGTTGCGTGTATGTCTAAGCGTGTAGCATCAAACGAGAATGAAGAGGGGAGCTTTAATTCGAAAGAATATGTAAGAATACCACGTTATAAGGAAATCCCGCATCGTGCGAAATTATCTTGTTTTTCCTAAACAACACGTTGTAACTCGAAAGCTTTGGTGTTGAGTTACAAGGAAATACAGTGTTGCATATTAAAGACATATACGTACATATTGGAAATACTTAAACTTTATGAGAATAAATAATGCATCGAGCATAATTATCTTGTTTTTCCTAAATAACACGTTGTAACTCGAAAAGATTTGGTCTTGCATGTATGTCTAAGCTTCTAGCCTCAAAAGAGAACACACAGGAGAGTTTTCTCTCGAAAAAACATGTCAGAATACCCCGTTTAATGGAAATCGCTCATTGTGCGAAATTATCTTGTTTTCCTAAACGTGTAGCCCCAAAGAGCACCCACAGGAGAATTTTCTCTCGAAAAAATATGTCAGAATAACAACTTTTAAGGAAATCCTGCAACGTGAGAAATTATTTTGTTTTTCCTAAACAACACGTTGTAACTCGAAAACCTTTGGTGTTGCTTGTATGTCTCCGTGTATAGCCTCAAAAGAGAATGCACGGGAGAGTTTTCTCTCGAAAAAATATGTTACAATACCATGTTTTAAGGAAAACCTGCATCATGAGATATTATCTTGTTTTTCCTAAACAACATGTTTTAAAATGAAAAATTTTGGTGTTGCTCGTAGGTCTAAGTGTGTAGCCTCAAAAGAGAATGCACAGGTGAGTTTTCTCTCACAAGAATATGTAAGAATACCACGTTACAAGTAAATACAGTTTTGAAGAGTAAAGACAAATATGTACATAATAGAAATACTTAAACTTACGAGAAGAAATAACGCATCGTACAAAATTATCTTGTATTTCCTAAACCACACGTTGTAACTCAAAAAGATTTGGTGCGGCTTATATGTCTATGCGTGTAGCCTCAAAAGAGAACACACAGGAGAGTTTTCTCTTGAAAAAATATGTCAGAATACCAAGTTTTAAGGAAAACCCGCATCTTACGAAATTATCTTGTGTTTCCTAAACAACAGGTTGTAACTCGAAAAGATTTGGTGTTTCGTCTATGTCTAAGCATGTAGTCTCAAAAGAGAAAGCACAGGAGAATTTTCTCTCGTAAAAATATGTCAGAATACCACGTTTTAAGGAAATCACGCACCGTTGGAAATTATTTTGTTTTTCCTAAACAACATATTTTAACTCGAAAAGCTTTGGTTTTGCGTGTATATCTTAGCATGTAGCCTCAATAGAGAACGCACAGGAGAGTTTTCACTCCAAAGAATATGTAAGAATACCACGTTATAAGGAAATACAGAGTTGCATATTAAAGAGAAATATGTACATATTAGAAACACTTAAACTTTATGAGAAGAAATAACGCATCATTCAAAATTATCTTGTTTTTCCTAAATAACACGTTGTAACTCGAAAAGATTTGGTGTTGCGTCTATGTCTAAGATTCTAGCCTCAAAAGAGAATGCACAGGAGAGTTTTCTCTCGAAAAAACATGTCAGAATACCCCGTTATAAGGAAATCACACATCGTGCGAAATTATCTTGTTTTTCCTAAACAACACGTTGTAACTTGAAAAGCTTTGGTGTTGCGTGTATGTCTAAGCGTGTAGCCTCAAAATAGAATGCACAGGAGATTTTTCTCTCGAAAGAATATGTAAGAATACCATGTTATAAGGAAATACAGTATTGCAGATTAAAGACAAATACGTATGTATTAGAAATACTTAAATTTACGAGAAGAAATAACGAATCATGCAAAATTATCTTGTTTTCCCTAAACAACACATTGTAACTAGAAAAGAATTCGTGTT
Source organism: Apodemus sylvaticus (assembly GCF_947179515.1). Classification (NCBI taxonomy): domain Eukaryota; kingdom Metazoa; phylum Chordata; class Mammalia; order Rodentia; family Muridae; genus Apodemus; species Apodemus sylvaticus. The sequence goes on along the minus strand of NC_067488.1, from coordinate 80,252,350 downwards.
GCCTGTATGTCTAAACGTGTAGCCTCAAAAGAGAACCCAAAGGAGAATTTACTCTCGAAAAAATATGTCAAAATACCACGTTTTAAGGAAATCCCGCATCCTGCGAAATTACCTTGTTTTTCCTAAACAACAAGTTTTAACTCGAAAAGCTTTGGTGTTGCGTGTATGTCTAAGCGTGTAGCCGCAAAAGAGAACGCACAGGATAGTATGCTCTCGAAAAATATATGTAAAAATACCACGATATAAGGAAAAACAGTGTTGCAGAGTAAAGATAAATATGTTCGTATTAGAAATACTTAAAATTTTTGAGAAGAAATAACGCATCATGCAATATTATCTTGTATTTCCTAAACAACATGTTATAACTCGAAAAGATTTTATGTTGCATGTATGGTAAAGCATGTAGTCTCAAAACAGAACGCACAGAACAATTTTCTCTCGAAAAAATATTTCAGAATACCATGTTTTAAGGAAATCCAGCATCATGCGAAATTATCTTGTTTTTCCTAAACAACACGTTGTAACTCGAAAAGCTTTGGTGTTGCGTGTATGTCTAAGCATGCAGCCTCAAAAGAGAACGCACAGGAGAGTTTTCTCTCGAAAAAAATATGTAAGAATACCACGTTATAAGGAAATATTGTGTTGCAGAGTAAAGACAAATACGTACGTATTGGAAATACTTAAACTAACGAGAAGAAATATCAGTCGTGCAAAATTATCTTGTTTTTCCTAAACAACACATTGTAACTCGAAAATATTTGGTGTTGCGTGTATGCATAAGCTTGTAGCCTCACAGGAGAAGGCACAGGAGTGTTTTCTCTTGGAAAAATATGTCAGAATACCACGTTTTAAAGAAATACCGCATCGTGCGAAATTATCTTGTTTTTCCTAAACAATATGTTTTAACTCGAAAAGCTTTGGTGTTACATCTATGTCTAAGTGTGTAGCCTCAAAAGAGCACGCACAGGAGAATTTTCTCTCGAAAGATTATGTAAGAATACCACGTTATAAGGAAATACTGTGTTGCAGAGTAAAAACAACTATGTACGTATTAGAAACACTTAAACTTTATGAGAAGAAATAACACATCATACAAAATTATCTTGTATTTCCTACACAACACGTTGTAACTCAAAAGGATTTGGTGTCGCTTGTATGTCTAAGCGTGTAGCCTCAAAGGAGAACGCACAGTAGAGTTTTCTCTTGAAAAAATATGTCAGAATACCACGTTTTAAGGAAATCACCCATCGTGGGAAATTATCTTGTTTTTCCTTAACAACATATTATAACTCGAAAAGCTTTGGTGTTGCGTGTATGTCTAAGCGTGTAGCCTCAACAGAGAACGCACAGGAGAGTTTTCACTCGAAAGAATATGTAAGAATACAACGTTATAAGGAAATACAGGGTTGCATATTAAAGAGAAATACGTACATATTGGAAATACTTAAACTTTATGAGAAGGAATAACGCATCGTGCAAAATCATCTTGTTTTTCCTAAATAACACGTTGTAACTCGAAAAGATTTGGTGTTGCGTATATGTCTAAGCTTCTAGCCTCAAAAGTGAACGCACAGGAGAGTTTTGTCTCAAAAAAACATGTCAGAATACCCCGTTATAAGGAAATTGCACATTGTGCGAAATTATTTTGTTTTTCCTAAACAAAACGTTTTAACTCGAAAACATTTGGTGTTGCGTGTATGTCTAAGCGTGTAGCCGCAAAAGAGAACGCACAGGAGAGTTTGCTCTCGAAAAAACATGTAAGAATACCACGTTTTAAGGAAATACAGTGCTGCAGAGTAAAGATAAATATGTACTCATTAGAAATACTTAAATTTTACGAGTAGAAATAATGCATCGTGCAAAATTGTCTGGTATTTCCTAAAGGACACGTCATAACTCAAAAAGAATTTTTGTTGCGTGTATGGTTAAGCATGTAATCTCAAAAGAGAACGAACAGAACAATTTTCTCTCGAAAAAATATTTCAGAATACCACGTTTTAAGGAAATCCAGCATCGTGCGAAATTATCTTGTTTTTCCTAAATAACACATTGTAACTAGAAAAGCTTTGGTGTTGCGTGTATGTCTAAGCGTGCAGCCTCAAAAGAGAACGCACAGGCGAGTTTTCTCTTGAAAGAATATGTAAGAATACCAAGTTATAAGGAAATATAGTGTTGCTGAGTAAAGACAAATACGTACGTTTTGGAAATACTTAAACTTTACGAGAAGAAATATCACATCGTGCAAAATTATCTTGTTTTTCCTAAACAACAAATTGTAATACAAAAAGATTTGGTGTTGCGTGTATGTATAAGCTTGTAGCCTCAAAAGAGAAGGCACAGGAGTGTTTTCTCTCAGAAAATATGTCAGAATATCACGTTTTAAAGAAATCCCACATCATGTGAAATTATCTTGTTTTTCCTAAAAAACATGTTTTAACTAGAAAAGCTTTGGTGTTACGTCTATGTCTAAGTGTGTAGCCTCAAAAGAGAACGCACAGGAGAGTTTTCTCTCGAAAGATTATGCAAGAATACCACGTTAAAAGGAAATACAGTGTTGCAGAGTAAAGACAACTATGTACGTATTAGAAACACTTAAACTTTATGAGAAGAAATAACGCATCGTACAAAATTATCTTGTATTTCCTCAACAACACGTTGTAACTCGAAAGGATTTGGTGTTGCGGGTATGTCTAAGCGTGTAGCCTCAAAGGAGAACGCACAGGAGAGTTTTCACTCGAAAAAATATGTCAGAATACCACGGATTTAGAAAATCACGCATCGCGGGAAATTATCTAGTTTTTCCTTAACAACATATTTTAACTTGAAAAGCTTTGGTGTTGCGTGTATGTCTAAGCGTGTAGCCTCAATAGAGAATGCACAGGAGAGTTTTCAGTCGAAAGAATATGTAAGAATACCGCGTTATAAGGAAATAGAGTTGCATATTAAAGAGAAATACGTACATATTGGAAATACTTAAACTTTATGAGAAGAAATAACGCATCATGCAAAATTATCTTGTTTTTCCTAAATAACACGTTGTAACTCGAAAAGATTTGGTGTTGCGTGTATGGCTAAGCTTCTAGCCTCAAAAGAGAACGCACAGGAGAGTTTTCTCTAAAAAAAACATGTCAGAATACCCCGTTATAAGGAAATCACACATCGTGTGAAATTATCTTGTGTTTCCTAAACAACACTTTGTAACTTGAAAAAGCTTTGCTGTTGCGTGTATGTCTAAGCGTGTAGCCTCAAAAGAGAACGCACAGGAGAGTTTTCTCTTGAAAGAATACCACGTTATAAGGAAATACAGTGTTGCAGAGTAAAGACAAATACGTACATATTAGAAATACTTAAACTTTACGAGAAGAAATTACACATCGTGCAAAATTATCTTGTTTTTCCTAAACAACACTTTGTAACCCGAAAAGATATGGAGTTGCGTGTATGTATAAGCTTGTAGCCTGAAAAGAGAAGGCACAGGAGTGTTTTCCCTCAAAAAAATATGTCAGAATACCACATTTAAGGAAATCCCGCATCGTGCGAAATTATCTTGTTTTTCCTATACAACACGTTGTAACTCGAAAAGCTTTGGTGTTGTCTGTGTGTCTAAGCGTGTATCCTCATAAGAGAACGCACAGGAGAGTTTTTTTCTTAAAGAATATGTAAGAATTCCACGTTATAACGAAATACTGTGTTGCAGAGTAAAGACAAATATGTACGTATTAGAAATACTTAAACTTTACGAGAAGAAATAACGCATCCTGCAAAATTATCTTGTTTTTCCTAAACAACACGTAACTCGAAAGGATTTGTTGTTTCGTGTATGTCTAAGCGTGTAGCCTCAAAAGAGAATGCACAGGAGAGTGTCCTCCCGAAAAAATATGTCAGAATACCATGTTTTAAGGAAATTCTGCATCGTGCAATATTATCTTGTTTTTCTTAAACAACATGTTTTAACTCGATAAGCTTTGGTGTTGCGTGTATGTCTAAGTTTGTAGCCTCAAAAGTGAATGCACAGGAGAGTTTTCTCTCACAAGAATATGCAGAGTAAAGACAAATACGTACGTATTAGAAATACTTAAACTTTACCAGAAGAAATAACACATCATACAATATTATCTTGTATTTCCTAAACAACATGTTGTAACTCTAAAAGATTTGGTGTTGCGTGTATGTGTAAGCCTGTAGCCTCAAAAGAGAACTCAAAGGAGAGTTTTCTCTCGAAAAAATATGACAGAATACCATGTTTTAAGGTAATCCCGCATCGTGCGGAATTATCTTGTTTTTCCTAAACGTTGTAACTCGAAAAGATTAGGTGTTGCGTGTATGTCTAAGCTTCTAGCCTCAAAAGAGAACCCACAGGAGAGTTTTCTCTCGAAAAAACATGTCAGAATACCCCGTTTTAAGGAAATCACTCACCATGCGAAATTATCTTGTTTTTCCTAAACAACACGGTGTAACTTGAAAAGCTTTGGTGTTGCGTGTATGTCTAAGTGTGTAGCCTCAGAAGAGAACGCACAAGAGTTTTCTCTCGAAAGAATATGTAAGAATACCCCGATACAAGAAAATACACTGTTGCATATTAAAGACATATACGTACATATTGGAAATACTAAAACGTTATGAGATGAAATAACGCATCGTGCAAAATTATCTTGTTTTTCCTAAATAACACGTTGTAACTCGAATGGATTTTGTGTTGCGAGTATGTCTAAGCTTCTAGCCTCAAAAGAGAACGCACAGGAGAGTTTTCTCTCGAAAAAACATGTCAGAATATCCCGTTTTAAGGAAATCGCTCATAGTAAGAAATTATCTTGTTTTTCCTGAACAACACATTGTAACTTGAAAAGCTTTGGTGTTGCGTGTATGTCTAAGGATGTAGCCTGAAAAGAGAATGCACAGGAGCGTTTTCTCTCGAAAGAATATATAAGAATACCACGTAATAAACAAATACAGTGTTGCAGAGTAAAGACAAATAAGTACGTACTAGAAATAGTTAAACTTTACGAGAAGAAATAACACACCGTACAAAATTATCTTGTATATCCTAAACAACACATTGTAACCTGAAAAGATTTGGTGTTGCTTGTAAGTCTAAATGTGTAGCCTCAAAAGAGAACCGACAGGAGAATTTTCTCTCGAAAAAATATGTCAGAATACCATGTTTAAGGAAATCCCGCATCGTGCGAAATTATCTTGTTTTTCCTAAACAACACGGTGTAACTCGAAAAGCTTTGGTGTTGCGTGTATGTCTAAGCGTGTAGCTTCAAAAGAGAATGAAGAAGAGAGTTTTCTCTCAAAAGAATATGTAAGAATACCACGTTATAAGGAAATACAGTGTTGCAGAGTAAAGACAAATACGTACGTGTTAGAAATACGTAAAATTTACGAGAAGAAATAATGCATCCTGCAAAATTATCTTGTTTTTCCTAAACAACACGTTGTAACTAGAAAAGATTTGGTGTAGCGTGTATGTCTAAATTTGTAGCCTCTAAAGAGAACCCACAGGAGAATTTTCTCTCGAAAAAATATGTCAGAGTTCCACGTTTTAAGGAAATACCGCATCTTGCGAAATTATCTTGTTTTTCCTAAACAACACGATGTAACTCGAAAAGCGTTGGTGTTGCTTTTATGTCTAAGCATGTAGCCTCAAAAGAGAATGCACAGGAGAGTTTTCTCTCGAAAGAACATGTAAGAATTCCACGTTATATCATAATACAGTATTGCAGAGTAAAAACAAATAAGTATGTATTAGAAATACTTGAACTTTACAAGAAGAAATAACGCATCATACAAAATTATCTTGTTTTTTCTAAACAACACGTTGTCCCTCAAAAGGATTTGGTGTTGTGTATGACTAAGCATGTAGCCTCAAAAGAGAATGCCCAGGAGAGTTTTCACTCGAAAAAATATGTCAGAATACCACGTTTTAAGGAAATCCTGCATTGTGCGAAATTATCTTGTTTTTCCTAAACAACACGTTTTAACTCGAAAAGCTTTGTGTTGCGTGTTTGTGTAAGAGTGTAGCCTCAGAAGAGAACGCACAGGAGAGTTTTCTCTCGAAAGAATATGTAAGAATATCACGTTAAAAGGAAATACAGTGTTGCAGAGTAAAGACAAATACGTATGTATTAGAAATACTTAAAATTACGAGAAGAAATAATGCATCATGCAAAATTATCTTGTTTTTCCTAAACAACACGTTGTACGTCGAAAAGATTTGGTGTAGCGAGTATGTCTAAGCGTGTAGTCTCAAAAGAGAACGCACAGGAGAGTTTTCTCTCGAAAAAAATATGTCAGAATGCCACGTTTTAAGGAAATCCCGCATCGTGCAAAATTATTTTGTGTTTCCTAAACAACAGGTTATAACTCGAAAAGATTTGGTGTTGCGTGTATGTCTAAGCATGTAGCCTCAAAAGAGAACGCACAGAAGAATTTTCTCTCATAAAAATATGTCAGAATACCAGGTTTTAAGGAAATCCCGCATCGTGAGAAATTATCTTGTTTTTCCTAAACAACACGTTGTAACTCGAAAAGCTTTGGTGTTGCGTGTATGTCTAAGCGTGTAGCTTCAAAAGAGAACGAAGAGGACAGTTTTCTCTTGAAAGAATATGTAAGAATACCACGTTATAAGGAAATACAGTGTTGCAGAGTAAAGACAAATACGTACATATTAGAAATACTTAAAATTTACGAGAAGAAATAATGCATCGTGCAAAATTATCTTGTTTTTCCTAAACAGCACGTTGTAACTAGAAAAGATTTGGTGTTGCGTGTATTTCTAAATTTGTAGCCTCTAAAGAGAACCCACCTTAGAATTTTCTCTTGAAAAAATATGTCAGAGTATCACGTTTTAAGGAAATATCGCATTATACGAAATTATCTTGTTTTCCCTAAACAACACGTAGTAACTCGAAAATCTTTGGTGTTGTGTTTATGTCTAAGCATGTAGCCTCAAAACAGAACGCACAGGAGAGTTTTCCCTCGAAAGAATATGTAAGAATTCCACGTTATAACGGAATACAGTGTTGCAGAGTAAAAACATATAAGTACGTATTATAAATACGTAAACATTATGAGAAGAAATAACGCATCATGCAAAATTATCTTGTTTTTCCTAAACAACACATTTTACCTCGAAAAGATTTGGTGTTGCATGTGTGACTAAGCGTGTAGCCTCAAAAGAGAACACCCAGGAGAGTTTTCTCTCAAAAAATTATGTCAGAATACCACGTTTTAAGGAAATCCTGTATTGTGCGAAATTATCTTGTTTTTCCTAAACAACACGTTTTAACTCGAAAAGATTTGTGTTGCTTGTATGTGTAAGTGTGTAGCCTCAGAAGAGAACGCACAGGAGAGATTTCTCTCAAAAGAATATGTAAGAATACCACGTTATAATGAAACACAGTGTTGCAGAGTAAAGACAAATAAGTACGTATTAGAAATACTTAAAATTTACAAGAAGAAATAATTCATCGTGCAAAATTATCTTGTTTTTCCTAAACAACCCGTTGTAACCCGAAAAGATTTGGTGTTGCGAGTATGTCTAAGCGTGTAGCCTCAAAAGAGAACGCACATGAGAGTTTTCTCTCGAAAAAATATGTCAGAATACCACATTTTAAGGAAATCCCGCATCGTGCAAAATTATCTTGTTTTTCCTAAACAACACGTTGTAACTCAAAAAGCTTTGGTGTTACGTGTATGTATAAGGGTACTGCCCCAAAAGAGTACGCACAGGAGAGTTTTCTCTCGAAAGAATATGTAAGAATACAACGTTTTAATGAAATCCTGCATCTTGCGAAATTATCTTGTTTTTCCTTAACAACACGTTGTAACTCGAAAGCTTTGGTGTTGCGTGTATGTCTAAGCATGCAGCCTCAAAAGAGAACGCACATGACAATTTTCTCTCGAAAGAATATGTAAGAATACCACGTTATAAGGAAATACAGTGTTGCAGAGTAAAGACAAATACGTACGTATTAGAAATATTTAAACTTTACAAGAAGAAATAACGCATCGTACAAAATTACCTTGTATTTCCTCAACAACATGTTGTAACTCGAAAAGATTTGGTGTTGTGTGTATGTCTAAACGTGTAGCCCCAAAGAGCACCCACAGGAGAATTTTCTCTCGAAAAAATATGTCAGAATACCAACTTTTATGGAAATCCTGCAACGTGCGAAATTATCTTGTTTTTCCTAAATAACACGTTGTAACTGGAAAACCTTTGGTTGTGTTTGTATGTCTCCGCGTATAGCCTCAAAAGAGAATGCACGGGAGAGTTTTCTGTGGAAAAATATGTCACAATACCATGTTTTAAGGAAATCCTGCATCAGGAGAAATTATCTTGTTTTTCCTAAACAACATGTTTTAAAACCAAAATCTTTGGTGTTGAGTGTAGGTCTAAGTGTGTAGCCTCAAAAGAGAATGCACAGGAGAGTTTTCTCTCTCAAGAATATGTAAGAATACCACATTACAAGAAAATACAGTTTTGCAGAGTAAAGACAAATACGTACATATTAGAAATACTTTAAGTTACGAGAAGTAATAACACATCGTACAAAATTATCTTGTATTTCCTAAACAATATGTTTTAACTCGAAAAGATTTGGTGTGGCGTATATGTTTATGTGTGTAGCCTCAAAAGAGAACACACAGGAGAGTATTCTCTCGAAAAAATATGTCAGAATACCACGTTTTAAGGAAATCCCGCATCGTGCGAAATTATCTTGTGTTTCCTAAACAACAGGTTGTAACTCAAAAAGATTTGGTGTTGCGTGTATGTCTAAGCATGTTGCCTCAAAAGAGAACGAACAGGAGAATTTTCTCTTGTCAAAATATGTCAGAATACCATGTTTTAAGGAAATCACGCATCGTTGGAAATTATCTTGTTTTTCCTTGACAACATATTTTAACTCAAAAAGCTTTGGTGTTGCCTGTATGTCTAAGCGTGTAGCCTCAATAGAGAACGCACAGGAGAGTTTTCACTCGAAAGAAAATGTAAGAATACCACGTTATAAGGAAATACAGAGTTGCATATTAAAGAGAAATACGTACATATTGGAAATACTTAAAATTTATGAGAAGAAATAACGCATCGTGCAAAATTATCTTGTTTTTCCTAAATAACACATTGTAACTCGAAAAGATTTGGTGTTGCGTGTATGTCTAAGCTTCTAGCCTCAAAAGAGAATGCACAGGAGTGTTTTCTCTCGAAAACACATGTCAGAATACCCGGTTATAAGGAAATCGCACATCGTGAGAAATTTTCTTGTTTTTCCTAAACAAAACGATGTAACTTGAAAAGCTTTGGTGTTGCGTGTATGTCTAAGCATGTAGCCTCAAAAGAGAATGCACAGGAGAGATTTCTCTCAAAAGAATGTGTAAGAATACCATGTTATAAGGAAATACAGTGTTGCAGAGTAAAGACAAATACGTACATATTAGAAATACTTAAAATTTACTAGAAGAAATAACGCATCATGCAAAATTATCTTGTTTTTCCTAAACCACACGTTGTAACTCAAAAAGAATTGGTGTTGTGTGTATGTCTAAATGTGTAGCCTCAAAAGAGAACCCACAGGAGAATTTTCTTTCGGAAAAATACGTCATAATACCACGTTTTAAGGAAATCCTGCATCGTGCGAAATTATCTTGTTTTTCCTAAACAACACATTGTAACTCGAAAAACTTTGGTGTTGCGTGTATGTCTAAGCGTGTTGCCGCAAAAGAGAACACACGGGAGAGTTTTCTCTCGAAAAAAATATGTAAGAATACCATGTTATAAGGAAATACAGTGTTGCAGAGTAAAGACAAATACGTATGTATTAGAAATACTTAAAATTTACTAGAAGAAATAATGCATCGTGCAAAATTATTTTGTATTTCCTAAACAACACGTTGTAACTCAAAAAGATTTTGTGTTGCGTGTATGGTAAAGCATGTAGTCTCAAAAGAAAACACACAGGAGAATATTCTCTCGAAAAACATTTCAGAATACCACTTTTTAAGGAAATCCAGCATCGTGCGAAATTATCTTGTTTTTCCTAAACAACACGTTGTAATTCAAAAAGCTTTGGTATTGCGTGTGTGTCTAAGCGGGTAGCCTCAAAAGAGAATGCACAGGAGAGTTTTCACTCGAAAGAATATGTAAGAATACCACATTATAAGTAAATACAGCGTTGCAGAGTAAAGACAAACATGTACATATTAGAAATACTTACTTATGAGAAGAAATAATGCATCATAAAAAATTATCTTGTATTTCCTAAACAACACGTTGTAACTCGACAAGATTTGTTGTTGTGTGTATGTCTAAACGTGGATCCTCAAAAGAGAACCCACAGTAGAATTCTCTCTAGAAAAAATATGTCAGAATACCACTTTTTATGGAAATCCCGCATCGTGCGAAATTATGTTATTTTTCCTAAACAACACATGGTAACTCGAAAAGCTTTGGTGTTTTATGTATGTCTAAGCTTGTAGCATCAAAAGAGAAAGCACAGGAGAGATTTATCTCGAAAGAATATGCAAGAATACCAAGTTATATGGAAATACAGTGTTGCAGAGTAAAGACAACTATGTACGTATTAGAAATACTTAAACTTTACGAGAAGAAATAACGCATCATACAAAATTATCTTATATTTCCTAAACAACACGTTGTAACTCGAAAGGTTTTGGTGTTGCGTGTATGTCTAAGCTTCTAGACTCAAAAGAGAACGCACAAGAGAGTTTTCTCTTGAAAAAAACATGTCAGAATACCCCGTTATAAGGAAATCGCACATCGTGCGAAATTATCTTGTTTTTCCTAAACAGCATGTTGTAACTTGAAAAGCTTTGGTGTTGTGTGTATGTCTAAGCGTGTAGCATCAAAAGGGAACGCCCAGGAGAGTTTTCTCACAAAAAAAATATGTCAGAATACAAAGTTTTAAGAAATCCTGCATCGTGCGAAATTATCTTTTTTTTTTCCTAAACAACTTGTTGTAACTCAAAAAGCTTTGGTGTTGCGTTTTCCTCTAAGCATGCAGCCTTAAAAGAGAACGTACAGGAGAGTTTTCTCATGAAAGAATATGTAAGAATACCACGTTATAAAGAAATACAGTGCTGCAGAGTAAAGACAAATACATACGTATTAGAAATACTTAAAATTACGAGAAGAAATAATGCATCATGCAAAATTATCTTGTTTTTCCTAAACAACACGTGGTAACTCAAAAGTATTGGTGTTGCGGGTATGTCTAAAGGTGTAGCCTCGAAATAGAACCCACAGGAGAATGTTCTCTCGAAAAAATACGTCATAATACCACGTTTTAAGGAAATCCTGCATCGTGCAAAATTATCTTGTTTTTCCTAAACAACACTTTGGAACTCGAAAAACTTTGGTGTTGCGTGTATGTCTAAGCCTGTAGCTGCAAAAGAGAAAGCACCGGAGAGTATTCTCTCGAAAAAATATGTAAGAATTCCACGATATAAGGAAATACACTGTTGCAGAGTAAAGACAAATACGTACATATTAGAAATACTTAAAATTTATGAGATGAAATAACGCATCGTGCAAAATTATCTTGTATTTCCTAAACAACACGTTGTACCTCGAAAAGATTTTGTGTTGCATGTATGGTAAAGCATGTAGTCTCAAAAGAGAACACACGGGAGAATTTTCTTTCGAAAAAATATTTCAGAATACCACTTTTTTAAGGAAATCCAGCATCTTGCGAAATTATCTTGTTTTTCCTAAACAACACGTTGTAACTCAAAAAGCTTTAGTGTTGCGTGTATGTCTAAGCGAGTAGCCTCAAAAGAGAATGCACAGGGGAGTTTTCACTCGAAAGAATATGTAAGAAAACCACATTATAAGTAAATAGAGTGTTGCAGAGTAAGGACAAATATGTACATATTAGAAATACTTAAACTTTACGAGAAGAAATAATGCATCGTACAAAATTATCTTGTATTACCTAAACACCACGTTGTAACTCGAAAAGATTTGGTGTTGCGTGTATGTCTAAGCATGTAGCCTCAAAAGAGAATGCACAGGAGAGTTTTCTCTCGAAGAAATATGTCAGAATTCCACGTTTTAAGGAAATCCCCCATCGTGCGAAATTATCTTATTTGTCCTAAACAATATGTTTTAACTAAAAAGCTTTGGTGTTACGTGTATGTCTAAGTGTGTAGCCTCAAAAGAGAATGCACAGGAGAGTTTTCTCTCGAAAGACTATGTAAGAAAACACGTTATAAGGAAATACAGTGTTGCACAGTAAAGACAACTATGTACGTATTAGAAATATTTAAACTTTACGAGAAGAAATAAGGCATCGTACAAAATTATCTTGTATTTCCTAAACAACACGTTGTAACTCGAAAGGATTTGGTGTTGCGTGTATGTCTAAGCATGTAGCCTCAAAGGAGAATGCACAGGAGAGTTTTCTCTAGAAAAAATATGTCAGAATACCACGTTTTAAGGAAATCACGCATCGTGGGAAATTATCATGTTTTTCCTTAACAACATATTTTAACTCGAAAAGCTTTGGTGTTGCGTGTATGTCTAAGCGTGTAGCCTGAATAGAGAATGCACAGGAGAATTTTCACTCAAAAGAATATGTAAGAATAAAACGTTATAAGGAAATACAGTGTAGCATATTAGAGAAAAATACGTTCATATTGGAAATACTTAAACTTTATGAGAAGAAATAACGCATCGTGCAAAATTATCTTTTTTTTTCCCTAAATAACACGTTGTAACTCGAAAAGATTTGGTGTTGCGTGTATGTCTATGCTTCTAGCCTCAAAAGAGAATGCACAGGAGAGTTTTCTCTCAAAAAAAACATGTCAGAATACCCCGTTAAAAGGAAATCGCACATCGTGCGAAATTATCTTGTTTTTCCTAAACAACACGTTGTAACTTGAAAAGCTTTGGTGTTGCGTGTATGTCTAACCGTGTAGCCTCAAAAGAGAAGGCACAGGAGAGTTTTCTCACGAAAAAATATGTCAGAATACAACGTTTTAAGGAAATCCTGCATCGTGTGAAATTATCTTTTTTTTTCCTAAACAACTTGTTGTAACTCGAAAAGCTTTGGTGTTGTGTTTTTCTCTAAGCGTGCAGCCTCAAAAGAGAGCACACAGGAGAGTTTTCTCTCGAAATAATATGTGAGAATACCACGTTATAAAGAAATACAGCGTTGCAGAGTAAAGACAAATACATACATATTAGAAATACTTAAACTTAACGAGAAGAAATAACGCATCGTACACAATTATCATATATTTACTAAACAACACGTTGTAACTCGAAAAGATTTGGTGTTGCGTGTATGAGCAAGCGTGCAGCCTCAAAAGAGAAAGCACAGGAGAGTTTTCTCTCGAAAAAAATGTGTCAGAATGCCATGTTTTAGGGAAATACCGCATCATTCGATATTATCCTGTTTTTCCTAAACAACACGTTGTAACTCGAAAATCTTTGATGTTGTGTTTATGTCTAAGCATGTAGCCTCAAAAGAGACCACACAGGAGAGTTTTCTCTCGAAAGAATATGTAAGAATTCCACGTTATATCGTAATACTGTGCTGCAGAGTAAAGACAAATATGTATGTATTAGAAATACTTAAACTTTACGAGAAGAAATAACGTATCATGCAAAATTATCTAGTTTTTCCTAAACAATACGTTGTAACTCGAAAAGATTTGGTGTTGTGTGTATGACTAAGCGTGTAGCCTCAAAAGAGAACGCACAGAAAAGTTTTCTCTCAAAAAAATATGTCAGAATACCACGTTTTAAGGAAATCCAGCATTGTGCGAAATTATCTTGTTTTTTCTAAACAACACGTTGTAGCTCGAAAAGATTTGGTGTTGCGTGTATGTCTAAGCGTGTAGCCTCAAAAGAGAATGCACAGGACAGTTTTCTCTCGAAAGAATATGTAACAATACCACGTTATAAAGAAATACAGTGTTGCATGGTAAAGACAATACGTATGTATTAGAAATACTTAAATTTTACGAGAAGAAATAACACATTATGCAAAATTATTTGTTTTTCCTAAACAACACGTTGTAATTCGAAAAGATTTGGTGTTGAGTGTATGACTAAGCATGTAACTTCAAATGAGAATGCACAGGAGTGTTTTCTCTCGAAAAAATATGTCAGAATACCACGTTTTAAGGAAATCCAGCATCGTGCGAAATTATCTTGTTTTTTATTACACAACACATTGTAACTCGAAAAGCTTTGGTGTTGCGTGGATGTCTAAGCATGTAGCCTCAAAAGAGAATGCACAGGAGAGTTTTCACTCGAAAGAACATGTAAGAATACCACATTACAAGGAAATACAGTGTTGCAGATTAAAGACAAATACGTACATATTAAAAATACTTAAACTTTATGAGAAGAAATAACGCATCGTACAAAATCATCCTATATTTCCTAAACAACACGTTGTAACTCGAAAATATTTGTTTCTGCGTGTATGTCTAAACAAGTATCCTAAAAGAGAACCCACAAAAGAGTACTCTCTTGAAAAAAAATATCAGAATACCACGTTTAAAGGAAATCCCGCATCATTTGAAATTATCTTGTTTTTCCTAAACAACTTGTTGTATCTTGAAAAGCTTTGGTGTTGCGTTTTTCTCTAACCGTGAAGCCTCAAAAGAGAACGCACAGGAGAGTTTTCTCTTGAAAGAATATGTAAGAATACCACGTTATAAGGAAATACAGTGTTGCAGAGTAAACACAAATACGTACGTATTAGAAATACTTAAAATTTACAAGAAGAAATAACGCATCATGTAAAATTATCTTGTATTTCCTAAACAACACGTGTAACTCGAAAAGAATTGGTCTTGCGTGTATGTCTAAACGTGTAGCCTCAAAAGAGAACCGACAGGAGAATTTTCTCTCGAAATAATATTTCATAATACCACGTTTTAAGGAAATCCTGCATTGTACGAAATTATCTTGTTTTTCCTAAACAACACGTTGTAACTCAAAAAACTTGGCTGTTGCGTGTATGTCTAAGCTTGTAGCCGCAAAAGAGAACGCACAGGAGAGTTTTCTCTAGAAAAAATATGTAAGAATACCAGGTTATAAGGAAATACAGTGTTGCAGAGTAAAGACAAATACGTACTTATTAGAAATATTTAAAATTTACAAGAAGAAATAACGCATCATGCAAAATTATCTTGTATTTCCTAAACAATACGTTGTAACTTGAAAAGAATTGGTGTTGCCTGTATGTCTAAACGTGTAGCCTCAAAAGAGAACCGACAGAAGAATTTTCTCTTGAAATAATACTTCATAATACCACGTTTTAAGGAAATCCTGCATCGTACGAAATTATCTTGTTTTTCCTAAACAACATGTTGTAACTTGAAAAACTTGGGTGTTGCGTGTATGTCTAAGCGTGTAGCCGCAAAAGAGAACGCACAGGAGAGTTTTCTCTCGAAAAAATATGTAAGAATACCACGTTATAAGGAAATGCAGTGTTGCAGAGTAAAGACAAATACGTACGTATTAGAAATACTTAAAATTTACGAGAAGAAATAACGCATCGTGCAAAATTATCTTGTATTTCCTAAACAACACGTTGTAACTCGAAAAGATTTTGTGTTGCGTGTATTGTAAAGCATGTAGTCTCAAAAGAGAATGCACAGGAGAATTTTCTCTTGAAAAGATATGTCATAATACCACGTTTTAAGGAAACCCTGCATCCTGAGAAATTATCTTGTTTTTCCTAAACAACACGTTGGAACTCGAAAATCTTTGGTGTTGCGTGTATGTCTAAGCGTGTAGCCGCAAAAGAAAACGCATAGGAGAGATTTCTCTCGAAAGAATATGTAAGAATATCACATTATAAGGAAATACAGTGTTGCAGAGTAAACACAAATACTTACGTATTAGAAATACTTAAACTTTACTAGAAGAAATAACGCGTCGTGAAAATTATGTTGTTTTTCCTAAACAACACGTTGTAACTCGAAAAGATCTGGTGTTGCATGTATGACTAAGCATGCAGCCTCAAAAGAGAATGCACAGGAGAGTTTTCTCTCAAAAAAATATGTCACAATACCACGTTTTATGGAAATCCTGCACCTTATGAAATTATCTTGTTTTTCGTAAACAACATGTTTTAACTCGAAAAGCTTTGGTGTAGCATGTATGTCTAAGTGTGTAGCCTCAAAAGAGAACGCACAGGAGAGTTTTCTCTCGAAAGAATATGTAAGAATACCACGTTATAAGGAAATACAGTGTTGCAGAGTAAAGAAACTATGTACGTATTAGAAATTCTTAAACTTTAGGAGAAGAAATAAAGCATCATAAAAAATTATCTTGTATTTCCTAATCAACATGTTGTAACTCGAAGGGATTTGGTGTTGCATGTATGTCTAAGCGTGTAGCCTCAAAGGAGAAAGCACAGGAGAGTTTTCTCTCTAAAAAAATATGTCAGAATACCACGTTTTAAGGAAATCACGCATCATGGGAAAATATCTTGTTTTTCCTTAACAACATATTTTAACTCGAAAAGCTTTGGTGTTGCGTGTATGTCTAAGTGTGTAGCCTCAATAGAGAACCCAAAAGAGAATTTTCTCTCGAAATAATACGTCATAATACCACGTTTTAAGGAAATCCTGCATCGTGCGAAATTATCTTGCTTTTCCTAAACAACACATTGTAACTCGAAAAACTTTCGTGTTGCGTGTATGTCTAAGCGTGTAGCCGCAAAAGAGAATGCACAGGAGAGTTTTCTATCAAAAAAATTTGTAAGAATACCACGGTATAAGGAAATACAGTGTTGCAGAGTAAAGATAAATACGTCCGTATTAGAAATACTTAAAATTTACGAGAAGAAATAACGCACCGTGCAAAATTATCTTATATTTCATAAACAACACGTTGTAACTCGAAAAGATTTTGTGTTGCTTGTATGGTAAAGCATGTAGTCTCAAACGAGAATGCACAGGAGAATTTTCTCTCGAAAAAATACGTCATAATACCACGTTATAAGGAAATCCTGCATCGTGTGAAATTATCTTGTTTTTCCTAAACAACACGTTGGAACTCGAAAAACTTTGGTGTTGCGTGTATGTCTATGCGTGTAGCCGCAAAAGAGAATGCACAGGAGAGATTTCTGTCGAAAAAATATGTAAGAATACCACGTTATAAGGAAATATAGTGTTGCAGAGTAAAGACAAATACTTACGTATTAGAAATACTTAAGCTTTACTAGAAGAAATAATGCATCATGCAAAATTATGTTGTTTTTCCTGAACAACACATTGTAACTCGAAAAGATATGGTGTTGCATATATGACTAAGTGTGCAGGCTAAAAGAGCATGCACAGGAGAGTTTTCTCTCGAAATAATATGTCACAATACCACGTTTTATGGAAATCCCGCATCGTATGAAATTATCTTGTTTTTCGTAAACAACATGTTTTAACTCGAAAAGCTTTGGTGTTGCGTGTATGTCTAAGCGTGTAGTCTCAAAAGAGAATGCACAGGAGAGTTTTCACTCGAAAGAATATGTAAGAATACCACATTACAAGGAAATACAGTGTTGCAGAGTAAAGACAAATACGTACATATTAGAAATACTTAAACTTTATGAGAAAAAATAACGCATCGTACAAAATTATCTTGTATTTCCTATACAACACGTTGTAACTCGAAAAGATTTGTTGTTGCGTGTATGTCTAAACCTGTATCCTCAAAGAGAATCCAGAGGAGAGTATTCTCTCGAAAAATTATGTTAGAATACCACGTTTTAAGGAAATCCTGCATCGTGTGAATTTATCTTGTATTTCCTAAACAACATGTTTTAACTCGAAAAGCTTTGGTGTTGCGTGTATGTCTAAGTGTGTAGCCTCAAAAGAGAACGCACAGGAGAGTTTTCTCTCGAAAGAATATGTAAGAATACCATGTTATAAGGAAATACAGTGTTGCAGAGTAAGGACAAATACGTACGTATTAGAAATACGTAAACTTTAGGAGAAGGAATAACACATCGTACAAAATTATCTTGTTTTTCTTAAACAACAATTTTTAACTCTGAAAGATTTGGTGTTGCGTGTATGTCTAAGCGTGTAGCATCAAATAAGAATGCACATGAGAGATTTCTCTCGAAAAAATATGTCAGAATACCACGTTTTTAGGAAATCCCGCATCTTGCGGAATTATCTTGTTTTGCCTAAACGTTGTAACTCGAAAAGATTTGGTGATGCATGTATGTCTAAGCATCTAGCCTCAAAAGAGAACGCACAGGAGAGTTTTCTCTCGAAAGAATATGTAAGAATACCACGTTATAAGGAAATACAGTGTTGCAGAGTAAGGACAAATATGTACGTATTAGAAATACTTAAACTTTAGGAGAAGGAATAACACATCGTACAAAATTATCTTGTTTTTCCTAAACAACAATTTTTAACTCTGAAAGATTTGGTGTTGCATGTATGTCTAAGCGTGTAGCCTCAAAAGAGAACGCACAGGAGAGTTTTCTCTCAAAATAATATGGAAGAATAGCACGTTTTAAGGAAATCCCGCATCTTGCGAAACTATCTTGTTTTTCCTTAACAACACATTGTAACTCGAAAGCTTTGGTGTTGCGTGTATGTCTAAGCATGCAGCCTCAAAAGAGAACGCACTGGAGAATTTTCTCTCGAAAGAATATGTAAAAATACCACCTTATATGGATATACAGTGTTGCAGAGTAAAGACAAATATGTATGTATGTACTTAAAATTTACGAAAAGAAATAATGCATTGTGCAAAATTATCTTGTTTTTCCTAACAACACGTTGTAACTCGAAAAGATTTTGTGTTGCGTGTATGTGTAAATGTGTCGCCTCAAACGAGAACCCACAGGAGAATTTTCTCTCAAAAAATATGTCAGAATACCACGTTTTAAGGAAATACCGCATAATGCGAAATTTTCTTGTTTTTCCTAAACAACACGTTGAAACTCGAAAAGCTTTTGTGTTGCGTGTATGTCTAAGTGTGTAGCCTCAAAAGAGAACGCACAGGAGACTTTTCTCTTGAAAGAATATGAAAGAATTCCAAGTTATAACGGAATAGAGTGTTGCAGATTAAAAACAAATACGTACAAATTAGAAATACATAAACTTTAAGGGAAGAAATAACGCTCCTTACAAAATTATCTTGTATTTCATAAACAACAAGTTGAAATTCGAAGAAATTTGGTGTTGCGTGTATGTCTAAGGTTGTGGCCACAAAAGAGAATGCAAAGGATAGTTTTCTATCGAAAAAATATGTCACAATACCACTTTTTAAGAAATCCCGCATCGTTCGAAATTATCTTGTTTTTCCGAAAAAACACGTTGTAACTCGAAAAGCTTTGGTGTTGCGTGTATGTCTAAGCGTGTATCCTCAAAAAAGAACGAAGAGGAGAGTTTTCTCTCAAAAGAATATGAAAGAATACCACGTTATCAGGAAATACAGTGTTGCAGAGTAAAGAAAAATACGTACGTATTAGAAATACTTAAAATTTACGAGAAGAAATAATTCATCTTGAAAATTATCTTGTTTTTCCTAAACAACACGTTGTAACTAGAAAAGATTTGGTGTTGCGTGTATGTCTAAATGTGTAGCCTCCAAAGAGAACCCACAGGAGAATTTTCTCTCGAAAAAAATATGTCAGAATTCCACGTTTTAAGGAAATACTGCATCATGCGAAATTATCTTGTTTTTCCTAAACAACACGTTTTAACTCGAAAAGCTTTGGTGTTGCGTGTATGTCTAAGCATGTAGACTTAAAAGAGAACGCACAGGAGAGTTTTCTCTCGAAAGAATATGTAAGAATTCCATGTTATAACGGAATACAGTGTTGCAGAGTAAA
Source organism: Apodemus sylvaticus (assembly GCF_947179515.1). NCBI lineage: Eukaryota > Metazoa > Chordata > Mammalia > Rodentia > Muridae > Apodemus > Apodemus sylvaticus. The sequence continues at coordinate 80,232,509 of NC_067488.1, read as the reverse complement.
AACAAATACGTACGTATTAGAAATACTTAAACTTTACGAGAAGAAATAACGCATCATGCAAAATTATCTTGTTTTTCCTAAACAACACGTTGTAACTCGAAAAGATTTGGTGTTGCATGTATGGTAAAGCATGTAGTCTCAAAAGAAAACACACAGGAGAGTTTTCTCTCAAAAAAATTTTCAGAATACCACGATTTAAGGAATTCCGGCATTGTGCGAAATTATCTTGTTTTTCCTAAACAACACGTTCTAACTCGAAAAGCTTTGGTGTTGTGTGTATGTCTAAGAGTGTAGCCTCAAAAGAGAACGCACAGGGGAGTTTTCACTCGAAAGAATATTTAAGAATACCACATTATAAGTAAATACAGTGTTGCAGAGTAAAGACAAATACATACATATTAGAAATACTTAAACTTTACGAGAAGAAATATTGCATCGTACCAAATTAACTTGTATTTCCTAAATAACACGTTGTAACTCGAAAAGATTTGTTGTTGTGTGTATGTCTAAACGTGGATCCTCAAAAGAGAACTGACAGGAGAATTCTCTCTAGAAAAAAATATGTCAGAATACCACGTTTTAAGGAAATCCAGCATCGTGCGAAATTATGTTGTTTTTCCTAAACAACACATTGTAACTCGAAAAGCTTTGGTGTTGCGTGTATGTCTAAGCTTGTAGCCTCAAAAGAGAAAGCACAGGAGAGATTTCTCTCGAAAGAATATCTAAGAATACCACGTTATATGGAAAGACAGTGTTGCAGAGTAAAGACAAACACGTACATATTAGAAATACTTAAACTTTACTAAAAGAAATAACGCGTCGTGCAAAATTATGTTGTTTTTCCTAAACAACATGCTGTAACTCGAAAATATATGGTGTTACATGTATGATTAAGCGTGCAGCCTCAAAAGAGAACGTACAGGAGAGTTTTCTCTCCAAAAAAATATGTCAGAATACCATGTTTAAAGAAATCCCGCATCGTGAGAATTATCTTTTTTTTTTTTTCCTAAACAGCATGTTTTAACTTGAAAACCTTTGGTGTTGCCTGTATTTCTAAGTGTGTAGCCTCAAAAGAGAACGCACAGGAGAGTTATCTCTCGAAAGTCTATGTAAGAATACCACGTTATAAGGAAATACAGTGTTGCTGAGTAAGGACGAATACGTAAGTATTAGAAATACTTAAACTTTACGAAAAGAAATAATGCATCATGTGAAATTATCTTGTTTTTCCTAAACAAAACGCTGTAACTCGCAAAGCTTTGGTGTTGCATGTGTGTCTAAGCATGTAGCCTAAAAGGAGAACGCACAGGAGAGTTTTCTCTCGAAAAAAATATGTCAGAATACGACGTTTTAAGGAAAACCAGCATTGTGCGAAATTATCTTGTTTTTCCTAAACAACATGTTTTAACCCGAAAAGCTTTGTGCTGTGTGTATGTCTAAGTGTGTAGCCTCAGAAGGGAACGCACAGAAGAGTTTTCTCTCGAAACAATATGTCAGAATACCATGTTACAAGGAAATGCAGTGTTGCAGAGAAGACAAACACGTACGTATTAGAAATAATTAAACATTACGAGAAGAAATAACCCTCCGTACAAAATTATCTTTTATTTCCTAAACAACAAGTTGAAATTTGAAAAGATTTGGAGTTGCGTGTACGTCTAATCTTGTAGCCGCAATTGAGAATGCACAGGGCAGTTTTCTCTCGAAAAAATATGTCAGAATACCAGGTTATAAGGAAATACAGTGTTGCAGAGTGAAGACAAATACGTACGTGTTTGAAACACTTAAACTTTATGAGAAGAAATAACGCATCGTGCAAAATTATCTTGTTTTTTCTAAAAAAACCCGTTGTAACTCGAAAGGATTTGGTGTTACGTGTACGTCTAAGCTGGTAGCCTCAAAAGAGAACGCACAGGAGTGTTTTCTCTCAAAAAAATATGTCAGAATACCACGTTATAAGGAAATCCCGCATCATGCGAAATTATCTTGTTTTTCCTAAACAACATGTTGTAACTCGATAAGCTTTGGTGTTGCGTGTATGTCTAAGTGTGTAGCCTCATAAGAGAACGCACAGGAGAGTTTTCTCTCCAAAGAATATGTAAGAATACCACGTTACAAGGAAATTCAGTGATGCAGGTAAAGACAAATACGTACGTATTAGAAATACTTAAACTTTACCCGAAGAAATAACGCATCATACAATATTATCTTGTATTTCCTAAACAACACGTTGTAACTCGAAAAGATTTGGTGTTGTGTGTATGTCTAAGCCTGTAGTCTCAAAAAAGAATGCACAGGAGAGTTTTCTCTCGAAAAAATATGTCAGAATACCACGTTTTTAGGAAATCCCGCATTGTGTGGAATTATTTTGTTTTTCCTAAACGTTGTAACTCGAAAAGATTTGGTGTTGCGTGTGTGTCTAAGCTTCTAGCCTCAAAAGAGAACGGACAGGAGAGTTTTCTCTCGAAAAAACATGTCAGAATACCCCGTTTTAAGGAAATCGCTCACTGTGCGAAATTATCTTGTTTTTCCTAAACAAAAAGTTTTAACTCGAAAAGCTTGGTGTTGCGTGTATGTCTAATTGTGAAGCCTCAAAAGAGAATGCACAGGAGAGTTTTCTCTCGAAAAAATATGTCAGAATACCACGTTATTATGAAATCCCGCATCGTGCGAAATTATCTTGTTTTTCCTAAACAACACATTGTAATTGGAAAAGCATTGGTGTTGTGTGTATGTCTAAGTCTGTAGCCTCAGAAGAGAATGCACAGGAGAGTTTTCTCTCGAAAGGATATGTAAGAATACTTCGTTACCAGGAAATACAGTGTTGCATATTAAAGACAAATACGTACATATTGGAAATACTTAAACTTTATGAGAAGAAATAACGCATTGTGCAAAATTATCTTGTTTTTCCTAAATAACACGATGTAACTTGAAAATATTTGGTGTTGCGTGCATGTCTAAGCTTCTAGCCAAAAAAGAGTATACACAGGAGAGTTTTCTCTCGCAAAAACATGTCAGAATACCCCGTTTTAAGGAAATCGCAGATCGTGGGAAATTATCTTCTTTTTCCTAAACACCTTGTAACTTGAAAAGTTTTCGTGTTGCGTGTATGTCTAAGCGTGTTGCCTCAAAAGAGAATGCACAGGAGAGTTTTCTCTCGAAAGAATATGAAAGAATACCACGTTATAAGCAAATAGAGTGTTGCAGAGTAAAGACAAATACATACGTATTAGAAATACTTAAACTTTACGAGAAGAAATAACGCATGGTATATATTATCTTGTATATCCTAAACAACACGTTGTACCCTGAAAAGATTTGGTGTTGCTTGTAAGTCTAAATATGTAGCCTCAAAAGAGGACCCACAGGAGAATTTTCTCTCGAAAAAATATGTCAGAATACCACGTTTTAAGGAAATCCTGCATCGTGCGAAATTATCTTGTTTTTCCTAAACAACACATTGTAACTCGAAAAGCTTTGATGTTGCGTGTATGTGTAAGAGTGTAGCCTCAAAAGAGAATGAAGAGGAGAGTTTTCTCTTGAAAGAATATGTAAGAATACCACGTTATTAGGAAATACAGTGTTGCAGAGTAAAGACAAGTACGTATGTATTAGAAATACTTAAAATTTACGAGAAGAAATAATGCATCGTGCAAAATTATCTTGTTTTTCCGAAACAACACGTTGTTACTCGAAAGGATTTGGTGTTGCGTGTATGTCTAAATGTGTAGCCTCAAAAGAGAACCCACAGGAGAATTTTCTCTCAAAAAAATATGTCAGAATACGACGTTTTAAGGAAATATCGCATCATGTGAAATTATCTTGTTTTTCCTAAACAACACGTTGTAACTCGAAAAGATTTGGTGTTGCGTGTCTGTCTAAGCATGTAGCCTCAAAAGAGAACGCACAGGAGAGTTTTCTCTTGAAAGAATATGAAAGAATTCCCCGTTATAACGGAATACAGTGTTGCAGAGTAAAAACAAATACGTACAAATTAGAAATACTTAAACTTTAAGGGAAGAAATAACGCTCCGTACAAAATTATCTTGTATTTCATAAACAACAAGTTGAAATTCGAAGAAATTTTGTGTTGCATGTATGTCTAAGCCAGTAGCCACAAAAGAGAACACAAAGGATAGTTTTCTATCGAAAAATATGTCAGAATACCACGTTTTAAGAAATCCCGCATCGTGCGAAATTATCTTGTTTTTCCTTAAAAACACGTTGTTACTCGAAAAGCTTTAGTGTTGCGTGTATGTCTAAGCGTGTAGCCTCAAAAGAGAACGAAGAGGAGAGTTTTTTCTCAAAAGAATATGAAAGAATACCACGTTATCAGGAAATACAGTGCTGCAGAGTAAAGAAAAATACGTACGTATTAGAAATACGTAAAATTTATGAGAAGAAATAATTCATCTTGAAAATTATCTTGTTTTTCCTAAACAACACGTTGTAACTAGACATGATTTGGTGTTGCGTGTATGTCTAAATGTGTAGCCTCCAAAGAGAACCCACAGGAGAATTTTCTCTCGAAAAAATATGTCAGAATTCCACGTTTTAAGGAAATACTGCATCATGCGAAATTATCTTGTTTTTCCTAAACAACACGTTTTAACTCGAAAAGCTTTGGTGTTGCGTGTATGTCTAAGCATGTAGACTTAAAAGAGAATGCACAGGAGAGTTTTCCTTCGAAAGAATATGTAAGAATTCCACGTTATAACGGAACACAGTGTTACAGAGTAAAAACAAATACATACGTATTAGAAATACTTAAACTTTATGAGAAGAAATAACGCATCATGCAAAATTATCTTGTTTTTCCTAAACAACACGTTGTAACTCGAAAAGATTTGGTGTTGCGTGTATGGTAAAGCATATAGTCTCAAAAGAGAACGCACAGGAGAATTTTCTCTCGAAAAAATATTTCAGAATACCATGATTTCCAGCATTGTGCGAAATTATCTTGTTTTTCCTAAACAACACGTTCTAACTCGAAAAGCTTTGGTGTTGCGTGTATGTCTAAGGGTGTAGCCTCAAAAGAGAACGCACAAGAGAGTTTTCACTTGAAAGAATATGTAAGAATACCACATTATAAGTAAATACAGTGTTGCAGAGTAAAGACAAATACGTACATATTAGAAATACTTAAACTTTACGAGAAGAAATATTGCATCGTACCAAATTATCTTGTATTTCCAAAACAATACGTTATAACTCAAAAAGATTTGTTGTTGTGTGTATGTCTAAACGTGGATCCTCAAAAGAGAACCCACAGGAGAATTCTCTCTAGAAAAAATATGTCAGAATACCACGTTTTAAGGATATCCAGCATCGTGCGAAATTATGTTGTTTTTCCTAAACAACACGTTGTAACTCGAAAGCTTTGGTGTTGCGTGTAGGTCTAAGCTTGTAGCCTCAAAAGAGAACACACAGGAGAGATTTCTCTCGAAAGAATATCTAATAATACCACGTTATATGGAAATACAGTGTTGCAGAGTAAAGACAAATATGTATGAATTAGAAATACTTAAACTTTACTAGAAGAAATAACGCGTCATGCAAAATTATCTTGTTTTTCCTAAACAACACGTTGTAACTCGAAAAGATATGGTGTTACATGTATGACTAAACGTGCAGCCTCAAAAGAGAACGCACAGGAGAGTTTTCTCTCCAAAAAATATGTCAGAATACCATGTTTAAGGAAATCCCGCATCGTGAGAAATTATCTTTTTTTTCCTAAACAACATGTTTTAACTCGAATAGCTTTGGTGTTGCCTCTATGTCTAAGTGTGTAGCCTCAAAAGAGAACGCACAGGAGAGTTTTCTCTCGAAAGACTATGTAAGAATACCATGTTATAAGGAAATACAGTGTTGCCGAGTAAGGACAAATACATACGTATTAGAAATACTTAAACTTTACGAAAAGAAATAACGCATCATGCGAAATTATCTTGTTTTTCCTAAACAAAACATTGTAACTCGCAAAGCTTTGGTGTTGCATGTATGTCTAAGCTTGTAGCCTCAAAGGAGAACACACAGGAGAGTTTTCTCTCGAAAAAATATGTCAGAATATGACGTTTTAAGGAAATCCAGCATTGTGCGAAATTATCTTGTTTTTCCTAAGCAACACGTTTTAACCCGAAAAGCTTTGTGCTGTATGTATGTCTAAGTGTGTAGCCTCAGAAGGGAACGCACAGGAGAGTTTTTTCTCGAAACAATATGTCAGAATACCATGTTACAAGGAAATGCAGTGTTGCAGAGTAAAGACAAATACGTACGTATTAGAAATAATTAAACATTACGAGAAGAAATAACCCTCCGTACAAAATTATCTTTTATTTCCTAAACAACAAGTTGAAATCGAAACGATTTGGAGTTGTGTGTATGTCTAATCTTGTAGCCGCAATTGAGAACGCACAGGGCAGTTTTCTCTAGAAAAAATATGTCAGAATACCACGTTATAATGAAATACATTGTTGCAGAGTGAAGACAAATACGTACATATTGGAAACACTTAAACTTTACGAGAAGAAATAACACATCGTGCAAAATTACCTTGTTTTTCCTAAACAACACATTGTAACTCGAAAGGATTTGGTGTTACGTGGATGTCTAAGCTGGTAGCCTCAAAAGAGAACGCACAGGAGTGTTTTCTTTCGAAAAAATATTTCAGAATACCACGTTATAAGGAAATCCCGCATCGTGCGAAATTATCTTGTTTTTCCTAAACAACATGTTGTAACTCAAAAAGCTTTGGTGTTGCATGTATGTCTAAGTGTGTAGCCTCAAAAGAGAACGCACAGGAGAGTTTTCTCTCCAAAGAATATGTAAGAATACCACGTTACAAGGAAATTCAGTGATGCAGGTAAAGACAAATACGTACGTATTAGAAATACTTAAACTTTACCCGAAGAAATAATGCATCATACAATATTATCTTGTATTTCCTAAACAACACGTTGTAACTCGAAAAGATTTGGTGTTGTGCGTATGTCTAAGCCTGTAGCCTCAAAAAAGAATGCACAGGAGAGTTTTCTCTCAAAAAAATATGTCAGAATACCACGTTTTTAGGAAATCCCGCATCGAGCGGAATTATTTTGTGTTTCCTAAACGTTGTAACTCGAAAAGATTTGGTGTTGCGTGTGTGTCTAAGCTTCTAGCCTCAAAAGAGAATGCACAGGAGAGTTTTCTCTCGAAAAAACACGTCAGAATACCCCGTTTTAAGGAAATCGCTCATTGCGCGAAATTATCTTGTTTTTCCTAAACAACAAGTTTTAACTCGAAAAGCTTTGGTGTTGCGTGTATGTCTAAGTGTGAAGCCTCAAAAGAGAACACACAGGAGCATTTTCTCTATAAACAATATGTTAGAATACCACGTTATAAGCAAATAAAGTGTTGCAGAGTAAAGACAAATTCGTACGTATTAGAAATACTTAAACTTTAAGAGAAGAAATAATGCATCGTACAAAATTATCTTGTACATCCTAAACAACACATGGTAACCTGAAAAGATTTGGTGTTGCTTGTAAGTCTAAATGTGTAGCCTCAAAAGAGAATGCACAGGAGAGTTTTCTCTCGAAAAAATATGTCAGAATACCACGTATTAGGAAATTATCTTGTTTTTCCTAAACAACACGTTGTAACTGGAAAAGCTTTGGTGATGCGTGTATGTCTAAGTGTGCAGCCTCAGAAAAGAATGCACAGGAGAGTTTTCTCTCGAAAGAATATGTAAGAATACCCCATTACCAGGAAATACAGTGTTGCATATTAAAGACAAATACGTACATATTGGAAATACTTAAACTTTATGAGAAGAAATAACGCATCGTGCAAAATTATCTTGTTTGTCCTAAATAACACGATGTAACTCGAAAAAATTTGGTGGTTTTCTGACAAATTTTGACGAAAGAAAATTCACCTTTGAGTTCTCTTTTGAGGCTATATTTTTAGATGTACACGCCACACCAAATTTTTTCGAGTTACAACGTGTTGTTTAGGAGATACAAGCTAATTTTGTACGATGCGTTAATTTTTCTCGTAAAGCATTTCCAATACGTACGTATATGTCTTTACTCTGCAACACTGTATTTCCTCATCACGTGGTATTCTTCTTTTCTTTCGTCAAAATTTGTCAGAAAACCACGTTTTAAGGAAATCCCGCATCGTGCGAAATTATCTTGTTTTTCCTAAACAACACGGTATAACTCGAAAAGCTTTGGTGTTGCGTGTATGTCTAAGCTTCTAGCCTCAAAAGAGTATGCACAGGAGAGTTTTCTCTCGAAAAAACATGTCAGAATACCCCGTTTTAAGGAAATCGCAGATCGTGGGAAATTATCTACTTTTTCCTAAACAACACCTTGTAACTTGAAAAGTTTTGGTGTTGCGTGTATGTCTAAGCGTGTTGCCTCAAAAGAGAATGCACAGGAGAGTTTTCTCTCGAAAGAATATGAAAGAATACCATGTTATAAGCAAATAGAGTGTTGCAGAGTAAAGACAAATACATACGTATTAGAAATATTTAAACTTTACGAGAAGAAATAACGCATGGTATATATTATCTTGTATATCCTAAACAACACGTTGTACCCTGAAATGATTTGGTGTTGCTTGTAAGTCTAAATGTGTAGCCTCAAAAGAGAACCCACAGGAGTATTTTTTCTCCAAAAAATATGTCAGAATACCACGTTTTAAGGAAATCCTGCATCGTGCGAAATTATCTTGTTTTTCCTAAACAACACGTTGTAACTAGAAAAGCTTTGATATTGCGTGTATGTGTAAGAGTGTAGCCTCAAAAGAGAATGAAGAGGAGAGTTTTCTCTCGAATGAATATGTAAGAATACCACGTTATTAGGAAAAACAGTGTTGCAGAGTAAAGACAAATATGTATGTATTAGAAATACTTAAAATTTACTAGAAGAAATAATGCATCGTGCAAAATTAACTTGTTTTTCCTAAACAACACGTTGTAACTCGAAAAGATTTGGTGTTGCGTGTATGTCTAAATGTGTAGCCTCAGAAGAGAACCCACAGAAGAATTTTCTCTCAAAAAAATATGTCAGAATACCACGTTTTAAGGAAATATCACATCGTGCGAAATTATCTTGTTTTTCCTAAACAACACGATGTAACTCGAAAAGATTTGGTGTTGTGTGAATGTCTAAGCATGTAGCCTCAAAGGAGAACACACAGGAGAGTTTTCTCTCGAAAGAATATGAAAGAATTCCCCGTTATAACGGAATACAGTGTTTCAGAGTAAAAACAAATACATACGTATTAGAAATACTTAAACTTTAGGAGAAGAACTAATGCTCCGTACAAAATTATCTTGTATTTCCTAAACAACAAGTTGAAATTCGAAAAGATTTGGTGTTGCGTGTATGTCTAAGCTTGTAGCCGCAAAAGAGAATGCAAAGGATAGTTTTCTATCGAAAAATATGTCAGAATACCACGTTTTAAGGAAATCCCGCATCGTCCGAGATTATCTGGTTTTTCCTAAACAACACGTTGTAACTCGAAAAGATTTGGTGTTGTGTATATGTATTAGGGTGCAGCCTCAAAAGAGAACGCACAGGAGAGGTTTCGCTCGAAAGAATATGTAAGAATACCACGTCATATGGAAATACAGTGTTGCAGAGTAAAGACAAATACGTAAGTTTTGGAAATACTTAAACATTAAGAGAAGAAATAAGGCATCGTGCAAAATTATCTTGTTTTTCCTAAACAACACGATGTAACTAGAAAAGGTTTGGTGTTACGTGTATGTCTAAGCTGGTAGCCTCAAAAGAGAATGCACAGGAGTGTTTTCTCTCGAAAAAATATGTCAATATACCACGTTTTAAGGAAATCCCGCATCGTGCGAAATTTTCTTGTTTTTCCTAAACAACACGTTGTAACTTGAAAAGCTCTAGTGTTGCGTGTATGTCTTAGCGTGTAGCCTCAAAAGAGAACGCACAGGCTAGTTTACTCTCGAAAGAATATGTAAGAATACCACGTGATAAACAAATAGAGTGTTGCAGAGTAAAGACAAATACGTAAGTATTAGAAATACTTAAAATGCACGAGAAGAAATAACGCATCGTTCAAAATTATCTTGTATATCCTAAACCACACGTTGTAACTCGAAAAGATTTGGTGTTGCTTGTAAGTCTAAATGTGTAGCCTCAAAAAAGAACCCACAGGAGAATTTTCCCTCGAAAAAATATGTCAGAATACCACGTTTTAAGGAAATCCCGTATCGTGTGAAATTATCTTGTTTTTCCTAAACAACACGTTGTAACTCGAAATGCTTTGGTGTTGCCTGTATGTGTAAGCATGTAGCCTCAAAATAGAATGAAGAGGAGAGTTTTCTCTCGAAAGAATATGTAAGAATATCACATTAAGTTGAAATGCAGTGTTGCAGAGTAAAGACAAATACGTCAGTATTAGAAATACTTAAAATTTACGAGAAGAAATAATGCATCGTGAAATTTATCTTTTTTTTCCTAAACAATAGGTTGTAACTCGAAAGATTTGGTGTTGCGTGTATGTCTAAATGTTTACCATCAAAAGAGAACCCACAGGAGAATTTCCTCTCGGAAAAAATGTCAGAATACAAAGTTTTAAAGAAATACCGCATTATGTGAAATTATCTTGTTTTTCCTAAACAACACGTTGTAATTTGAAAAGCTTTGAAGTTGCGTGTATGTCTAAGCGTGTAGCCTCAAAATAGAACACACAGGAGAGAATTCTCTTGAAAGAATATGTAAGAATTCCACATTATAATGGAATACAGTGTTGCAGAGTAAAGACAAATTCGTACGTATTAGAAATACTTAAACTTTAGGAGAAGAAATATCGCATCATGCAAAATTATCTTGTTTTTCCTAAACAACACGTTGTAACTCGAAAGGATTTGGTGTTGAGTGTATGACTAAGCGTGTAGGCTCAAAAGAGAACGCACTGGAGAGATTTTTCTCGAAAAAATATGTCAGAATACCACGTTTTAAGGAAATCCAGCATTTTGCGATATTATCTTGTTTTTCCTAAATAACACGTTTTAAATCGAAAAACTTTGGTGTTGCGTGTATGTCTAAGTGTGCAGCTTCATAAGAGAATGCACAGGAGAATTTTCTCTCGAAAGAATATGTCAGAACACCATGTTACAAGGAAATACAGTGTTGCAGAGAAAAGACAAATACGTACATATTAGGAATACTTAAACTTTACGAGAAGAAATAACTCATCGCAAAAATTTATCTTGTATTTCCTAAACAACACGTTGTAACTCTAAAAGATGTGGAGTTGCGTGTATGTCTAAGCGTGTAGCCTCAAAAGAGAACACACAGGAGAGTTTTCACTCGAAAGAATATGTAAGAATACCACGGTATAAGGAAATACAGTATTGCAGATTAAAGACAAATACATTCATATTGGAAATACTTGAACTTTACGAGAAGAAATAACGCATCATGAAAAATTATCTTGTTTTTCCTTAATAACACGTTGTAACTCGAAAAGATTTGGTGTTGCGTGTATACCTAAGCTTCTAGGCTCAAAAGAGAATGCACAGGAGAGTTTTCTTTCGAAAAAACATGTCAGGATACCCGTTTTAAGGAAATTATGCATCATGCGAAATTATCTTCTTTTTCCTAAATAACACGTTGTAACTTGAAAAGCTTTGGTGTTGCATGTATGTCTAAGCATGTAGCCTCAAAAGAGAACGCACAGGAGAATTTACTCTCGAAAGAATATATAAGAATACCACGTTATAAGCAAATACAGTGTTGCAGAGTAAAGACAAATACATAAGTATTAGAAATACATAAAATTTACGAGTAGAAATAACGCATCGTCCAAAATTATCTTGTTTTTCCTAAACAACACGTTGTAACTCGAAAAGATTTTATGTTGCGTGTATGTCTAAATGTGTAGCCTCAAAAGAGAACCCACAGGAAAATTTTTTCTCGAAAAAAATATGTCAGAATACCACGTTTTAAGGAAATAGCGCATCATGCTAAATTATCTTGTTTTTCCTAATCAACAAGTTTTACCTCAAAATGCTTTGGTGTTGCGTGTATGTCTAAGGGTGTAGCCTCAAAAGAGAACACACAGAAGAGTTTTCTCTCGAAAGAATATGTTAGAATTCCACGCTATAACGGAATACAGTGTTGCAGAGTAAAGACAAATATGAACGTATTAGAAAAACTCAAACTTTACGAGAAGAGATAACGCATCATGCAAAATTATCTTGTTTTTCCTATACAACACGTTGTAACTCGAAAAGTCTTGGTGTTGCATGTATGACTAAGCGTGCAGGCTCAAAAGAGAATGCAAAGGAGAGTTTTCTCTAGAAAAAATATGTCAGAATACCACGTTTTAAGGAAATCCAGACTTGTGCGATATTATCTTGTTTTTCCTAAACAATATGTTTTAACTCGAAAAGGTTTGGTGTTGCGTGTATGTGTAAATGTGTAGCCTCAGAAGAGAACGCACAGTAGAGATTTCTCTCGAAAGAATATGCCAGAACACCACGTTACAAGGAAATACAGTGTTGCAGAGTAAAGACAAATACATAGGTATTAGAAATACTTAAACTTTATAAGAAGAAATAATGCTCCAAGAATATTATCTTGTATTTCCTAAACAACAAGTTGAAATTCGAAAAGATTTGGTGTTCCGTGTATGTCTAAGCTTGTAGCCGCAAAAGGGAATGCACAGGAGAGTTTTCTCTCGAAAAAATATGTCAGAATACCACGTTTTAAGGAAATCCCACATGGTGAGAAATTATCTTGTTTTTCCTAAACTACACATTGTACCTCGAAAAGTTTTGGTGTTGCGTGTATGTCTAAGGGTGCAGCCTCAAAAGAGAATGCCAGGAAAGTTTTCTATCGAAAGAATATATAAGAATACCACGTTAAAAGGAAGTAGAGTGTTGCAGAGTAAAGACAAATACGAACGTATAAGAAATACATGAATTTTACTAGAAGAAATAAGTCATCGTACAAAATTAGCGTGTATTTCCTAAACAACACGTTGTACCTCGAAAAGATTTGGAGTTGCGTGTATGTCTAAGCGTGTAGCCTCAAAAGAGAACGCAAAAGAGTGTTATCACTCGAAAGAATATGTAAGAATACCACGTTATATGGTAATACAGTGTTGCAGATTAAAGACAAATACATACGTATTGGAAATACTTAAAATTACGAGAAGAAATAACGCATCGTAAAATATTATCTTGTATTTCCTAAACAACACGCTGTAACCTGAAAAGATTTGGTGTTGCTTGTAAGTCTATATGTGTAGCCTGAAAAGAGAACCCACAGGAGAATTTTCTCTCGAAAAAATCTGTCAGAATACCAAGTTTTAAGGAAATCCCGCATAGTGCGAAATTATCTTGTTTTTCCTAACAACACGTTGTAACTCGAAAAGCTTTGGTGTTGTGTGTATGTCTAAGCGTGTAGCCTCAAAAGAGAATGAAGAGGAGAGTTTTCTCTCAAAAGAATATGTAAGAATACCACGTTATAAGGAAATACAGTGTTGCAGATTAAAGACAAATACGTACATATTGGGAATACTTAAACATTACGAGAAGAAATAACGCATCGTGCAATATTATCTTGTTTTTCCTAAACAACACGTTGTAACTCGAAAGGATTTTGTGTTACATGTATGTCTAAGCTAGTAGTCTCAAAAGAGAATGCACAGGAGAGTTTTCTCTCGACAAAATATGTCAGAATACCACGTTTTAAGGAAATCCCACATCGTGCGAAATTATCTTTTTTTTCCCTAAACAACACGTTATAATTCAGAAAGATTTGGTGTTGCCTGGTTGCCTAAACGTGTAGCCTCAAAAGAGAACCCACAGAGGAATTTTCTCTCGACAAAATATGTCAGAATACCACGTTTTAAGGAAATCCCGCATCTTGCGAAATTATCTTTTTTTTCCTAAACAACACGTTGTAACTCGAAAAACTTTGGTGATGCCTGTATGTCTAAGCGTGTAGCCTCAAAAGAGAATGCACAGGAGAGTTTTCTCTCAAAAGAATATGTAAGAATACCACGTTACAAGGAAATACAGTGTTGCAGAGTAAAGACAAATACGTATGTATTAGAAATACTTAAACATTACGAGAATAAATAAAGCATCGTAAAAAATTGTCTTGTATTTCCTAAACAACATGTTGTAACTCGAAAAGATTTGGTGTTGCGTGTATGTCTAAGCATGTAGCCTTAAAAGGGAACACACAGCAAAGTTTTCTCTCTAAAAAATATGTCAGAATGCCACGTTTTAAGGAAATCCTGCATTGTGCGAAATTATCTTGTTTTTCATAAAGAAAACGTTGTAACTCGAAAAGTTTTGCTGTTGCGTGTATGTCTAAACGTGTAGCCTCCAAAGAGAACCCACAGGTGAATATTCTCTCGACAAAATATATCAGAATACCACGTTTTAAGGAAATCCCGCATCATGCGAAATTATCTTGTTTTTCATAAAGAAAACATTGTAACTCGAAAAGATTTTGTGTTGCTTGTATGTCTATGCTTGTAGCCTCAAAAGAGAATGCACAGGAGAGTTTTCTCTCCAAAACAATATGTCAGAATACCACGTTTTATGAAATCCTGCATCGTGCGAAATTATCTGGTTTTTCATAAAGAATACGTTGTAACTCGAAAAGTTTTGCTGTTGCGTATATGTCTAAACGTGTAGCCTCCAAAGAGAACCCACAGGAGAATATTTTCTCGACAAAATATATCAGAATACCACGTTTTAATGAAATCCCGAATCATGCGAAATTATCTTGTTTTTCATAAAGAAAACGTTGTAACTCGAAAAGATTTTGTGTTGCTTGTATGTCTAAGCTTGTAGCCTCAAAAGAGAACGCACAGGAGAGTTTTCTCTCCAAAACAATATGTCAGAATACCACGTTTTATGAAATCCCGCATCGTGCGATTATGTTGTTTTTCATAAAGAAAACGTTGTAACTCGAAAAGATTTTGTGTTACTTGTATGTCTAAGCTTGTAGCCTCAAAAGAGAACGCACAGGAGAGTTTTCTCTCCAAAACAATATGTCAGAATATCACGTTTTATGAAATCCCGCATCATGCGAAATTATCTTGTTTTTCTTAAACAACACGTTGTAACTCGAAAAGCTTTGGTGTTACGTGAATATCTAAGTGTGTAGCCTCAAAAGAGAATGCACAGGAGAGTTTTCTCTCAAAAGAATATGTAAGAATACTATGTTATAAGGAAACACAGTGTTGAAGAGTAAAGACAATTACGTACGTATTGGAAATACTTAAACTTTACGAGAAGAAATAACGCATCGTGCAAAATTATCTTGTTTTTCCGAAACAACATGTTGTAACTCGAAAAGATTTCGTTTTGCGTGTATGTCTAAGCTTGTAGCCTAAAAAGAGAATGCCCAGGAGAGTTTTCTCTCCAAAAAATATGTCAGAATACCACGTTTTAAGGAAATCCCGCATCGTGCGAAATTATCTTGTTTTTCCTAAACAACATCTTTTAACTCGAAAAGCTTTGGTGGTGTGTATGTCTTAGTGTGTTGCCTCAGAAGAGAAGGCACAGGAGAGTTTTCTCTCGCAAGTACATGTAAGAATACCACGTTACAAGGAAAAACAGTTTTGCAGAG
Organism: Apodemus sylvaticus; assembly: GCF_947179515.1. Taxonomy (NCBI): domain Eukaryota; kingdom Metazoa; phylum Chordata; class Mammalia; order Rodentia; family Muridae; genus Apodemus; species Apodemus sylvaticus. Next base: position 80,216,886 of record NC_067488.1, on the reverse strand, counting down.
TAAAGAAAAATACGTACATATTAGAAATACTTAAACTTGCGGGAAGAAATAATGCATCGTACAAAATTATCTTGTATTTCCTAAACAACAAGTTGATATACATAATGATTTGGTGTTGCGTGTATGTCGAAGCATGTAGCCGGAAAGGAGAACACACAGGAGAGTCTTCTCTCAAAAAAATATGTCAGAATACCACGTTTTAAGGAAATCCCGCATCCTGAGAAATTATCTTGTTTTTCCTAAACAACACGTTGTAACTCGAAAAACTTTGGTGTTGCGTGTATGTGTAAGGGTTCAGCCTCAAAAGAGAACACACAGGAAAGTTTTCTCTCGATAGAATATGGAAGAATACTACGTCATAAGGAAATACAGTGTTGCAGAGTAAAGACAAGTCAAACTATCATTATTTGCAGACGACATCATAGTCTAACTAAGTGACCCAAAAAACTCCACTAGAGAGCTCCTACAGCTGATAAACAACTTCAGCAAGGTGGCAGGTTATAAAATCAACACAAGCAAATCAGTGGCCTTCCTATACTCAAAGGATAAGCAGGCTGAGAAAGAAATTAGGGAAATGACCCCCTTCACAATAGCCACAAACAGTATAAAGTATCTTGGGGTGACTCTTACCAAACATGTGAAAGATCTGTATGACAAGAACTTCAAGACTCTGAAGAAGGAAATGGAAGAAGACCTCAAAAAATGGGAAAACCTCCCATGCTCATGGATTGGTCGAATCAATATAGTTAAAATGGCCATTTTGCCAAAAGCAATATACAGATTCAATGCAATACCCATCAAAATCCCAACCCAATTCTTCACAGAGTTAGAAAGAGCAATTATCAAATTCATCTGGAACAACAATAAACCCAGGATAGCTAAAACTATTCTCAGCAACAAAAGAAAATCTGGGGGAATCAGTATCCCTGACCTCAAGCAATACTACAGAGCAATAGTGTTAAAAACTGCATGGTATTGGTACAGTGACAGGCAAGAGGATCAATGGAACAGGATTGAAGATCCAGAAATGAACGCACACACCTATGGCCACTTGATCCTCGATAAAGAGGCTGAAACCATCCAATGGAAAAAAAGATAGCCTTTTCAACAAATGGTGCTGGTTCAACTGGAGGGCAGCATGCAGAAGAATTCGAATTGATCAATTCCTGTCTCCTTGTAGTAAGCTCAAATCCAAATGGATCAAGGACCTCCACATAAAGCCAGACACTCTGAAGCTAATAGAAAAGAAACTGAGGAAGACCCTTGAGGACATCGGTACAGGGAGAAAGTTTCTGAACAGAACACCAATAGCGTATGCTCTAAGAGCAAGAATTGACAAATGGGACCTCATAAAATTACAAAGTTTCTGTAAGGCAAAGGACACCATCAAGAGGACAAATCGGAAACCAACACATTGGGAAAAGATCTTCACCAATCCTACAACAGAAAGAGGGCTAATATCCAATATATATATATAAAGAACTCAAGTAGTTAGACTCCAGAAAACCAAACAACCCTATTAAAAATGGGGTACAGAGTTAAACAAAGAATTCTCACCTGAAGAACTTCGGATGGCGGAGAAGCATCTTAAAAAATGCTCAACTTTATTAGTCATTAGGGAAATACAAATCAAAATAACCCTGAGATTTCATCTTACACCAGTCAGAATGGCTAAGATTAAAAATTCAGGAGACAGCAGGTGTTGGAGAGGGTGTGGAGAAAGAGGAACACTCCTCCACTGCTGGGGGGGTTGCAAATTGGTATAACCACTCTGGAAAGCAATCTGGCGGTTCCTCTGAAAACTGGGCACCTCACTTCCAGAAGATCCTGCTATACCACTCCTGGGCATATACCCAGAGGATTCCAAACCATGTAATAAGGATACATGCTCTACTATGTTCATAGCAGCCCTATTTATAATTGCCAGATGCTGGAAAGAACCCAGGTATACCTCAACAGAAGAGTGGATGCAAAAAATGTGGTATATCTACACAATGGAGTACTATTCAGCCATTAGAAACAATGAATTCATGAAATTCTTAGGCAAATGGATGGAGCTAGAGAGCATCATACTAAGTGAGGTAACCCAGACTCAAAAGGTGAATCATGGTATGCACTCACGAATAAGTGGATATTAACCTAGAAAACTGGAATACCCAAAACATAATCCACACATCAAATGAGATACAAGAAGAAAGGAGGAGTGGCCCCTGGTTCTGGAAAGACTCAGTGAAGCAATATTGGACAAAACCAGAACGGGGAACTGGGAAGGGGTGGGTGGGAAGAAAGGGGAAGAGAAGGGGTCTTACGGGACTTTCGGGGAGTGGGGTGCTAGAAAAGGGGAAATCATTTGAAATGTAAATAAATTATATCGTATATAAAAAAAGAGAACCCACAGGAGAATTTTCTCTCGAAAAAATATGTCAGAATACCATGTTTTAAAGAAATCCTGCATCGTGCGAAATTATCTTGCTTTTCCTAAACAACACGTTGTAATTCGAAAAGCTTTGGTGCTGGGTGTTTGTCTAAGCATGTAGCCTCAAAAGAGAACACACAGGAGAGTTTTCTCTTGAAAGACCATGTAAGAATACCACGTTACAAGGAAATACAGTGTTGTAGAGTAAAGACAAATAAGTACGTATTAGAAATACTTGAACATTAAGAGAAGAAATAAAACATTGTACAAAATTATCTGGTATTTCCTAAACAACATGTTGTAACTCGAAAAGATTTGGTGTTGCGCGTATGTCTAAGCATGTAGCCACAAAAGAGAACGCACAGGAGAGTTTTCTCTCGAAAAAATATGTCACAATAGAACGATTTAATGAAATCCCGCATCGTGCGAAATTATCTTGTTTTTCTTAAACAACACGTTGTAACTCGAAAAGCTTTGGTGCTGCGTGTATGTCTAAGCGTGTAGCCTCCAATGGGAATGCACAGGAGAGTTTTCTCTCGAAAGAATATATAAGAATATCATGTTATAAGAAAATAGAGTGTTGCAGAGTAAAGACAAATACATACATAAAGGAAATACTTAAACTTTACGAGAAGAAATAATGCATCATACAAAATTATCTTTTATTTCCTAAACAACATGTTGTAACTCGAAAAAATTTGGTGTTGCATGTATGTCTAAGCGTGGAGCCTCAAAAGATAATGCACAGGAGAGTTTTCTCTCGAAAAAATATGTCAGAATACTATGTTTTAAGGAGATACCGCATCTTGCGAAATTATCTTGTTTTTCCTAAAAAACAAGTTGTAACTCGAAAAGCTTTGGTGTTGCGTGTATGTCTAAGCGTCTAGCCTCAAAATAGAACACAAAGGAGAGTTTTCTCTCTAAAGAATATGTAAGAATACCACGTTATAAGGAATTACAATGTTGTAAAGACAAATACGTACGTATTAGAAAGACTTAAACTTTACGAGAAGAAATAACGCATCGTAAAAAATTATCTTGTATTTCCTAAACAACACGTTGTAACTCGAAAGATTTGGTGTTGTGTGTATGTCTAAATGTGTAGCCTCAAAAGAGAACACACAGGAGAATTTTCTCTCAAAAAATATGTCAGAATACCACGTTTTATGGAAATCCTGCATCATGTGAAATTATTTGTTTTTCCTATACAACACGGTGTAACTCGAAAAGCTTTCGTGAGGCTTGTATGTCTCAGCATGTAACCTCAAAAGAGAACACACAGGAGAGTTTTCTCTCGAAAAAATATGTCAGAATACCACGTTTTAAGGAAATCCTGCATCATGCGAAATTATCTATTTTTTCCTAAACAACTTGTTTTAACTCGAAAAGTTTGGTGATGCGTTTTTGTCTAAGCGTGCAGCCTCAAAAGAGAATGCACAGGACAGATTTCTCTCAAAAGAACATGTAAGTATAACACGTTATAAGGAAATACAGTGTTGCAGATTAAAGACAAATACGTACGTATTGGAAATACTTAAACTTTACAAGATGAAATAACGCATCATGCAAAATTATTTTGTTTTTCCTAAACAACACGTGGTAACTCGAAAAGATGTGGTGTTGCGTGTATGTCTAAGCATGTAGCCTCAAAAGAGAACGCACATGAGATTTTTCTCTCGAAAGAATATGTCAGAATACCACGTTACAAGGAAATACAGTGTTGCAGAATAAAACAAATACGTACATATTAGTAATACTTAAACATTAAGAGAAGAAATAAAGCATCGTAAAAAATTATCTTGTTTTTCCTAAACAACACGTTGTAATTCGAAAAGATTTGGTGTTGTGTGTATGTCTAAGCTTGTAGCCTCAAAAGAGAAAGCACAGGAGAGTTTTCCCTCGAAAACATAAGTGAGGATACCACGTTTTAAGGAAATCCTGCATCCTGCGAAATTATCTTGTTTTTTTCTAAAGAACACGTTGAAACTCGAAAAGCTTTGGTGTAGCTTGTATGTCTCAGCGTGTAGCCTCAAAAGAGAACACACAGGAGAGTTTTCTCTTGAAAAAATATGCCAGAATACCTCCTTTTAAGGAAATCCTGCATCGTGTGAAATTATCTTTTTTTTTTTCCTAAACAACATGTTTTAACTCAAAAAGCTTTGGTGTTGCATGCATGTCTAAGTGTGTAGCCTCAAAAGAGAATGCACAAGAGAGCTTTCTCTCACAAGAATATGAAAGAATACCACGTTACAAGGAAATACAGTTTTGCAGAGTAAAACAAATACGTACATATTCGAAATACTTAACAAGAATAAATAACGCATCATACAAAATTATCTAGTATTTCCTAAACAACACGTTGTAACTCGAAAGATTTGGTGTGGCGTGTATGTCTAAGCGTGGAGCCTCAAAAGGGAACCTACAGGAGAATTTTCTCTCGAAAAAATATGTCAGAATACCACGTTTTAAGGAAATCCTGTATCGTGCGAAATTATTTTGTTTTTCCTAAACAACACGTTGTAATTTGAAAAGCTTTGGTGTTGAGTGTATGTCTAAGCGTGTAGCCTCAAAAGAGAATGCACAGGAGAGTTTTCTCTTGGAAAAAATATGTCAGAATACCACGTTACAAGGAATTACAGTGTTGTAAAGACAAATAAGTACGTATTAGAAATACTTAAACATTAAGAGAAGAAATAAAACATCGTACTAAATTATCTTGTATTTCCTAAACAACACGTTGTAACTCGAAAGGATTTGGTGTTGCGTGTATGTCTAAGCATGTAGCCTCAAAAGATAACGCACAGGAGAGTTTTCTCTCGATAAAATATGTCACAATACCACGTTTTATAGAAATCCTGCATCATGCGAAATTATCTTGTTTTTCCTAAACAACATTTTTTAATTCAAAAAGCTTTGGTGTTGAATGTATGTCTAATAGTGTAGCCTCAAAAGATAATGCACAGGAGAGTTTTCACTCACAAGATATGTAAGAATACAACTTTGCAAGGAAATACAGTTTTGCAGAGTAAAGACAAATACGTACATATTAAAAATACTTAAACTTTACGAGAAGAAATAAAGCATCATTCAAAATTATCTTGTATTTCCTAAACAACACGTTGTAACTCGAAAAGATTTGGTGTGGCGTATATGTCTAAGCATGTAGCCTCAAAATGGAAGCCGCAGGAGAGTTTTCTCTCGAAAGAATATGTAAGAATACCACGTTATAAGGAAATACAGTGTTGCATATTAAAGACAAATACGTCTGTATTAGAAATACTTAAACTTTACTCGAAGAAATAACGCATCGTACAAAATTATCTTTTATTTCCTAAACAACACGTTGTAACTCGAATAGATTTGTTGTTGCGTGTATGTCTAAGTGTGTAGCCTCAAAAGAGAAGGCACAGGACAGTTTTCCCTCGAAACAATATGTAAGAGTACCACGTTAAAAGGAAATAGAGTGTTGCAGATTAAAGACAAATACGTACGTATTAGAAATACTTAAACTTTACGAGAAGAAATAACGCATCATACAAAATTATCTTGCATTTCCTAAACAACACGTTGTAACTCGAAATGATTTGGTGTTGCGTGTATGTCTAAGTGTGTAGCCTCAAAAGAGAAGGCACAAGACAGTTTTCTCTCGGAAGAATATGTAAGAATACCAAGTTACAAGGAAATAGAGTGTTGCAGAGTAAAGACAAATATGTACTTATTAGAAATACTTAAACTTTATGAGAAGAAATAACGCTAAATACAAAATTATCTTGTATTTCCTAAAGAAAAGGTTGAAATTGGAAAGGATTTGTTGTGGCGTGTATGTCTAAGCTTGTAGCCGTAAAAGAGAACACAGAGGAGAGTTTTCCCTCGAAAGAAATATGTCAGAATACCACGTTTTAAGGAAATCTCTCATCGTGCGAAATTATCTTGTTTTTCCTAAACAATACGTTGTAACTCGAAATGGTTTGGTGTTGCTTGTATGTCTAAGGGTGCAGCCTCAAAAGAGAAGGCACAGGAGAGTTTTCTCTCAAAAGAATATGTAAGAATACCACGTTATAAGGAAATACAGTGTTGCAGAGTAAAGACAAATATGTACGTTTTAAAAATACTTAAACTTTATGAGAAGAAACAATGCATCGTAAAAAATGTTCTTGTATATCCTAAACAACACGTTGTAACTCGAAAACATTTGGTGTTGCGTGTACTTCTAAACATGTAGCCTCAAAAGAGAACCCACAGGAGAATGTTCTCTCGAAAAAATATATCAGAATACCACGTTTTATGGAAATCCCGCATCGTGCAAAATTATCTTCTTTTTCCTAAACAACACGTTGTAACTCGAAAAGCTTTGGTGTTGCTTGTATGTCTAAGCGTGTAGCCTCAAAAGGGAACGCACAGGAGAGTTTTCTCTCGAAAGAATATATAAGAATATCACGTTATATGGAAATACAGTGTTGCAGAGTAAAGAAAAATATGTAAGTATTAGAAATACTTAAACTTTACGAGAAGAAATAACGCATCGTGCAAAATTATCTTGTGTATCCTAAACAACACGTTGTAACTCGAAAAGATTTGGTGTTGTGTGCATGGCTAAATGTGTAGCCACAAAAGAGAACCCACAGGAGAATTTTCTCTCGAAAAAATATGTCAGAATACCATGTTTTAAGGAAATCCCGCATCTTGCGAAATTATCTTGTTTTTCCTAAACAACACATTGTAACTCGAAAAGCTTTGGTGTTGCATGTATGTCTAAGCGTGTAGACTAAAAAGAGAATGCACAGGAGAGTTTTCTCTCCAAAGAATATGTAGGAATACCACGTTATAAGGAAATACAGTGTTGCAGAATAAAGACAAATACATACGTATTAGAAATACTTAAACTTTACTCGAAGAAATAACGCATCGTACAAAATTATCTAGTATTTCCTAAACAACACGTTGTTACTCAGAAAGATTTGGTGTTGCGTGTATGTCTAAGTGTGTAGCCTCAAAAGAGAAGGCACAGGACAGTTTTCTCCTGAAAGAATATGTAAGAATACCACGTTACAAGGAAATACAGTTTTGCAGAGTAAAGACAAATAAGAACATATTAGAAATACTTAAACTTTATGAGAAGAAATAATGCATCGTACAAAATTATCTTGTATTTCCTAAACAACACGTTGTAACTCGAAAAGATTTGGTGTTGCGTGTATGTCTAAACGTGTAGCCTCAAAAGAACACCGACAGGAGAATTTTCTCCGAAAAAATATGTCAGAATACCAAGTTTTAAGGAAATCCTGAAACGTGCGAAATTATCTTGTTTTTCCTAAACAACACGTTATAACTTGAAAACCTTTGGTGTTGCTTGTATGTCTCAGCGTGTAGCCTCAAAAGAGAAGGCACAGGAGAGTTTTCTCTCGATAAATATGTCACAATACCACGTTTTAAAGAAATCCTGCATCGTGCGAAATTATCTTGTTTTTCATAAACAACATGTTTAACTCGAAAAGCTTTGGTGTTGTGTTTATGTCTAAGTGTGTAGCCTCAAAAGAGAATGCACAGGAGAGTTTTCACTTGCAAGAATATGTAAGAATACCACGTTACCAGGAAATACAGTTTTGCAGAGTATAGAAAAATACATACATATTAGAAATACTTAAACTTTACGAGAAGAAATAACGCATCATACAAAATTATCATGTATTTCCTAAACAACACGTTGTAACTCAGAAAGATTTGGTGTGACGTGTATTTCTAAGCATGTAGCCTCAAAAGAGAATGCACAGGAGAGTTTTCTCTCGGAAAAAAATATGTCAGAATATCACGTTTTAAGGAACTCCCGCATAGTGCGAAATTATCTTTTTTTTCCTAAACAACACGCTATAACTCGAAAAGATTTGGTGTTGCGTGGTTGTCTAAACGTGTAGCCTCAAAAGAGAACCCACAGAGGAATTTTCTCTCGACAAAATATGTCAGAATACCACGTTTTAAGGAATTCCGGCATCTTGCGAAATTATCTTATTTTTCCCTAGACAACACTTTGTAACTCGAAAAGCTTTGGTGATGCGTGTATGTCTAAGCGTGTAGCCTCAAAATGGAACCCGCAGGAGAGTTTTTCTCTCGAAAGAATATGTAAGAATACCACGTTATAAGGAAATACAGTGTTGCATGTTAAAGTCAAATACGTCCTTATTAGAAATACTTAAACTTTACTCGAAGAAATAACGCATCGTACAAAATTATCTTTTATTTCCAAAACAACACGTTGTAACTCGAATAGATTTGGTGTTGTGTGTATGTCTAGGTGTGTAGCATCAAAAGAGAAGGCACAGGACAGTTTTCCCTCGAAACAATATGTAAGAGTACCACGTTAAAAGGAAATAGAGTGTAGCAGATTGAAGACAAATACGTACGTATTAGAAATACTTAAACTTTACGAGAAAAAATAACGCATCGTACAAAATTATCTTGCATTTCCTAAACAACACATTGTAACTCGAAAACATTTGGTGTTGCGTGTATGTCTAAACATGTAGCCTCAAAAGAGAACCCACAGGAGAATGTTCTCTCAAAAAAATATATCAGAATACCACGTTTTAAGGAAATCCCGCATCATGCAAAATTATCTTGTTTTTCCTAAACAACATGTTGTAACTCAAAAAACTTTGGTGTTGCGTTTTTGTCTAAGCATGCAGCCTCAAAAGAGAATGTACAGGAGAGTTTTCTCTCGAAAGAATATGTAAGATTACCACGTTATAAAGAAATAAAGTGTTGCAGAGCAAAGACAAATATGTATGTATTGGAAATACTTAAACTTTACGAGAAGAAATAATGCATCGTACAAAATTATATTGTATTTCCTAAACATCAGGTTGTAACTTGAAATGATTTGATGTGGTGTGTATGTCTAAGTGTGTAGCCTCAAAAGAGAACGCACAAGAGAGTTTTCTCTCGAAAAAATATGCCAGAATACCACGTTATAAGGAAATCCCGCATCGTGCGAAATTATCTTGTTTTTCCTATACAACACGTTGTAACTCGAAAAGATTTGGTGTTGCTTGTATGTCTAAGCATGTAGCCTCAAAAGAGAATGCACAGGAGAGTTTTCTCTCGAAAGATTTTGTAAGAATACCACGTTATAAGGAAATACAGTGTTGCAGAATAAAGACAAATAAGTACGTATTAGAAATACTTAAACTTTACGAGAAGAAATAACGCATCATATAATATTATCTAGCATTTCCTAAACAACACGTTGTAACTCGAAAAGCTTTTGTGTTGTGTGTATGTGTAAATGGTTAGCCTCAAAAGAGAACCCACAGTAGAATTTTCTCTCGAAAAAATATGTCAGAATACCACCTTTTAAGGAAATCCTGCATTGTGTGAAATTATCTTGTTTTTCCTAAACAACATGTTGTAACTCGAAAAGCTTTGGTGTTGCGTGTATGCCTAAGCATGTAGCCTCAAAAGTGAACGCACAGGAGAGTTTACTCTCGAAAAAATTTGTCAGAATACCACGTTTTAAGAAAATCCCGTATCGTGCAATATCTTGTTTTTACTAAACAACACATTGTAACTCGAAAAGCTTTTGTGTTGCGTTTTTGTCTAAGCATGCAGCCTCAAAAGAAAATGCACAGGAGTGTTTTCTCTCGAAAGAATAGGTAAGAATACCACGTTATAAAGAAATAAAGTGTTGCAGAGTAAAGACAAATTCGTACGTATTGTAAATTCTTAAACTTTACGAGAAGAAATAACGCATCGCACAAAATTATCTTGTACTTCCTAAACAACACGTTGTAACTCGAAAAGATTTGGTATTGCATGTATGTCTAAGCGTGTAGCCTCAAAAGAGAAAGCACAGGAGAGTTTTCACTCAAAAAAGATATGTCAGAATACCTCGTTTTAAGGAAATCCCGCATCGTGCGAAATTATCTTGTTTTTCTTAAATAACACGTTGTAACTCAAAAAGTTTTGGTGTTCCGCATATGTCTAAGCTAGTAGCCTCAAAGGAGAACGCACAGGAGAGTTTTCTCTCGAAAGAATATGTAAGAATACTACGTTATAAGGAAATACAGTGTTGCAGAGTAAAGACAAGTAAGTACGTATTAGAAATACTTAAACTTACGAGAAGAAATAATGCATCATAAAAATTTTCTTGTATTTCCTGAACAAAACGTTATAACTAGAAAAGATTTGGTGTTGTGTGTATGTGTAAATGTGTAGCCTCAACAGAGAACCCACAGGAGAATTTTCTCTCGAAAATATATGTCATAATACCACGTTTTAAAGAAATCCTGCATCATACTAAATTATCTAGCATTTCCTAAACAACATGTTGAAACTCGAAAAGCTTTGGTGTTGCGTTTTTGTCTAAGCGTGCAGCCTCAAAAGAGAACGCACAGGAGAGATTTCTCTTGAAAGAATATGTAAGTATATGACGTTATAAGAAAATACAGTGTTGCAGAGTAAAGAGAAATACGTACATATTGGAAATACTTAAACTTTACAAGAAGAAATAACGCATCGTGCAAAATTATCTGGTTTTTCCTAAACAACACGTTGTAACTCGAAAAGATTTTGTGTTACGTGTATGTCTAAACTTGTACCCTCAAAAGATAATGCACAGGAGAGTTTTCACTCAAAAAAATATGTCAGAATATCACGTTTTAAGGAAATCCCGCGTAGTGTGATATTATCATGTTTTTCCTAAACAACACTTTGTAATTCGAAAATATTTGGTGTTGGTTGTATGTCTAAGCGTGTAGCCTCAAAAAGAACGCACAGGAGAGTTTTCTCTCAAAGAATATGTAAGAATATCACGTTATAAGGAAATACAGTGTTGTAGATTAAAGACAAATATGTACGTATTAGAAATACTTAAACTTTATGAGAAGAAATAACGCATCTTAAAAATTATCTTGTATTTCCTAAACAACACGTTGTAACTTGAAAAGGTTTGGTGTTGTGTGTATGTCTAAATGTGTAGCCTCAAAAGTGAACACACAGGAGAATTTTCTCTCGAAAAATATGTCAGAATACCACGTTTTAAGAAAATACTGCATCGTGTGAAATTATATTGTTTTTCCTAAACAACACGTTGTAACACAAAAATCTTTGTTGTTGCGTGTATGTCTAAGCATGTAGCCTCAAAACAGAACGCACAGGAGAGTTTTCTCTGGAAAGAATATGTAAGAATACCTCATTATAAGGAAATACAGTGTTGCAGATTAAAGACAAATACGTACGTATTAGAAATACTTAAACTTTATGAGAAGAAATAATGCATTGTAAAATTTTTCTTGTATTTCCTGAACAAAACGTTGTAACTAGAAAAGATTTGGTGTTGTCTGTATGTGTAAATGTGTAGCCTCAACAGAGAACCCACAGGAGAATTTTCTCTTGAAAATATATGTCAGAATACCACGTTTTAAAGAAATCCTGCATCATACAAAATTATCTAGTATTTCCTAAACAACATGTTGTAACTCGAAAAGCTTGGTGTTGTGTTTTTGTCTAAGCGTGCAGCCTCAAAAGAGAATGCACAGAAGAGTTTTCTCTCAAAAAATGTGTCAGAATACCACGTTTTAAGGAAATCCCGCATCGTGTGAAATTCTCTTGTTTTACCTAAACACCATGTTGTAACTCGAAAAACTTTGGTGTTGCATGTATGTTTAAGTGTGTAGCCTCAAAAGAGAATGCACCGGAGAGTATTCTCTCGAAAGAAAATGTAAGAATACCACGTTATAAGGAAATACAGTGTTGCAGAGTAAAGACAATTATGTACTTATTAGAAATATTTAAACCTTATGAGAAGAAATAACGGATCATACAAAATTATCTGGTTTTTCCTAAACAACACGTTGTAACTCAAAAAGATTTGGTGTTGCGTGTATGTCTAAACATGTAGCCTCAAAAGAGAACCCACAGGAGAATTTTCTCTCGAAAAAATATGTCTGAATACCATGTTTTAAGGAAATCCTGCATCGTGCGAAATTATCTTGTTATTCCTAAACAACACATTGTACCTCGAAAAGGTTTGGTGTTGCTTGTATGTCTTAGCGTGTAGCCTCAAAAGAGAACGCACAGGAGAGTTTTCTCACGAAAAAATATGTCAGAATTCAAAGTTTTAAGGAAATACAGTGTTGCAGAGTAAAGACAAATACGTACATATTGGACATACTTAAACTTTACGAGAAGAAATAACGCATCGTGCAAAATTATCTTGTTTTTCCTAAACAACATGTTTTAACTCGAAAGGCTTTGGTGTTGCATGTATGTCTAAGAGTGTAGCCTCAAAAGAGAACGCACCGGAGAGTACTGTCTCGAAAGAAAATGTAAGAATACCACGTTATAAGGAAATACAGTGTTGCAGAGTAAAGACAAATATGTACTTATTAGAAATACTTAAACTTTATGAGAAGAAATAACGCAACGTACAAAATTACCTTGTATTTCCTAAACAACACGTTGTAACTCGAAAAGATTTGGTGTTGCGTGTATCTAAACGTGTAGCCTCAAAAGAGAGCCCACCGGAGAATTTTCTCTCGAAAAAATATGTCTGAAAACCACGTTTTAAGGAAATCATGCATCGTGCGAAATTATCTTCTTATTCCTAAACAACATGTTGTAACTCGAAAAGCTTTGGTGTTGCTTGTATGTCTCAGCCTGTAGCCTCAAAAGAGAATGCACAGGAGAGTTTTCGCTCGAAAAAATATGTCAGAATACAACATTTTAAGGAAATCCTACATCGTGCGAAATTATCTTTTTTTTCCTAACCAACTTGTTGTAACTCGAAAAGCTTTGGTGTTGCATTTTTGTCTAAGCGTGCAGCCTCAAAAGAGAACACACAGGAGAGATTTCTCTTGAAAGAATATGTAAGTATATGACGTTATAAGAAAATACAGTGTTGCAGAGTAAAGAGAAATACGTACATATTGGAAATACTTAAACTTTACAAGAAAAAATGATGCATCGTGCAAAATTATCTGGTTTTTCCTAAACAACACGTTGTAACTCGAAAAGATTTTGTGTTACGTGTATGTCTAAGCTTGTACCCTCAAAAGAGAATGCACAGGAGAGTTTTCACTCAAAAAAAATATGTCAGAATACCACGTTTTAAGGAAATCCCGCGTAGTGTGATATTATCATGTTTTTCCTAAACAACACTTTGTAATTCGAAAATATTTGGTGTTGGTTGTATGTCTAAGCGTGTAGCCTCAAAAAGAACGCACAGGAGAGTTTTCTCTCAAAGAATATGTAAGAATATCACGTTATAAGGAAATACAGTGTTGTAGATTAAAGACAAATATGTACGTATTAGAAATACTTAAACTTTATGAGAAGAAATAACGCATCTTAAAAATTATCTTGTATTTCCTAAATAACACGTTGTAACTCGAAAAGGTTTGGTGTTGTGTGTATGTCTAAATGTATAGCCTCAAAAGTGAACCCACAGGAGAATTTTCTCTCGAAAAATATGTCAGAATACCACGTTTTAAGGAAATCCTGCATCGTGTGAAATTATATTGTTTTTACTAAACAACACGTTGTAACTCAAAAATCTTTGGTGTTGCGTGTATGTCTAAGCGTGTAGCCTCAAAACAGAACGCACAGGAGAGTTTGCTCTCAAAAAAAGGTCAGAATAGCATGTTCTAAGGAAATCCCGCATCGTGCGAAATTATCTTGTTTTTCTTATACAACACATTGTAACTTGAAAAGCTATGGTGTTGCGTGTAGGTCTAAGCGTGGAGTCTCAAAAGGGAAAGAACAGGAGAGTTTTCTCTCGAACGAATATGTAAGAATACGACATTATAAGGAAATACAGTGTTGCAGTGTAAAGACAAATAAGTATGTAAAGGAAATACTTAAACTTTACAAGAAGAAATAATGTATCGTGCAAAATTATCTTGTTTTTCTAAACAACACGTTGTAACTCAAAAAATTTGTGTTGTGTGTATGTCTAAGCGTGTAGCCTCAAAGGAGAACACACAGGAGAGTTTTTACTCGAAAAAAATATTTCAGAATACCACTTTTTAAGGAAATCCCGCATCGTGTGAAATTATCTTGTTTTTCTTAAACAACACGTGGTAACTCGAAAATTTTTGGTGTTCCGTCTATGTCTAAGCGTGTAGCCTCAAAGGAGAACGCACAGGAGAGTTTTCTCTCGAAAGAATATGTAAGAATACCACGTTATAAGGAAATACAGTGTTGCAGAGTAAAGACAAATATGTACATATTAGAAATACTTAAAATTTATGAGAAGAAATAATGCATCATAAAAATTATCTTGTATTTCCTAAACAACACGTTGTAACTAGAAAAGATTTAGTGTTGTGTGTATGTGTAAATGTGTAGCCTCGAAAGAGAACCCACAGGAGAATTTTCTCTCGAAAAAAATGTCAGAATACCACGTTTTAAAGAAATCCTGCATCATGCGAAATTCTCTTTTTTTCCTAAACAACACGTTGTAACTCGAAAAGCTTTGTTGTTGCGTGTATGTCTAAGCGTGTAGCCTCAAAAGAAAACGCACAGGGGAGTTTTCTCTCGAAAAAATATGTCAGAATACCACGTTTTAAGAAAATCCCGTATTGTTCGAAATTATCTTGTTTTTCCTAAACAACTTGTTGTAATTAGAAAAGCTTTGGTGTTGTGTTTTTGTCTAAGTGTGCAGCCTCAAAAGAGAAAGGACAGGAGAGTTTTCGCTTGAAAGATTATGTAATAATACCACATTATAAGGAAATACAGTGTTGCAGAGTAAAGAAAAATACGTACGTATTGGAAATACTTAAACTTTACAAGTAGAAAGAGCGCATCGTGCAATATTATCTAGTTTTTCCTAAACATCATGTTGTAACTCAAAAAGATTTGGGGTTGCGTGTATGTCTAAGCTTTTAGCCTCAATAGAGAATGCACAGGAGGGTTTTATCTCGAAAAAAAATATGTCAGAATACCACGTATTGAGGAAATCCCGCAGTGTGCGAAATTATCTTGTTTTTCCTAAACAACACGTTGTAACTCGAAAAGCTTTGTTGTTGCATGTATGTCTAAGCGTGTAGCCTCAAAAGAGAATGCACAGGAGAGTTTTCTCTCGAAAGAATATGTAAGGATGCCACGTTATAAGGAAATACAGTGTTGCAGAGTAAAGACAAATACGTACGTATTAGAAATATACTTAAACTTTACAAGAAGAAATAACGCATCGTACAAAATTATCTTGTATTTCCTAAACAACACGTTGTAACTCGAAAAGATTTGGTGTTGCCTGTATGTCTAAACGTGTCGCCTCAAAAGAGAACTCACAGGAGTATTTTCTCTCGAAAAAATATGTCAGAATACCACATTTTAAGGAAATCCTGCATCGTGCGTAATTATCTTGTTTTTCCTAAACAACTTGTTTTAACTCGAAAAGCTTTGGTGTTATGTGTATGTCTCAGCGTGTAGCCTCAAAAGAGAATGCACAAGAAAGTTTTCTCTCGCAAGAATATATAAGAATACCACGTTACAAGGAAATACATTTTTACAGAGTAAAGACAAATACGCATAAATTAGAAATACTTAAACTTTACGAGAAGAAATAATGCATCGTATAAAATTATCTAGTATTTCCTAAACAGCATGTTGTAACTCGAAAAGATTTGATGTTGTGTGTATGTCTAAATGTGTAGGATCAAAAGAGAACCCACAAGAGAAATTTTTCTCCAAAAAAATATGTCAGAATACCACGTTTTAAGGAAATCCTGCGTCGTGCGAAATTATCTTGTTTTTCCTAAACAACACATTGTAACTCGAAAAGCTTTGGTGTTGCGTGTATGTCTAAGAGTGTAGACTCAAAAGAGAACGCACAGCAGAGTTTTCTCTCGCAAGATTATTTAAGAATACCACGTTACAAGGAAATACAGTTTTGCAGAGTAAGACAAATACGTACATATTAGAAATACTTAAACTTTATGAGAAGAAATAAAGCATGGTACAAAATTATCTTGTATTTCCTAAATAACACGTTGTAACTCGAAAAGATTTGGTGTGGCGTGTATGGCTAAGCGTGTAGCCTCAAAAGAGAACGCACAGGAGGGTTTTCTCTTGAAAACATATGTCAGAATACCACGTTTTAAGGAAATCCTGCATCGTGCGAAATTGTCTTTTTTTCCCTAAGCAACACGTTGTAACTCGAAAAGCTTTGGTGATGCGTGTATGTCTAAGTGTGTATCCTCAAAGGAGAACACACAGGAGAGTTTTCTCTCGAAAGAATATGTAAGAATACGACGTTACAAGGAAATACAGTGTTGCAGAGTAAAGACAAATACGTAAGTATTAGAAATACTTAAACTTTATGTGAAGAAATAACGCATCATACAAAATTATCTTGTATTTCCTAAACAACACGTTGTAACTCGAAAAAATTTGGTGTTGCGTGTATGTCTAACCATGTTGCCTCAAAAGAGAACACAGAGGAGAGTTTTCTCTCAAAAAAATATGTCAGAACACCACGTTTTAAGGAAATCCCGCATAGTGCGAAATTATCTTGTTTTTCCTAAACAACATGATATAACTCAAAAAGCTTTGGTGTTGCATGTATGTCTAAGTGTGTAGCCTCAAAAGCGAACACACAGGAGAGTTTTCTCTCAAAAAAATATGTCAGAATACCACGTTCTAAGGAAATCCTGCATCGTGCGAAATTATCTTGTTTTTCTTAAACAACACGTTGTAACTCGAAAAGCTTTGCTGTTGCCTGTATGTCTAAGCGTGTAGCCTCAAAAGGGAACGCACAGGAGAGTTTTCTCTTGAAGGAATATGTAAGAATACGATGTTACTCTGAGGAAATACAGTGTTGCAGAGTGAAGACAAATATGTATGTATTGGAAATACTTAAAATTTACGAAAAGAAATAACGCATCGTGCAAAAATTATCTTGTTTTTCCTAAACAACGCGTTGTAACTCAAAAAGATTTTGAGTTGTGTTTATGTCCAAGCTTGTCGCCTCAAAATGGAACACACAGTACAGTTTTCTCTCAAAAAATATGTCAGAATACCACGTCTTAAGGAAATCCTGCATCGTGCAAAATTATCTTGTTTTTCTTAAACAACACTTTGTAACTCGAAAAGCTTTGGTGTTGCGTGTATTTCTAAGTGTGTAGCCTCAAAAGAGAAGTCACAGGAGAGTTTTCTCTCGAAAGAATATGTAAAAATACCACGTTATAAGCAATTACAGTCTTGCAGATAAAGACAAATACGTACATATTAGAAATACTTAAACTTTACGAGAAGAAATAATGCATCCTAAAAAATTATATTGTATTTCATAAACAACACATTGTAACTCTAAAAGATTTGGTGTTGCCTGTATGTCTAAGGGTTTAGCCTCAAAAGAGAACGCACAGGAGAGTTTTATGTTGAAAAAACATATCAGAATACCACGTTTTAAGGAAATCCCGCATCGTGCGAAATTATCTTGTTTTTCTTAAACAACACATTGCAACTCGAAAAGCTTTGGTCTTGCGTGTATGTCTAAGCATGTAGACTAAAAGAGAATTCACAGGAGAGTTTTCTCTTGAAAGAATATGTAAGAATCCACGTTATAAGGAAATACAGTGTTGCAGATTAAAGACAAATATGTACGTATTGGAAATACTTAAACTTTAGGAGAAGAAATAACGCATCGTGAAAAATTATCTTGTTTTTCCTAAACAACACGTTGTAACTCGAAAAGATTTGGTGTTGTGTGTTTGTCTAAAAGTCTTGCCTCAAAAAAGAACCCACAGGAGAATTTTCTCTTAAAAAAAATATGTCAGAATACCACGTTTTAAGGAAATCCTGCGTTGTGCGAAATTATCTTGTTTTTCCTAAACAACACGTTGTAACTCGAAAAGCTTTGGTGTGGCGTGTATGTCTAAGCGTGTAGACTCAAAAGAGAACGCACAGCAGAGTTTTCTCTCACAAGGTTATGTAAGAATACCACGTTACAAGGAAATACAGTTTTGCAGAGTAAAGACAAATACGTACGTATTAGAAATACTTAAACTTTACGAGAAGAAATAACACATCGTGCAAAATTATCTTGTTTTTCCTAAACAACACGTTGTAACTCGAAAGGATTTTGTGTTTCCTGTATGTCTAAGTGTGTAACCTCAAAGGAGAACGCACAGGAGAGTTTCCTCTCGAAAAAATATGTCAGAATACCACGTTTTAAGGATATCCTGCATCATGCGAAATTATTTGGTTTTTCCTAAACAACATGTTTTAACTCAAAAAGCTTTGGTGTTGCGTGTATGTCTAAGTGTGTAGACTCAAAAGAGAATGCCCAGGAGAGTTTTATCTCCCAAGAATATGTAAGAATACCATGTTACAAGGAAAAACAATTTTGCAGAGTAAAGACAAATACGTACATATGAGAAATACTTAAACTTACGAGAAGAAATAACACATCGTACAAAATTATCTTGTATTTACTAAACAACATGTTGTAACTCGAAAGGATTTGGTGTTGTTTGTATGTCTAAATGTGTAGCCTCAAAAGAGAACCCACAGGAGAATTTTCTCTCCAAAAAATATGCCAGAATACCACGTTTTAAGGAAATCCTGCATCATGCGAAATTTTCATGTTTTTCCTAAACAACACATTGTAACTCGAAAAGCTGTGGTGTTGCGTGTATGTCTAAGCGTGTAGCCTCAAATGAGAATGCACAGGAGAGTTTTCTCTCGAAAAAATATATCAGAAAAGCACGTTTTAAGCAAAACCCACAACGTGCGAAATTATCTTGTTTTTCTTAAACAACACGTTGTAACTCGAAAAGCTTTGGTGTTGCGTGTATGTCTAAGCATGTAGCCTCAAAAGGGAACGCACAGGAGAGTTTTCTCTTGAAAGAATATGTAAGAATACGACGTTATAAGCAAATACAGTGTTGCAGAGTAAAGACAAATACGTACATATTGGAAATACTTAAACTTTACGAGAAGAAATAATGCATCGTGAATATTATCCTGTTTTTCCTAAACAACACGTTGTAATTCGAAACGATTTTGTGTTGTGTGTATGTTTAAGCTTGTAGCCTCAAAAGAGAACGCACAGGAGAGTTTTTTTCTTGAAAAATATCTCAGAATACCACGTTTTAAGGAAATCCTGCATAGTGCAAAATTATCTTGTATTTCCTAAACAACACGTTGTAATTCAAAACTATTGGGTGTTGCCTGTATGTCTAAGTGTGTAGCCTCAAAAGAGAATGCACAGGAGAGTTTTCTCTCGAAAGAATATGTAAGAATACCACGTTAAAAAGAAATACAGTGTTGCAGATTAAAGACAAATACATACGTATTAGAAATAAAACTTTACGAGAAAAAATAACGCATCATGCAAAATTATCTAGTTCTTTCTAAACAACATGTTGTAACTCGACAAGCTTTGGTGTTGCGTGTATGTCTAAGCGTGTAGCTTCAAAAGAGAACGCACTGGAGTGTTTTCTCTCGAAAGAATGTGTAAGAATACAACGTTATAAGGAAATACAGTGTTGCAGAGCAATGACAAATACGTATGTATTAGAAATACTTAAACTTTAGGAGAAGAAATAACACTTCATTAAAAAATTTTCTTGTATTTCCTAAAAAACGGGTTGTAACTCGAAAAGATTTGGTGTTGTGTGTATGTCTAAATGTCTAGCCTCAAAAGAGAACCCACAGGAGAATTTTCTCTCGAAAAAATATGTCAGAATACCACGTTTTAATCAAATCCTGCATCGTGAGAAATTATCTTGTTTTTCCTAAACAACACGTTGTAACTCGAATAGGTTTGGTATTGCCTGTATGTCTAAGCATGTAGCCTCAAAACAGAATGCAAAGGAGAGATTTCTCCTGAAAAAATATGTCAGAATACCACGTTTTAAGGAAATCCCGCATCGTGCGAAATTATCTTGTTTTTCCTAAACAACACGTTGTAACGCGTAAGGCTTTGGTGTTGAGTGTATGTCTAAGCATGTAGCCTCAATAGAGAACGCACAGGAGAGTCTTCTCTCGAAAGAATATGTAAGAATACCACGTTATAAAGAAATACAGTGTTGCATAGTAAAGACAAATACGTACGTATTAGAAATATATAAACTTTACGAGAAGAAATAACGCATCCTGCAATATTATCTTGTTTTTCCTAAACTACACGTTGTAACTCAAAAAGATTTAGTGTTGCGTGTATGTCTAAGCTTGTAGCCTCAAACGAGAATGCACAGGAGAGTTTTCTCTCGAAAAAAATATGTCAGAATAGCACGTTTTAAAGAAATCCCGCATCGGGAGAATTTATCTTGTTTTTCTTAAACAACACGATGTAACTCGAAAAGCTTTGGTGTTGCGTGTATGTCTAAGAATGTAGCCTCAAAAGAGAACGCACAGGAGAGTTTTTTCTCGAAAGAATATGTAAGAATACCACATTATAAGAAAATATAGTGTTGCAGAGTAAAGACAAATACGTACGTATTACAAATACTTAAAGTTTACGAGAAGAAATAATGCATCGTAAAAATATATCTTGTGTTTCCTAAACAACACATTGTAACTCGAAAAGATTTGGTGTTGTATGTATGTCTAAGCTTGTAGCCTCAAAAGGGAACGCACAGGAGAATTTTTTCTCGAAAAAAATGTCAGAATACCACGTTTTAAAGAAATCATGCATCGTGTGAAATTATCTTGTTTTTCCTAAACAACACGTTGTAACACGAAAAGCTTTGGTGTTGCGTGTATGTCTAAGCGTGTAGCCTCAAAAGAGAACGCAGAGGAGAGTTTACTCTCGAAAAAATATGTCAGAATACCACGTTTTAAGAAAATCCCGTATTGTGCAATATTATCTTGTTTTTCCTAAACAACACATTGTAACTCGAAAAGCTTTGGTGTTGCGTTTTTGTCTAAGCATGCAGCCTCAAAAGAGAATGCACAGGAGAGTTTTCTCTCGAAAGAATATGTAAGAATACCACGTTATAAAGAAATAAAGTGTTGCAGAGTAAAGACAAATTCGTACGTATTGGAAATTCTTAAACTTTATGAGAAGAAATAAGGCAACATGCAAAATTATCTTGTACTTCCTAAACAACACGTTGTAACTCGAAAAGATTTGGTGTTGCATGTATGTCTAAGCGTGTAGCCTGAAAAGAGAATGCACAGGAGAGTTTTCACTCGAAAAATATATGTCAGAACACCACGTTTTAAGGAAATCCCGCATCGTGCGAAATTATCTTGTTTTTCTTAAACAACACGTTGTAACTCGAAAAGTTTTGGTGTTCTGTGTATGTCTAAGCGTGTAGCCTCAAAGGAGAACGCACAGGAGGGTTTTCTCTCAAAAGAATATGTAAGAATACCACATTATAAGGAAATACAGTGTTGCAGAGTAAAGACAAATATGTATGTATTAGAAATACTTAAGCTCTACTAGAAGAAATAATGCATCGTAAAATTTTTCTTTATTTCCTAAACAACACGTTGTAACTAGAAAAGTTTTGGTGTTGTGTGTATGTGTAAATATGTAGCCTCAAATGGGAACCCACAGGAGAATTTTCTCTCGAAAAATTTGTCAGAATATCATGTTTAAAGAAATCCTGCATCATGCGAAATTATCTTGTTTTTCCTAAACAACACGGTGTAACTCGAAAAGCTTTGGTGTTGCGTGTATATCTAAGCGTGTAGCCTCAAAAGAGAACGCACAGGAGAGTTTTCTATTGAATAAATATTTCAGAATACCACGTTTTAAGGAAATCCTGCATCGTGCGAAATTATCTTGTTATTCCTAAACAACACGTTGTAACTCGAAAAGTTTTGGTGTTGCGTTTTTGTCTAAGCATGCAGCCTCAAAAGAGAACACACAGGAGAGTTTTCTCTCGAAAGAATATTTATGAGTACCACATTATAAGGAAATACAGTGTTGCAGAGTAAAGACAAAAGCGTACTTATTAGAAAAACTTAAACTTTACAAGAAGAAATAACGCATCATGCAATATTATCTTCTTTTTCCTAAACAACACATTGTAACTCGAAAAGATTTGGTGTTGCGTGTAGGTCTAAGCTTGTAGCCTCAAAAGAGAATGCACAGGAGAGTTTTCTCTCGAAAAAATATGTCAGAATACCACGTGTTATGGAAATGCCGCATTGTGCGTAATTATCTTGTTTTTCCTAAACAACATGTTGTAACTCGAAAAGCATTGGTGTTGCGTGTACGTCTAAGCGTGTAGCCTCAAAAGAGTATGCACAGGAGAGCTTTCTCTCGCAAGAATATGGAAGAATACCATGTTATAAGGAAATACAGTGTTGCAGAGTAAAGACAAATACTTACATATTAGAAATATTTAAACTTTACGAGAAGAAATAACTCATCGTAAAAAATTATCTTGTATTACCTAAACAACACGTGGTAACTCAAAAAGATTTGGTGTTGCGTGTATGTCTAAGAGTGTATCCTCAAAAGTGAATGCACAGGAGAGTTTTCACTAAAAAAAATATGTCAGAATACCACGTTTTAAGGAAATCCCGAATCGTGCGAAATTATCTTGTTTTTCTTAAACAACACATTGTAACTCGAAAAGCTTTGGTGTTGCATGTATGTCTAAGCGTGCAGCCTCAAAGGAGAATGCACAGGAGAGTTTTCTATCGAAAAATATGTCAGAATACCACGTTTTAGGAAAATCCCGTATCGTGCGAAATTATTTTGTTTTTCCTAAACAACTTGTTGTAACTCGAAAAGCTTTGGTGTTGCGTTTTTCTCTAAACGTGCAGCCTCAAAAGAGAAAGCACAGGAGTGTTTTCTCTCGAAAGAATATGTAAGAATACCACGTTAAAAGAAAATACAGTGTTGCAGAGTAAAGACAAATACGTACCTATTACAAATACTTAAAGTTTACGAGAAGAATTAATGCATCGTAAAAAAATATCTTGTATTTCCTAAACAACACATTGTAACTTGAAAGATTTGGTGTTGTTTGTATGTCTAAGCTTGTAGCCTCAAAAGGGAACGCATAGGAGAATTTTTTTTCCCGAAAAATATGTCAGAATACCACGTTTTAAAGAAATCCTGCATCGTGAGAAATTATCTTGTTTTTCCTAAACAAAAGGTTGTAACTCGAAAAGCTTTGGTGTTGCGTGTATGTCTAAGCGTGCAGCCTCAAAAGAGAAAGAACAGGAGAGTTTTCTCTCGAAATAATATGTAAGAATACCACGTTATAAGAAAATACAGTGTTGCAGAGTAAAGACAAATACGTACCTATTACAAATACTTAAAGTTTACGAGAAGAAATAATGCATCGTAAAAAAATATCTTGTATTTCCTAAACAACACATTGCAACTCGAAA
Organism: Apodemus sylvaticus; assembly: GCF_947179515.1. Classification (NCBI taxonomy): domain Eukaryota; kingdom Metazoa; phylum Chordata; class Mammalia; order Rodentia; family Muridae; genus Apodemus; species Apodemus sylvaticus. The sequence continues at coordinate 80,193,173 of NC_067488.1, read as the reverse complement.
AGATTTGGTGTTGTGTGTATGTCTAAGCGTGTACCCTCACAAGGGAACGCACAGGAGAATTTTTTCCCGAAAAATATATCAGAATACCACGTTTTAAAGAAATCCTGCATCGTGAGAAATTACCTTGTTTTTCCTAAACAACACTTTGTAACTCGAAAAGCTTTGGTGTTGCGTGTATGTCTAAGCGTGTAGCCTCAAAAGAGAATGCATAGGAGAGTTTACTCTCGAAAAAATATGTCAGAATACCACGTTTTAAGAAAATCCCGTATAGTGCAATATTATCTTGTTTTTCCTAAACAACACATTTTAACTCGGAAAGCTTTGGTGTTGCGTTTTTGTCTAAGCATTCAGCCTCAAAAGAGAATGCACAGGAGAGTTTTCTCTCAAAAGAATATGTAAGAATACCCCGATAAAGAAATAAACTGTTGCAGAGTAAAGACAAATACGTATGTATTGGAAATTCTTAAACTTTACGAGAAGAAATAACACATTGTACAAAATTGTCTTGTCCTTCCTAAACAACACGTTGTAACTCGAAAGGATTTGGTGTTGTGTGTATGTCTAAGCATGTAGCCTCAAAGGAGAATGCACAGGAGAGTTTTCACTCGCATAAAATATGTCAGAATACCACATTTTAAGGAAATCCCGCATCGTGCGAAATTATCTTGTTTTTCTTAAACAACACGTTGTAACTCGAAAAGTTTTGGTGTTCCGTCTATGTCTAAGCGTGTAGCCTCAAAGGAGAACGCACAGGAGAGTTTTCTCTCGAAAGAATATGTAAGAATACCACGTTATAAGGAAATACAGTGTTGCAGAATAAAGACAATTACGAACGTATTAGAAATACTTAAACTTTACGAGAAGAAATAATGCATCGTAAAAATTATCTTGTATTTCCTTAACAACACGTTGTAACTAGAAAAGATTTGGTGTTGTGTGTATGTGTAAATGTGTAGCCTCAAAAGAAAGCCCACAGGAGAATTTTCTATCTAAAAAATATGTCAGAATACCACGTTTTAAAGAAATCTTGCATCATGCGAAATTTTCTTGTTTTTCCTAAACAACACGTTGTAACTCGCAAAGCTTTGGTATTGCATGTATGTCTAAGCATGTAGCCTCAAAAGAGAACGCACAGGAGAGTTTTCTATCGAAAAAATATGTCAGAATACCACGTTTTAAGAAAATCCTGTATCGTGCGAAATCATCTTGTTTTTCCTAAACAACTTGTTATAACTTGAAAAGCTTTGGTGTTGCGTTTTTGTCTAAGCGTGCAGCCTCAAAAGAGAATGCACAGGAGAGTTTTCTCTCTAAAGATTATGTAAGACTACCACATTATAATGAAATACAGTGTTGCAGAGTAAAGACTAATACGTACGTATTGGAAATACTTAAACTTTACAAGAAGAAAGAACGCATCGTGCAAAATTATCTAGTTTTTTCTAAACATCATGTTGTAACTCAAATAGATTTGGTGTTGCCTGTATGTCTAAGCTTTTACCATCAAAAGAGAACGCACAGGAGGTTTTTCTCTCGAAAAAATATGAAATAATACCACATTTTAAGGAAATCCCGCATTGTGCGAAAATATCTTGTTTTTCCTAAACAACACGTTGTAACTCGAAAAGCTTTGGTATTGCGTGTTTGTCTAAGCGTGTAGCCTCAAAAGAGAACGCACAGGAGAGTTTTCTCTCGAAAAAATATGTAAGAATACCAAGTTATAAGGAAATACAGTGTTGCAGAGTAAAGACAAATACTTACGTATTAGAAATACTTAAACTTTACAAGAAGAAATAATGCATCGTACAAAATTATCTTGTATTTCCTAAACAACACGTTGTAACTCGAAAGGATTTGGTGTTGCGTGTATGTCTAAATGTGTAGCCTCAAAAGAGAACCCAAAGGAGTATTTTCTCTCGAAAAGATATTTCAGAATTCCACGTTTTATGGAAATCCTGCATTGTGCGTAAATATCTTTTTTTTCCTAAACAACATGTTTTAAGTCGAAAAGCTTTGGTGTTACGTGTATGTCTAAGTGTGTGGCCTCAAAAGAACGCACAGTAGAGTTTTCTCTCGAAAGAATATGTAAGAATACCACGTTACAAGGAAATACAGTGTTGCAGATTAAAGACAAATACTTACATATTGGAAATACTTAAACTTTACGAGAAGAAATAATGCATCGTGCAAAATTATCTTGTTTTTCCTAAACAACACGTTGTAACTCGAAAAGCTTTGGTGTTGCATGTATGTCTAAGTGTGTAGCCTCAATGGAGAATGCACAGGAGAGTTTTCTCTCGCAAGAATATGTAAGAATACCACGTTACAAGGAAATACAGTTTTGCAGAGTAAAGACAAATACCTACATATTAGAAATACTTAAACTTCACGAGAAGAAATAACGCATCATACAAAATTATTTTGTATTTCCCAAACAACACGTTGTAACTCCAAAATCTTTGGTGTTGTGTGTATGTCTAAGCGTGTAGCCTCAAAAGAGAATGCACAGGAGAGTTTTCTCTCGAAAAATATATCAAAATACCTCGTTTTTAGGAAATCCCGCATCTTGCGAAATTTTGTTGTTTTTCCTAAACAACACGTTGTAACTCGAAAAGCTTTGGTGTTGCGTGTATGTCTAAGCGTGTAGCCTCAGAAGAGAACGCACAGGAGAGTTTTCTATCGAAAAAATATGTCAGAATACCACGTTTTTAGAAAATCCTGTATCGTGTGAAATTATCTTGTTTTTCCTAAAAAAAACTTGTAACTCGAAAGGCTTTGGTGTTGGGTTTTTGTCTAAGCATGCAGCCGCCAAAAAGAACGCACAGGAGAGTTTTCTCTTGAAAGAATATGTATGAATAACACATTATAAGGAAATACAGTGTTGCAGAGTAAAGACAAATGCGTACTTATTAGAAAAAGTTAAACTTTACAAGAAGAAATAACGCATCATGCAATATTATCTTCTTTTTTCTAAACAACACATTGTAACTCGAAAAGATTTGGTGTTGCGTGTAGGTCTAAGCTTGTAGCCTCAAAAGAGAATGCACAGGAGAGTTTTCTCTCGAAAAAATATGTCAGAATACCACGTTTTAAGGAAATCCAGCATTGTGTGAAATTATCTTATTTTTCTTACACAACACGTTGAAACTCGAAAAGCTTTAGTGTTGCGTGTATGTCTAAGCGTAGCCTCAAAAGAGAATGCACAGGAGAGTTTTCACTCGAAAGAATATGTAAGAATACCACATTACAAGGAAATACAGTGTTGTAAAGACAATACGTACATATTAGAAATACTTAAACTTTATGAGAAGAAATAACGCATCATACAAAATTATCTTGTATTTCCTAGACAACACGTTGTAACTCGAAAATATTTTTTGTTGCGTGTATGTCTTAACGTGTATCCTCAAAGAGAACCCACAGGAGAGTATTCTGTTGAAAAAATATGTCAGAATACCACGTTTTAAGGAAATCCAGCATCATGTGAAATTATCTTGTTTTTCCTAAACAACTTGTTGTAACTCGAAAAGCTTTGGTGTCACGTTTTTCTCTAACTGTACAGCCTCAAAAGAGAACGCACAGGAGAGTTTTCTCTCGAAAAAATGTCACAATACCACGTTTTAAGGAAATCCCGCATCATATGAAATTATCTTGTTTTTCGTAAACAACATGTTTTAACTTGAAAAGCTTTGGTGTTGCGTGTATGTCTAAGTGTAGCCTCAAAAGAGAACGCACAGGAGAGTTTTCTCTCGAAAGAATATGTAAGAATACCAGGTTATAAGGAAATACAGTGTTGCAGAGTAAGGACAAATAAGTACGTATTAGAAATCCTTAAACTTTACAAGAAGAAATAACGCATCGTGCGAAATTATCTTGTTTTTCCTAAACAAACGTTGTAACTCAAAAGCTTTGGTGTTGCGTATTTGTCTAAGCGTGTAGCCTCAAAAGAGAATGCAAAGGAGAGTTTCCTCTCGAAAGAATATGTAAGAATACTACGTTATAAGGAAATAGAGTGTTGCAGAGTAATTACAAATACGTACATATTAGAAATACTTAAACATAACGAGAAGAAATAAAGCATCGTAAAAAATTATCTTGTATTTCCTAAACAACACGTTGTAACTCGAAAAGATTTGCTGTTGCGTGTATGACTAAGCGTGTAGCCTCAAAAGAGAATGCACAGGAGAGTTTTCTCTCGAAAAAATATGTCAGAATACCACGTTTTAAGGAAATCTTGCATCGTGCGAAATTATCTTCTTTTTCCTTACAACATGTTTTAACTCGAAAAGCTTTGGTGTTGCGTGTATATCTAAGTGCGTAGCCTCAAAAGAGAATGCACAGGAGAGATTTCTCTCGCAAGAATATGTAAGAATACCACGTTAAAAGGAAATACTATTTTGCAGAGTAAAGACAAATACGTACATATTAGAAATACTTAAAATTTATATGAAGAAATAACGCATCAAACAAAATTATCTTGTATTTCTTAAACAACACGTTGTAACTCGAAAAGATTTGGTGTTGCGTGTATGACTAAGCGTTTAGCCTCAAAAGAGAACGCACAGGAAAGTAGTCTCTCGAAAGAATATGTAAGAATACCACGTTATAAGGATATACAGTGTTGCAGAGTAAAGACAAATACATACGTATTAGAAATACTTAAACTTTACGAGAAGAAATAACGCATCGTAAAAAATTATCTTGTATTTTCTAAACAACACGATGTAACTCGAAAAGATTTGGTGTTTTGTGTATGTCTAAATGTGTACCCTCAAAAGAAAACGCACAGGAGAGTTTTTTCTCCAAAAATATGTCAGAATACCACGTTTTAAGGAAATACTGCATCGTGCGAAATTATCTTGTTTTTTCCTAAACAACACGTTGTAACTCGAAAAGCTTTGGTGTAGCTTGTATGTCTCAGCGTGTAGCCTCAAAAGAGAACACACAGGAGAGTTTTCTCTCGAAAAAATATGTCAGAATACCACGTTTTAAGTAAATCCTTCATCATGCGAAATTATCATTTTTTCTAAACAACTTGTTTTAACTCGAAATGCTTTGGTGTTGGGTTTTGTCTAAGCGTGCAGCCTCAAAAGAGAACGCACAGGACAGTTTTCTCTCAAAAGAATATGTAAGAATACCATGTTATAAGGAAAAGCAGTGTTGCAGATTAAAGACAAATATGTACATATGGAAATACTTTAACTTACGAGAAGAAATAACGCATCATGCAAAATTATCTTGTTTTTCCTAAACAACACGTTATAACTCGAAAAGATTTGGTGTTGCGTGGTTGTCTAAATGTGTAGCCTCAAAAGAGAACCCACAGAGGAATTTTCTCTCGACAAAATATGTCAGAATACCATGTTTTAAGGAAATCCCGCATTTTGCGAAATTATTTTTTTTTTCCTAAACAACAAGTTGTAACTCGAAAAACTTTGGTGAGGCGTGTATGTCTAATCGTGTAGCCTCAAAAGAGAACGCACAGGGGAATTTTCTCGCGAAAGTATATGTAAGAATACCACGTTACAAGGAAATACAGTGTTGCAGCATAAAGACAAATACATACGTATTAAAAATAGTTAAACATTACGAGAAGAAATAAAGCATCGTAAAAAATTATCTTGTATTTCCTAAACAACACTTTCTAACTTGAAAAGATTTGGTGTTGCGTGTATCTCTAAGCATGTAGCCTTAAAACAGAACACAAAGGAGAGTTTTCTCTCGGAAAAAAATATGTCAGAATACCACGTTTTAAGGAAATCCCGCATCGTGTGTAATTATCTTTTTTTCTTAAACAACACGTTGTCACTCGAAAATCTTTGGTGTTGCGTGTATGTCTAAGCGTGTAGCCTCAAAAGCGAATGCACAGGAGAGTTTTTTCTTGTAAGAATATGTTAGAATACCACGTTACAAGGAAATACAGTCTTGCAGAGTAAAGACAAATACGTACGTATTAGAAATACTTAAACATTAAGAGAAGAAATAAAGCATCGTACAAAATTATCTTGTATTTCCTAAACAACACGTTGTAACTCGAAAAGATTTGGTGTGGGGTGTATGTCTAAGCTTGTATCCTCAAAGGAAAACGCACAGGAGACTTTTCTCTCGAAAAAATATGTCAGAATACCACGTTTTAAGGAACTCCCGCATAGTGCGAAATTATCTTGTTTTTCCTAAACAACACGTTATAACTCGAAAAGATTTGGTGTTGCGTGGTTGTCTAAATGTGTAGCCTCAAAAGAGAACCCACAGAGGAATTTTCTTTCGACAAAATATGTCAGAATACCACGTTTTAAGGAAATGCCGCATCTTGCGAAATTATCTTTTTTTTCCTAAACAACAGGTTGTAACTCGAAAAGCTTTGGTGATGCGTGTATGTCTAAGCATGTAGCCTCAAAGGAAAACGCGCAGGAGAGGTTTCTCTCGAAAGAATATGTAAGAAAACCACGTTACAAGGAAATACAGTGTTGCAGAGTAAAGACAAATATGTATGTATTAGAAATACTTAAACATTACGAGAAGAAATAAAGCGTCGTAAAAAATTATCTTGTATTTCCTAAACAACACGTTGTAACTCGAAAACATTTAGTGTTGCGTGTATGTCTAAGCATGTAGCCTTAAAAGAGAACGCACAGGAGAGTTTTCTCTCGAAAAAATATGTCAGAATACCACATTTTAAGGAAATCCCGCATCGTGCAAAATTATCTTGTTTTTCCTAAACAACACATTGTAACTCGAAAAGCTATGGTGTTGTGTGTATGTCTAAACGTGTAGCCTCCAAAGAGAACCCACAGGAGAATTTTCTCTCGACAAAATATGTCAGAATACCACATTTTGAGGAAATCACACATCATGCAAAATTATCTTGTTTTTCTTAAAGAACAAGTTGTAACTCGAAAAGATTTTGTGTTGCGTGTATGTCTAAGCTTGTAACCTCAAAAGAGGACGCACAGGAGAGTTTTCTCTCCAAAAAATATGTCAGAATACCACGTTTTTATGAAATCCCGCATCGTGCAAAATTATCTTGTTTTTCTTAAACAACACATTGTAATTCGAAAAGCTTTGGTGTTGCGTGAATGTCTAAGTGTGTAGCCTCAAAAGAGAATGCACAGAGGAGTTTTCTCTCAAAAGAATATGTAAGAATACCAAGTTATAAGGAAATACAGTGTTGCAGATTAAAGACAAATTCGTACATATTGGAAATACTAAACCTTTACGAGAAGAAATAATGCATCATGCAAAGTTATCTTGTTTTTCCTAAACAACACGTTGTAACTTGAAAAGATTTGCTGTTGCGTGTATGACTAAGCGTGTAGCCTCAAAAGAGATCGCACAGGAGAGTTTTCTCCAGAAAGAAATATGTCAGAATACCACGTATTAAGGAAATCCTGCCTAGTGCGAAATTATCATTTTTTCTAAACAACTTCTTTTAGCTAGAAAAGCTTTGGTGTTGCGTTTTTGTCTAATCGTGCTGCCTCAAAAGAGAACGCACAGGACAGTTTTCTCTCAAAAGAATATGTAAGAATACCATGTTATAAGGAAAAGCAGTGTTGCAGATTAAAGACAAATATGTACATATTGGAAATACTTAAACTTACGAGATGAAACAATGCATCGTGCAAAATTATCTTGTTTTTCCTACACAACACGTTATAACTCAAAAAGATTTGGTGTTGCCTGGTTGTCTAAACGTGTAGCCTCAAAAGAGAACCCACAGAGGAGTTTTCTCTCGACAAAATATGTCAGAATACCACGTTTTAAGGAAATCCCGCATCTTGCGAAATTATCATTTTTTTTCCTAAACAACACGTTGTAACTCGAAAAGCTTGGGTGATGCATGTATGTCTAAGCGTGTATCCTCAAAGGAGAACGCACAGGAGAGTTTTCTCTCGAAAGAATATGTAAGAATACCACGTTACAAGGAAATACAGTGTTGCAGCATAAAGACAAATTGGTACGTATTTTTTTTTTTTGTTTTTTTTTGGGTTTTTTTTTTTTTGGATTTGGTGTTTTCGAGACAGGGTTTCTCTGTGTAGCCTTGGCTGTCCTGGAACTCACTCTGTAGACCAGGCTGGCCTCGAACTCAGAAATCCGCCTGCCTCTGCCTCCCAGAGTGCTGGGATTACAGGCGTGCGCCACCAACGCCCGGCAATTGGTACGTATTAAAAATAGTTAAACATTACGAGAAGAAATAAAGCATCTTAAAAAATTATCTTGTATTTCCTAAACAACACGTTCTAGCTCGAAAAGATTTGGTGTTGCGTGTATCTCTAAGCATGTAGCCTTAAAAGAGAATGCAAAGGAGAGTTTTCTCTCGGAAAAAATATGTCAGAATACCACGTTTTAAGGAAATCTCGCATCTTGTGAAATTATCTTGTTTTTCTTAAACAACACATAGTCACTCGAAAATCTTTGGTGTTGCGTGTATGTCTAAGCGTGAAGCCTCAAACGAGAACGCACAGGAGAGTTTTCTCTTGTAAGAATATGTTAGAATAAAGAGGAACACTCCTCCACTGCTGGTGTGGTTGCAAATTGGTACAACCACTCTGGAAATCAGTCTGGCGGTTCCTCCGAAAACTAGGCACCTCACTTCCAGAAGATCCTGCTATACCACTCCTGGGCATATACCCAGAAGACTCCCCACCATGTAATAAGGATACATGTTCTACTATGTTCATAGCAGCCCTATTTTTAATTGCCAGATGCTGGAAAGAACCCAGGTATCCCGCAACAGAAGAGTGGATGCAAAAAATGTGGTATATCTACACAATGGAGTACTATTCAGCCATTAGAAACAATGAATTAATGAAATTCTTAGGCAAATGGATGGAGCTAGAGAATATCATACTAAGTGAGGTAACCCACACTCAAAAGGTGAATGATGGTATGCACTCACTAATAAGTGGATATTAACCTAGAAAACTGGAATACCCAAAACATAATCCACACATCAAATGAGGTACAAGAAGAAAGGAGGAGTGGCCCCTGGTTCTGGAAAAACTCAGTGAAACAGTATTCAGCAAAACCAGAACGGGGAAGTGGGAAGGGGTGGGTGGGAGGACAGGGGAAGAGAAGGCGGCTTACGGGACTTTCGGTGAGTGGGGGGGGGCTAGAAAAGGGGAAATCAATTGAAATGTAAATAAATTATATCAAATAAAAAAATTAAAATTTAAGTTAACATACAAAAAAAATACCACGTTACAAGGAAATACAGTCTTGTAAGACAAATACGTATGTATTAGAAATACTTAAACATTAAGAGAAAAAATAAAGCATCGTACAAAATTATCTTGTATTTCCTAAACAACACGTTGTAACTCGAAAAGATTTGGTGTGGGGTGTATGTCTAAGCTTGTAGCCTCAAAAGAGAACGACAGGAGACTTTTTTCTCGAAAAAATATGTCAGAATACCACGTTTTAAGGAACTCCCGCATAGTGCGAAATTATCTTGTTTTTCCTAAACAACACGTTATAACTCGAAAAGATTTGGTGTTGCGTGGTTGTCTAAACGTGTAGCCTCAAAAGAGAACCCACAGAGGAATTTTCTCTCTACAAAATATGTCAGAATACCACGTTTTAAGGAAATCCCGCATCTTGTGAAATTATCTTTTTTTTCCTAAACAACAGGTTGTAACTCGAAAAGCTTTGGTGATGCGTGTATGTCTAAGCATGTAGCCTCAAAAGAGAACATGCAGGAGAGGTTTCTCTTGAAAGAATATGTAAGAAAACCATGTTACAAGGAAATACAGTGTTGCAGAGTAAAGACAAATACTTACTTAGTAGAAATACTTAAACATTACGAGAAGAAATAAAGCATCTTAAAAAATTATCTTGTATTTCCTAAAGAACACGTTGTAACTAGAAAAGATTTGGTGTTGCGTGTATGTCTAAGCATGTAGCCTTCAAAGAGAACGCACAGGAGAGTTTTTTCTCCAACAAATATGTCAGAATACCATGTTATAAGTAAATACAGTGTTGCAGAGTAAAGACAAATACGTATGTACTAGAAATACTTAAACTTTACGAGAAGAAATAATGCATCATACAAAATTAACTTGTATTTCCTAAACAACACGTTGTAACTCGAAAAGATTTGGTGTTGCGTGTATGGCTAAAGGTGTAGCCTCAAAAGAGAACCCACAGGAGAATTTTCTCTCACAAGAATATGTAAGAAAACCACGTTACAAGGAAATACAGTTTTGCAGAGTAAAGACAAATAAGTACACATTAGAAATACTTAAACTTTATGAGAAAAAATAACGCATCATAAAAAATTATCTTGTATTTCCTAAACAACACGTTGTAACTCAAAAAGATTTGTTGTGGCGTGAATGTCTAAGCATTTAGCCTCAAAGGAGAATGCACAGGAGAGTTTTCTGTCGAAAAAATATGTCAGAATACCAAGTTTTAAGGAAATCCTGCATCGTGCGAAATTATCTTGTTTTTCTTAAACAACACATTGTATCTCGAATAGCTTTGGTCGTCCGTGTATGTCTAAGCGTGTAGTCTCAAAAGAGAATGCACAGGAGCGTTTTCTCTCGAAAGAATATGTAAGAATACCAAATTATAAAGAAATACAGTGTTGCAGAGTACAGACAAATACGTACTTATTAGAAATACTTAAACTTTACGAGAAGAAATAACGCATCATGCAAAATTATCTAGTTTTTTCTAAACAACATGTTGTAATTCAACAAGCTTTGGTGTTGCGTGTATGTCTAAGCTTGTAGCTTCAAAAGAGAACGCACAGAAGAGTTTGCTCTCAAAAGAATACGTAAGAATACCACGTTATAAGGAAATACAGTGTTGCAGAGCAAAGACAAATACGTAAGTATTAGAAATACATAAACTTTACGAGAAGAAATAACGCATCATAAAAATTATCTTGTATTTCCTACAAAACACGTTGTTACTCGAAAAGATTTGGTGTTGTGTGTATGTCTAAATGTGTAGCCTCAAAAGAGAACCCACAGGAGAAATTTCTCTCAAAAAAAAATATGTCAGAATACCACGTCTTAAGGAAATCCTGCATCATGCGAAATTATCTTGTTTTTCCTAAACAACACGTTGTAACTCGAATAGGTTTGGTGTTGCATGTATGTCTAAGCGTGTAGCCTCAAAAGAGAACGCACAGGAGAGTTTTCTCTCGAAAAAAATATGTCAGAATAGCACATTTTAAGGAAATCCCGCATCGTGCGTAATTATCTTATTTTTCCTAAACAACACATTGTAATGTGTAAAGCTTTGGTGTTGCGTGTATGTCTAAGAGTGTAGCTTCAATAGAGAACACACAGGAGAGTTTTCTCTCGAAAGAATATGTAAGAATACCACGTTATAAGGAAATACAGTGTTGCAGAATAAAGACAAATACGTATGTATTAGAAATACTTAAACTTTACGAGAAGAAATAATGCATCGTGAAATATTATCTTGTTTTTCCTAAACAACACGTTGTAACTCGAAAAGATTTAGTGTTGTGTTTATGTCTAAGCCTGTAGCCTCAAAAGTGAATGCGCAGGAGAGTTTTCTCTCGAAAAAATTATGTCAGAATACCACGTTTTAAAAAAATCCCGCATCGTGCGAAATTATCTTGTTTTTCTTAAACAACACGTTGTAACTCGAAAAGCTTTGGTGTTGCGTGTATGTCTAAGCGTGTATCCTCAAAAGAGAACGCACAGTAGAGTTTTCTCTTGAAAGAATATATACGAATACCACGTTATATGAAAATACAGTGATGCAGAGTAAATACACATATGTACGTATTAAAAATACTTAAAGTTTACGAGAAGAAATAATGCATCGTAAAAAAATATCTTGTGTTTCCTAAACAACACATTGTAACTCGAAAAGATTTGGTGTTGTATGTATGTCTAAGCTTGTAGCCTCAAAAGGGAATGCACAGGAGAATTTTTTCCCGAAAAATATGTCAGAATACCACGTTTTAAAGAAATCATGCATCGTGTGAAATTATCTTGTTTTTCCTAAACAACACGTTGTAAATCGAAAAGCTTTGGTGTTGTGTGTATGCCTACGCGTGTAGCCTCAAAGGAGAACACACAGGACAGTTTACTCTCGAGAAAATATGTCAGAATACCACGTTTTAAGAAAATCCCGTATCCTGCAATATTATCTTGTTTTTCCTAAAGAACACATTTTAACTCGAAAAGCTTTGGTGTTGCGCTTTTGTCTAAGCATGCAGCCTCAAAAGAGAATGCACAGGAGAGTTTCCTCTCGAAAGAATATATAAGAATACCACGTTATAAAGAAATAAAGTGTTGCAGAGTAAAGACAAATTCGTACGTATTGGAAATTCTTAAACTTTACCAGAAGAAATAACGCATCGTACAAAATTATCTTGTACTTCCTAAACAACACGTTGTAACTCGAAAAGATTTGGTGTTGCATGTATGTCTAAGGGTGTAGCCTAAAAAGAGAATGTACAGGAGAGTTTTCACTGGAAAAAAATATGTCAGAATACCACGTTTTAAGGCAATCCCGCATAGTGCGAAATTATCTTGTTTTGCTTAACACATTGTAACTCGAAAAGTTTTGGTGTTCCGTGTATGTCTAAGCGTGTAACCTCAAAGGAGAACGCACAGGAGAGTTTTCTCTAGAAAGAATATGTAAGAATACCACGTTATAAGGAAATACAGTGTTGCAGAGTAAAGACAAATATGTACATATTAGAAAAACTTAAACTTAATGAGAAGAAATAACACATCGTACAAACTTATCTTGTATTTCCTAAACTGCACATTGTAACTCTAAAAGATTAGGGGTTGTGTGTATGTCTAAACATGTAGCCTCAAAAGAGAACCCACAGGAGAATTTTTTCTCGAAAAAATATGTCTGAATACCACGTTTTAAGGTAATCCTGCATCGTGCGAAATTATCTTGTTATTCATAAACAACACGTTGTAACTCGAAAAGCTTTGGTGTTGCTTGTATGTCTCAGCGTGTAGCCTCAAAAGAGAACGCACAGGAGAGTTTTCTCACAAAAAAATATGTCAGAATACAACGTTTTAAGGAAATACATTGTTGCAGAATAAAGACAACTACGTACATATTGAAAATACTTAATCTTTACGAGAAGAAATAACGCATCAGGCAAAATTATCTTGTTTTTCCTAAACAACATGTTTTAACTCGAAAAGCTTTGGTGTTGCATGTATGTCTAAGAGTGTAGCCTCAAAAGAGAATGCACAGGAGAGTTTCGTGTCAAAAAATATGTCAGAATACCACGTTTGAAGGAAATCCTGCATCATGCAAAATTATCTTGTTTTTCCTAAAAAACATGTTTTAACTCGAAAAGCTTTGGTGTTGCATGTATGTCTAAGTGTGTAGCCTCAAAAGAGAATGCACAGGAGAGTTTTCTCCCGCAAGAATATGTAAGAATACCACGTTACAAGGAAATACAGTTTTGCAGAGTAAAGATAAATACGTACATATTAGAAATAGTTAAACATTACGAGAAGAAATAACGCATCGTAAAAATATTATCATGTTTTTCCTAAACAACACGTTGTAACTCGAAAAGATTAGGTGTTGTGTGAATGTCTAAATGTGTAGCCTCAAAAGAGAACCCACAGGAGAATTTTCTCTGGAAAAAATATGTCAGAATACCACGTTTTAAGGAAATCCTGCATCGTGCGAAATTATCTTGTTTTTCCTAAACAACAAGTTGTAACTCGAAAAGCCTTGGTGTTGTGTGTATGGCTAAGCGTGTAACCTCAAAAGAGAACGCACAGGAAAGTTTTCTCTCGAAAAAATATGTCAGAATAGCACGTTTTAAGGAAATCCCGCATCGTGGGGAATTATCTTGTTTTTCTTAATCAACATGTTGTAATTTGAATACCTTTGGTGTTGCCTGTATGTCTAAGCGTGAGTCCTCAAAAGGGAACGCGTAGGAGAATTTTCTCTCGAAAGAATATGGAAGAATACGACGTTATAGGGAAATACAGTGTTGCAGAGTAAAGACAAATACGTAAGTATTGGAAATACTTAAACTTTACGAGAAGAAATAATGAATCGTGCAAAATTATCTTTTTTTTTTCATAAACAACACGTTGTAACTCGAAAAGATTTTGTGTTGTGTGTATTTCTAAGCTTGTAGCCTCAAAAGAGAATGCACAGGACAGTTTTCTCTCCAAAAATATGTCAGAATACCAAGTTTTAATGAAATCCCGCATCTTGCGAAATTATCATGTATTTCTTAAACAACACGTTATAACTCGAAAAGCTTTGTTGTTGCGTGTATGTCTAAGTGTGTAGCCTCAAAAGAGAACACACCGGAGAGTTTTCTCTCGAATGAATATGTAAAAATACCACGTTATGAGGAAATACAGTGTTGCAGATTAAAGACAAATACGCACGTATTGGAAATACTTAAAATTTACGAGAAGAAGTAACGCATCGTGCAAAATTATCTTGTATTTCCTAAACAACACGTTGTAACTCGAAAAGACTTGTTGTGGCATGAATGTCTAAGCGATTAGCCTCAAAAAAGAACTCACAGGAGAGTTTTCTGTCGAAAAAATATGTCAGAATACCACGTTTTAAGGAAATCCTGCATCGTGGGAAATTATCTTATTTTTCCTAAACAACACGATGTAACTCGAAAATCTTTGGTGTTGCATGTATTTCTAACCTTGTAGCCTCAAAAGAGAATGCACAGGAGAGTTTTCTCTCAGAAAAATATGTCAGAATACCACGTTTGAAGAAATCCCGCATTGTGCAAAATTATCTTGTATTTCCTAAACAACACGTTGTGACTCGAAAAAAATTGTTGTGGCGTGAATGTCTAAGCGATTAGCCTCAAAAGATAACTCAAAGGAGAGTTTTCTGTCGAAAAAATATGTCAGAATACCACGTTTTAAAGAAATCCTGTATCGTGGGAAATTATCTTATTTTTCCTAAACTACACAATGTAACTCGAAAATCTTTGGTGTTGTGTGTATTTCTAACCGTGTAGCCTCAAAAGAGAATGCACAGGAGAGTTTTCTCTCGAAAAAAATATGTCAGAATACCACGTTTGAAGAAATCCCGCATCGTGCAAAATTATCTTGTATTTCCTAAACAACACGTTGTAACTCAAAAAAAAACTTGTTGTGGCGTGAATGTCTAAGCGATTAGCCTCAAAAGAGAACTCACAGGAGAGTTTTCTGTCGAAAAAATATGTCAGAATACCACGTTTCAAGGAAATCCTGCATCGTGGGAAATTATCTTATTTTTCCTAAACAACACTTTGTAACTCGAAAAGATTTGGTGTTGCATGTATGAGTAAGCGTGCAGCCTCAAAAGAGAATGCACAGGAGAGTTTTCTCTCGAAAAAATATGTCAGAATACCACGTTTGAAGAAATCCCGCATCGTGCGAAATTATCTTGTTTTTCCTAAACAACACGTTGTAACTCGAAAAACTTTGGTGTTGCGTGTATGTCTAAGCGTGTAGCCTCAAAAGAGAACGCACAGGAGAGTATTCTCTCAAAAGAATATGTAAGAATACCATGTTATAAGGAAAAACAGTGTTGCAGAGTAAAGACAAATACGTACGTATTAGAAATACTTAAACTTTATGAGAAGAAATAACACATCGTACAAAATTATCTTGTATTTCCTAAACAACTCATTGTAACTCGAAAAGATTTGGTCTTGCGTGTATGTCTAAACGTGTAGCCTCAAAAGAGAACACACAGGAGAATTTTCTCTCGAAAAAATATGTCAGATTACCACGTTTTTAGGAAATCCTGCATCGTGAGAAGTTATCATGTTATTCCTAAACAAGACGTAACACGAAAAGATTTGGTGTTGCATGTATGTCTAAGCTTGTAGCCTCAAAAGAGAACGCCCAGGAGAGTTTTCTCTCGAAAAAATATGTCAGAATACCACTTTTTATGGAAATCCAGCATCGTGCGAAATTATCTTGTTTTTCCTAAACAACACGTTGTAACTCGAAATGCTGTGGCATTGCGTGTATGTCTCAGCATGTAGCCTTCAAAGGAGAACGCACAGGAGAGTTTTCTCACGAAAAAATATGTCAGAATACAACGTTTTAAGGAAATCCCGCATCGTGGAAATTATCCTGTTTTTCTTAAACAACAAGTTGTAACTCGAAAAGCTTTGGTGTTGCGTGTTTGTCTAAGCGTATAGCGTCAAAAGAGAACGCAGAGGAGAGTTTTCTCTCGAAAAAATACGTAAGAATACCACATTATAAGGAAATACAGTGTTGCAGAGTAAAGACAAATACTTACATTTTGGAAATACTTAAACTTTACGAGAAGAAATAACGCATCATGCAAAATTATCTTGTTTTTCCTAAACAACACTTTGTAACTCGAAAAGCTTTGGTGTTGCGTGTATGTCTAAGTGTGTAGCCTCAAAGGAGAATGCACAGGATAGTTTTCTCTCTCAAGAACATGTAAGAATACCACGTTACATGGAAATACAGTTTTGCACAGTAAAGACAAATACGTACATATAAGAAATACTTAAACTTTACGAGAAGAAATAACACATCATACAAAATTATTTTGTATTTCCTAAACAACACGTTGTAACTCCAAATCTTTAGTGTTGTGTGTATGTCTAAGCGTTTAGCCTCAAAAGAGAATGCACAGGAGAATTTTCTCTCTAAAAATATGTCAGAATACCACGTTTTAAGGAAATCCCGCATCGTGCGAAATTATGTTGTTTTTCCTAAACAACACGTTGTAACTCGAAAAGCTTTGGTGTTGTGTGTATGTCTAAGCATGTAGCCTCAAAGGAGAACGCACAGGAGAGTTTTCATTCAAAAGAATATGTAAGAATACCACGTTACAAGGAAATACACTGTTGCAGAATAAAGACAAATACATTCGTATTAGAAATACTTAAACTTCATGAGAAGAAATAACGCATCATACAAAGTTATCTAGTATTTCCTAAACAACACGTTGTAACACGAAAATATTTGGTGTTGCGTGTATGTCTAAGCCTGTAGCCTCAAAAGAGAACGCACAGGAGAGTTTTCTCTCGAAAAAATGTCAGAATACCACGTTTTTAGGAAATCCCGCATCGTGCGGAATTATCTTGTTTTTCCTAAACGTTGTAACTGGAAAAGATTTGGTGTTGCGTGTATGTCTAAGCTTCTAGCCTCAAAAGAGAATGCACAGGCAAGTTTTCTCTCGAAAAAAACATGTCAGAATACCCCGTTTTAAGGAAATCGCTCATCGTGCGAAATTATCTTGTTTTTCCTAAACAACACGGTGTAACTTGAAAAGCTTTGGTGTTGCGTGTATGTCTAAGTGTGTAGCCTCAGACGAGAACGCACAGGGGAGTTTTCTCTCGAAAGAATATGTAAGAATACCCCGTTACAAGGAAATAGAGTGTTGCATATTAAAGACATATACGTACATATTGGAAATACTTAAACTTTATGAGAAGAAATAACGCATCGTGCAAAATTATCTTGTTTTTCCTAATAACACGTTGTAACTCGAAAAGATTTGGTGTTGTGCGTATATCTAAGTTTCTAGTCTCAAAAGAGAATGCACAGGAGAGTTTTCTCTCGAAAAAAAAATATGACAGAATACCCCTTTTTAAGGAAATCACTCATCGTGCGAAATTATCTTGTTTTTCCTAAACAACAAGTTTTAACTCGAAAAGCTTTGGTGTTGTGTGTATATCTAAGCGTGTAGCCTCAAAAGAGAACGAACAGGAGCTTTTTCTCTCGAAAGAATATTTAAGAATACCACATTACAGGCAAATACAGTGTTGCAGAGTAAAGACAAATACATACGTATTAGAAATACTTAAACTTAATGAGAAGAAATAACGCATCGTAATAAATTATCTTGTATATCCTAAACAACACATTGTAACCTGAAAAGATTTGGTGTTGCTTATAAGTATAAATGTGTAGCCTCAAAAGAGAACCCACAGGAGAATTTTCCCTCTAAAAAAATATGTCAGAATACCTCGTTTTTTTGGAAATCCCGCATCGTGCAAAATTTTCTTGTTTTTCCTAAACAACACGTTCCTACTCGAAAAGCTTTGGTGTTGCGTGTATGTCTAAGCATGTAGCGTCAAAAGAGAACGAAGAGGAGAGTTTTCTCTCGAAAGAATATGTAAGAATACCACGTTATAAGGAAATACAATGTTGCAGAGTAATGACAAATATGTATGTATTAGAAATACTTAAAATTTACGAGAAGAAATAATGCATCGTAAAGTATTATCTTGTATTTCCTAAACAACACGTTGTAACTAGAAAAGATTTAGTGTTGCGTGTATGTCTAAATGTGTAGCCTCAAAAGAGAACCCAAAGGAGAATTTTCTCTCAAAAAAATATGTAAGAATACCACGTTATAAGGAAATACAGTGTTGCAGACCAAAGACAAATACGTACGTATTAGAAATACTTAAAATTGCGAGAAGAAATTACGCATCGTAAAATATTATCTTGTATTTCCTAAACAACACGTTGTAACCTGAAAAGATTCGGTGTTGCTTGTAAGGCTATACGTGTAGCCTGAAAAGAGAACCCATAGGAGAATTTTCTCTCGAAAAAATATGTCAGAATACCAAGATTTAAGGAAATCCCGCATCGTACGAAATTATCTTTTTTTCCTAACAACACGTTCAAACTCGAAAAGCTTTGGTGATGCCTGTATGTCTAAGCTTGTATTCTCAAAAGAGAACGCACAGGAGAGTTTTCTCTCGAAAGAATATGTAAGAATACCACGTTACAAGGAAATACTGTGTTGCAGAGTAAAGACAAAAACGTACATATTAGAAATACTTAAATATTACGAGAAGAAATAAAGCATCGTAAAAAATTATCTTGTATTTCCTAAACAACACGTTGTAACTCGAAAAGATTTGGTGTTGCGTGTATGTCTAAAAAATGTGTCAGAATACCACGTTTTAAGGAAATCCTGCATTGTGCGAAATTATCTTGTTTTTCCTAACAACACGTTGTAACTCGAAAAGCTTTGGTGTTGCGTGTATGTCTAAACGTGTAGCCTCCAACGAGAACCCACAGGAGAATATTCTCTCGACAAAATATGTCAGAATACCACGTTTTAAGGAAATCTTGCACCATGCGAAATTATCTTGTTTTTCCTAAACAACATGTTTTAACTCGAAAAGCTTTGGTGTTGCGTGTATGTCTAAGTGTGTAGCCTCAATAGAGAATGCACAGGAGAGTTTTCTCTCGCAAAAATATGTAAGAATACCACGTTACAAGGAAATACAATTTTGCAGAGTAAAGACAAATACGTACGTATTAGAAATACTTAAACTTTATGAGAAGAAATAACGCATCATACAAAATTATATTGTATTTCTTAAACAACACGTTGTAACTCGAAATGATTTGGTGTTGCGTGTATGACTAAGCGTTTAGCCTCAAAAGAGAATGCACAGGAGAGTTTTCTCTTGAAAGAATATTTAGGAATACCACGTAATAAGGGAATACACTGTTGCAGAGTAAAGACACATACGTACGTATTAGAAATACTTAAACTTTGTGAGAAGAAATAAGGCATCGTAAAAAATTATCTTGTATTTGCTAAACAACACATTGTAACTCGAAAAGATTTGGTGTTATGTGTATGTCTAAATGTGTACCATCAAAAGAAAATGCACAGGAGAGTTTTTCTCGAAAAAATATGTCAGAATAACACGTTTCAAGGAAATCCTGCATCGTGTGAAATTATCTTGTTTTTCCTAAAGAACACGTTGTAACTCGAAAAGCTTTGGTGTAGCTTATATGTCTCAGCCTGTAGCCTCAAAAGATAACACACAGGAGAGTTTTCTCTCGAAAAAATATGTCAGAATACTACGTTTTAAGGAAATCCTGCATCGTGCGAAATTATCATTTTTTCTAAACAACTTGTTTTGACTCGAAAAGCTTTGGTGTTGCGTTTTTGTCTAAGCGTGCAGCCTCAAAAGAGAACGCACAGGACACTTTTCTCTCAAAAGAATATGTAAGAATACCATGTTATAAGGAAATACAGTGTTGCAGAGTAAAGACAAATACGTACATATTGGAAATACTTAAAATTTATGAGAAGTAATAACGCATCGTGCAAAATTATCTTGTTTTTCCTAAACAACAGGTTGTATCTCGAAAAGATTATGTGTTACGTGTATGTCTAACCATGTAGCCTCAAAAGAGAATGCACAGGAGAGTTTTCTCTCCAAAAAAATATGTCAGAATACCACGTTTTAAGAAAATCCCGTATTGTGCGAAATTATCTAGTTTTTCCTAAACAATTTGTTGTAACTCGAAAACCTTTGGTGTTGTGTTTTTGTCTAAGCGTGCAGCCTCAAATGAGAACGCACAGGAGAGTTTTCTCTCAAAAGAATATGTAAGAATACCACGTTATAACGAAATAGAGTTTTGCAGAGTAAAGACAAACATGTACATATTGGAAATACTTAAATTATACGAGAAGAAATAACACATCGTGCAGAATTTTCTTGTTTTTCTTAAACAACACGTTGTAACTCGAAAAGATTTGTTGTTGCGTGTATGTCTAAACGTGTAGCCTCAAAAGAGAATGCACAGGAGAGTTTTCCCTCGAAAAAATATGTCGGAATACCACGTTTTAAGGAACTCCTGCATCGTGCAAAATTATCTTGTTTTTCCTTTTCTTTTTTTATTTTTTTTTATTTTTTTATTCGATATAACTTATTTACATTTCAAATGATTTCCCCTTTTCTAGCCCCCCACTCCCCGAAAGTCCTGTAAGCCCCCTTCTTTTCCCCTGTCCTCCCACCCACCCCTTCCCACTTCCCCGTTCTGGTTTTGTCGAATACTGCTTCACTGAGTCTTTCCAGAACAAGGGGCCACTCCTCCTTTCTTCTTGTACCTCATTTGATGTGTGGATTATGTTTTGGGTATTCCAGTTTTCTAGGTTAATATCCACTTATTAGTGAGTGCATACCATGATTCACCTTTCGAGTCTGGGTTACCTCACTTAGTATGATGTTCTCTAGCTCCATCCATTTGCCTAAGAATTTCATGAATTCATTGTTTCTAATGGCTGAATAGTACTCCATTGTGTAGATATACCGCATTTTTTGCATCCACTCTGCTTTTGAGGGAAACTTGGGTTCTTTCCAGCATCTGGCAATTATAAATAGGGCTGCTATGAACATAGTAGAGCATGTATCTTTATTACATGCTGGGGAATCCTCTGGGTATATGCCCAGGAGTGGTATAGCAGGATCTTCTGGAAGTGAGGTGCCCAGTTTTCGGAGGAACCGCCAGATTGTTTTCCAGGGTGGTTGTACCAATTTGCAACCCCACCAGCAGTGGAGGAGTGTTCCTCTTTCTCCACACCCTCTCCAACACCTGCTGTCTCCTGAATTTTTAATCTTAGCCATTCTGACTGGTGTAAGATGAAATCTCAGGGTTGTTTTGATTTGCATTTCCCTAATGACTAATGAAGTTGAGCATTTTTTAAGATGTTCTCCGCCATCTGAATTTCTTCAGGTGAGAATTCTTTGTTTAACTCTGTACCCCATTTTTAGTAGGGTTGTTTGGTTTTCTGGAGTCTAACTTCTTGAGTTCTTTATATATATTGGATATTAGCCCTCTATCTGATGTAGGATTGGTGAAGATCTTTTCCCAATGTGTTGGTTGCCGATTTGTCCTCTTGATGGTGTCCTTTGCCTTACAGAAACTTTGTAATTTTATGAGGTCCCATTTGTCAATTCTTGCTCTTAGAACATACGCTATTGGTGTTCTGTTCAGAACTTTCTCCCTGTACAGATGTCCTCAAGGGTCTTCCCCAGTTTCTTTTCTTTTTCTTTTTTTGCAAATGCATTAATCATTGAAAATTTTATTGCTTCTTCATAAATAATTCTTTTTTTATTCGATATAATTTATTTACATTTCAAATGATTTCCCCTTTTCTAGACCCCCCCACTCCCCGAAGGTCCCGTAAGCCCCCTTCTCTTCCCCTGTCCTCCCACCCACCCCTTCCCACTTCTCAGTTCTGGTTTTGCCGAATACTGCTTCACTGAGTCTTTCCAGAACCAGGGGCCACTCCTCCTTTCTTCTTGTACCTCATTTGATGTGTGGATTATGTTTTGGGTATTCCAGTCTTCTAGGTTAATATTCACTTATTAGTGAGTGCATACCATGATTCACCTTTTGAGTCTGGGTTACCTCACTTAGTATGATGTTCTCTAGCTCCATCCATTTGCCTAAGAATTTCATGAATTCATTGTTTCTAATGGCTGAATAGTACTCCATTGTGTAGATATACCACATTTTTTGCATCCACTCTTCTGTTGAGGGATACCTGGGTTCTTTCCAGCATCTGGCAATTATAAATAAGGCTGCTATGAACATAGTAGAACATGTATCCTTATTACATGGTGGGGAATCCTCTGGGTCTATGCCCAGGAGTGGTATAGCAGGATCTTCTGGAAGTGAGGTGCCCAGTTTTCGGAGGAACCGCCAGACTGCTTTCCAGAGTGGTTGTACCAATTTGCAACCCCACCAGCAGTAGAGGAGTGTTCCTCTTTCTCCACACCCTCTCCAACACCTGCTGTCTCCTGAATTTTTAATCTTAGCCATTCTGACTGGTGTAAGATAAAATCTTAGGGTTGTTTTGATTTGCATTTCCCTAGTGACTAATGAAGTTGAGCATTTTTTAAGATGCTTCTCCGCCATCCAAAGTTCTTCA
Organism: Apodemus sylvaticus; assembly: GCF_947179515.1. Taxonomy (NCBI): domain Eukaryota; kingdom Metazoa; phylum Chordata; class Mammalia; order Rodentia; family Muridae; genus Apodemus; species Apodemus sylvaticus. The sequence goes on along the minus strand of NC_067488.1, from coordinate 80,170,496 downwards.
GGTGAGAATTCTTTGTTTAACTCTGTACCCCATTTTTAATAGGGTTGTTTGGTTTTCTGGAGTCTAACTTCTTGAGTTATTTATATATATTGGATATTAGCCCTCTATCTGATGTAGGATTGGTGAAGATCTTTTCCCAATTTGTTGGTTTCCGATTTGTCCTCTTGATGGTGTCCTTTGCCTTACAGAAACTTTGTAATTTTATGAGGTCCCATTTGTCAATTCTTGCTCTTAGAGCATACGCTATTGGTGTTCTGTTCAGAAACTTTCTCCCTTCTACCGATGTCCTCAAGGGTCTTCCCCAGTTTCTTTTCTATTAGCTTCAGAGTGTCTGCCTTTATGTGGAGGTCCTTGATCCATTTGGATTTGACCTTAGTACAAGGAGACAAGGATGGATCAATTCGCATTCTTCTGCATGCTGCCCTCCAATTGAACCAGCACCATTTGTTGGAAAGGCTATCTTTTTTCCATTGGATGTTTTCAGCCTCTTTGTCGAGGATCAAGTGGCCATAGGTGTGTGGGTTCATTTCTGGATCTTCAATCCTGTTCCATTGATCCTCCTGCCTGTCACTGTACCAATACCATGCAGTTTTTAACACTATTGCTCTGTAGTATTGCTTGAGGTCAGGGATACTGATTCCCCCAGATTTTCTTTTGTTGCTGAGAATAGTTTTAGCTATCCTGGGTTTTTTGTTGTTCCAGATGAATTTGATAATTGCTCTTTCTAACTCTGTGAAGAATTGAGTTGGGATTTTGATGGGTATTGCATTGAATCTGTATATTGCTTTTGGCAAAATGGCCATTTTAACTATATTGATTCGACCAATCCATGAGCATGGGAGGTTTTCCCATTTTTTGAGGTCTTCTTCCATTTCCTTCTTCAGAGTCTTGAAGTTCTTGTCATACAGATCTTTCACATGTTTGGTAAGAGTCACCCCAAGATACTTTATACTGTTTGTGGCTATTGTGAAGGGGGTCATTTCCCTAATTTCTTTCTCAGCCTGCTTATCCTTTGAGTATAGGAAGGCCACTGATTTGCTTGTGTTGATTTTATAACCTGCCACTTTGCTGAAGTTGTTTATCAGCTGTAGGAGCTCTCTAGTGGAGTTTTTTGGGTCACTTAGGTAGACTATCATGTCGTCTGCAAATAATGATAGTTTGACTTCTTCCTTTCCAATTTGTATCCCTTTGACCTCCTTATGTTGTCGAATTGCCCGAGCTAGTATCTCAAGTACAATATTGAAAAGATAAGGAGAAAGGGGGCAGCCTTCTCTGGTCCCTGATTTCAGTGGGATTGCTTCAAGTTTCTCTCCATTTAGTTTGATGCTGACTACTGTTTTACTGTATATTGCTTTTACTATGTTTAGGTATGGGCCTTGAATTCCTGTTCTCTCCAAGACTTTAAGCATGAAAGGATGCTGAATTTTGTCAAATGCTTTTTCAGCATCCAATGAAATGACCATGTGGTTTTGTTCTTTGAGTTAGTTTATGTAGAGGATTGCATTGATGGTTTTCCGTATATTGAACCAACCCTGCATTCCCGGGATAAAGCCTACTTGATCATGGTGGATGATCGTTTTGATGTGTTCTTGGATTCGGTTGGTAAGAATTTTATTGAGTATTTTTGCATCGATGTTCATAAGGGAAATTGGTCTGAAGTTCTCTTTCTTTGTTGGATCTTTGTGTGGCTTTGGTATCAGCGTAATTGTGGCTTCGTAGAAGGAATTGGGTAGTGTTCCTTCTGTTTCTATTTTGTGGAATAGTTTGAAGAGTATTGGTGTTAACTCTTCTTTGAAGGTCTGATAGAATTCTGCACTGAAACCATCTGGTCCTGTGCTTTTTTTGGTTGGAAGACTTTCTATGACTCCTTCTATTTCTTTAGGCATTATGGGACTGTTTAGATGATCTAGTTGGTCCTGATTTAATTTTGGTATTTTGTATCTGTCAAGGAAATTGTCCATTTCCTCCAGATTCTCCAGTTGTGGTGAGTACAGTCTCTTGTAGTAGGATCTGATGATTTTTTGGATTTCCTCATTTTCCGTTGTTATATCTCCCTTTTCATTTCTAAGTTTGTTAATTTGGATACTTTCTCTGTACCCTTTGGTCAGTCTGACTAAGGGTTTATCTATCTTGTTGATTTTCTCAAAGAACCAGCTCCTGGTTGTGTTGATTTTTTGTATGGTTCTCTTTGTTTCTACTTGATTGATTTCGGCCCTGAGTTTGATGATTTCCTGCCTTCTACTCCTACTGGGTGAAATAGCTTCTTTTTGTTCCAGGGCTTTCAGGTGTGTCATTAAGCTGGTAATGTATGCTCTCTCCATTTTCTTTTTGGAGGCACTCAGGGTTATGAGTTTTCCTCTTAGTACTGCTTTCATTATGTCCCATAGGTTTGGGTATGTTGTGTTTTCATTTTCATTGTGTTCTAAAATGTCTTTAATTTCTTTCTTTATTTCTTCCTTGACCAAGGTATCATTGAGTAGAATATTTTTCAGTTTCCAGGTGTATGTGGGTTTTCTGTTGTTTTTGTTGCTATTGAAGATCACTTTTACTCCATAGTGATCTGATAGGAGGCATGGGATTAGTTCGATCTTCTTAAATTTGTTGAGGTCTGCCTTGTGTCCAATTATATGGTTGATTTTGGAGAAGGTACCATGAAGTGATGAGAAAAAGGTATATTCTTTTGCTTTAGGGTGAAATGTTCTATAAATATCAGTCAAATCCAATTGGTCCAAAGCTTCAATTAGTTTTACTGTGTCCCTGTTTAGTTTCCGTTTTCCCGATCGGTCCATTGAGGAAAGTGGAGTGTTGAAGTCCCCCACAATTATTATGTTAGGTGCAATGTGTGCTTTGAGCTTTAGTAAAGTTTCTTTTACGAATGAGGGTGCCCTTGCATTTGGCGCATAGATGTTCAGAATTGAATGTTCTTCTTTGTGGATTTTTCCTTTGACCAGCAAGAAATGCCCTTCTGTGTCTCTTTTGATGACTTTAGGTTGAAAGCCAATTTTATCTGATATTAGAATGGCTACTCCTGCTCGTTTCCTGTGACCATTGGCTTGTAAGATTGTCTTCCAGCCTTTTACTCTAAGGTAGTTTTTATCTTTGACACTGAGGTGTGTCTCCTGTATACAGCAAATTGTAGGGTCCTGTTTCCTTATCCAGTCTGTTAGTCTATGTCTTTTTATTGGGGAATTGAGTCCATTGGTGTTAAGAGATATTGGGGAATAGTGATTATTACTTCCTGTCATGTTTGATGTTCTTTTTATATTTGAGTGGTTATCTTCTTTTGGGTTTAATGAAGGAAGGTAACTATCTTGCTTTTTCCAGGGTGTAGTTTCCCTCCTTGTACTGGAGTTTTCCTCCTATTATTCTTTGCAGAGCTTGGTTTGTGGAAAGATATTGTGTAAATTTGGTTTTGTCATGGAATATCTTGGTTTCTCCATCTATGGTGAATGAGAGTTTTGCTGGGTATAGTAGTCTTGGCTGACATTTGTGTTCTCTTAGAGTCTGCATGAGATCTGCCCAGGATCTTCTAGCTTTCATGGTCTCTGGTGAGAAGTCTGGTGTGATTCTGATAGGTCTTCCTTTATATGTTGCTTGGCCTTTCTCTCTTACTGCCTTTAATATTCTTTCTTTGTTTAGTGCATTTGGGGTTTTGATTATTATGTGAAGAGAGGTATTTCTGCTCAGGTCCAGTCTGTTTGGAGTTCTGTAGGCTTCTTGTATATTCATAGGCATCTCTCTCTTTAAGTTAGGAAAGTTTTCTTCCATAATTTTGTTGAAGATATTTGCTGGCCCCTTCTGTTGTAAATCTTCACTCTCATCTATACCTATAATCCTTAGGTTTGGTCTTCTCATTGTATCCTGGATTTCCTGGATGTTCTGGGATACAAGCTTTTTGCATTTTGCATTTTCTTTGACAGTTGAGTCAATGATTTCTATGGTATCTTCGGCATCTGAGATTCTTTCTTCCATCTCTTTTATTCTGTTGTTTATATTTGCATCTATGGCCCCTGATTTCTTCTCAAGGTTTTCTATCTCCAAAGTTGTCTCCCTTTGTGATTTCTTAGTTGTTTCTACTTCTGTTTTTAGGTCCAGGATGGTTTTGCTCAGTTCCATCATTTGTTTGTCTGTGTTTTCCTGTATTTCTTTAGGAGATTTTTGTGTTTCCTCTTTCATGACTTCTGCCTGTTGACTCAAGTTCTCCTGCATTTCTTTAAGTTTTTTTTTTTTTTTGCCTTTCTGCTTTATTGGCTTCTATCCCTTGGGCATTATTCTCCTGCATTTCTTTAAGTGTTTTTTGTGTTTCCATTAAACGGGTTTCTAGCTTATTCATGTTCCCCTGTATTGCTTTAAGAGATTCATTCATGTCCTTTTTGTGTTCTTCTGGCAGCATCATGAACAGTGATTTTAAATCCAAATCTTGTTTCTCTGGTGTGTTGGCATAACCAGGACTTGCTGATGTTGGAGAGTTTGGTTCAGATGCTGCCATATTGCCTAGATTTCTGTTAGTAGCGTTCCTGTGTTTGCCCTTTGCCATCTTGTTCTCTGGAGCTAATTGGTCTTGTCTCCGGCTGGTGTTTCAGCCCCCTGCGAGGCTCTAGGGCTATTTCTGCAACACTGGAGGGCAGGGTTTCCCCTGTTGCAGATTGCTGATGTGCTTTCCTCCTCTTGGATGCCCTTGCAGCCCTAGTGTTCTTTGCCCCAGATTGTGTCTGTGAGCCAGAAGGTGCCCGTTTGCTCCTTCAGGGAGTGCTGAGGCTGTATGCTGCAGGGACCTTTTCTGCATGCTGATCTCTCTGCTGGGCAGCAGAACTCCCAACCGGGTTGGTGCACACAAGGCTAGCCTAGCTGCTCAGGCCCTGAGTCTAGGCAAAAGCCTGGCATGTCAATGTTGGAGCAAAGTTCCCCTCAGCTGTGAGTGTTAATTGGGTCTGTCAGGTGGCTAGGATGGTGGCATGCGCTCGTTCCCTGAGAGTGCTGGAAGAGTCTGCTGGGCTAACAACCTCCTGGCTGGGTCAGCACACAGATGGCCCAATGAGCAGCCCAGGGCCTGGGGGCAGTCCAGGGCCTGACCATCTGAGACCCCTGCTATGTCCGCCTCCGGCTATGCCTGTTAGCTGGTTTGGTTTTTCCTGCTAGGTCTCTCTGGCTTCCCTTAGGCAAAATGGCGGTGGTGCACGTGCCGGCACGGGGGAAAAAAACCTCCTGGCCGGGTTTGCACCCCGGTGGCCCCCAATCAGCCCAGGGCCTGGGTGCAGGCCAACGCCCGTCGGGCTTAGACCCCTGCAATGTTGGTGTCGGGTTATATTTGCGTACCTCAGTCTGATTTCTCTGGCGACTGAGAACCAATATGGAGCTCTCGTAACTGACTGGCAGGAGGCAGAGTTCTATCTTGTTTTTCCTAAACAACATGTTTTAAAACGAAAAGCTTTGGTGTTGCGTAAATGTCTAAGTGTGTAGCCTCAAAAGAGAATGCACAGGAGAGTTTTCTCTCCAAAGAATATGTAAGAATACCACGTTATAAGGAAATACAGTGTTGCTGAGTAAAGACAAATACTTACTTACTAGTAATACTTAAAATTTATGAGAAGAAATAACGCATCGTACAAAATTAACTTGTATTTCCTAAACAACACGTTGAAACTCGAAAAGATTTGGTGTTGCGTATATGTCTAAACGTTTAGCTCCAAAAGGGAACCCACAGGATTATTTACTCTCGAAAAAATATGTCAGAATACCACGTTTTAAGGAAATCCTGCATCGTGCAAAATTATCTTGTTTTTCCTAAACAACATGTTGTAACTCGAAAAGCTTTGGTGTTGCTTGTATGTCTCAGCGTGTAGCCTCAAAAGAGAACGCACATGAGAGTTTTCTATCGAAAAAATATGTCAGAATACCACGTTTTAAGGAAGTCCTGCATCGTGCAAAATTATCTTGTTTTTCCTAAACAACACGTTACAACTCGAAAAGCTTTGGTGTTGCGTGTACGTCTAAGCGTGTACCCTCAAAAGAGAATGCACAGGAGAGTTTTCTCTCGAAAAATATGTCAGAATACCACCTTTTAAGAAAATCCCGTATTGTGCGAAATTATCTTGTTTTTCCTAAACAACTTGTTGTAACTCGAAAAGCTTTGGTGTTGCGTTATTGTCTAAGCATGCAGCCTCAAAAGAGAACTCACAGGACAGTTTTCTCTCAAAAGAATATGTAAGAATACCGTGTTATAAGGAAATACAGTGTTGCAGATTAAAGACAAAAATGTACATATTGCAAATACTTAAACTTTACGAGAAGAAATAACGCATCGTGCAAAATTATCTTGTTTTTCCTAAACAACACATGGTAACTTGAAAATATTTTGTGTTACGTGTATGTCTAAGCTTGTAGCCTCAAAATAGAACGCACAGGAGAGTTTTCTCTCCAAAGAATATGTAAGAATACCACATTATAAGGAAATACACTGTTGCAGAGTAAAGACAAATACTTACTAATTAGAAATACTTAAACTATACGCGAAGAAATAACGCATTGTACAAAATTAACTTGTATTTCCTAAACAACACGTTGTAAAATAAAAAGATTTGGTGTTGCGTGTATGTCTAAGCATTTACCCTCAAAAGAGAAACCACAGGAATATTTACTCTCAAAAAATTTGTCAGAATACCACGTTTTAAGGAAATCCTGCATCGTGCAAAATTATCTTGTTTTTCCTAAACAACATGTTGTAACTCGAAAAGCTTTGGTGTTGCGTGTATGTCTAAGTGTGTAGCCTCAAAATAAAATGCACAGGAGAGTTTTCTCTCGAAAGAATATGTAAGAATACCACGTTACAAGGAAATTCAGTTTTGCAGAGTAAATACAAATACGTACATATTAGAAATACTTAAAGTTTACGAGAAGAAATAATGCATCGTAAAAAATTATCTAGTATTTCCTAAACAAGACATTGTAACTCGAGAAGATTTGGTGTGGCGTGTATGTCTAAGCGTGTCTCCTCAAAAGAGAAGGCACAGGAGAGTTTTCTCTCGAAAAACTATGTCAGAATACTTTTTAATCTTTTTAAAGAAATCCTGCATCATGCGAAATTATCTTGTTTATAATTATAATGTGTAAGAATACCACATTATATGGAAATACATTGTTGCAGAATAAAGACAGATACGTACGTATTGGAAATACTTAAACTTTACAAGAAAAAAGAACACATCGTGCAATATTATCTAGTTTTTCCTAAACATCATGTTGTAACTCAGAAATATTTGGTGTTGCGTGTATGTCTAAGCTTTTAGCCTCAAAATAGAACGCACAGGAGGGTTTGAGCTTGAAAAAAATATGTCAGAATACCACGTTTTAAGGAAATCCCGCATTGTGCGAAATTATCTTGTTTTTCCTAAACAACAGGTTGTAACTCGAAAAGCTTTGGTGTTGCGTGTATGTCTAAGCGAGTAGCCTCAAAAGAGAACTCACAGGAGAGCTTTCTCTCGAAAGAATATGTAAGAATACCACGTTATAAGGAAATATAGTGTTGCAGAGTAAAGACAAACAGGTACGTGTTAGAATTACTTAAACTTTACAAGAAGAAATAACGCATCATGCAAAATTATCTTGTTTTTCCTAAACAACACGTTGTAACTCGAAATGATTTGGTGTTGCGTGTATGTCTAAACGAGTAGACTCAAAAGAGAACCCACAGGAGTATTTTCTCTCGAAAAAATATTTCAGAATACCACGTTTTAAGGAAATCCTGCATCGTGCGTAATTATCTTATTTTTCTTAAACAACATGTTTAACTCGAAAAGCTTTGTTGTTGCGTGTATGTCTAAGTGTGTAGCCTCAAAAGAGAATGCACAGGAAAGTTTTCTCTCTCAAGAATATATGAGATTACCACTTTACAAGGAAATACAGTTTTACAGAGTAAAGACAAATACGTATAAATTAGAAATACTTAAACTTTACGAGCAGAAATAATGCATCATACAAAATTATCTAGTATTTCCTAAACAACACGTTGTAACTCGAAAAGATTTGGTGTTGTGTGTATGTCTAAATGTGTAGCCTCAAAAGAGAACCCACAGGAGAAATTTCTTTCGAAAAATATGTCAGAATACCACGTTTTAAGGAAATACTGCATCGTGTGAAATTATCTTGTTTTTCCAAAACAACACGTTGTAACTCGAAAAGATTTTGTGTTACGTGTATGTCTAAACTTGTAGCCTCAAAAGAGAATGCAAAGGAGAGTTTTCTCTCAAAAAACTATGTCAGAATACCACGTTTTAAGGAAATCCCACATCGTGCGAAATTATCTTGTTTTTCTTAAGGAACACGTTGTAACTCGAAAAGGTTTGGTGTTGCGTGTATGACTAAGCGTGTGGCCTCAAAAGAGAACGCACAGGAGAGTTTTATCTCGAAAGAATATGTAAGAATACCACATTATAAGGAAATACAGTGTTGCAGAGTAAAGACAAATACGTACTTATTAGAAAAACTTAAACTTTACAAGATGAAATAAAGCATCGTCAAAATTATCTTGTTTTTCCTAAACAACACATTGTAACTCGAAAAGATTTGGTGTTGCGCATATGTCTAAGTGTGTAGCCCCAAATGTGAATGCACAGGAGAGATTTCTCTCCAAAAAAATATGTCAGAATACCACGTTTTAAGTAAATCCTCCATTTTGCGAAATTATCTTTTTTTTTCCTAAACAACATGTTTTAACTCGAAAAGCTTTGGTGTTGCGTGTATGTCTACGTGTGTAGCCTCTAAGGAGAATTAACAGGAGAGTTTTCTCTTGCAAGAATATGTAAGAATACCACGTTACAAGGAAATACAGATTTGCAGAGTAAAGACAAATACGTACTTATTAGAAATACTTAAACATTACGAGAAGTAATAAAGCATCAAACAAAATTATCTTGTATTTCCTAAATAACACGTTGTAACTTGCAAAGATTTGAGGTGGCATGTATGTCTAAGTGTGTAGCCTCAAAAGAGAACACACAAGAGGGTTTTCACTCGAAAAAATATGTCAGAATACCACGTTTTAAGGAAATCCTGCTTCGTGCGAAATTATCTTGTTTTTCTTAAAAAGTTACACGTTGTAACTCGAAAAGCTTTAGTGTTGCGTATATGTCTAAGCGTGTAGCCTCAAGAGAGAACGCAGAGTAGAGTTTTCTCTCGAAAGAATACGTAAGAATACCACGTTATAAGGAAATACAGTGTTGTAGAGTAAAGACAATTACATATGTATTAGAAATACTTAAACTTTACAAGAAGAAATAACGCATCGTAAAAAATTATCTTGTATTTCCTAAACAACACGTTGTAACTCGAAAAGATTTGGTGTTGTGTGTATGTCTAAGTGTGTAGCCTCAAAAGAGAACGCACAGGAGAGTTTTCTCTCGAAAAATATGTCAGAATATCACGTTTGAAGGAAATCCTGCATCGTGCGAAATTATCTTGTTATTCCAAAACAACAACACGTTGTAACTATGAAAAGCTTTGGTGTTGCGTATATGTCTAAGCGTGTAGCCTCAAAAGAGAATGCACAATAGAGTTTTGTCTCGAAAGAATATTTAAAAATACCACGTTATAAGGAAATACAGTGTTGCTGAATAAAGACAAATACATATGTATTGGAAATACTTAAACTTTACGAGAAGAAATAACACATCGTGCAAAATTATCTTGTTATTCCTAAACAACACGTTGTAACTTGAATAGCTTTGGTGTTGTGTGTATGTCTAAGCGTGTAGCCTCAAAAGAGAACGCACAGGAGAGTTTTCTCTCGAAAAAAATATGTCAGAATACCATGTTTTAAGGAAATCCCGCATCGTGTGAAATTATCTTGTTTTTCTTAAACAACACGTTGTAACTAGGAAAGCTTTGGTGTTGAGTGTATGTCTAAGCATGTAGCCTCAAAAGAGAACGCACAGGAGAGTTTTCCCTCGAAAGAATATGTAAGAATACCACGTTATAAGGAAATACAGTGTTGCAGAATAAAGACAAATACGTAAGTATTAGAAATACTTAAACTTTATGAGAAGACATAATGCATCGTGCAATATTATCTTGTATTTCCTAAACAACACGCTGTAACTCGAAAATATTTGATGTTACGTGTATGTCTAAGTGTGTAGCCTCAAAAGAGAACGCACAGGAGAGTTTTCACTCGAAAAATATGTCAGAATACCACGTTTTAAGGAAATACCGTATCGTGCGAAATTATTTTACTTTTTCTTAAACAACACTTTGTAACTCGAAAAACTTTGGTGTTGCTTGTATGTCTAAGCGTGTAGCCTCAAAAGAGAACTCACAGGAGAGTATTCTCTTGAAAGACTATGTAAGAATACCATGTTATAAGTAAATACTGTGTTTTGCAGAGTAAAGACAAATACGTACTTGTTAGAAATACTTAAACTTTACTAGAAGAAATAACGCATGGTAAAAAATTATCTTATATTTCCTAAACAACACGTTGTAACTCGAAAATATTTGGTGTTGTGTGCATGTGTAAATGTTTAGCCTCAAAAGAGAACGCACAGGAGAGTTTTCCCTCGAAAAAATATGTCAGAATACCACTTTTTAAGAAAATCGCGTATTGTGCGAAATTATCTTTTTTTCCCTAAACAACTTGTTGTAACTCAAAAAGCTTTGGTGTTTCGTTTTTATCTAAGGTGTAGCCTCAAAAGAGAACTCACAGGAGAGTATTCTCTCGAAAGAATATGTAAGAATACCACGTTATAAGTAAATACTCTGTTGCAGAGTAAAGACAAATACGTACTTGTTAGAAATACTTAAACTTTACGAGAAAAAATAGCGCATGGTAAAAAATTATCTTATATTTCCTAAACAACACGTTGTAACTCGAAAAGATTTGGTGTTGTGTGCATGTGTAAACGTTTAGCCTCAAAAGAGAACGCACAGGAGAGTTTTCTCTCGAAAAAATATGTCAGAATACCACTTTTTAAGAAAATCGCATATCGTGCGAAATTATCTTTTTTTTTCCTAAACAACTTGTTGTAACTCGAAAAGCTTTGGTGTTTCGTTTTTATCTAAGGTGTAGCCTCAAAAGAGAACTCACAGGAGAGTTTTCTCTCGAAAGAATATGTAAGAATACCACGTTATAAGGAAATATAGTGTTGCAGAGTAAAGACAAACAGGTACGTGTTAGAATTACTTAAACTTTACAAGAAGAAATAACGCATCATGCAAAATTATCTTGTTTTTCCTAAACAACACGTTGTAACTCGAAATGATTTGGTGTTGCGTGTATGTCTAAACGAGTAGACTCAAAAGAGAACCCACAGGAGTATTTTCTCTCGAAAAAATATTTCAGAATACCACGTTTTAAGGAAATCCTGCATCGTGCGTAATTATCTTATTTTTCTTAAACAACATGTTTAACTCGAAAAGCTTTGTTGTTGCGTGTATGTCTAAGTGTGTAGCCTCAAAAGAGAATGCACAGGAAAGTTTTCTCTCTCAAGAATATATGAGATTACCACTTTACAAGGAAATACAGTTTTACAGAGTAAAGACAAATACGTATAAATTAGAAATACTTAAACTTTACGAGCAGAAATAATGCATCATACAAAATTATCTAGTATTTCCTAAACAACACGTTGTAACTCGAAAAGATTTGGTGTTGTGTGTATGTCTAAATGTGTAGCCTCAAAAGAGAACCCACAGGAGAAATTTCTTTCGAAAAATATGTCAGAATACCACGTTTTAAGGAAATACTGCATCGTGTGAAATTATCTTGTTTTTCCAAAACAACACGTTGTAACTCGAAAAGATTTTGTGTTACGTGTATGTCTAAACTTGTAGCCTCAAAAGAGAATGCAAAGGAGAGTTTTCTCTCAAAAAACTATGTCAGAATACCACGTTTTAAGGAAATCCCACATCGTGCGAAATTATCTTGTTTTTCTTAAGGAACACGTTGTAACTCGAAAAGGTTTGGTGTTGCGTGTATGACTAAGCGTGTGGCCTCAAAAGAGAACGCACAGGAGAGTTTTATCTCGAAAGAATATGTAAGAATACCACATTATAAGGAAATACAGTGTTGCAGAGTAAAGACAAATACGTACTTATTAGAAAAACTTAAACTTTACAAGATGAAATAAAGCATCGTCAAAATTATCTTGTTTTTCCTAAACAACACATTGTAACTCGAAAAGATTTGGTGTTGCGCATATGTCTAAGTGTGTAGCCCCAAATGTGAATGCACAGGAGAGATTTCTCTCCAAAAAAATATGTCAGAATACCACGTTTTAAGTAAATCCTCCATTTTGCGAAATTATCTTTTTTTTTCCTAAACAACATGTTTTAACTCGAAAAGCTTTGGTGTTGCGTGTATGTCTACGTGTGTAGCCTCTAAGGAGAATTAACAGGAGAGTTTTCTCTTGCAAGAATATGTAAGAATACCACGTTACAAGGAAATACAGATTTGCAGAGTAAAGACAAATACGTACTTATTAGAAATACTTAAACATTACGAGAAGTAATAAAGCATCAAACAAAATTATCTTGTATTTCCTAAATAACACGTTGTAACTTGCAAAGATTTGAGGTGGCATGTATGTCTAAGTGTGTAGCCTCAAAAGAGAACACACAAGAGGGTTTTCACTCGAAAAAATATGTCAGAATACCACGTTTTAAGGAAATCCTGCTTCGTGCGAAATTATCTTGTTTTTCTTAAAAAGTTACACGTTGTAACTCGAAAAGCTTTAGTGTTGCGTATATGTCTAAGCGTGTAGCCTCAAGAGAGAACGCAGAGTAGAGTTTTCTCTCGAAAGAATACGTAAGAATACCACGTTATAAGGAAATACAGTGTTGTAGAGTAAAGACAATTACATATGTATTAGAAATACTTAAACTTTACAAGAAGAAATAACGCATCGTAAAAAATTATCTTGTATTTCCTAAACAACACGTTGTAACTCGAAAAGATTTGGTGTTGTGTGTATGTCTAAGTGTGTAGCCTCAAAAGAGAACGCACAGGAGAGTTTTCTCTCGAAAAATATGTCAGAATATCACGTTTGAAGGAAATCCTGCATCGTGCGAAATTATCTTGTTATTCCAAAACAACAACACGTTGTAACTATGAAAAGCTTTGGTGTTGCGTATATGTCTAAGCGTGTAGCCTCAAAAGAGAATGCACAATAGAGTTTTGTCTCGAAAGAATATTTAAAAATACCACGTTATAAGGAAATACAGTGTTGCTGAATAAAGACAAATACATATGTATTGGAAATACTTAAACTTTACGAGAAGAAATAACACATCGTGCAAAATTATCTTGTTATTCCTAAACAACACGTTGTAACTTGAATAGCTTTGGTGTTGTGTGTATGTCTAAGCGTGTAGCCTCAAAAGAGAACGCACAGGAGAGTTTTCTCTCGAAAAAAATATGTCAGAATACCATGTTTTAAGGAAATCCCGCATCGTGTGAAATTATCTTGTTTTTCTTAAACAACACGTTGTAACTAGGAAAGCTTTGGTGTTGAGTGTATGTCTAAGCATGTAGCCTCAAAAGAGAACGCACAGGAGAGTTTTCCCTCGAAAGAATATGTAAGAATACCACGTTATAAGGAAATACAGTGTTGCAGAATAAAGACAAATACGTAAGTATTAGAAATACTTAAACTTTATGAGAAGACATAATGCATCGTGCAATATTATCTTGTATTTCCTAAACAACACGCTGTAACTCGAAAATATTTGATGTTACGTGTATGTCTAAGTGTGTAGCCTCAAAAGAGAACGCACAGGAGAGTTTTCACTCGAAAAATATGTCAGAATACCACGTTTTAAGGAAATACCGTATCGTGCGAAATTATTTTACTTTTTCTTAAACAACACTTTGTAACTCGAAAAACTTTGGTGTTGCTTGTATGTCTAAGCGTGTAGCCTCAAAAGAGAACTCACAGGAGAGTATTCTCTTGAAAGACTATGTAAGAATACCATGTTATAAGTAAATACTGTGTTTTGCAGAGTAAAGACAAATACGTACTTGTTAGAAATACTTAAACTTTACTAGAAGAAATAACGCATGGTAAAAAATTATCTTATATTTCCTAAACAACACGTTGTAACTCGAAAATATTTGGTGTTGTGTGCATGTGTAAATGTTTAGCCTCAAAAGAGAACGCACAGGAGAGTTTTCCCTCGAAAAAATATGTCAGAATACCACTTTTTAAGAAAATCGCGTATTGTGCGAAATTATCTTTTTTTCCCTAAACAACTTGTTGTAACTCAAAAAGCTTTGGTGTTTCGTTTTTATCTAAGGTGTAGCCTCAAAAGAGAACTCACAGGAGAGTATTCTCTCGAAAGAATATGTAAGAATACCACGTTATAAGTAAATACTCTGTTGCAGAGTAAAGACAAATACGTACTTGTTAGAAATACTTAAACTTTACGAGAAAAAATAGCGCATGGTAAAAAATTATCTTATATTTCCTAAACAACACGTTGTAACTCGAAAAGATTTGGTGTTGTGTGCATGTGTAAACGTTTAGCCTCAAAAGAGAACGCACAGGAGAGTTTTCTCTCGAAAAAATATGTCAGAATACCACTTTTTAAGAAAATCGCATATCGTGCGAAATTATCTTTTTTTTCCTAAACAACTTGTTGTAACTCGAAAAGCTTTGGTGTTTCGTTTTTATCTAAGGTGTAGCCTCAAAAGAGAACTCACAGGAGAGTTTTCTTCGAAAGAATATGTAAGAATACCACGTTATAAGGAAATATAGTGTTGCAGAGTAAAGACAAACAGGTACGTGTTAGAATTACTTAAACTTTACAAGAAGAAATAACGCATCATGCAAAATTATCTTGTTTTTCCTAAACAACACGTTGTAACTCGAAAAGATTTGGTGTTGCGTGTATGTCTAAGCTTGTAGCCTCAAAAGAGAACGCACAGGAGAGTTTTCTCTCGAAAAAATAAGTCAGAATACCACATTTTAAGGAAATCCCACATCGTGCGAAATTATCTAGTATTTCCTAAACAACATGTTGTAACTCGAAAAGATTTGGTGTTGTGTGTATGTGTAAATGTGTAGCCTCAAAGGAGAATGCACAGGAGAGTTTTCTCTCGAAAAAATATGTCAGAATACCACGTTTTAAGAAAATCCCATATCGTGCGAAATTATCTTGTTTTTCCTAAACAACTTGTTGTAACTCGAAAAGCTTTGGTGTTGCGTTTTTTATCTAACGTGCAGCCTCAAAAGAGAACACACTGGAGAGTTTTCTCTCGAAAGAATATGTAAGAATACCACGTTATAAGGAAATATAGTGTTGCAGAGTAAAGACAAACACGTACGTATTAGAATTACTTAAACTTTACAAGAAGAAATAACGCATCATGCAAAATTATCTTGTTTTTCCTAAACAACACGTTGTAACTCGAAAAGATTTGGTGTTGCGTGTATTTCTAAGCTTGTAGCATCAAAGGAGAACGCACAGGAGAGTTTTCTCTCGAAAAAATATGTCAGAATACCACGTTTCAAGAAAATCCCGCATCATGCAAAATTATCTTGTTTTTCCTAAACAACACTTTGTAGCTCGAAACGCTTCGGTGTTGCCTGCATGTCTAAGCGTATAACCTCAAAAGAGAACGCACAGGAGAGTTTTCTCTCGAAAAAATATGTCAGAATACCACGTTTAAAAAAATCCCGCTTCGTTGGAAATTATCTTGTTTTTCCTAAACAGCATGTTGTAACTCAAAAAGATTTGGTGTTGCATGTATGTCTAAACGTGTAGCCTCAAAAGAGGACCAACAGGAAATTTTCTCTCAACAAAATATGTCAGAATGCCACGTTTTAAGGAAATCCTGCGTCATGCGAAATTGTCTTGTTTTTCCTAAACAACACGTTGTAACTCGGAAAGTTTTGGTGTTGCGTGTATGTCAAAGCGTGTAGCCTCAAAAGAGAACACACAGGAGAGTTTTCTCTAGCAAGATTATGTAAGAATACCACGTTACAAGGAAATACAGTTTTACAGAGTAAAGACAAATACCTACATATTACAAATACTTAAACTTTACGGGAATAAGTAACGCATCGTACAAAATTATCTTGTATTTCCTAAACAACACGTTGTAACTCGAAATGATTTGGTGCGGAGTGTATGTCTAATCGTGTAGCCTCAAAAGAGAACGCACAGGAGAGTTTTCTCTCGGAAAAATATGTCAGAATACCACGTTTTAAGGAAATCCCGCATCGTTGGAAATTATCTTGTTTTTCCTAAACAACGTGTTGGAACTCCAAAAGCTTTGGTTTTGCGTGTATGTCTACACGTGTAGCCTCATAAGAGGACCCACAGGAAATTTTCTCTCGACAATTTATGTCAAAAGCTTTGGTGTTGCTTGTATGTCTCAACATGTAGCCTCAAAAGAGAATGAACAGGAGAGTTTTCTCATGAAAAAATATGTCAGAATACAACGTTTTAAGGAAATCATGCATCCTGCGAATTTATCTTTTTTTTTCCTAAACAACTTGTTGTAACTCGAAAAGCTTTTGGGTTGCGTTTTTCTCTAAGCGTTCAGCCTCAAAAGAGAACGCACAGGACAGTTTTCTCTCGAAAGAATATGTAAGACTACCACGTTATAAGGAAATACAGTGTTGCAGAGTAAAGACAAATACGTCCATATTGGAAATACTTAAACTTTACAAGAAGAAATAACGCATCCTGCAAAATTATCTTGTTTTTCCTAAACAACACGTTTTAACTCGAAAGAATTTTGTGTTACGTGTATGTCTAAGCTTGTAGCCTCAAAAGAGAACGCACAGGACAGTTTTCTCTAGAAAAAATATGTCAGAATACCAAGTTTTAAGGAAATCGTGCGAAATTATCTTGTTTTTCTTAAAGAACACGTTGTAACTCGAAAAGCTTTGGTGTTGCGTGTATGCCTAAGCGTGTAGCCTCAAAAGAGAACGAACAGGACAGTTTTCGCTCGAAAGAATATGTAAGAATACTACATTATAAGGCAATGCAGTGTTGCAGAGTAAAGACAAATGCGTACTTATTAGAAATACTGAAACTTAAGAGAAGAAATAATGCATCGTACAAAATTATTTTGTTTTTCCTAAACAACACGTAACTCGAAAGGATTTGGTGTTTCGTGTATGTCTAAGCGTGTAGCCTCAAAAGAGAATGCACAGGACAGTGTTCTCTCGAAAAAAGATGTCAGAATACCACGTTTTAAGGAAATCCTGCATCATGCGATATTATCTTGTTTTCCTAAACAACATGTTTTAACTTTATAAGCTTTGGTGTTGCATGTATGTCTAAGTGTGTAGCCTCAAAAGAGAATGCACAGGGGAGTTTTCTCTCGCAAGAATATGTAAGAATAGCACGTAATAAGGAAATACAGTTTTGCAGAGTAAAGACAAATACGTACATATTAGAAATACTTAAACTTTACGAGAAGAAATAACGCATCGTGCAAAATTTTCTTGTATCTCCTAAACAACACGTTGTAACTCGAAAAGATTTGGTGTGGGGTACATGTCTAAGCGTGTAGCCTCAAAAGGGAACGCACAGGAGAGTTTTCTCTCGAAAAAATATGTCAGAATACCACGTTTTAAGGAAATCCTGCATCGTGTGAAATTATCATTTTTTCTAAACAAGTTGTTTTAACTCGAAAAGCTTTGGTATTGCGTTTGTGTCTAAGCGTGCAGCCTCAAAAGAGAACGCACAGGACAGTTTTCTCTCAAAAGAATATGTAAGAATACCATGTTATAAGGAAAAGCAGTGTTGCAGATTAAAGACAAATACGTACATATTGGAAATACTTAAACTTACAAGAAGAAATAATGCATCGTGCAAAATTATCTTGTTTTTCCTAACCAACACGTTATAACTCGAAAATATTTGGTGTTCCGTGGTTGTCTAAACGTGTAGCCTCAAAAGAGAACCCACAGAGGAATTTTCTCTCGACAAAATATGTCAGAATACCACGTTTAAAGGAAATCCCGCATCTTGCGAAATTATCTTGTTTTTCCTAAACAACAAGTTGTAACTCGAAAATCTTTGGTGATGCTTGTATGTCTAAGCATGTAGCCTCAAAAGAGAACGCACAGGAGAGTTTTCTCTTGAAAGAATATGTAAGAATACCACGTTACAAGGAAATACAGTGTTGCAGCGTAAAGACAAATATGTACGTATTAGAAATACTTAAATATTACGAGAAGAAATAAAGCATCGTAAAAAATTATCTTGTATTTCCTAAACAACACGTTCTATCTCGAAATGATTTGATGTTGAGTGTATGTCTAATCATGTAGCCTTAAAAGAGAACGCAAAGGAGAATTTTCTCTCAAAAAAATATGTCAGAATACCACGTTTTAAGGAAATCCCGCATCGTGCGAAATTATCTTGTTTTTCTTAAAGAACACATTGTAACTCGAAAAGCTTTGGTGTTGTGTGAATGTCTAAGCGTGTGGCCTCAAAAGAGAATGCACAAAAGAGTTTTCTCACGAAAGAATATGTTAGAATACGACTTTACAAGGAAATACAGTGTTGCAGAGTAAAGACAAATACGTACGTACTAGAAATACTTAAACATTAAGAGAAGAAATAAAGCATTGTACAAAATTATCTTGTATTTCCTAAACTACACGTTGTAACTCGAAAAGATTTGGTGTGGGGTGTATGTCTAAGCTTGTAGCCTCAAAAGAGAACGCACAGGAGAGTTTTCTCTCGAAAAAAATATGTCAGAATACCTCGTTTTAAGGAACTTCCACATAGTGCGAAATTATCTTGTTTTTCCTAAACAACACGTTATAACTCGAAAAGATTTGGTGTTGCGTGGTTGTCTAAACGTGTAGCCTCAAAAGAGAACCCACAGAGGAATTTTCTCTCTACAAAATATGTCAGAATACCACGTTTAAAGGAAATCCCGCATTTTGCGAAATTATCTTTTTTTTCCCTAAACAACACGTTGTAACTCGAAAAGCTTTGGTGATGCGTGTATGTCTAAGCGTGTAGCCTCAAAAGAGAATGCGCGGGAGAGGTTTCTCTCGAAAGAATATGTAAGAATACCACGTTAGAAGGAAATACAGTGTTGCAGAGTAAAGACAAATATGTACGTATTAGAAATACTTAAACATTACGGGAAGAAATAAATCATCGTAAAAAATTATCTTGTATTTCCTACACAACACGTTGTAACTCGAAAAGATTTGGTGTTGCGTGTATGTCTAAGCATGTAGCCTTAAAAGAGAATGCAAAGGAGAGTTTTCTCTCGAAAAAATATGTCAGAATACCACGTTTTAAGGAAATCCCGCATCGTGCAAAATTATCTTGTTTTTCCTATACAACACGTTGTAACTCGATAAGCTATGGTGTTTCGTGTATGTATAAACGTGTAGCCTCCAAAGAGAACCTACAGGAGAATTTTCTCTCCACAAGATATGTCAGAATATCACTTTTTGAGGAAATCCCGCATCATGCGAAATTATCTTGTTTTTCTAAAAGAACAAGTTGTAACTCGAAAAGATTTTGTGTTGTGTGTATGTCTAAGCTTGTAACCTCAAAAGAGAACGCACAGGAGAGTTTTCTCTCCAAAAAATACGTCAGAATACCACGTTTTTAGGAAATCCGTCATCGAGCGAAATTATCTTGTTTTTCTTAAACAACACATTGTAACTCGAAAAGCTTTGGTGTTGTGTCAATATCTAAGTGTGTAGCCTCAAAAGAGAACACACAGGAGAGTTTTCTCTCGAAAGAATATGTAAGAATACCAAGTTATAAGGAAATACAGTGTTGCAGATTAAAGACAAATACGTACATATTGGAAATATTTAAACTTTACGAGAAGAAACAACGCATCATGCAAAAATATCCTGTTTTTCCTAAATAACCCGTTGTAACTCGAAAAGATTTGCTGTTTCGTGTATGACTAAGCATGTAGCCTCAAAAGAGAATGCACAGGAGAGTTTTCTCTTGAAAGAATAAGTAAGAATACCACGTTATAAGGAAATACAGGGTTGCAGAGTAAAGACAAATACGTACATATTAGAAATACTTAAGCTTAATGAGAAGAAATAATGCATCGTAAAAAATTATCTTGAATTTCCTAAAGAACACGTTGTAACTCGAAAAGATTTAGTGTTGTGTGTATGTGTAAATGTGTAGCCTCAAAAGAGAACCCACAGGAGAATTTTCTCTTGAAAAAATATGTCAGAATACCACATTTTAAGGCACTCCTGTATTGTGTGAACATATCTTGGTTTTCCTAAACAACACATGGTAACTCGAAAGCTTTTGTGTTGCATGTATGTCTAAGTGTGTAGCCTCAAAAGAGAACGCACAGGACAGTTTTCTCTCGAAAAAATGTGTCAGAATACCACGTTTTCAGAAAATCCCATATCGTGAAAAATCATCTTGTTTTTCCTAAATAACTTGTTGTTACTTGAAAAGCTGTGGTGCTGCCTTTTGTCTAAGCGTACGGCCACAAAGAGAACGCACAGGAGAGTTTTCTCTCCAAAGAATATGTAAGAATACTACGTTATATGGAAATATAGTGTTGCAGATTAAATAAAAATACGTACATATTAATAATACTTAAATTTTACAAGAAGAAATAACGCATCATACAAACTTATCTAGTATTTCCTAAACAGCACGTTGTAATTCAAAAAGATTTGGTGTTGTGTGTATGTCTAAACGTGTAGCCCCAAAAGAGAAACCACAGGAGAATTTTCTCTCGAAAAAATATGTCAGGATATCACGTTTTAAGGAAATCCTGCATCGTGCGAAATTATCCTGTTTTTCCTAAACAACACGTTGTAACTCGAAAAGCTTTGGTGTTGTGTGTATGTCTAAGTGTGTAGCCTCAAAAGAGAACGCACAGGAGAGTTTTCTCTTGAAAAATATGTCAGAATTCCACGTTTTAAGGAAATCCTGCATCATGTGAAATTATCTTTTTTTTTTTTTTCCTAAACAACTTGTTGTAACTCGAAAAGCTTTGGTGTTGCGTTTTTGTCTAAGCGTGCAGCCTCAAAAGAGAATGCACAGGAAAGTTTTATCTCGAAAGAATATGTAAGAATACTACGTTATAAGGAAATACAGTGTTGCAAGAGTAAAGACAAATACTTACGTATTAGAAATACTTAAACTTTAGAAGAAGAATAAAGCATCGTGTAAAATTATCTTGTTTTTCCTAAACAACACGTTGTAACTCGAACAAATTTGTTGTTGCATGTATGTCTAAGCATGTAGCCTCAAAAGAATACGCACAGGAGAGTTTTCTCTCAAAAAATATGTCAGAATACCACGTTTTAAGGACATCCTGCATCGTGCAAAATTATCTTGTTTTTCCTTAACAACATATTTTAACTCGAAAATCTTTGGTGGTGCGTGTATGTCTATTCGTGTAGGCTCAAAAGAGAATGCACAGGAGAGTTTTCTCTCGAAAGAATATGTAAGAATACCACGTTACAAGGAAATAGAGTGTTGCAGAGTAAAGACAAATACATACATATTAGAAATACTTAAACTTTACGAGAAGAAATAACGCATCGTACAAAATTATCTTGTATTTCCTAAACAACACGTTGTAACTTGAAAGGATTTGGTGTTGTGTGTATGTCTAAACATGTAACCTCAAAAGAGAACCCACAGGAGAATTTTCCCTCGAAAAAATATGTCAGAATACCATGTTTTTAGGAAATCCTGAATCGTGCGAAATTATCTTGTTTTTCCTAAACAACACGTTGTAACTCAAAAAGCTTTGGTTTTGAGTGTATGTCTAAGCGTGTAGCCTCAAAAGAGAATGCACAGGACAGTTTTCATACGAAAGAATATGTAAGAATACCTCATTACAAGGAAATACAGTGTTGCAGATTAAAGACAAATACGTACATATTAGAAACACTAAAACTTTATGAGAAGAAATAATGCATTGTACAAAATTATCTTGTATTTCCTAAACAGCACATTGTAACTCAAAAAGATTTGGTGTTGCGTGTATGTCTAAACATGTAGCCTCAAAAGAGAACCCACAGGATAATTTTCTCTCAAAAAATATGTCAGAATACCACCTTTTAAGGAAATCCTGCATCGTGTAAAATTATCTTGTTTTTCCTAAACAACACGTTGTAACTCGAACAGATTTGGTGTTGCATGTATGTCTAAGCATGTAGCCTCAAAAGAGTACTCACAGGAGAGTTTTCTCTCAAAAAATATGTCAGAATACCACGTTTTAAGGACATCCTGCATCGTGCGAAATTATATTGCTTTTCCTTAACAACATATTTTAACTCGAAAAGCTTTAGTGGTGCGTGTATGTCTAAGCGTGTAGCCTCAACAGAGAATGCACAGGAGAGTTTTCTCTCGAAAGAATATGTAAGAATACCACGTTACAAGAAAATACAGTGTTGCAGAGTAAAGACAAATACATACATATTAGAAATACTTAAACTTTACGAGAAGAAATAACGCATCGTAAAAAATTATCTTGTATTTCCTAAACAACACGTTGTAACTCGAAAAGATTTGGTGTTGTGTGTATGTTTAAATGTGTAGCCTCAAAAGAGAACCCACAGGAGAATTTTCTATTGAAAAAATATGTCAGAATACCACGTTTTAAGGCAATCCTGCATCGCGCAAAAATATCTTGTTTTTCCTAAACAACAAATGGTAACTCGAAAAGCTTTGGTGTTGCGTGTATGTCTAAGTGTGTAGCCTCAAAAGAGAATGCACAGGACAGTTTTCTCTCGAAAAAATATGTCAGAGTTCCACGTTTTAAGAAAATCCCGTATCGTGAGAAATTATCTTGTTTTTCCTAAACAACTTGTTGTAACTCGAAAAGCTGTGATGTTGCCTTTTTGTCTAAGCGTGCAGCCACAAAGAGAACGCACGGAGAGTTTTCTCTCCAAAGAATATGTAAGAATACCACGTTATATAGAAATATAGTGTTACAGAGTAAAGACAAATACATACGTACTGGAAATACTTAAACTTTACGAGAAGAAATAACGCATCGTGCAAAATTATATAGTTTTTCCTAAACAACACGTTGTAACTCGAAAAAATTTGGTGTTGCATGTATGTCTAAGCTTGCAGCCTCTAAAGAGAACGCACAGGAGAGTTTTCTCTTGAAAAAATATTTCAGAATAAAACGTTTTAAGGAAATCACGCATCATGGAAATTATCTTGTTTTTCCTAAAGAACATGTTGTAACTTGATAAGCTTTGGTGTTGCGTGTATGTCTACGTGTGTAGCCTCAAAAAAGAACACACAGGAGAGTTTTCTCTCGAAAAAATATGTAAGAATACCACGTTATAAGGACATACAGTGCTGCAGATTAAAGACAAATACGTACATATTACAAATACTTAAACTTTACGAGAAGAAATAGCGCATCATACAAAATTATCTAGTATTTCCTAAACAACACGTTTGAACTCAAATGGATTTGGTGTTGTGTGTATGTCTAAACGTGTAGCCCCAAAAGAGAACCCACAGGAGAATTTTCTCTCGAAAAAATATATCAGGATACCACGTTTTAAGGAAATCCTGCATTGTGCGAAATTATCTTGTTTTTCCTTAACAACACGTTGTAACCCGAAAAGCTTTGGTGTTGGGTGTATGTCTAAGTGTGTAGCCTCAAAAGAGAATGCACAGGAGAGTTTTCTCTCGAAAAAATATGTCAGAATACCACGTATTAAGGAAAACCCGCAACGTGCGAAATTATCTTGTTTTTCCTAAACAACACGTTGTAACTCAAAAAGCTTTGGTGTTGCGTGTATGTCTAAGCATGTAGCCTAAAAAGAGAATGCACAGGAGAGTTTCTCTCCAAAGAATATATAAGAATACCACGTTATAAGGAAATACAGTGTTGCAAGAGTAAAGACAAATACTTGCATATTAGAAATACTTAAACTTTACGAGAAGAAATAAAGCATCGTGCAAAATTATCTTGTTTTTCCTAAACAACACGTTGTAACTCGAAATATTTGGTGTTGCGTGTATGTCTAAGTATGAAGCCTCAAAAGGGAAAGCACAGGAGAGTTTTCTCTCAAAAAAAATATGTCAGAATACCACGTTTTAAGGACATCCAGCATCTTCCGAAATTATCTTGTTTTTCTTTAACAACATATTTTAACTCGAAAAGCTTTGGTGTTGCGTGTATGTCTAAGCGTGTAGCCTCAATAGAGAATGCACAGGAGAGTTTTCTCTCGAAAGAATATGTAAGAATACCACGTTACAAGGAAATACAGTGTTGCAGAGTAAAGACAAATACATACATATTAGAAATACTAAACTTTATGAGAAGAAATAACGCATCGTACAAAATTATCTTGTATTTCCTAAACAACACGTTGTAACTCGAAAAGATTTGGTGTTGCGTGTATGTCTAAACGTGTCGCCTCAAAAGAGAACCCACAGGAGAATTTTCTCTCAAAAAATGTCAGAATACCACGTTTTAAGGAAATCCTGCATCGTGCGAAATTATCTTGTTTTTCCTAAACAATACGTTGTAACAAGAAAAGCTTTGGTGTTGCCTGTATGTTTAAGCGTGTAGCCTCAAAAGAGAACCCACAGGAGAATTTTCTCTCGAAAAATATGTCAGAATACCACGTTTTAAGGAAATCCTGCATCGTGCAAAATTATCTAGTTTTTCTTAAACAACACGTTGTAACTCGAAAAGCTTTGGTGTTGCGTTTTTGTTTAAGCGTGCAGTCTCAAAAGAGAACGCACAGGAGAGTTTTCTCTCAAAAGAATATGTAAGAATACTACGTTATAAGGAAATACAGTGTTGCAAGAGTAAAGACAAATACTTACGTATTAGAAATACTTAAACTTTACGAGAAGAAATAAGGCATCGTGTAAAATTATCTTGTTTTTCCTAAACAACACGTTGCAACTCGAACAGATTTGGTGTTGCATGTATGTCTAAGCACGTAGCTTCAAAAGAGTACGCACAGGAGAGTTTTCTCTCAAAAAAATATGTCAGAATACTTCGTTTTAAGGACATCCCGCATCGTGCGAAATATCTTGTTTTTCCTTAACAACATATTTTAACTCGAAAAGCTTTGGTGGTGCGTGTATGTCTAAGCATGTAGCCTCAAAAGAGAATGCACAGGAGAGTTTTCTCTTGAAAGAATATGTAAGAATACCACGTTACAAGGAAATACAGTGTTGCAAGTAAAGACAATATATATATATATATATATATATATATATATATATATATATATATATATATATATATATATATAATAGAAATACTTAAACTTTACGAGAAGAAATAACACATCATACAAAATTATCTTGTATTTCCTAATCAAAACGTTGTAACTCAAAAAGATTTGGTGTTGCATGTATGTCTAAATGTGTAACCTCAAAAGAGAACCCACAGGAGAATTTTCTCTCAAAAAAATACGTCAGAATACCACGTTTTTAGGAAATCCTGCATCGTGCGAAATTATCATGTTTTTCCTAAACAACAAGTTGTAACTTGAAAAGCTTTGGTGTTGCTTGTATAACTCAGCGTGTAGCCTCAAAAGAGAACGGACAGAAGAGTTTTCTCTCGAAAAAATATCTCAGAATACCACGTTTTAAGGAAATCCTGTATCGTGCGAAATTATGTTGTTTTTCCTAAGCAAAGCTTTGGTGTTGCATGTATGTTTAAGTGTGTAGCCTAAAAAGAGAATGCACAGGAGAGTTTTCTCTCGCAAGAATATGTAAGAATACCACGTTACAAGGAAATTCAATTTTGCAGAGTAAAGACAAATGTAGTGAGCCACCCTTTGTTCTTCTCTGTTACAAGATGGCGCTGGCCACATGCTGCTCCCTGGTAGTAAATCACTGGAACACATGCGCAGTGTGCTGCATTCCTTATCTCACTTACATGCTAATGAAGAACTCACTGAGTTCACCTATGAGAATATGGCTGGTTATCTCCCTGGGCAAATGAGGCTAGCTAGAGTACTTAAGGTGAGGCTGGGAGAGAGCCCGGGGCCGCCAATACAAGAATAAACTTATGTCAAGGTTTCCCAGAATAAACCATTACAGGAAGAAACTCCTTGTGTCGCGTAATCTTTGCTGGCGAAGGCGGACATGACATAATTGGTGGCCCGTAAACGGAGTCTTCAGAACCTGTTAATGGTCGGGGTTAAAGTTCAGCGCGCTGGTAAGTACCCAGGAGTTGTGGGTTAAAAGTTCCCGGTGTTTGGGACGAGTGAGTTTAAAGTTCCCAGTGTTTGGGACGAGTTTAAAGTTCCCGGTTTTTGGAACGAGTTTAAAGTTCCCGGTGTTTGGAACGAGTCTTATATTATAAAATAAAATTTAATCGATAATACAGGCCAAGGGTCTCCCATCTGTAGGATAAACAGAGCAGGAAGAGTTCATGGTGGAACAAAAGAAAAGAGGATTTACATAGTAATCAGCTAAGAGCGAACTCAGTGGTCGAGAACTGTGGGAATTTTAAGTAAGAAGTTCTCACGCCTGTTTTTAAAGCGACAGGCACCTTATTAATCTGCCTGGTTAATTAAGCCTGTTTTGAAAAGAAAGACAGGAGAGGGTCGCTATATCCTAGCCTCAGGGGCTTGAGACAAACAGAATCTAAAGATTTCCCACAGCGAAAAAGAAATTCAGGCTATCATAGGCAAGTTAGAGACTGCGGTATGTAAGAGAACAAAGAGATTCAGAAACAAAGGGCGAATTCCCGCCAAGCGGCAGAGGCATTCCCTCAGAGCACCCTTCCCCCTTTCCTCTCCCGCACTTTGGGGGCGTTACTTTTGCCCAGAAGTTTGGGGGCTGGGGCGGGCCTGCCCGGGCTTGCTATTTCTTAAAGGAGCTACGAAATTTAAAAGAAAATTTTAAAAAGTACTTTGAATCTTCCACGGAAGGCTGGATCACATCTGAGGAATTTATGCAGCCTACCCTAGCTAAATTCTCTGGAGAAAAAATTTATTCTTTACAAGTCAGAGGCAGTTAAAATGACTGGACAAAGAAATTCCTGGGCTCTCCTCCCCCTCCTACCTCTCTACTTGGGCATGGCCAAAATACCGTGTCTCACATTTTTTAAACCTTTCTCTCTTTTTATAAACTTAATATGGGTTAAAAAAGCAAGACACTATACAATAACTATCAAGGGTTGCCTCTATTTCTTTCCTTCCTTTTCCGGCAGAACTCCCAGAAGAAAAAAGAAGATAGGAAGCTAACTCTTAAACAAGAGAAAAAGCAGGTTTCTGGAAAGCAGTTTTTCCATGTACAGGATATAGAATCAAATAGTGTAATAATAATGATACTACTACTACTACTAATATAGTGATAATAATAATAATAATAATTATAATAATAATTATAATGGTTAAAAGCTAATTTCAAAACTCTTCAGGAAACAGAAGAAAATGGGAGACGTCCTATTTTCTCTCTGAATCCTTATGGAGATATTCTTAGTTCTGGTTAAGGTATTTGAGATTTTTTTGGGACATCAAGTTCCATTTCTGTCAGTTGTGTATCTTTGGTGCACCAAACTTGTCTATATGTGTGTCAATTCATGTTGTCTATTGTTTGAGTGGCTGAATGATTGTTGTGTTTATGTTATGTGTTAAAAATAAAAAATAAAATGGTAAAAAAAGGGCGTGATCTGCTGGCAATCCTGCCAGTATGCAATTTACACAGAAGAAGATGATTAAAGATGCTTCACATTCTTAACTATGAGTTAAACATAGCTGGAGAAAAAAGCTACTTTTAAGAGGCCAACAGCCTCAAACTTAATGGTTAATTCTCCTGAAAAAATTTCTACCATGGTGATGGTTGGGTTCAAGGTGCTTTATTCCCCTGAAATTACAGCTGAAAAAATATATATATTTGGTTTAAATTAATGAGATTTGTGTAATCGCTTCATCCTTATTTCTAATTGGCCTTAAAGGTATAAATGTTTTACATGCCTTGACTATAGAGTAATGACTCATAAGTTATTGGACATGATTTAAAAAATATAAAGAGGGTAATAAAAGGTAAGTTTAAAACTAACAATTTAAGGTTAAAGCTATCTTAAGCAACACGTGACATGACAGAAGCCAAGAAAATTAGGTCTTTAAGATATTCCTAAATTGACATAATGTTTTATGTGATTCTTTTCCTAGAACTCAGACTTATAAAAAATAAGACTTAAAGTAATGTCTCTTCAATAAATTACATTGTCATACAATCAAACAAACATACGAGCTGATAGACAAACTTTGCAATATGAAAATAATGTGTTTGCTATTATTTTAAGGAGAAAAGATTGTTTAAAACTGGGTTTTGCTTTCAAAAAATTGCAGTTATGCTTTGATATTACAGGTTCCTTTTGTTACTTGACCTTCATACAGTGGGGTCTGGTTACAGGATACTCCTTGCAAGATTCATGGGTATAGGTCTGGCCTTATCTTACAGGCTTCACCTAGAGAGTTATGGCCAAAAGAACATTTTTAACAGATTCACTCAGATGTGGTTCAGAATAAAGTTTTAAACTTAGAGCCATAAAACATTAATAAGGCTATATAGAAATTAGAAAGACATTAAAATTTGGCCTTAGATTCACCCCAAATATTAACACAGGAGGCTAAAGTAGCCCTCAAAAGAATAGAACAAGGGTTACAAGACACAATATTGTTTCATTACAAGGAAAGAGAGAAAATTGTTTTATACATTTTGTCTACATTTTTGCAGCCTACAGGCCTGCTTTGGCAGGAAAGTCCCCTGTTGTGGGTACATCCTAGAGCTTCACCAACAAAATCTATTGATCATTATCCTACTGCAATTGCTAAATTGGCCCTTCTAGGGATACAACAATGTCTACAATTTTTTGGAAAAAATCTTGCATCACTGATCGTTCCCTACACTGCCTCTCAGATGCAGGTTCTGTGTGGGACGATTGATGACCAGGGCTATACTGCCGCAGACCCACACTGTTCAGAACCTGATAGGCCAAAAGAAATGGTCAAATGGAAAGATGTGTTGTCTGGTCAATGGAAAGGCCCGGACCCTATTTTAATAAGATCCAGGGGAGCTGTTTATGTTTTCCCACAAGGGGAAGATAATCCATTCTGGCTGCTGGAGCGACTGACGCGGAGAATTCTGACACCTGAAGATGACACCTGGACGGATCCCACAGAAACTACTCCTGGCCCTTGTGCTGTCTCTTTGGATTTGGGTTCCTAATATATTGGGAGAATACAGATGGGCTATCTTGTCGGCCTTCCCAAAGCCAATACCTGTCCGTCATGACGCAGTTGTTTTCCCAAAGTTTTTTACAACTAACAAAACCTTAGAATTGCCATACTTGCCCTATGATCCCACCCGAGTACCTTTAGGGGAGAGTCGCTCTCTACTAGAGCGAGGTTCTCTCTGTTTTGAATTTGATGGGGCAGGAGAATGCATCAAGCTCACGGGCCGGGCCTTGGGAATGTTTGACAAGCAGAAGGGAGGCTGGCTGAAGCAGACCCGGGATACCTCTAACCCAGTTAAAACAGTTACAAAACGGGTCTTCTGGCAAGAGGCAATCTGGATTAATGGCACATTTCTATCGCCCAATTTTCTAAACAAGGAGCGTCCTCGTCAACCCAGGATAGCTCCCCATTGTAGTTGGGAGGACGAAGGGATAATTCCACCCTGGTCTGATTGTCAATCCTCTATTACTCGTTGGGCAGACCAAACTAAAACCTTTTCCTTTTCCCCCAATATGATGGTAGACCAAGAGGAAGAATTCGCTATGAAACAGGGACTCTTTATACAGGACATTAGAATGCACCCGTTCTGTAAGTGGGTACTTTGTGGAGTTAATGGCAGCTGTTCAGATCTTAATTCCTTGGCTTTTATCCGAGGAGGAGATGCTGGAAAGGCCTCTTCTACTGGTGCTTCAAAATTTTTTCAGTTCCGGGGATTAAGTGCTGCTATTCCGGGAAAGGATAGAATTACACAAAAATATACTAATTCTACCATAGAAATCACTAGATTCAATAAAACCCTGGTGAATCAAATTGACTACCCACCTATCCCGGTATGTGTCTATCCCCCTTTCTTGTTTATTCTCTCAAATAAGTCATTTGAGAAGTGTTCCAATGACACTTGTTGGATGTCACAGTGTTGGGATTCAGAGTGGGCTACCCGTGCCATGGAAGCCAGGGTTCCGCGGTGGATTCCTGTCCCCGTGGAAGTCCCTTCTACCTTATCCCTGCTCAGACAGAAAAGAGATTTCGGTATCACTGTAGCTATTGTTGTGGCCATCTCTGTTAGTGCAGTTGATGCTACAACTGCTGGGATTGCTATGGTAACCAAAGTTCATACAGACAGAGCCCTGAACCAATTGTCGGCCAAAGTGGCGGATGCTGTCAATGTCCATACTTCTGCTAGTGTTCAGCTAAAGGGCGGGATAACGATTAGTAACCAACGCCTCGATCTGGTGGAAGAAAGACTAAATATTCTTTTTCAACTTGCTCAATTGGGATGTGAAAGAAAACTGAGTGCGCTCTGCATTACCAGTGTACAGTATGAAAATTTTAGCCGCGCGGCGAATTTGTCTAGGCAATTGTCATTATATCTTGCAGGAAATTGGTCTCAAGGCTTCGATGAAACACTCGAATCCTTGCAGGCAGCAGTGTTGGCTATCAATTCGACTCGAGTGGACCTGTCGCTGACAGAGGGACTCTCTTCCTGGACCACTTCAGCTTTTTCTTACTTTAAGGAGTGGGTGGGGGTGAGTCTATTTGGCGCAGTCTTAAGCTGTGGATGCGTGTTCACGCTTTGGCTGGTCTGCAAAATCAGATCTCAACAAAAACGTGACAAAGTTATGATTGCTCAAGCACTTGCAGCTATTAATCAAGGCGCCTCCCCAGAGATCTGGGTATCCATGTTATAATAATCTTACAAGCATTGGACTGCTCGGCTCTTGTACCCCTAAGGACGGCATAGAATTTGCCCTCTTCTGGTGTGTCTGAAGACAGCTACAATATACTTATCTATAATTTAATCTTTAAAAAGGTGCCTGGACAGGACCCTTTGGGACAAGACACATAAAGTGTGTATCCCAAAGAGGATATATAGAAACATCCAGACATGCAAGCACGTTTCTTATTCATATCATCAAAAAGGTAATGGCTTAAAAAACAATTTTACATTTTTGTATACATCAAATTATAAAGATTTGTTCTTGATGTACCGCATTATGATGTTGATTCTAAAGGACTTAATTAGCTTT
Source organism: Apodemus sylvaticus (assembly GCF_947179515.1). NCBI lineage: Eukaryota > Metazoa > Chordata > Mammalia > Rodentia > Muridae > Apodemus > Apodemus sylvaticus. Next base: position 80,139,304 of record NC_067488.1, on the reverse strand, counting down.
TGCAGATGGTTGATACTCATATTTCTAATTTAAAAAATCAATATATGTGCATATAGCCATGATTCATCTTGGGACATCATTTTCATAAATGGCTTTTCTGAAGGAAGAGCTAGATATCTTGTTTATAATCAACAGGTGGCTATAAAAACATATGGGCTCAGCTCAGTTAGCAGAGCTGACAATGATCAACTTATAGATTATGCTTTTAATCCTTTTACAATTTGCCAAAGGGCTCATGCCCTGAGTAATCTGTCATCTAGTGTTGCTCATGCAATTGATGTACAAGTGTGCCTTTATGGTCAACTGAAAGGAGGCTTAATGGTTATAAACCAAAGAATTGATTTAGTACAAGAAAAAAATTAAGACCTTGTGGCAGCTAGCCCAAGTGGGATGTCAGTGGAAGTATTCTAGTTTATACACTACCAACATTCAATATGAAAATTTTACAAGAGCTACTAATTTGTCTAAACAAATGTTTAAGTATCTTTTAGGAAATTGGACTGGTGAATTTGACGCCCTGATGGACCAACTCCATATGGCTATCATGACTGCGAATTCCACTCCAGTGGATGTGTCTTTGGCTGAAGGACTGTTATCATGGATCAGTCCAGCGGTGTATCATCTGAAGGAGTGGGTGGGACTTAGAGTCCTTGCTGTTCTCATGATTTTAATAGCATTTGCTTGCGTGCGGTGTATCTGTAGGATAGGTTTGTCCAACAGAGACAGGCCGCTATGATAGTACAGGCACTCACAGCTATTAAAGCTGGACAGTTCCCCCAGGCCTGGCTGACAGCCTTTAATACTCTCACCTGATAGCATGTTTAATAATAAAAGAGGGGGAACAAACAGGAGCACAGAATACATGGCCATGGTATGATTAGATCTTGTAAATTTACAAAAATGCTTTTACCTCAAGAATTTTTTCTTTTATAATATATCTGCTGTCAGAAACGTTAACAGAAGGGCAGTCAGACTTCTTCAAACCACCCTTTTTCTTCTTTATTAGTACCGATGTGTCTAGTGATCACCTAGATTGTAACAGTACCCACACACAATGCTATCTATCAGAATGTTGGGATGGCGGCAACGATACTGCCTTGGTAGTTCATCTACCCATGTTTGTGCCCATTCCAGTTATAGAAGACCCAGACACTTTTCCTATAGGACAATTGTTCCATGTTAAGAGAGATTTTGGTATTACTGCTGCCATTATTACAACCATTACTATATCTGCAGCAGCCGCTGCTACTGCTGCAGTTGCTATGGCGTCTCAAGTGCAGACTGCAGAGGTAGTGAATAGTATAGTTGAGCAGTCTGCACGAGCCTTACAGACCCAAAATCAATATAATTCCCATTTAGAAGCTGGAATACGACTTTTGAATCAGAGAGTAGATATTCTACAAGAAGAAATTGATGCACTTGTAACAATGGTGCAGGTATCTTGCATTAAACATACCCCAGGATTATGTATTACTCCCCTTCAGGTAAATATGACAGCTCTAAAAGAAAGTCAGTACAATATCAGTGAATTCCTTAGAGGAAATTGGTCTTTTGAGGGAGAATCATTAACCAACCAAACAGCTTGTATTTCAGATAGCTTCGCTTAATGCCACAAGACTGAAGCCAATCACTGTGGAGGACCTGACCTCGTGGATCTCCAGTGCCTTTTCTTGGATCAAAGAGTGGGCTGGGTTGTTAGCTATAGCCGCCCTTATGTGCCTAGCAGCCTTCATCTGCCTTTGGTGCTTCTGCCGTATTAGACAAGATCATGCAGCTCATAGAGCCATAGTTTAACAGGTTCTTGTAGCTTTGGACGCTCAGGAAGATGTCTCTGTGTGGCTGGCCTCTCTAAAATCTTAGAAGCCTTCGCTCCAGGGTACACTGAGCATATAGTACTGTACGTGCTATACTGTCTGGGATCCAATGACATCCAAGGACGGGCAACTTCTCGGCACTTAGATCAACCTAAGACATGGGGCCCGGTGGGCGATAGGGTAACCCTTTGACGGGTCAGACTAAGTGTGGCAGAGATGACCCAAGTCAGGGGTCATTGGTCAGCAGGATGCCAGTGACCCGATTAGCCCTGACATGGGACGGCTTCTATTAAAACAAAAAAGGGTGATATGTAGTGAGCCACCCTTTGTTCTTCTCTGTTACAAGATGGCGCTGGCCACATGCTGCTCCCTGGTAGTAAATCACTGGAACACATGCGCAGTGTGCTGCATTCCTTATCTCACTTACATGCTAATGAAGAACTCACTGAGTTCACCTATGAGAATATGGCTGGTTATCTCCCTGGGCAGATGAGGCTAGCTAGAGTACTTAAGGTGAGGCTGGGAGAGAGCCCAGGGCTGCCAATACAAGAATAAACTTAAGTCAAGGTTTCCCGAATAAACCATTACAGGAAGAAACTCCCTGTGTCGCGTAATCTTTGCTGGCGAAGGTGGACGTGACAGACAAATACGTACATATTAGAAATACTTAAACTTTTCGAGAATAAATAACGCATCATACAAAATTATCTTGTATTTCCTAAACAACACGTTGTAACTCGAAAAGATTTGGTATGGCGTGTATGTCTAAGCGTGTAGCCTCAAAAGAGAATGCACAGGAGAGTTTTCTCTCAAAAAATACATCAGAATACCACGTTTTAAGGAAATCCTGCATAGTGCGAAATTATCTTGTTTTTCCTAAACAACACATTGTAATTCAAAAATATTTGGAGTTGTGTGCATGTCTAAGCGTGTAACCTCAAAAGAGAATGCACAGGAGAGTATTCTCTCGAAAGAATATGTAAGAATACCACGTTATAAGGAAATGCAGTGTTGCAGAATACAGACAAATACTTACTTATTAGAAATACTTAAAGATTAAAAATTCAGGAGACAGCAGGTGTTGGAGAGGGTGTGGAGAAAGAGGAACACTCCTCCACTGCTGGTGGGGTTGCAAATTGGTACAACCACTCTGGAAAGCAGTCTGGCGTTTCCTCTGAAAACTGGGCACCTCACTTCCAGAAGATCCTGCTATACCACTCCTGGGCATATACCCAGAAGACTCCCCACCATGTAATAAGGATACATGTTCTACTATGTTCATAGCATCCCTATTTATAATTGCCAGATGCTGGAAAGAACCCAGGTATCCCTCAACAAAAGAGTGGATGCAAAAAATGTGGTATATCTACACAATGGAGTACTATTCAGCCATTAGAAACAATGAATTCATGAAATTATTAGGCAAATGGATGGAACTAGAGAACATCATACTAAGTGAGGTAACCCAGACTCAAAAGGTGGATCATGGTATGCACTCACTAATAAGTGGATATTAACCTAGAAAACTGGAATACCCAAAACATAATCCACACATCAAATGAGGTAGAAGAAGAAAGGAGGAGTGGCCCCTGGTTCTGGAAAGACTCAGTGAAACAGTATTCGGTAAAACCAGAACGGGGAAGTGGGAAGGGGTGGGTGGGAGGACCTGGGAAGAGAAGGGGGCTTACGGGACTTTCGGGGAGTGGGGGGGGGCTAGAAAAGGGAAATCATTTGAAATGTAAATAAATTATATCGAATAAAAAAAAAAGTCCAAAAAAAAAAAAAAAGAAAAAGAAAAGAAATACTTAAACTTTACGGGAAGAAATAACGCATCGTAAAATTATCTTGTATTTCCTAAAGAACACGTTGTAACTCGAAAAGATTTGGTGTTGTGTGTATGTCTAAATGTGTATCCTCAAAAGAGAACCCACAGGAGAATTTTCTCTCGAAAAAATATGTCACAATACCACGTTTTAAGGAAATCCTGCATCATGCGAAAATATCTTGTTTTTCCTAAGCAACACGTTGTAACTCGAAAAGCTTTGGGGTTGTGTGTATGTCTAAGTGTGTAGCCTTAAAAGAGAATGCACAGGACAGTTTTCAATCGAAAGAATATGTCAGAATACCACGTTTTAAGAAAATCTCGTATGGTGCGAAATTATCTTGTTTTTCCTAAACAACTTGTTGTAACACAAAAACTTGTTGTGTTTTTTTCTAAGGGTGCTGCCTCAAAAGAGAATGCACAGGACAGTTTTCTCTCGAAAGAATATATAAGAATACCACGTTATGAGGAAATATAGTGTTGCAGAGTAAGACAAATACTTACATTTTGGGAATATTTATACTTTACGAGAAGAAATAAGGCATCATGCAAAATTATCTTGTTTTTCCTAAACAACACATGTTAACTCGAAAAGATTTGGTGTTGTGTGTATGTCTAAAAGTGTTACCTCAAAAGTGAACCCACAGGAGAATTTTCTCTCAAAAAAAATATGTCAGAAAACCACGTTTTAAGGAAATCCTGCGTCGTGCGAAATTATCTTCTTTTTCTTAAAAAACATGTTGTAACTCGAAAAGCGTTGGTGTTGCGTGTATGTCTAAGCGTGTAGACGCAAAAGAGAACGCACAGCAGAGTTTTCTCTCACAAGATTATGTAAGAATACCACGTTACAAGAAATACAGTTTTGCAGATTAAAGACAAATACATGCATATTAGAAATACTTAAACTTTATGAGAAGAAATAACGCATGGTAAAAAATTATCTTGTATTTCCTAAATAACACGTTGTAACTCGAAAAGATTTGGTGTGGCATGTATGGCTAAGCGTGTAGCCTCAAACGAGAAGGCACAGGAGAGTTTTCTCTTGAAAAAATATGTCAGAATACAACGTTTTAAGGAAATCCCGCATCGTGCGAAATTGTCTTTTTTTTTCCTAAACAACACGTTGTAACTTGAAAATCTTTTGTGATGCGTGTATGTCTAAGCGTGTAGCCTCAAAGGAGAACACACAGGAGAGTTTTCTCTCGAAAGAATATGTAAGAATACCACGTTACAAGGAAATACAGTGTTGCAGAGTAAAGACAAATACGTACGTATTAGAAATACTTAAACTTTACGAGAAAAAATAACGCATGATACAAAATTATCTTGTATTTCCTAAACAACACGTTGTAACTCGAAAAGATTTGGTGTTGCGTTTATGTCTAAGGATGTAGCCTTAAAAGGGAACACACAGGAGAGTTTTCTCTTGAAAAAATATGTCAGAATACCACGTTTTAAGGAAATCCCGCACTGTGCGAAATTATCTTGTTTTTCTTAAACAACACGTTTTAACTTGAAAAGCTTTGGTGTAGCGTGTATGCCTAAGCGTGTAGCCTCAAAAGAGAACACACAGGACAGTTTTCTGTCGAAAGAATATGTAAGAAAACCACATTATAAGGAAATACAGTGTTGCAGAGGAAAGACAAATACATACATATTGGAAATACTTAAACTTAAGGAGAAGAAATAACGCATCGTGCAAAATTATCTTATTTTTCCTAAACAACATGTTGTAACTCGAAAAGATTTGGTGTTGTGTGTATGTCTAAAAGTGTTTCCTCAAAAGAGAACCGACAGGAGAATTTTCTCTCAAAAAATATTTCAGAATACTACGTTTTTAGGAAATCCCGCATCGTGCAAAATTATCATTTTTTTCTTAAAGAACACGTTGTAACTCGAAAAGCTTTGGTGTTGCTTGTATGCCTAAGCGTGTAGCCTCAAAAGAGAATGCACAGGAGAGTTTTCTCTCGCAAGACTATGTAAGAATACCACGTTACAAGGAAATACAGTTTCACAGAGTAAAGACAAATACGTACATATTAGAAATGCTTAAACTTTATGGGAAGAAATAACACATCTTACAAAATTATCTTGTATTTCCTAAACAACACGTTGTAACTCGAAAAGATTTGGTATTGCGTGTATGTCTAAACGTTTAGCCTCAAGAGAGAACACACAGGAGATTTTTCTCTCAGAAAAATATGTCAGAATAACACGTTTTAAGGAAATCCCGCATCGTGCGAAATTATCTTGTTTTTCTTAAACAACAGGTTGTAACTTGAAAACCTTTGGTGTTGAGTGTATGTCTAAATGTGTAGCCTCAAAGGAGAATGCACAGGAGAGTTTTCCCTCGAAAGAATAGGTAAAAATACCACTTTATAAGGAAATACAATGTTGCAGAGTAAAGACAAATATGTACGTATTGGAAATACTTAAACTTTACGAGAACAAAGAATGCTTCGTGCAAAATTATCTTGTTTTTCCTAAACAACACGTTGTAACTCGAAAAGATTTGGTGTTGCGTGTATGCCTAAGCGTGTAGACTCAAAAGACAATACACAGCAGAATTTTCTCTCCCTAGATTATGTAAGAATACCACGTTGCAAGGAAATACAGCTTTGCAGAGTAAAGACAAATACGTGCATATTAGAAATACTTAAACTTCACGAGAAGAAATAACGCATGGTACAAAATTATCTTGAATTTCCTAAACAACACTTATAACTCGAAAAGATTTGGTGTGGCGTGTATGTCTAAGTGTGTAGACTCAAAAGAGAACGCACAGCAGAGCTTTTTCTCGCAAGATTATGTAAGAATACCACGTTACAAGGAAATACAGTTTTGCAGAGTAAAGACAAATACGTACATATTAGAAATACTTAAACTTTACGAGAAGAAATAACGCATCGTACAAAATTATCTTGTATTTCCTAAACAACATGTTGTAACTCGAAAATATTTGGTGTGGCATGTATGGCTAAGAGTGTAGCCTCAAAAGAGAACACACAGGAGAGTTTTCTCTTGACAAAATATGTCAGAATACCACGTTTTAAGGAAATCCCGCATCGTGCGAAATTGTCTTTTTTTTCCTAAACAACGTGTTGTAACTCGAAAGGCTTTGGTGATGAGTGTATGTCTAAGCGTGTAGCCTCAAAATACAACACACAGGAGAGTTTTCTCTCAAAAAAATGTGTAAGAATAACACGTTACAAGGAAATACAGTGTTGCAGAGTAAAGACAAATACGTACGTATTAGAAATACTTAATCTTTATGTGAAGAAATAAGGCATCATACAAAATTATCTTGTATTTCCTAAACAACACGTTGTAACTCGAAAAGATTTGGTGTTGCATGTATGTCTAAGCATGTAGCCTCAAAAGAGAACACACAGGAGAGTTTTCTCTCGAAAAAATATGTCAGAATACCACGTTTTATGGAAATTCCGCATCGTGCGAAATTATCTTGTTTTTCTTAAACAACACGTTGTAACTCGAAAAGCTTTGGTGTTGCATGTATGTCTAAGCGTGTAGCCTCAAAAGGGAATGCACAGGGGAGTTTTCTCTCGAAAGAATATGTAAGAATACGACGTTATTCTTAGGAAATACAGTGTTGCAGAGTGAAGAAAAATATGTGTGAATTGGAAATACTTAAAGTTTACGAGAAGAAATAACGCATCGTGCAAAATTATCTTGTTTTTCCTAAACAACACATTGTAACTCGAAAAGATTTTGAGTTGTGTGTATGTCCAAGCTTGTCGCTTCAAAAGGGAACACACAAGAGAGTTTTCTGTTGAAAAATTATATCAGAATACCACGTTTTAAGGAAATCCCGCATCGTGCGAAATTATCTTGTTTTTCTTAAACAACACGTTGTAACTCGAAAAGCTTTGGTCTTGCGTGTATGTCTAAGCGTATAGCCTCAAAAGAGAATTCACAGAGAGTTTTCTCTCGAAAGAATATGTAAGAATACCACGTTATAAGAAAATACAGTGTTGCAGAGTAAAGACAAATACGTATGTATTGGAAATACTTAAACTTTAGGAGAAGAAATAACGCATCGTGAAAAATTATCTTGTTTTTCCTAAACAACACGTTCTAAATCGAAAAGATTTGGTGTTGTGTGTATGTCTTTAAAATGTTGCCTCAAAAGAGAACGCACAGGAGCATTTTCTCTCAAAAAAATATGTCAGAATACCACGTTTTAAGGAAATCCTGCGTCCTGTGAAATTATCTTGTTTTTCCTAAACAACACTTTGTAACTCAAAAATCTTTGGTGTTGCGTGTATGTCTAAGCGTGTAGACTCAAAAGAGAACGCACAGCAGAGTTTTCTCTCGCAAGATTATGTAAGAATACCACGTTACAAGGAAATACATTGTTGCAGAGTAAAGACAAATGCGTACTTAATAGAAATACTTAAACTTTACGAGAAGAAAAAATGCATCGTGCAAAATTATCATGCTTTTCCTAAACAACACGTTGTAACTCGAAAAGATTTGTTGTGGCTTTTATGTCTAAGCGTTTAGCCTCAAAACAGAACGCACAGAAGAGTTTCCTCTTGAAAAAATATGTCAGAATACCACGTTTTAAGGAAATCCTACATCATGCGAAATTATCTTGTTTTTCCTAAACAACATGTATTAAATCGAAATGCTTTGGTGTTGCGTGTATGTCTAAGTGTGTAGACTCAAAAGAGAATGCACAGGAGAGTTTTCTCTCCCAAGAATATGTGAGAATACCACATTACAAGGAAAAACAGTTTTGCAGATTAAAGACAAATACGTGCATATTAGAAATACTTAAACTTACGAAAAGAAATAACGCATCGTGCAAAATTATCTTGCTTTTTATAAACCACACGTTGTAACTCGAAATGATTTGTTGTGGCATGTACGTCTCAACATGTAGCCTCAAAAGAGAACCCACAGGAGAATTTTCTTTCGTCATAATTTGTCAGAATACCACGTTCCTGCATCGTGCGAAGGAAATCACGCATCGTGCGAAGTTATCTAGTTTTTCCTAAACAACACGTTGTAACTCGAAAAGCTTTGGTGTTGCGTGTATGTCTAAGCGTGTAGCCTCAAAAGAGAATGCACAGGAGAGTTTTCTCTCTTAAGAATATGTGAGAATACTACGTTATAAGGAAATACAGTGTTGCAGAGTAAAGACAAATGCGTACGTATTCGAAATACTTAAACTTTACAGGAAGAAATAACGCATCGTAAAAAATTATCTTGTATTTCCTAAACAACACGTTGTAACTCGAAAAGATTAGGTGTTCTGTGTATGTCTAAATGTGTTGCCTCAAATGGAAACCCACAGAAGATATTTCCCTCGAAAAAATATGTCAGAATACCACGTTGTAAGGAAATCCTGCATCGTGCGAAATTTTCTTGTTTTTCCTAAACAACACGTTGTAACTCGAAAAGACTTGGTGTTGAGTGTATGTCTAAGCATGTAGCCTCAAAAGCGAACACACAGGAGAGTATTCTCTCAAAAGAAAATGTAAGAATTCCACGTTATAAGTTAATACAGTGTTGCAGAGTAAAGACAAATACGTACATATTAGAAATACTTAAACTATATGAGAAGAAATAACACATCGTACAAACTTATCTTGTATTTCCTAAACAACTCGTTGTAACTCGAAAAGATTTGGTGTTGCGTGTATGTCTAAACATGTAGCCCCAAAAGAGAATGCACAGGAGAGTTTTCTCACGAAAAAATACATCAGAATACAACGTTTTAAAGAAATGCCGCATCGTGGAAATTATCATGTTTTTCTTAAACAACACATTGTAACTCGAAAAGCTTTGGTGTTGTGTGTATATCTAAGCATGTAGCATCAAAGGAGAATGCAGAGGAGAGTTTTCCTTCGAAAAATATGTCAGAATACCACGTTTTTAGGAAATCCCGCATCGTGCTAAATTATCTTGTTTTTCCTAAAGGACTCATTGTAACTCGAAAAGCTTTGGTGTTTCCTGTATGTCAAAGCGTGTAGCCTCAAAAGAGAATGCACAGGAGAGTTTTCATTCAAAAGAATATGTAGGAAACCACGTTATAAGGAAATACAGTGTTGCTGAGTAAAGACAAATACGTACGTATTCGAAATACTTAAACTTTATGAGAAGAAATAACGCATCGTACAAAATTATCTTGTATTTCCTAAGCAACACGTTGTAACTCGAAAAGATTTGGTGTTGAGTGTATTTCTAAACGTGCAGCCTCAAAAGAGAACCAACAGGAGAATCTTCTCTCGAAAAAATATGTCAGAATACCACGTTTTAAGGAAATCCTGCATCGTGCGAAATTATCTTGTTATTCCTAAACAACACATTGTAACACGAAAAGCTTTGATGTTTCTTGTATGTCTCAGCGTGTAGCCTCAAAATAGAATGCACAGGAGAGTTTTCTCTCGAATAAATATGTCAGAATACTACGTTTAAGGAAATACTGCATCGAGCGAAATTATCTTTTTTTTCCTAAACAACTTTTTTGTAACTCGAAAAGCTTTGGTGTTGCGTTTTTGTCTAAGCATGCAGCCTCAAAAGAGAATGCACAGGAGAGTTTTCTCTCGAAAGAATATGTAAGAATACCACGTTATATGGAAGTACAGTGTTGCAGAGTAAAGACAAATAAGTACGTATTGGAAATACTTAAACTTTACGAGAAGAAATAGCGCATCGTACAAAATTACCTGATTTTTCCTAAACAACACGTTGTAACTCGAAAACATTTTGTGTTAAGTGTATGTCTAAGCTTGTAGCCTCAAAAGAGAATGCACAGGAGATTTTTTTTCTCGAAAAAATATCTCAGAATACCACGTTTTAATGAAATCCTGCATAGTGCAAAATTATCTTGTATTTCCTAAACAACACGTTGTAATTCGAAAATATTGGGTGTTGCGTGTATGTCTAAGTGTGTAGCCTCAAAAGAGAACGCACAGCAGAGTTTTCTCTCGAAAGAATATGTAAGAATACCACGTTATAAGGAAATACAGTGTTGCAGATTAAAGACAAATAAGTACATATTAGAAATACTTAAATTTTATGAGAAGAAATAATGCATCGTAAAAATTATCTTGTATTTCCTAAACAACACGTTGTAACTCGAAAAGATTTGGTGTTGTGTGTATGTCTAAATGTGTATCCTCAAAAGAGAACACAGAGGAGAATTTTCTCTCGAAAAAATATGTCAGAATACCACGTTTTAAGGAAATCCTGCATTGTGCGAAATTATCTTGTTTTTCCTAAACAATACGTTGTAACGCTTAAAGCTTTGGTGTTGCATGTATGTCTAAGCGTGTAGACTCAATAGAGAACGCACAGGAGAGTTTTCTCTCAAATGAATATGTAAGAATACCAGATTATAAGGAAATACAGTGTTGCAGAGTAAAGACAAATATGTACGTATTAGAAATACTTAAACTTTACGAGAAGAAATAACGCATCGTGCAATATTATCTTGTTTTTCCTAAACAACATGTTATAACTCGAAATGATTTAGTGTTGCATGTATGTCTAAGCTTGTAGCCTCAAAAGAGAATGCACAGGAGAGTTTTCTCTTGAAAGAAATATGTCAGAATACTACGTTTTAAAGAAATCCCGCATCGTGTGAAATTATCTTGTTTTTCTTAAGCAACACGTTGTAACTCGAAAAGATTTGGTGTTGCGTGTATGTCTAAGCATGTAGTCTCAAAAGGGAACACACAGGAGAGTTTTCTCTCGAAAGAATATGTAAGAATACCATGTTATAAGAAAATACAGTGTTGCACAGTAAATACAAATATGTACTTATTACAAATACTTAAAGTTTACGAGAAGAAGTAATGCATCGTAAAAAAAAAAATCTTGTGTTTCCTAAACAACACATTGTAACTCGAAAAGTTTTGGTGTTGTATGTATGTCTAAGCTTGTAGCCTCAAAAGGGAATGCACAGGAGAATTTTTCGCGAAAAATATATCAGAATACCATGTTTTAAAGAAATCATGCATCCTGTGAAATTATCTTGTTTTTCCTAAACAACACGTTGTAACTCGAAAAGCTTTGGTGTTGCGTGTATGTCTAAGCGTGTAGCCTCAAAAGAGAACACACAGGAGAGTTTACTCTCGAAAAAATATGTCAGAATGCCACGTTTTAAGAAAATCCCGTATCGTGCAATATTATCTTGTTTTTCCTATACAACACATTGTAACTCGAAAAGCTATGGTTTTAAGTTTTTGTCTAAACATGCAGCCTCAAAAGAGCACGCACAGGAGAGTGTTCTCTCGAAAGAATATGTAAGAATACCACGTTATAAAGAAAGAAAGTGTTGCAGAGTAAAGACAAATTCGTACATATTGGAAATTCTTAAACTTGAAGAGAAGAAATAACGTATCGTACAAAATTATCTTGTACTTCCTAAACAACACGTTGTAACTCGAAAAGATTTGGTGTTGCATGTATGTCTAAGCATGTATCCTAAAAAGAGAATGCACAGGAGAGTTTTCACTCGAAAAAAATATGTCAGAATACCACGTTTTAAGGAATTCCCGCAACGTGCGATATTATCTGGTTTTTCTTAAACAACATGTTGTAACTCGAAAAGTTTTGGTTTTCCGTGTATGTCTAAGCGTGTAGCCTCAAAGTAGAACGCACAGGAGAGTTTTCTCTCGAAAGAATATGTAAGAATACCACGTTATAAGGAAATACAGTGTTGCAAAGTACAGACAAATACGTACGTATTAGAAATACTTAAACTTTACGAGAAGAAACAATGCATCGTAAAAATTTTCTTGTATTTCCTAAACAACACGTTGTAACTAGAAAAGATTTGGTGTTGTGTGTATGTGTAAATATGTAGCCTCAAAAGGGAACCCACAGGAGAATTTTCTCTCGAAAAAATATTTCAGAATACCACGTTTTAAAGAAATCCTGCATCATGCGAAATTATACTGTTTTTCCAAAACAACACGTTGTAACTCGAAAAGCTTTGGTGTTGCGTGTATGTCTAAGTGTGTAGCCTCAAAAGAGAACGCACAGGAGAGTTTTCTATCGAATAAATATGTCAGAATACCACGTTTTAAGAAAATCCCATATCGTGCGAAATTATCTTGTTTTTCCAAACAACTTGTTCTAACTCGAAATGCTTTGGTGTTGCGTTTTTGTCTAAGCATGCAGCGTCAAAAGAGAACGCACAGGAGAGATTTCTCTCGAAAAAAATATGTCAGAATACCGCGTTTTAATGAAATCCCGCATCGTGCGAAATTCTCTTGTTTTTCCTAAACATCACGTTGTAACTCGAAAAACTTTGGTGTGGCGTGTATTTCTAAGAGTGTAGCCTCAAAAGAGAACGTACCGGAGAGTACTCTCTAGAAAGAAAATGTAAGAATACCACGTTATAAGGTAATTCAGTGTTGCAGAGTAAAGTCACATATGTAGTTATTAGAAATACTTAAACTTTATGAGAAGAAATAACGCATCGTACAAAATTATCTTGTATTTCCTAAACAACACCTTGTAACTCAAAAAGATTTGGTGTTTTGTGTATTTCTAAACGTGTAGCCTCAAAAGTGAATCCACAGGAGAATTTTCTCTCAAAAAATATGTCTGAATACCACGTTTTAAGGAAATCCTGCATTGTGCGAAATTATCTTGTTATTCCTAAACAACACGTTGTAACTCAAAGAGCTTTGGTGTTGCTTGTATGTATCAGCGTGTAGCCTCAAAAGAGAACGCACAGGAGAGTTTTCTCATGAAAAAATATGTCAGAATACAACGTTTTAAGGAAATACAGTGTTGCAGAGTAAGGACAAATACGTACATATTGGAAATACTTAAACATTGCGAGAATTAATAACACATCATGCAAAATTATCTTGTTTTTCCTAAACAACATGTTTTAACTCGAAAAGCTTTGGTGTTGCGTGTATGTCTAAGCGTGTAGCCTCAAAAGATAATGCACAGGAGAGTTTCGTGTCAAAAAAATATGTCAGAATACCACGTTTTAAGGAAATCCTGCATCATGCGAAATTATCTTGATTTTCCTAAACAAAATGTTTTATCTCAATAAGCTTTGGTGTTGCGAGTATGTCTAAGTGTATAACCTCAAAATAGAATGCACAGGAGAGTTTTCTCCCGCAAGAATATGTAAGAATACCACGTTACAAGGAAATACAATTTTGCAGAGTAAAGACAAATACGTACATATTACAAATACTTAAACATTACAAGAGGAAATAACACATCGTAAAAAATTATCTTGTATTTCCTAAACAACACGTTGTAACTCGAATAGATTAGGTGTTGTGTGTATGTCTTAATGTGTAGCCTCAAAAGAGAGCCCACAGGAGAATTTTCTATGGAAAAAATATGTCAGAATACCACATTTTAAGGAAATCCTGCATTATGCGAAATTATCTTGTGTTTCCTAAACAACACGTTGTAACTCGAAAAGCCTTGGTGTTGCGTGTATGTCTAAGCATGTAGACTCAAAAGAGAAAGCACAGGAGAGTTTTCTCTTGAAAAAAATATGTCAGAATACCATGTTTTAAGGAAATCCGGCATCATGAGAAATTATCTTGTTTTTCTTAAACAACACTTTGTAACTTGAATACCTATGGGGTTGCATGTATGTCTAAGCGTGGAGCCTCAAAAGGGAATGCACAGGAGAGCTTTCTCTCGAAAGAATATGTAAGAATACGACGTTATTAGGAAATACAGTGTTGCAGAGTAAAGACAAATACGTACATATTGGAAATAATTAAACTTTACGAGAAGCAATAACTCATCGTGCAAAATTATCTTGTTTTTCCTAAACAACACGTTGTAACTCGAAAAGATTTTGTGTTGTGTTTATTTCTAAGCTTGTACGCTCAAGAGAATGCACAGGAGAGTTTTCTTTCAAAAAATATGTCAGAATACCACGTTTTAATGAAATCCCGCATCTTGCGAAATTATCATGTTTTTCTTAAACAACACGTTATAACTCGAAAAGCTTTGTTGTTGCGTGTACGTCTAAGTGTGTTACCTCAAAAGAGAATGCACAGGAGAGTTTTCTCCTGCAAGAATATGTAAGAATACCATGTTACAAGGAAATACAATTTTGCAGAGTAAAGACAAATACGTACATATTACAAATACTTAAACATTACGAGAAGAAATAACACCTCGTAAAAAATTATCTTGTATTTCCTAAACAACACGTTGTAACTCGAAAAGATTTGTTGTGGCGTGAATGTCTAAGCGATTATCCTCAAAAGAGAATGCACAGGAGAGTTTTCTGTCGAAAAAATATGTCAGAATACCACGTTTTAAGGAAATCCCGCATCCTGCGAAATTATATTGTTTTTCCTAAAACAATATAATTTGTAACTCGATAAACTTTGGTGTTGCGTGTATGTCTAAGCGTGTAGCCTCAAAAGAGAACACACAGGAGAGTATTCTCTCAAAAGAAAATGTAAGAATACCACGTTATAAGGAAATACAGTGTTGCAGAGTAAAGACAAATACGTACGTATTAGAAATACTTAAAATTTATGAGAAGAAATAATACATCGTACAAAATATCTTGTATTTCCTAAACAACACGTTGTAACTCGAAAAGATTTGGTGTTGCGTGTATGTCTAAACGTGTAGCCTCAAAAGAGAACCCACAGGAGAATATTCTCTCGAAAAAATATGTCAGAATACCATGTTTTAAGGAAATGCTGAATCGTGAGAAATTATCTTGTTATTCCTAAACAACACGTTGTAACTCGAAAAGCTTTGGTGTTGCTTGTACGTCTCAGCATATAGCCTCAAAAGAGGATGCACAGGAGAGTTTTCTCTCGAAAAATATGTCAGAATACAACGTTTTAAAGAAATCCTGCATCGTGAGAAATTATCTTATTTTTCCTAAACAACACGTTGTAACTCGAAAAGTTTTGTGTTGTGTGTATGTCTAAGCGTGTAGGCACAAAAGAGAATGCATAGGAGAGTTTACTCTCGAAAAAATATGTCAGAATACCACATTTTAAGAAAATCCAGTATCGTGCAATATTATCTTGTTTTTCCTAAACAACACATTGTAACTCGAAAAGCTTTGGTGTTGTGTTTTTGTCTAAGCATGCAGCCTCAAAAGAGAACACACAGAAGAGTTTTCTCTCGAAAGAATATGTAAGAATACCACGTTATAAAGAAATAAAGTGTTGCAGAGTAAAGACAAATACGTATGTATTGGAAATTCTTAAACTTTAAGAGAAGAAATAAGGCATCGTACAAAATTATCTTGTACTTCCTAAACAACACATTGTAACTAGAAAAGCTTTGGTGTTGCGTGTATGTCAAAGCGTGTAGCCTCAAAGGAGAACGCACAGGAGAGTTTTCACTCGAAAAAAATATGTCGGAATACTACGTTTTAAAGAAATCCCGCATCTTGCGAAATTATCTTGTTTTTCTTTAACAACACGTTGTAACTCGAAAAGTTTTGGTGTTCAGTCTATTTCTAAGCGTGTAGCCTCAAAGGAGAAGGCACAGGAGAGTTTTCTCTCGAAAGAATATGTAAGAATACCACGATATAAGAAAATACAGTGTTGCAGAGTAAAGAAAAATACATACATATTAGAAATACTTAAACTTTACGAGAAGAAATAATGCATCGTAAAAATTATCTTGTATTTCCTTAACAACACCTTGTAACTAGAAAAGATTTGGTGTTGTGTGTATGTGCAAATGTGAAGCCTCAAAAGAGAACCAACAGGAGAATTTTCTCTCGAAAAAATATGTCAGAATACCAAGTATTAAAGAAATCCTGCATCATGCGAAATTATCTTGTTTTTCTTAAACAACACGTTATAACTCGAAAAGCTTTGTTGTTGCGTGTACGTCTAAGTGTGTTACCTCAAAAGAGAATGCACAGGAGAGTTTTCTCCCGCAAGAATATGTAAGAATACCATGTTACAAGGAAATACAATTTTGCAGAGTAAAGACAAATACGTACATATTACAAATACTTAAACATTACGAGAAGAAATAACACATCGTAAAAAATTATCTTGTATTTCCTAAACAACACGTTGTAACTCGAAAAGATTTGTTGTGGCGTGAATGTCTAAGCGATTATCCTCAAAAGAGAACGCACAGGAGAGTTTTCTGTCAAAAAATATGTCAGAATACCACGTTTTAAGGAAATCCTGCATCGTGCGAAATTATCTTGTTTTTCCTAAACAACATGATGTAAGTCGAAAAGCTTTGGTGTTGCGTGTATTTCTAACCGTGTAGCCTCAAAAGAGAATGCACAGGAGAGTTTTCTCTCGAAAAAATATGTCAGAATACCACGTTTTAAGGAAATCCCGCATCCTGCGAAATTATATTTTTTTTTTCCTAAACAACACATTGTAACTCGATAAACTTTGGTGTTGCGTGTATGTCTAAGCGTGTAGCCTCAAAAGAGAACACACAGGAGAGTATTCTCTCAAAAGAAAATGTAAGAATACCACGTTATAAGTAAATACAGTGTTGCAGAGTAAAGACAAATACGTACGTCTTAGAAATACTTAAAATTTATGAGAAGAAATAATACATCGTACAAATTATCTTGTATTTCCTAAACAACTCGTTGTAACTCGAAAAAATTTGGTCTTGCGTGTAGGTCTAAACGTGTAGCCTCAAAAGTGAACCCACAGGAGAATTTTTTCTCGAAAATATATGTCAGATTACCACGTTTTTAGGAAATCCTGCATCGTGCGAAATTATCTTGTTATTCCTAAACAACACGTTGTAACTCGAAAAGATTTGTTGTTGCGTGTATGTCTTAGAGTGTAGCCTCAAAGGAGAATGCACAGGAGAGTTTTCTCACGAAAAAATATGTCAGAATACAACGTTTTAAGGAAATGCCGCATCGTGGAAATTATCTTGTTTTTCTTAAACAACACGTTGTAACTCGAAAAGCTTTGGTGTTGCGTGTATGTCTAAGCGTGTAGCGTCAAAAGAGAACGCAGAGGAGAGTTTTCTCTCGAAAGAATAGGTAAGAATACCACGTTATAAGGAAATACAGTGTTGCAGCGTAAAGACAAATACTTACATATTGAAAATACTTAAACTTTACGAGAAGAAATAACGCATCATGCAAAATTATCTTGTTTTTCCTAAACAACACGTTGTAACTCGAAAAGTTGCGTGTATGTCTAATGTGTAGCCTCAAAGTAGAATGCACAGGAGAGTTTTCTATCGCAAGAATATGTAAGAATACCACGTTACAAGGAAATACAGTTTTGCAGAGTAAAGACAAATACGTGCATATTAGAAATATTTAAACTTTACGAGAAGAAATAACGCATTATAAAAAATTATTTTGTATTTCCTAAAAAACACATTGTAACGCGTAAAGATTTGATATTGCGTGTATGTCTAAGTGTGTAGCCTCAAAAGAGAATGCACAGGAGAGTTTTCACTCGAAAAATATATGTCAGAATACCACGTTTTAAGGAAATCCCACATCGTGCGAAATTATTTTGTTTTTCTTAAACAACATGTGGTAACTCGAAAAGCTTTGGTGTTGAGTGTATATCTAAGCATGTAGCCTCAAAAGAGAATGCACAGGAGAGTTTTCTCTCGAAAGAATATGTAAGAATACCACGTTATAAGGAAATAAAGTGTTGCAGATTAAAGACAAATACAAACTTATTAGTAATACTTAAACTTTACTAGAAGAAATAATGCATCGTAAAAAATTATCTTGTATTTCCTAAACAACACGTTGTAACTCGAAAAGATTTGGTGTTGTGTGTATGTGTAAATGTGTAGCCTCAAAAGAGAATGCACAGGAGAGTTTTCTCTCGAAAAATATATCAGAATACCTCGTTTTTAGGAAATCCCCCATCGTGCGAAATTATGTTGTTTTTCCTAAACAACATGTTGTAACTCGAAAAGCTTTGGTGTTGCGTGTATGTCTAAGCGTGTAGCCTCAAAAAAGAACGCACAGGAGAGTTTTATTCGAAGGAATATGTAAGAAACCACGTTATAAGGAAATACAGTGTTGCAGAGTAAAGACAAATACGTTCGTATTAGAAATCCTTAAACTTTATGAGAAGAAATAACGCATCATACAAAATTATCTTGTATTTCCTAAACAACACGTTGTAACTCGAAAAGATTTGGTGTTGCGTGTATGTCTAAACGTGTAGCCTCAAAAGAGAACCCACAGGAAAATATTCTCTGAAAAAAATATGTCAGAATACCATGTTTTAAGGAAATGCTGAATCGTGAGAAATTATCTTGTTATTCCTAAACAACACGTTGTAACTCGAAAAGCTTTGGTGTTGCTTGTACGTCTCAGCATATAGCCTCAAAAGAGGATGCACAGGAGTGTTTTCTCTCGAAAAATATGTCAGAATACAACATTTTAAAGAAATCCTGCATCGTGAGAAATTATCTTGTTTTTCCTAAACAACACGTTGTAACTCGAAAAGCTTTGTGTTGTGTGTATGTCTAAGCGTGTAGGCACAAAAGAGAATGCATAGGAGAGTTTACTCTCGAAAAAATATGTCAGAATACCACATTTGAAGAAAATCCCGTATCGTGCAATATTATCTTGTTTTTCCTAAACAACACATTGTAACTCGAAAAGCTTTGGTGTTGCGTTTTTGTCTAAGCATGCAGCCTCAAAAGAGAACACACAGAAGAGTTTTCTCTCGAAAGAATATGTAAGAATACCACGTTATAAAGAAATAAAGTGTTGCAGAGTAAAGACAAATACGTATGTATTGGAAATTCTTAAACTTTAAGAGAAGAAATAAGGCATCGTACAAAATTATCTTGTACTTCCTAAACAACACATTGTAACTAGAAAAGCTTTGGTGTTGCGTGTATGTCAAAGCGTGTAGCCTCAAAGGAGAACGCACAGGAGAGTTTTCACTCGAAAAAAATATGTCGGAATACTACGTTTTAAAGAAATCCCGCATCTTGCGAAATTATCTTGTTTTTCTTTAACAACACGTTGTAACTCGAAAAGTTTTGGTGTTCAGTCTATTTCTAAGCCTGTAGCCTCAAAGGAGAACGCACAGGAGAGTTTTCTCTCGAAAGAATATGTAAGAATACCACGATATAAGGAAATACAGTGTTGCAGAGTAAAGAAAAATACATACATATTAGAAATACTTAAACTTTACGAGAAGAAATAATGCATCGTAAAAATTATCTTGTATTTCCTTAACAACACCTTGTAACTAGAAAAGATTTGGTGTTGTGTGTATGTGCAAATGTGAAGCCTCAAAAGAGAACCAACAGGAGAATTTTCTCTTGAAAAAATATGTCAGAATACCAAGTATTAAAGAAATCCTGCATCATGCGAAATTATCTTGTTTTTCCTAAATAACACGTTGTAATTCGAAAAGCTTTGGTGTTTCGTGTATGTCTAAGCATGTAGCCTCAAAAGAGAATGCACAGGAGAGTTTTCTATCGAAAAAATATGTCAGAACATCACGTTTTAAGAAAATCCCGTATCATGCAATATTATCTTGTTTTTCCTAAACAACAGATTGTAACTCGAAAAGCTTTGGTGTTGCGGTTTTGTCTAAGCATGCAGCCTTAAAAGAGAATGCACAGAAGAGTTTTCTCTCGAAAGAATATGTAAGAATACCACGTTATAAAGAAATAAAGTGTGGCAGAGTAAAGACAAATATGTATGTATTGGAAATTCTTAAACTTTACAAGAAGAAATAACGCATCGTAAAAATTATCTTGTACTTCCTAAACAACACGTTGTCACTCGAAAAGATTTGGTGGTGCGTGTATGTCTAAGCCTGTAGCCTCAAAGGAGAATGCACAGGAGATTTTTCACTCAGAAAAAATATGTCAGAATACCATGTTTTAAGGAAATCCCGCATCGTGCGAAATTATCTTGTTTTTCTTTACAACAAGTTGTAACTCAAAAAGTTTTGGTGTTCCTTCTATTTCTAAGCATGTAGCCTCAAAGGAGAACACACAGGAGAGTTTTCTCTCGAAAGAATATGTAAGAATACCACGTTATAAGGAAATACAGTGTTGCAGAGTAAGGACAAATACGTACGTATTAGAAATACTTAAACTTTACGAGAAGAAATAATATATCGTAAAAATTATCTTGTATTTCCTTAACAACACGTTGTAACTAGAAAAGATTTGGTGTTGTGTGTATGTGAAAATGTGTAGCCTCAAAAGAGAACCAACAGGAGAATTTTCTCTCGAAAAAATATGTCAGAATACCAAGTTTTAAAGAAATCCTGCATCATGCGAAATTATCTTGTTTTTCCTAAACAACACGTTGTAACTCGAAAAGCTTTGGTGTTGCGTGTATGTCTAAGCGTGTAGCCTCAAACGAGAACGCACAGGAGAGTTTTCTATCGAAAAAATATGTCAGAATACCACGTTTTAAGAAAATCCCGTATCGTGCGAAATTATCTTGTTTTTCCTAAACAACTTGTTGTAACTCGAAAAGCTTTGGTGTTGAGTTTTTGTCTAAGGGCGCAGCATCAAAAGCGAACACGAATGAGAGTGTTCTCTCGAAAGAATATGTAAGAATACCACATTATAAGGAAATACATTGTTGCAGAGTAAAGACAAATACGTACTTATTAGAAAAACTTAAACTTTACAAAAAGAACTAATGCATCGTGCAATATTATCTTCTTTTTCCTAAACAACACGTTGTAACTCAAAAAGCATTGGTGTTGTGTGTATGTCTAAGCTTGTAGCCTCAAAAGAGAATGCACAGAAGAGTTTTCTCTCGAAAAAATATGTCAGAATACCACGTGTTATGGAAATGCCGCATTGTGCGTAATTATCTTTTTCCTAAACAACATGTTGTAACTCGAAAATTATTGGTGTTGCGTGTATGTCTAAGCGTGTAGCCTCAAAAGAGTACACACAGGAGAGGTTTCTCTCACAAGAATATGTAAGAATACCACGTTATAAGGAAATACAGTGTTGCAGATTAAAGACAAGTACTTACATATTAGAAATACTTAAACTTTACGAGAAGAACTAACTCATCATAAAAAATTATGTTGTATTTCCTAAACAACACGTTGTAACTCGAAAAGATTTGGTGTTGCGTGTATGTCTAAGCGTGTATCCTCAAAAGAGAACGAGCCGGAGAGTTTTCACTAAAAATTATGTCAGAATACCACGTTTAAAGGAAATCCCGAATCGTGTGAAATTATCTTGTTTTTCTTAAACAACACGTTGTAACTCGAAAAGATTTGGTGTTGCGTGTATGTCTAAGCATGTAGCCTCAAAAGAGAAAGCACAGGAGAGTTTTCTCTCGAAAGAATATATAAGAATAACACGTTATAAGAAAATACAGTGTTGCAGAGTAAAGACAAATACGTACCTATTACAAATACTTAAAGTTTACTAGAAGAAATAATGCATCGTAAAAAAAAAAATCTTGTATTTCCTAAACAAAACATTGTAACTCGAAAAGATTTGGTGTTGTGTGTATGTCTAAGCTTGTAGCCTCAAAAGGGAATGCAAGGAGAATTTTTTCCCGAAAAATATGTCAGAATACCACGTTTTAAAGAAATCCTGCATCGTGAGAAATTATCTTGTTTTTCCTAAACAACACATTGTAACTCGAAAAACTTTGGTGTTGCATGTATGTCTAAGCGTGTAGCCTCAAAAGAGAATGCATAGGAGAGTTTACTCTCGAAAAAATATGTCAGAATACCACGTTTTAAGAAAATCCCGTATAGTGCAATATTATCTTGTTTTTCCTAAACAACACATTGTAACTCGAAAAACTTTGGTGTTGCGTTTTTGTCTAAGCATGCAGCCTCAAAAGAGAACGCACAGGAGAGTTTTCTCTCGAAAGAATATGTAAGAATACCACGTTATAAAGAAATAAAGTGTTGCAGAGTAAAGACAAATGCATATGTATTGGAAATTCTTAAACTTTACGAGAAGAAATAACGCATCGTAAAAATTTATCATGTACTTCCTAAACAACACGTGGTAACTCGAAAAGATTTGGTGTTGCATGTATGTCTAAGCGTGTAGTCTCAAAGGAGAATGCACAGGAGAGTTTTCACTTGAATAAAATATGTCAGAATACCACGTTTTAAGGAAATCCCGCATCGTGTGAAATTATCTTGTTTTTCCTAAACAACATGTTTTAACTCGAAAAGTTTTGGTGTTCCGTCTATGTCTAAGTGTGTTGCCTCAAAGGAGAACAGATAGGAGAGCTTTCTCTTGAAAGAATATGTAAGAATACCACGTTATAAGGAAATACAGTGCTGCTGAGTAAAGACAAATACGTACGTATTAGAAATACTTAAACTTTACGAGAAGAAATAATGCATCGTAAAAATTATCTGGTATTTCCTTAACAACACGTTCTAACTAGAAAGGATATGGTGTTGTGTGTATGTGCAAATGTGTAGCCTCAAAGGAGAATCCACAGGAGAATTTTCTCTCAAAAAAATATGTCAGAATACCACGTTTTAAAGAAATCCTGCATCATGCGAAATTATCTTGTTTTTCCTAAACAACAAGTTGTAACTCGAAAAGCTTTGGTGTTGCGTGTATGTCTAAGCATTTAGCCTCAAAAGAGAACGCACAGGAGAGTTTTCTATCGAAAAAATATGTCAGAATACCACGTTTTAAGAAAATCCTGTATCGTGCGAAATTATCTTGTTTTTCCGAAACAACTTGTTGTAATTCGAAAAGCTTTGGTGTTGCGTTTTTTTCTAAGCGAGCAGCCTCAAAAGAGAACGCTCAGGAGAGTTTTCTCTCGAAAGAATATGTAAGACTATCACATTATAAGGAAATACAGTATTGCAGAGTAAAGACAAATACGTATATATTGGAAATACTTAAACTTTACAAGAAGAAAGAATGCATCGTGCAAAATTATCTAGGTTTTCCTAAACATCATGTTGTAACTCAAAAGGATTTGGTGTTGCGTGTATGTCTAAGCTTTTAGCCTCAAAAGAGAACGCACAGGAGGGTTTGATCTTGAAAAAAATATGTCAGATACCACGTTTTAAGGAAATTACGCATTGTGAGAAATTATCTTGTTTTTCCTAAATAACACGTTGTAACTCTAAAATTTTGGTGTTTCGTGTATGTCTAAGCGTGTAGCCTCAAAAGAGAATGCACAGGAGAGTTTTCTCTTGAAAGAATATGTAAGAGTGCCACGTTATAAGGAAATACAGTGTTGCAGAGTAAAGACAAATACGTACATATTAGAAATACTTAAACTTTACAAGAAGAAATAACGCATCGTACAAAATTATCTTGTATTTCCTAAACAACACGTTGTAACTCGAAAAGATTTGGTGTTGCGTGCATGTCTAAATGTGTAGCCTCAAAAGAGAACCCACAGGAGTATTTTCTCTCGAAAAAATATGTCAGAATACCACGTTTTAAGGAAATCCTGCATCGTGGAAATTATCTTGTTTTTCCTAAACAACATGTTTTAACTCGAAAAACTTTGGCGTTGCATGTATGTCTAAGTGTGTAGCCTTTAAAGAGAATGCATAGGAGAGTTTTCTCTCGCAAGAATATGTAAGAATACCAGGTTTTAAGAAAATCCAGTATCGTGCGAAATTATCTTGTTTTTCCTAAACAACTTGTTGTAACTCGACAAGCTTTGGTGTTGCATTTTTATCTAAGGTGCAGCCTCAAAAGAGAACCCACAGGAGAGTTTCTCTCGAAAGAATATGTAAGAATACCACATTATAAATAAATATAGTGTTGCAGAGTAAAGACAAATACATACGTATTAGAAATACTTAAACTTTACAAGAAGAAATAATGCATCATGCAAAATTATCTTGTTTTTCGTAAACAACACATTGTAACTCGAAAAGATTTGGTGTTGCGTGTATGTCTAAGCTTGTAGCCTCAAAAGAGAACGCACAGGAGAGTTTTCTCTCGAAAAAAATATGTCAGAATAACACGTTTTAAGGAAATCCCGCATCGTGAGAAATTATCTAGTTTTTCCTAAACAACATGTTGTAACTCGAAAAGCTTTGGTGTTGCATGTATGTCTAAGCGTGTAGCCACAAAAGAGAATGCATAGGAGAGTTTTCTCTCGCAAGAATATGTAAGAATACCACAAAACAAGGAAATACAGTTTTGCAGAGTAAAGACAAATACGTACATATTACAAACACTTAAACTTTATGAGAAAAACGCACCATGCAAAATTATCTTGTTTTTCCTAAACAACATGTTGTAACTAAAAAAGATTTGGTGTTGCGTGTATGTCTAAGCTTGTAGCCTCAAAAGAGAACGCACAGGAGAGTTTTCTCTCGAAAAAATATGTCAGAATACCACGTTTTAAGGAAATATCGCATCGTGCGAAATTATCTTGTTATTCCTAAACAACACGTTGGAACTCGAAAAACTTTGGTGTTGCGTGTATGTCTAACCATGTAGTCGCAAAAGCGAACACACAGGAGATTTTTTCTCGAAAGAATATATAAGAATACCACGTAATAAGGAAATACAGTGTTTCAGAGTAAAGACAAATACGTACGTATTGGAAATACTTAAACTTTACGAGAAGAAAAACCGCATTGTAAAAAATTATCTTGTATTTCATAAACAACACATTGTAACTCGAAAGGATTTGGCATTGCGTGTATGTCTAAACATGTAGCCTCAAAAGAGAACCCACATTAGTATTTTCTCTTGAAAAAATATGTCAGAATACCAGGTTTTAAAGAAATCCTGCATCGTGCGTAATTATCTTGTTTTTCCAAACAACATGTTTTAACTCGAAAAGCTGGTGTTTTGTGTATGTCTGAGTGTGTAGCCTCAAAAGAGAATGCACAGGAAAGTTTTCTCTCGCAAGAATATATAAGAATACCATGTTACAAGCAAATACAGTTTTACAGAGTAAAGACAAATGCGTACATATTAGAAATACTTAAACTTTACAAGAAGAAATAACGCATCGTACTAAATTATCTAGTATTTCCTAAACAACACGGTGTAACTCGAAAAGCTTTGGTGTTGCGTGTATTGCTAAGCGTGTAGCCTCAAAATAGAACGCACAGGAGACTTTCCTCTCGTAAAAATATGTCAGAATACCACGTTTTAAGAAAATCCCGCAATATGCGAAATTATCTTCTTTTTCCTAAGCAACTTGTAACTCGAAAAGCTTTTGGCGTTGCATTTTTATCTAAGGTACAACCTTAAAAGAGAACGCACAGGAGAGTTTTCTCTCGAAAGAATATTTAAGAATACCACGTTATAAGGAAATATAGTGTTGCAGAGTAAAGACAAATACGTACGTATTAGAAATAATTAAACTTTACAAGAAGAAATAACGCACCATGCAAAATTATCTTGTTTTTCCTAAACAACACATTGTAACTCGAAAAGATTTGGTGTTGCGTGTATGTCTAAGCTGTAGCCTCAAAAGAGAACACACAGGAGAGTTTTCTCTCACAAGAATATGTAAGAATACCACGTTACAAGGAAATAAAGTTTGCAGAGTAAAGACAAATACGTACATATTAGAAACACTTAAACTTTACAAGAAAAATAACGCATGGTACAAAATTATCTTGTATTTCCTAAACAGCATGTTGTAACTTGAAAAGAATTGAAGTGGCATGTATGTCTAAGCGTGTAGCCTCAAAAGAGAACGCACAGGAGAGTTTTCACTCGAAAAAATATGTCAGAATACCACGTTTAAAGATATCCCGCTTCGTGCGAAATTATCTTGTTTTTCTTAAACAACACGTTGTAACTCGAAAAGATTTGGTGTTGCGTGTATGTCTAAGCTTGTAGCGTCAAAAGAGAACACATAGGAGAGTTTTCTCTCGAAAGAATACGTAAGAATAACACGTTATAAGGAAATACAGTGTTGCAGAGTAAAGACAAATACGTACGTATTATAAATACTTAAAATTTACGAGAAGAAATAATGCATCATGCAAAATTATTTTGTTTTTCTTAAACAACACGTTGTAACTCGAAAAGATTTGGTGTTGCATGTATGTGTATGTGTGTAGCCTCAAAAGAGAACGAACAGGAGAGTTTTCTCTCGATAGACTATGTAAGAATACCACGTTATAAGGAAATTCAGTGTTGTAGAGTAAATACAACTATGTACGTATTAGAAATACTTAAACATTACGAGAAGAAATAACGCATCGTACAAAATTATCTTGTATTTCCTAAAGAACACATTGTACCTCGAAATGATTTGGTGTTGCGTGTATGTCTAAGCGTGTAGCCTCAAAGAAGAACGCACAGGAGAGTTTTCTCTCGAAAAAATATGTCATAATACCACGTTTTAAGGAAATCACGCATCGTGGGAAAATATCTTGTTTTTCCTAACAACAGGTTGTAACTCGAAAAGCTTTGGTGTCACGTGTATGTCTAAGCATGTAGCCTCAAAAGATAATGCACAGGGGACTTTTCTCTCGAAAAAATATGTCAGAATACCATGTTTTAAGGAAATCCCTCATGGTGAGAAATTATCTTGTTTTTCATAAACAACACGTTGTAACTCGAAAAGATTTGGTGTTCAGTGTATGACTAAGCGTGTAGCCTCAAAAGAGAACGCACAGGAGAGTTTTCTTTCGAAAAAATATGTCAGGATACCACGTTTTAAAGAAATCCAGCATTGTGCGAAATTATTTTGTTTTTTCTAAACAACACTTTGTAGCTCAAAAAGCTTTGGTGTTGCGTGTAAGTCTAAGCATGTAGCCTCGAAGAGAACGCACAGGAGAGTTTTCTCTCGAAAGAATATGTAAGAATACCACATTATAAGGAAATACAGTGTTGCAGGGTAAAGACAAATATGTACGTATTAGAATTACTTAAAGTTTACGAGAAGAAATAACGCATCATGCAAAATTATCTTGTTTTTCCTAAACAACACGTTGTAACTCGAAAAGAATTGGTGTTGCATGTATGTCTAAACGTGTAGCCACAAAACAGAACCCACAGGAGAATTTTCTCTTGAAAATATACGTCATAATACCACGTTTTAAGGAAATCCTGCATCGTGCTAAATTATCTTGTTTTCCCTAAACAACACGTTGGAACTCGAAAAACTTTGGTGTTGTGTGTATGTCCAAGCTTGTAGCCGCAAAAGAGAACACACAATAGAGTTTTCTCTTGAAAAAATATGTAAGAATACCACGTTATAAGGAAATACAGTATAAGGAAATGCAGAGTAAAGACAAATACGTACATATTAGAAATACTTAAAATTTATGAGAAGAAATAACGCATCGTGCAAAATTATATTGTATTTCCTAAACAACACGTTGTAACTCGAAAAGTTTTGGTGTTGGGTGTATGAGTAAGCATGCAGCCTCAAAAGAGAACGCACAGGAAAGTTTTCTCTCGAAAGAGTATATAAGAATACCACGCTATAAGGAAATACAGTGTTGCAGTGTAAAGACAAATACGTACATATTAGAAATACTCAAACTTTACAAGAAGAAATAATGCATCGTACAAAATTACCTTGTATTTCCTTAACAACACGTTGTAACTCGAAAAGATTTGGTGTTGCGTGTATGAGTAAGCGTGCAGCCTCAAAAGCGAAAGCACAGGAGAGTTATCTCTCGAAAAAATATGTCAGAACACCACGTTTTAGGGAAATACAGCATCATGCGATATTATCTTGTTTTTCCTAAACAACACGTTGTAACTCAATAAGCTTTGGTGTTGTGTTTATGTCTAAGCATGAAGCCTCAAAAGAAAACGCACAGGAGAGTTTTCTCTCGAAAGAATGTGTAAGAAATCCACGTTATAACATAATACAGTGTTGCAGAGTAAAGACAAATATGTAAGTATTAGAAATACTTAAACTTTATGAGAAGAAATAACGCATCATGCAAAATTATCTTGTTTTTCCCAAACAACACGTTGTAACTCGTAAAGATTTGGTGTTGAGTGTATGACTAAGCATGTAGCCTCAAAAGAGAACGCACAGGAGAGTTTTCTCTCAAAAATATATGTCAGAATACCACATTTTAAGGAAATCCAGGATTCTGCGAAATTATCTTGTTTTTTCTAAACAACACGTTGTAGCTCGAAAAGAATTAGTGTTGCGTGTATGTCTAAGCATGTAGCCTCAAAAAAGAATGCAAGGAGAGTTTTCTCTCGAAAGAATATGTAAGAATACCACGTTATAAGGAAATACAGAGTTGCAGGTTAAAGACAAATACGTACGTATGAGAAATACTTAAACTTTATGAGAAGAAAAAACTCATCATGCAAAATTATCTTGTTTTTCCTAAACAACACATGGTAACTCGAAAAGATTTTGTGTTGAGTGTATGACTAAGCGTGTAGCCTCAAAAGAGAATGCACAGGAGAATTTTCTCTCGAAAAATATGTCAGAATACCATGTTTTAAGGAAATCCAGCATCGTGCGAAATTATCTTGTTTTTCCTACACAACACGTTGTAACTCGAAAAGCTTTGTTGTTGCGTGTATGTCTAAGCATGTAGCCTCAAAAGAGAATGCACAGGAGAGTTTTTACTCGAAAGAATATGCAAGAATACCACATTACAAGGAAATACAGTGTTGCGGAGTAAAGACAAATAAATACATATTAGAAATTCTTAAACTTTATGAGAATAAATAACGCATCCTAAAAAATTATCTTGTACATCCTAAACAACACGTTGTCACTCGAAAAGAATTGTTGTTGCGTGTATGTCTAAACGTGTTTCCGCAAAGAGAACCCACAGGAGAGTATTCTCTCGAAAAAATATGTCATAATACCACGTTTTAAGGAAATCCCGCATCATGTGAAATTATCTTGTTTTTCCTAAACAACTTGTTGTAACTCGAAAAGCTTTGGTGTTGCATTTTTCTCTAACCATGCAGCCTCAAAAGAGAACACACAGGAGAATTTTTTTCTCGAAAGAATATGTAAGAATACCACGTTATAAAGGAATACAGTGTTGCAGAGTAAAGACAAATACGCACGTATTTGAAATACTTAAAATTTACAAGAAGAAATAATGCATCGTGCAAAATTGTCTTTTATTTCCTAAACAACACGTTGTAACTCAAAAGAATTGGTGATGCGTGTATGTCTAAAAGTGTAGTCTCAAAAGAGAACCCACAGGAGAATTTTCTCTCGAAATAATATGTCATAATACCACGTTTTAAGGAAATCCTGCATCGTGCAAAATTATCTAGCTTTTCCTAAACAACACGTTGGAACTCAAAAAACTTTGGTGTTGTGTGTATGTCTAAGCGTGCAGCCTCAAAAGAGAACGCACAGGAGAGTTTTCTCTCGAAAAAATATGTCACAATACCACGTTTAAGGAAATCCCGCATCTTGTGAAATTATCTTGTTTTTCGTAAACAGCATGTTTTAACTCGTAAAGCTTTGGTGTTCCGTGTATGTCTAAGTGTGTAGCCTCAAAAGAGAACGCACAGGAGAGTTTTCTCTCGAAAGAATATGTAAGAATACCACGTTATAAGGAAATACAGTGTTGCAGAGTAAGGACAAATACGTACTTACTAGAAATACTTAAAATTTACGAGATGAAATAACGCATCGTGCAAAATTATCTTGTATTTCCTAAACAACACGTAGGAATTTGAACAGAATTGGTGTTGTATGTATGTCTAAACGTGTAGCCTCAAAAGAGAACCCACAGGAGAATATTCTCTCGAAAAAATACATCATAATACCACGTTTTAAGGAAATCCTGCATCGTGCTAAATTATCTTGTTTTTCCTAAACAACACGTTGGAACTCGAAAAACTTTGGTGTTGCGCATATGTCTAAGCTTGTAGCTGCAAAAGAGAACGCACAATACAGTTTTCTCTTGAAAAAATATGTAAGAATACCACGTTATAAGGAAATACAATGTTGCAGAGTAAAGAAAAATACGTACATATTAGAAATACTTAAAATTATGAGAAGAAATTACGCATCGTGCAAAATTATCTTTTATTTCCTAAACAACACGTTGTAACTCGAAAAGATTTGGTGTTGGGTGTATGAGTAAGCGTGCAGCCTCAAAAGAGAACGCACAGGAAACTTTTCTCTCGAAAGAGTATATAAGAATACCACGTTATAAGGAAATACAGTGTTGCAGAGTAAAGACAAATACGTACGTATTAGAAATACTTAAAATTACGAGAAGAAATAACGCATCGTGCAAAATTATCTTGTATTTCCTAAACAACACTTTGTAACTCGAAAAGATTTGGTGTTGTGTATATGAGTAAGCATGCATCCTCAAAAGAGAACGCACATAAAAGTTTTCTCTCGAAAAAATATGTCAGAATACCACGTTTTAGGGAAATACTGCATCTTGCGAACTTATCTTGTTTTTCCTAAACAACACGTTGTAACTCGAAAAGCTTTGGTGTTGCGTGTATATCTAAGCATGTAGTCTCAAAAGAGAATGCACAGGAGAGTTTGCTGTCGAAAGAATATGTAAGAATTCCACGTTATAACATAATACATTGTTGCAGAATGAAGACAAATATGTACGTATTAGAAATACTTAAACTTCACAAGAAGAAATAACGTATCATATAAAATTATCTTGTTTTTCCTAAACAACACGTTGTAACTCGAAAAGATTTAGTGTTGAGTGTATGACTAAGCATGTAGCCTCAAATGAGAACGCACAGGACAGTTTTATCTCGAATAAATATGTCAGAATACCACGTTTTAAGGAAATCCAGCATTGTGCGATATTATCTTGTTTTTCCTAAACAACACGTTTTAACTCGAAAAGCTTTGATGTTGTGTGTATTCCTAAGTGTGTAGCCTCAGAAGAGAATGCACGGGAGAGTTTTCTCTCGAAAGAATATGTCAGAAAACCACGTTACAAGGAAATACAGTGTTGAAGAGTAAAGACAAATACGTACATATTAGAAATACTTAAAATTTATGAGAAGAAATAACGAATCATGCAAAATTATCTTGTATTTCCTAAACAACACGTTGTAACTCGAAAAGCCTTGGTGTTGCGTGTATGTCTAAGCGTGTAACTGCAAAAGAGAATGCACAGGAGAGTTTTCTCTCGAAAAAATATTTCAGAATACCTTGTTTTAAGGAAATCCCGCATCCTGCGAAATTATCTTGTTTTTCCTAAACATCACGTTGTAACTCGAAACGTTTTGTGTTGCGTGTATGTGTAAGGGTTCAGCCTCAAAAGAGAAGGCACAGGAGAGTTTTCTCTCTAAAGAATATGTAAGAATTCCTCGTTATAACGGAATACAATGTTGCAGAGTAAAGACAAATACGTACGTATTAGAAATACTTAAACTTTACGTGAAGAAATAAGGCATTGAGCAAAATTATGTTGTTTTTACTAAACAACACGTGGTAACTCGAAAAGATTTGGTGTTGCGTGTATGACTAAGCGTTTAGCCTCAAAAGAGAACGCCCAGGAGAGTTTTCTCACGAATGAATATGTCAGAACACCACGTTTCAAGGAAATCCCGCATCATGCGTAATTATCTTGTTTTTACCTAAACAACCAGTTTTAACTCGAAAAGCTTTGGTGTTGCGTGTATGTCTAAGTGTGTAACCCCAGAAGAGAATGCACAGAAGAGTTTTCTCTCGAAAGAATATGTCAGAATACCACGTTACAAGGAAATACAGTGTTGCAGAGTAAAGACAAATACATACGTATTAGAAATACTTAAACATTACGAGAAGAAATAACGCTCCTTAAAAAATTATCTTGTATTTCCTAAACAACACGTTGTAATTTGAAACGCTTTGGTGTAGCTTGTTTGTCTCAGCGTGTAGCCTCAAAAGAGAATGCACAGGAGAGTTTTCTCTCCAAAGAATATGTAAGAATACCACGTTATAAGGAAATACAGTGTTGCAGAGTAAAGACAAATACTTACTTATTAGAAATACTGAAAATTCATGAGAAGAAATAACGTATCGTACAAAATTAACTTGTATTTCCTAAACAACACGTTGTAACTCGAAAAGATTTGGTGTTGCGTGTATGTCTAAACGTTTAGCCTCAAAAGAGTACCCACAGGATTATTTAGTCTCGAAAAAATATGTCAGAATTCCACGTTTTAAGGAAGTCCTGCATCGTGCAAAATTATCTTGTTTTTCCTAAACAACATGTTGTCACTCAAAAAGCTTTGGTGTTGCTTGTATGTCTCAGCGTGTAGCCTCAAAAGAGAACGCACAGGAGAGTTTTCTATTGAAAAAATATGTCAGAATACCACGTTTTATGGAAATCCTGCATCGTGCAAAATTATATTGTTTTTCCTAAACAACACATTACAACTCGAAAAGCTTTGGTGTTGCGTGTATGTTTAAGCGTGTACCCTCAAAAGAGAATGCACAGGAGAGTTTTCTCTCGAAAAAATATGTCAGAATATCATGTTTTAAGAAAATCCCGTATCGGGCGAAATTATCTTGTTTTTCCTAAACAACTTGTTGTAACTCGAAAAGCTTTGGTGTTGCGTTTTGTCTAAGCGTGCAGCCCCAAAACAGAACGCACAGGAGAGTTTTCTCTCGAAAGAATATGTAAGAATACCATGTTATAAGAAAATATAGTGTTGCTGAGTAAAGACAAATAGGTATGTATTGGAAATACTTAAACTTTACGAGAAGAAATACTGCATCGTGCAAAATTATCTTGTTTTTCCTAAACAACACGTTGTAACTCGAAAAGATTTGGTGTTGCGTGTATGTCTAAATGTGTAGCCTCAAAACAGAACCCACAGGAGAATTTTCTTTCGACAAAATATGTCAGAATACCACTTTTTAAGGAAATCCTGCATCGTGCTAAATTATCTTTTTTTTTTTTTTCCTAAACAACAGGTTGTAACTCGAAAAGCTTTGTTGATGCGTGCATGTTTAAGCGTGTAGCCTCAAAAGAAAATGCACAGGAGAGTTTTCTCTCGAAAGAATATGTAAGCATACCATGTTATAAGGAAAGACAGTGTTTCAGAGTAAAGACAATTACGTATGTATTGGAAATACTTAAACTTTACGAGAAGAAATAACGCATCGTGCAAAATTATCTCGTTTTTCCTAAACAACATGTTGTAACACGAAAAGTTTTTTGTTTTGCGTGTATGTCTAAGCATGTAGCCTCAAAAGAGAATGCCCAGGAGAGTTTTCTCTCCAAAAAATATGTCAGATTACAACGTTTTAACGAAATCCCGCATCGTGGAAAATTATCTTTTATTTCCTAAACAACAGGTTGTAACTCGAAATGCTTTGGTGATGCATGTATGTCTAAGCTTGTAGCCTCAAAAGAGAATGGCCAGGTGAGTTTTCTCTCCAAAAAATATGTCAGAATACCACGTTTTAAGGAAATCCCGCATCGTGCGAAATTATCTTGTTTTTCGTAAACAACATGTTTTAACTTGAAAAGCTTTGGTGTTGCGTGTATGTCTATGTGTGTAGCCTCAAAAGAGAAGACACAGGAGTGTTTTCACTTGCAAGAATATGTAAGAATACCACGTTACAAGAAAAAACAGTTTTTCAGATTAAAGACAAATACGTACATATTAGAAATACTTAAACTTACGAGAAGAAATAATTCATCATACAAAATTATTTAGTATTTCCTAAACAACACGTTGTATCTCGAAAAGATTTGGTGTGGTGTGTATGTCTAAGCATGTTGCCTCAAAAGAGAACGCACAGGAGAGTTTTCTCTCGAAAGAATATGTAAGAATACCATGTTACAAGGAAATACAGTGTTGTAGACAAAGACAAATAAGTATGTAGTAGAAATACTTAAACTTTACAAGAAGAAATAACGCATCGTACAAAATTAACTTGTATTTCCTAAATAACAGGTTGTAACTCGAAAAGATTTGGTGTTGCGTGTATGTCTAAACGTGTAACCTCAAAAGAGAACCCACAGGAGAATTTTCCCTCGAAAAAATATGTCAGAATACCACGTTTTAAGGAAATCCAGCATCGTGCGAAATTATATTTTTTTTCCTAAAGAACATGTTTTAACTCGAAAAGCTTTGGTGTTGCGTGTACGTCTAAGTGTGTAGCCTCAAAAGAGAATGAACAGGAGAGTTTTCTCTCGAAAAAATATGTCAGAATACCACGTTTTAAGGAAATCCCGCATAGTGCGAAATTATCTTGTTTTTATTAATCAACACGTTGTAACTCGAAAAGATTTGGTTTTGCGTGTATGTCTAAACGTGTAGCCTCAAAAGAGAACCCACAGGAGAATTTTCTCTCGACAAAATATGTCAGAATACCACCTTTTAAGGAAATCCCGCATCATGTGAAATTATCTGTTTTTCCCTAAACAACATGTTGTAACTCGAAAATCTATGGTGATGCGTGTATGTCTAAGTGTGTAGCCTCAAAAGAAAATGCACAGGAGAGTTTTCTCTCAAAAGAATATGTAACAATACCACGTTACAAGGAAATACAGTGTAGCAGAGTAAAGAAAAATATGTACGTATTAGAAATACTTAAACTTTATGAGAAGAAATAATGCATCGTACAAAATTAACTTGTATTTCCTAAACAACACGTTGTAACTCGAAAAGATTTGGTGTTGCGTGTATGTCTATACGTTTAGCCTCAAAAGAGAACCCACAGGACTATTTTCTCTCGAAAAAATATGTCAGAATACCACGTTTTAAGTAAATCCTGCATCGTGCAAAATAATCTTGTTTTTCCTAAACAACATGTTGTAAATCGAAAAGCTTTGGTGTTGCTGGTATGTCTCAGCATGTAGCTTCAAAAGAGAATGAACAGGAGAGTTTTCTATCAAAAAAATATGTCAGAATACCACATTTAAGGAATTCCTGCATCGTGCGAAATTATCTTGTTTTTCCTAAACAACACGTTGTAACTCGAAACGCTTTGGTGTAGGTTGTATGTCTCAGCGAATAGCCTCAAAAGGGTACACACAGGAGAGTTTTCTCTCATAAAAATATGTCAGAATACCACGTTTTAAGGAAATCCTGCATCGTGCGAAATTATCTTTTTTTTCCTAAACCACCTGTTTTAACTTGAAAAGCTTTGGTGTTGCGTTTTTCTCTAAGCGTGCAGCCTCAAAAGAGAACGCACAGGACAGTTTTCTCTCAAAAGAATATGTAAGAATACCATGTTATAAGGAAATACAATGTTGCAGATTAATGACAAATATGTACATATTGCAAATACTTAAACTTTACGAGAAGAAATAACACATGGTGCAAAATTATCTTGTTTTTCCTAAACAACACTTTGTAACTTGAAAAACTTTGTGTTACATGTATGTCTAAGCTTGTAGCCTCAAAAGATAATGTACAGGAGATTTTCTCTCCAAAGACTATGTAAGAATACCACGTTATAAGGAAATACAGTGTTGCAGAGTAAAGACAAATACTTACTTATTAGAAATACTTAAAATTTACGAGAAGAAATAACGCATCGAACAAAATTAACTTGTATTTCCTAAAAAACACATTGTAACTCGAAAAGATTTGGTGTTGCGTGTATGTCTAAACGTTTAGCCTCAAAAGAGAACCGACAGGATTATTTACTCTCGAAAAAATATGTCAGAATACCACGTTTTAAGGAAATTCTGCATCGTGCAAAATTATCGGGTTTTTCCTAAACAACATGTTATAACTCGAAAAGCTTTGGTGTTGCTTGTATGTCTCAGCGTGTAGCCTCAAAAGAGTACGCACAGGAGAGTTTTCTCTTGAAAAAATATGTCAGAATACCGCGTTTTAAGGAAATCCTACATTGTGCGAAATTATCTTGTTTTTCCTAAACAACATGTATTAACTCGAAAAGCTTGGGTGTTGCGTGTATATCTAAGTGTGTAGCCTCAAAAGAGAATGCACAGGAGAGTTTTCTCTCGCAAGAATATGTAAGAATACCACGTTACAAGGAAATAAAGTTTTGCAGAGTAAAGACAAATACGTATGTATTAGAAATACTTAAACTTTACTAGAAGAAATAACGCATCGTAAAAAATTATCTAGTATTTCCTAAACAACACATTGTAATTGGAAAAGATTTGGTGTGGCGTGTATATCTAAGTGTGTATCCTCAAAAGAGAACGCACAGGAGAATTTTCTCTCAAAAAAAAATATGTCAGAATACCACGTTTTAAGGAAATCCCGCATAGTGCAAAATTATCGTATTTTTCCTAAAAAACACTTTGTAACTCGAAAAGATGTGGTGTTGCGTGTATGTCTAAACGTGTAGCCTCAAAAGAGAACCAAAGGAGAATTTTCTCTCGACAAAATATATCAGAATACCACGGTTTAAGGAAATCCCGCATCATGTGAAATTATCTTTTTTTTCCTAAACAACACGTTGTAACTCGAAAAGCTTTGGTGATGCGTGTATGTCTAAGTATGTAGCCTCAAAAGAGAACGCACAGGAGAGTTTTCTCTCCAAAAAATATGTCAGAATACCACGTTTTAAGGAAATCCCGCATCGTGCGAAATTATCTTGTTTTTCCTAAACAACATCTTTTAACTCGAAAAGCTTTGGTGTTACGTGTATGTGTAAGCGTGTAGCCTCAAAAGAAACACACAGGAGAGTTTTCTCTCGAAAAAATATGTAATAATACCACGTTACAAGGAAATACAGTTTTGCAGAGTAAAGACAAATATGTACATATTAGAAATACTTAAACTTACGAGAAGAAATTAAGCATCGTACAAAATTATCTAGTATTTCCTAAACAACAAGTTGTAACTCGAAAAGATTTGGTGTGGCCTGTATGTCTAAGGGTGTAGCCTCAAAATAGAACTGACAGGAGAATTTTCTCTTGGAAAAATATGTCAGAATACCACGTTTTAAGGAAATCCTGCATCGTGCGAAATTATCTTGTTTTTCATAAACAACACGTTGTAATTCGAAAAGCTTTGGTGTTGCCTGTATATCTAAGCATGTAGCCTCAAAAGAGAAAGCACAGGAAAGTTTTCTATCGAAAGAATATGTAAGAATACCACGTTACAAGGTATATACACTGTTGTAGAGTAAAGACAAATAAGTACGTATTAGAAATACTTAAACATTAAGAGAAGAAATAAAGCATCGTAAAAAATTATCTTGTATTTCCTAAACAACACATTGTAACTCGAAAAGATTTGGTGCTGCGTGCATGTCTAAGCATGTAGCCTCAAAAGATAATGCACAGGAGAGTTTTCTCTCAAAAAAATATGTCACAATACGACGAGTTAAGGAAATCCCGCATCATGCGAAATTATCTTGTTTTTCTTAAACATCACGTTGTATCTCGAAAAGCTTTGGTGTTGCGTGTATGTCTAAGCGTGTAGCCTCAAAAGAAACACACAGCAGAGTTTTCTCTCGAAAAAATATGTCAGAATACCACGTTTTAAGGAAATCCTGCATCGTGCGAAATTATTTTTTTTTCCCTAAAAACATGTTTTAACTCAAAATCTTTGGTGTTGCGTGTATGTCTAAGTGTGTAGCCTCAAAAGACAATGCACAGGAGAGTTTTCTCTCGCAAGAATATGTAAGAATACCACGTTACAAGGAAATAAAGTTTTGCAGAGTAAAACAAATATGTACATATTCGAAATACTTAAACTTAACAAGAAGAAATAATGCATCATACAAAATTATCTAGTATTTCCTAAAGAACAAGTTGTAACTCGAAAAGATTTGGTGTGGCAGTATGTCTAAGCCTGTAGCCTCAAAATAGAACCGACAGGAGAATTTTCTCTCAGAAAAATATGTCAGAATACCACGTTTTAAGGAAATCCTGCATAGTGCGAAATTATTTTGTTTTTCCTAAACAACACATTGTAATTCGACAAGCTTTGGTGTTGCGTGTATTTCTAAGCGTGTAGCCTCAAAAGAGAACGCACAGGAGAGTTTTCTATCGAAAGAATATGTAAGAATACCACGTTACAAGGAAATACAGTTTTTCAGAGTAAAGACTAGTACGTACATATTAGAAATACTTAAACTTTACTAGAAGAAATAACGCATCGTAAAAAATTATCTAGTATTTCCTAAACAACACATTGTAATTGGAAAAGATTTGGTGTGGCGTGTATGTCTAAGTGTGTATCCTCAAAAGAGAACGCACAGGAGAATTTTCTCTCAAAAAAATATGTCAGAATACGACGTTTTAAGGAAATCCCGCATAGTGCAAAATTATCTTGTTTTTCCTAAAAAACACTTTGTAACTCAAAAAGATGTGGTGTTGCGTGTATGTCTAAACGTGTAGCCTCAAAAGAGAACCAAAGGAGAATTTTCTCTCGACAAAATATGTCAGAATACCACGGTTTAAGGAAATCCCGCATCATGTGAAATTATCTTTTTTTTTCCTAAACAACAGGTTGTAACTCGAAAGGATTTGGTGTTGCATGTATATCTAAGCATGTAGCCTCAAAATAGAATGCACAGGAGAGTTTTATCTCGAAAAAATATGTCAGAATACCACGTTTTAAGGAAATCCCGCATCTTGCGAAATTATCTTGTTTTTCCTAAACAACAGGATGTAACTCGATTTGGTGTTGCATGTATGTCTAAGCTTGTAGCCTCAAAAGAGAAAGCACAGGAGATTTTTCTCTTGGAAAAATATGTCAGAATACCACAGGTTATGGAAATGCCGCATCGTGGGTAATTATCTTGTTTTTCCTAAACAACATGTTGTAACTCGAAAAGCATTGGTGTTGCGTATTTGTCTAAGCATGTAGCCTCAAAAGAGTACACATAGGAGAGTTTTCTCTCGCAAGAATATGTAGGAATACCACGTTATAAGGAAATACAGTGTTGCAGAGTAAAGACAAATACTTACATATTAGAAATACTTAAACTTTACGAGAAGAAATAACTCATCGTAAAAAATTATCTTGTATTTCCTAAACAACACGTTGTAACTCAAAAAGATTTGGTGTTGCTTGTATGTCTAAGTGTGTATCCTCAAAAGAGAACGCACAGGAGACTTTTCACTCGAAAAAATATGTCAGAATACCATGTTTAAGGAAATCCCGCATCATGCGAAATTATCTTGTTTTTCTTAAACAACACGTTGTAACTCGAAAATCTTGGGTATTGCGTGTAGCCTCAAAAGATAATGCACAGGAGAGTTTTCTCTCGAAAGACTATGTAAGAAAACCACGTTATAAAGAAATACAGTGTTGCAGAGTAAAGACAAATACGTATGTATTACAATACTTAAAGTTTACAATAAGAAATAATGCATCGTAAAAAAAAAATCTTGTATTTCCTAAACAACACATTGTAACTCGAAAAAATTTGGTGTTGTGTGTATGTCTAAGCTTGTAGCCTCAAAAGGGAACGCACAGGAGAATGATTTCTCGAAAAATATGTCAGAATACCACGTTTTAATGAAATCCTGCGAAATTATCTGGTTTTTCCTAAACAACACGTTGTAATTAGAAAAGCTTTGGTGTTGCGTGTATGTCTAAGCGTGTAGCCTCAAAAAAAATATCTTGTATTTCTTCTCGTAAATTTTAAGTATTTCTAATAAGTACATATTTGTCTTTAATCTGCAACACTGTATTTCCTTATAACGTGGTATTCTTTCATATTTTTTGAGAGAAAACTGTCCTCTTCGTTCTCTTTTGAGGCTACCGCTTAGACATACACGCATCACCAAAGCTTTTCGAGTTACAACGTGTTGTTTAGGAAAAATAAGATAATTTCGCACGATGCGGAATTTCC
Source organism: Apodemus sylvaticus (assembly GCF_947179515.1). Lineage (NCBI taxonomy): Eukaryota > Metazoa > Chordata > Mammalia > Rodentia > Muridae > Apodemus > Apodemus sylvaticus. Next base: position 80,099,094 of record NC_067488.1, on the reverse strand, counting down.
TTAAAACGTGGTATTCTGACATATTTTTTGGAGAGAAAATTCTCCTTTGGGTTCTCTTTTGAGGCTACACATTTAGACTTACAAGCAACACCAAATCTTTTCAGGTTACAATGTGTTGTTTAGGATATACAAGATAATTTTGTACGATGCGTTATTTCTTCTCGTAAAGGTTAAGTATTTCTAATATGTACGTATTTGTCTTTACTCTGCAACACTGTATTTGCTTATAACGTGGTATTCTTACATATTCTTTCGAGAGAAAACGTTCCTGTGCGTTCTCTTTTGAGGCTACACTCTTAGACATACACGCAACACCAAAGCTTTTCAAGTTACAACGTGTTGTTTAGGAAAAACAAGATAATTTTGCACAATGAGCGATTTCCATAAAACGTGGTATTCTGACATGTTTTTTCGAGAGAAAACTCTCCTGTGTGTTCTCTTTTGAGGCTAGAAGCATAGACATACACGCAACACCAAATCTTTTCGAGTTACAACGTGTTATTTAGGAAAAACCAGATAATTATGTTGGATGCGTTATTTCTTCTCATAAAGTTTAAGTATTTCCAATATGTATGTATATGTCTTTAATATGCAACACTGCATTTCCTTGTAACGGGGTATTCGTACATATTCTTTCGAGAGAAAACTCTCCTGTGCATTCTCTTCTGAGGCTACACACTTAAGACATACACTGAACACCAAAGCTTTTCGAGTTACAACGTGTTGTTTAGGAAAAACAAGATAATTTCACACGATGAGCGATTTCCTTAAAACGGGATATTCTGACATGTTTTTTCGAGAGAAAACTCTCCTGTGCATTCTCTTTTGAGGCTGCACGATTAGACATACAAGCAACAGCAAATATTTTCGAGTTACAGCCTGTTGTTAAGGGAAAAAAAAAGATAATTTTGCAAGATGCAGGATTTCCTTAAAACGTGGTATTCTGACATATTTTTTCAAGAGAAAACTCTCCTGTGCATTCTCTTTTGAGGCTACAACCTTAGACATACACGCGGCACCAAATCTTTTCGAATTTCAACTTGTTGTTTAGGAAATACAAGATAATTTTGTAAGGAGTGTTATTTCTTCTCGTAAAGTTTAAGTATTTCTAATACGTATGTATTTGTCTTTACTCTGCAACACTGTATTTCCTTGTAACGTGGTATTCTGACATATTCTTTCAAGAGAAAACTCTCCTGTGCTTTCTCTTCTGAGGCTACACACTTAGACATACATGCAACACCAAAGCTTTTTGAGTTAAAACGTGTTGTTTAGGAAAAAAAGATAATTTCGCACAATGCTGGATTTCCTTAAAATGTGGCATTCTGACATATTTCTTTCGAAATTAAAGTCTCCTGTGCATTCTCTTTTGAGGCTACATGCTTAGTCATACACGCAACAGCAAATCTTTTCGGGTTACAACGTGTTGTTTAGGAAAAACAAGATAATTTTTCATGATGTGTTATTTCTTCTCGTAAAGTTTAAGTATTTCCAATATGTACGTATTTGTCTTTACTCTGCAACACTGTATTTCATTATAACGTGGTATTCTTACATATTCTTTAGAGAGAAAACTCTCCTGTGCATTCTCTTTTGAGGCTGCACGCTTAGACATACACACAACACCAAAGCTATTCGAGTTACAATGTGTTATTAAGGAAAACTAGATAATTTCGCAAGATGCGGGAATTCCTTAAAACATGGCATTCTGACATATTTTTTCGAGAGAAAACTCTCCTATGCGTTCTCTTTTGAGGCTGCATGATTAGTCATACATGCAACACCATATCTTTTCAAGTTACAACGTGTTGTTTAGTAAAAACAATATAATTTTGCACGACGCGTTATTTCTTCTAGTAAAGTTTAAGTATTTCTAATACGTATGTATTTGTCTTTCCTCTGCAACACTGTATGTCCTTATGACGTGGTATTCTTACATATTCTTTCAAGAGAAATCTATCCTGTGCATTCTCTTTTGAGGCTACATACTTAGACATACATGCAACACCAAAGCTTTTCGAGTTACAATGTGTTGTTTAGGAAAAACAAGATAATTTCGCATGATGCTGTATTTCCTTAAAACGTGGATTTCTGAAATATTTTTTCAAGAGAAAATTCTCCTGTGGGTTCTCTTTGGAGGATACACATTTAGACATACATGCCTCACCAAATCTTTTCTAGTTACAACGTGTTGTTTAGGAAATACAAGATAATTTTGCACGATACATTACTTCTTCTCGTAAATTTTAAGTATTTCTAATACATACGTATTTGTCTTTACTCTGCAACACTGTATTCCGTTATAACGTGGAATTCTTACATATTCTTTCGAGGAAAAACTCTCCTGTGCGTTCTCTTTTGTGGCTACATGCTTAGACATACACGCAACACCAAATCTTTACGAATTTCAACTTGTTGTTTAGGAAATACAAGATAATTTTTTATGGAGCGTTATTTCTTCTAGTAAAGTTTAAGTATTTCTAATACGTACGTATATTTCTTTACTCTGCAACACTGTATTTCCTTCTAATGTGGTATTCTGACATATTCTTTCGAGAGAAAACTCTCCTGTGCATTCACTTCTGAGGCTATACAATTAGGCATACACACAACACCAAACTTTTAAAGTTAAAACCTGTTGTTTAGGAAAGAAAAGATAATATCGCACAATGCTGGATTTCCTTAAAACTTGGTATTCTGATATATTTTTTTGAGAGAAAACTCTCCTGTGCGTTCTCTTTTGAGGCTACACGCTTAGTCATACACTCAACACCATATCTTTTGGAGTTACAACATGTTGTTTAGGAAAAACAAGATAATTTTGCATGAGGCGTTATTTCTTTTCTTAAAGTTTAAGTATTTCTAATACGTACATATTTGTCTTTACTCTGCAACACTGTATTCCGTTATAACGTGGAATTCTAACATATTCTTTCAAGAGAAAACTCTCCTGTGCGTTCCCTTTTGAGGCTACACTCTTAGACATACACGCAACACCAAAGCTTTTCGAGGTAGAACGTGTTGTTTAGGAAAAACAAGATAATTACGTATGATGCAGGATTTCCTTAAAATGTGGTATTATGACATAATTTTTCTAGAGAAAACTCTCCTGTGCTTTCTCTTTTGAGGCTACAAGCTTAGACAAACATGCAGCACCAAATCTTTTCGAGGTACAACGTGTTGTTTAGGAAATACAAGATAATTTTGTACGATGCGTTATTTCTTCTCTTAAAGATTAAGTATTTCTAATATGTACGTATTTTCCTTACTGTGCAACCCTGTATTTCCTTATAACGTGATATTCTTACATATTCTTTCGAGAGAAAACTCTACTGTGCGTTCTCTTCTGAGGCTACACACTTAGACATACACGCAACACCAAAGGTTTTCGAGTTAAAACATGTTCTTTAGGAAAAACAAGATAATTTCACACGATGCGGGATTTCCTTAAAACGTGGTATTCTGACATAATTTTTCGAGAGAATACTCTCCTGTGGGTTCTCTTTGAAGATACACGTTTAGACATACACGCAACAACAAATCTTTTCGAGTTACAACGTGTTGTTTAGGATATACAAGATAATTTTGTATGATGCGTTATTTCTTCTCATAAAGTTTAAGTATTTCTAATATGTACATATTTGTGTTTACTCGCAACACTGTATTTCCTTGTAATGTCATATTCTTTCATATTCTTTCCAGTGAAAACTCTCCTGTGCATTCTGTTTTGAGACTACACACTTAGACATACACGCAACACCAAAGCTTTTCGATTTACAACATGTTGTGTAGGAAAAACAAGATAATTTCGCACGATACTGGTTTTCCTTAAAACGTGGTATTCTGACATATTCTTTTGAGTGAAAACTCTCCTGTGCATTCTCTTTTGAGGCTACTCGCTTAGACATACATGCCACACCAAAGCTTTTCGAGTTACAATGCGTGTGTAGGAAAAACAAGATAATTTCGCACAATGCTGGATTTCCTTAAAACGCCGTATTCTGACATATTTTTTCGAGAGAAAATTCTCCTGTGCGTTCTCTTTTGAGGCTACATGCTTAGACATACACGCAACACAAAATCTATTCGAGTTACAACGTGTTGTTTTGGAAATACAAGATAATTTTGCACGATGCGTTATTTCTTCTCATAAATTTTAATTATTTCTAATATGTACGTATTTGTCTTTATTCTGCAACACTGTATTTCCTTATAACGTGGTATTCTTACATATTCTTTCGAGAGAAAATTCCCCTGTGTGTTCTCTTTTGAGGCTGAACCCTTACACATACACGCAACACCAAAGCTTTTCGAGTTACAACGTGTTGTTTAGGAAAAAAAAAAAAAAGATAATTTCGCAGGATGCGGGATTTCCTTAAAACGTGGTATTCTGACATATTTTTTCGAGAGAAAACTCTCCTGTGCGTTCTCTTTTGAGGCTGCACGCTTAGTCATATACCCAACACCAAAGATTTTCGAGTTACAATGTGTTGTGTAGGAAAAACAAGATAATTTCGCACGATGCTGGATTTCCTTAAAACGTGGTATTCTGACATATTTTTCCGAGAGAAAACTCTCCTGTGCATTCTCTTTTGAGGCTACATGCTTAGTCATACACTCAACACCAAATCTTTTCGAGTTACAACGTGTTGTTTAGGAAAAACAAGATAATTTTGCTTGATGCGTTATTTCTTCTCGTAAAGTTTAAGTATTTCTAATATGTACATATTTGTCTTTATTCTGCAACACTGTATTACGTTATAACGTGGATTTCTTACATATTCTTTCAAGAAAAAACTCTCCTGTGCGTTCTCTTTTGAGGCTGCACGCTTACTCATACACGCAACACCCAATATTTACGAATATCAACTTGTTGTTTAGGAAATACAAGATAATTTTGTACGGAGCGTTATTTCATCTCATAAAGTTTAAGTATTTGTAATACGTACGTATTTGTCTTTACTCTGCAACACTGTATTTCCTTGTAACGTGGTATTCTGACATAATCTTTCGAGAGAAAACTCTCCTGTGCATTCTCTTCTGAGGCTACACACTTAGGCATACACACAACACCAAAGCTTTTCGAGATACAACGTGTTGTTTAGGAAAAACAAGATAATTTCGCACGATGCTGGATTTCCTTAAAACGTGGTATTCTGACATTTTTTTTCAAGAGAAAACTCTCCTGTGCGTTCTCTTTTGAGGCTACAGGCTGAGTCATACACTCAACACCAAATCTTTTCGAGTTACAACGTGTTGTTTAGGAAAAACAAGATAATTTCGCACGATGCGGGATTTCCTTAAAACGTGGTATTCTGACATATTTTTTCGAGAGTAAATTCTTTTTTGGGTTCTCATTTGAGGCTACAAGCTTAGACATACATGCAGCACCAAATCTTTTCGAGTTACAAAGTTTTGTTTAGGAAATACAAGATAATATTGTACGATGCGCTATTTCTTCTCGTAAAGTTTAAGTATTTCTAATACATACATATTTGTCCTTACTCTGCAACACTGTATTTCCTTATAACGTGGTATTCTTGCATATTCTTTCGAGTGAAAACTCTCCTGTGTATTCTGTTTTGAGACTACACGCTTAGACATACACGCAACACCAAAGCTTTTCGAGTTACATCGTGTTGTGTAGGAAAAACAAGATAATTTCGCACGATGCTAGATTTCCTTAAAACGTGGTATTCTTACATATTCTTTCGAGAGAAAACTCTCCTGTGCATTGTCTTTTGAGGCTACACACTTAGACATACACGCAATACCAAAGCTTTTCGAGTTAAGACATATTGTTTAGGAAAAACAAGATAATTTCACACGATGCGGGATTTCCTTAAAACGTGGTATTCTGACATAATTTTTCGAGAGACTACTCTCCTGTGGGTTCTCTTTGAGGATACATGTTTAGACATACACGCAACAACAAATCTTTTCGAGTTACAACGTGTTGTTTAGGATATACAACATAATTTTGTACGATGCGTTATTTTTTTCATAAAGTTTAAATATTTCTAATATGTACATATTTGTCTTTACTCGCAACACTGTATTTCCTTGTAATGTGGTATTCTTACATATTCTTTCGAGTGAAAAATTCCTGTGCATTCTGTTTTGAGACTACACGCTTAGACATACACGCAACACCAAAGCTTTTCGAGTTACAACATATTATGTAGGAAAAACAAGATAATTCCGCACGATACTGGATTTCCTTAAAACGTGGTATTCTGACATATTTTTTCGAGAGAAAATTCTCCTGTGCATTCGCTTTTGAGGCTACACGCTTAGACATACACGCAACACAAAATCTATTCGAGTTACAACGTGTTGTTTAGGAAATACAAGATAATTTTGCACGATGCATTATTTCTTCTCATAAATTTTATGTATTTCTAATATTTACATATTTGTCTTTAATCTGCAACACCGTATTTCCTTATAACGTGATATTCTTACATATTCTTTCGATAGAAAACTCTCCTGTGCATTCTCTTTTGAAGCTGAACCCTTACACATACATGCAACACCAAAGCTTTTCGAGTTACAACGTATTGTTTAGGAAAAACAAGATAATTTCGCAGGATGCGGGATTTCCTTAAAACGTGGTATTCTGACATATTTTTCGAGAGAAAACTCTCCTGTGCGTTCTCTTTTGAGGCTGCACGCTTAGTCATATACCCAACACCAAAGCTTTTCGAGTTACAACGTGTTGTGTAGTAAAAACAAGATAATTTCGCACGATGCTGGATTTCCTTAAAACGTGGTATTCTGACATATTTTTTCGAGAGAAAACTCTCCTGTGCGTTCTCTTTTGAGGCTACGCGCTTAGTCATACACTCAATACCAAATCTTTTCGAGTTAGACGTGTTGTTTAGGAAATACAAGATAATTTTGCATGATGCATTATTTCTTCTCGTAAAGTTTAAGTATTTCTAATATGTATGTATTTGTCCTTACTCTGCAACACTGTATTCCGTTATAATGTGGTATTTTTATATTCTTTCGAGAGAAAACTCTCCTGTGTGTTCTCTTTTGAGGCTACAAGCTTAGACATACATGGAACACCAAAGCTTTTGAGTTACAACGTTTTGTTTAGGAAAAACAAGATAATTTCGCACGATGCGTTATTTCTTCAAGTAAAGTTTAAGTATTTCTAATACATACGCATTTGTCCTTACTCTGCAACACTGTATTTCCATATTACGTGGTATTCTTACATATTTCTTCGAGAGGAAACTCTCCTGTCTGTTCTCTTTTGAGGCTACACACTTAGACATACACGCAACACCAAAACTTTCCGAGTTAAAACATTTTGTTTATGAAAAACAAGATAATTTCATAAGATGCGGGATTTCCTTAAAATGTGGTATTGTGACATATTTTTCAAGAGAAAACTCTCCTGTCTGTTCTCTTTTGAGGCTGCATGCTTAGATATACACGCAACACCAACGTATTTCGAGTTACAACGTGTTGTTTAGGAAAAACAAGATAATTTCGCACGATGCATGATTTCCTTAAAACGTGGTATTATGACATATTATTCCAAGGAAAATTCTCCTGTGGGTTCTCTTTTGAGGCTACACGTTGAGACATACACGCAACACCAATTCTTTTTGAGTTACAACTTGTTGTTTAGGACATACAAGATAATTTTGCACGATGCGTTATTTCTTCTCATAAATTTTAAGTATTTCTAATACGTACGTATTTGTCTTTACTCTGCAACACTGTATTTCCTTATAACTTGGTATTCTTACATATTCTTTCGAGAGAAAACTATTCTGTGCGTTCTCTTTTGAGGCTGCACGGTTAGAGAAAAACGCAACACCAAAGCTTTTCGAGTTACAACAAGTTTTTTAGGAAAAATAAGATAATTTCACATGATGCGGGATTTCCATAAAACGTGGTATTCTGACATATTTTTTGAGAGAATACTCTCCTGTGGGTTCTCTTTGAGGATACACATTTAGACATACACGCAACAACAAATCTTTTTCAGTTACAACATGTAGTTTAGGAAATACAAGATAATTTTGTACGATGAGTTATTTCTTCTCATAAAGTTTAAGTATTTCTAATATGTATTTATTTTTCTTTATTCTGCAACACTGTATTTCCCTGTAATGTGGTATTCTTACATATTCTTTCGAGTGAAATCTCTCCTGTGCATTCTTTTTTGAGGCTACACGCTTAGACATACACGCAACACCAAAGCTTTTCGAGTTACAACGTGTTGTGTAGGAAAAACAAGATAACTCTGCACGATGCTGGATTTCCTTAAAACGTGGTATTCTGGCATATTTTTTTGAGAGAAAACTCTCCTGTGTGTTCTCTTTTGAGGCTACACACTTAGTCATACACTCAACACCAAATCTTTTCGAGTTACAACGTGTTGTTTAGGAAAAACAAGATAATTTTGCATGATGCGTTATTTCTTCTCATAATGTTTAAGTATTTCTATTACGTACGTATTTGTCTTTACCCTGCAACACTGTATTTCCTCATACCGTGGTATTCTTACATATTCATTCGAGAGAAAACTCTCCTGTGCATTCTCTTTTGAGGCTACACGCTTAGACATACACGCAACACCAAAGCTTTTCGAGTTACAACATGTTGTTTAGGAAAAACAAGATAATTTCGCACGATGAGGGATTTCCTTACAACGTGGTATTGTGACATATTTTTTCGAGAGAAAACTCTCCTGTGCGTTCTCCTTTGAGGCTACACGCTTAGACATACACGCAACACCAAAGCTTTTCAAATTACAATGTGTTGTTTAGGAAAAATTAGATAATTTCACACGATATGCGAATTCCTCATAACGGGGTATTCTGACATGTTTTTTGAGAGAAAAGTCTCCTGTGCATTCTCTTTTGAGGATAGAAGCTTAGACATACATGCAACGCCAAATCCTTTTGAGTTATAACGTGTTATTTAGGAAAAAAAGATAATTTTGCACGATGCGTTATTTCTTCTCATAAAGTTTAAGTATTTCCAATATGTACGTATTTGTCTTTAATATGCAACTCTGTATTTCCTTATAACGTTTTATTCTTACATATTCTTTCGAAAGAAAACTCTCCTGTGCATTCTCTTTTCAGACTACATGCTAAGACATTCATACAACATCAAATCTTTTCCAGTTACAACGTGTTGTTAGGAAAATCAAGATAATTTCTCACAATGCGGGATTTCCTTAAATTATGGTATTCTGACATATTTTTTTCTAGAGAAAACTGCCCTGTGAGTTCTGTTATGAGGCGACACGCTTAGACATACACTTAACACCAAAGCTTTTCGAGTTACAATGTGTTGATAGGAAAAACAAGATAATTTCCCACGATGCGTGATTTCCTTAATACGTGGTATTCTGCCATATTTTTTCGAGAGAAGAAGCACCTGTGCGTTCACCTTTGAGTCTACACGCTTAGACATACACGCTACAACAAATCCTTTCGAGTTACAATGTGTTGTTTAGGAAATACAAGATAATTTTGTTTGATGCCTTTTTTCTTCTTGTAAAGTTAAAGTATTTCTAATAAGTACATAGTTGTCTTTACTCTGCAACACTGTATTTCCTTATAACGTGGTATTCTAACATATTCTTTCGAGAGAAAACTCTCCTGTGCGTTCTCTTTTGAGGCTACACACTTAGACATACACGTAACGCCTAAGCTTTTCGAGTTAAAACATGTTGTTTAGGAAAAACAAGATAATTTCGCACGATGTGGGATTTCCTTAAAACGTGGTATTCTGACATATTTTTCCGAGAGTAAACTCTGCTGTGCATTCTCTTTTGAGGCTACGCGTTTAGACAAACACGCAACACCAAATCTTTTCGAATTACAACGTGTTGTTTAGGAAATACAGGATAATTTTTTACGATGCGTTATTTCTTCTCGTAAAGTTTAAGTATTTCTAATACGTACGTATTTGTCCTTACTCTGCAACACTGTATTTCCTTATAACGTGGTATTCTTACATATTCTTTCGACAGAAAACTCTCCGGTGCGTTCTCTTTTGAGGCTACACACTTAGACATACACGCAACACCAAAGCTTTTCGAGTTAAAACATGTTGTTTAGGAAAAACAAGATAATTTCACATGATGCGGGATTTCCTTAAAACGTGGTATTCTGACATATTCCTTCGAGAGTAAACTCTCCTGTTCGTTCTCTTTTTAGGTTGCATGCTATGTCATACATGCAATACCATATCTTTTCGAGTTACAACGTGTTGTTTAGGAAAAAAGAAGATAATTTTGCACGATGAGTTATTTCTTCTCATAAAGTTCAATTATTTCCAATACATACTTATTTGTCTTTACTCTGCAACTCTGTATTTTCTTATAACGTGGTATTCTTAGATATTCTTTCGAGAGAAATCTCTCTTGTGCGTTCACTTTTGAGACTACAAGTTTAGACATACACGCAACACCAAAGCCTTTCGAGTTACAACGTGTTGTTTAGGAAAAATAACATAATTTCGCACGATGAGGGATTTCCTTAAAACGAGGTATTCTGACATATTTTTTCTAGAGAGAATTCTCCTGTGGGTTCTCTTTTGAGGATCCACGTTTAGTCATACACGCAACAACAAATCTTTACGAGTTACAACGTGTTGTTTACGAAATAAAAGATAATTTTGCATGATGCATTATTTCTTCTCGTAAAGTTTAAGTATTTCTAATACGTACATATTTGTCTTTACTCTGCAACACTGTATTACATTATAACATGGAATTCTTACATATTCTTTCGAGAGAAAACTCTCCTGTGCGTTCTCTTTTGAGGCTACAAGCTTTAACATAAACACAACACCAAAGCTTTTCGAGTTACAACGTGTTGTTTAGGAAAAACAAGATAATATCACATGATGCGGTATTTCCATAAAACGTGGTATTCTGACATATTTTTTCGAGAGAAAACTCTCCAGTGCTTTCTCTTTTGAGGCTGCACGCTTTCTCATACACGCAACACCAAATCTTTTCGAGTTACAACGTGTTGTTTAGGAAATACAAGATAATTTTGTAAGATGCGTTATTTCTTCTCATAAAGTTTAAGTATTTCTAATAAGTACGTATTTGTCTTTACACTGCAACACTGTAGTTCCTTATAACGTATTCTTACATATTCATTCAAGAAAAAACTCTCCTGTGCGTTCTCTTTTGAGACTACACGCTTAGATACACGCAACACCAAAGCTTTTCGAGTTACAACGTGTTGCTTAGGAAAAACAAGATAATTTCGCACGATGCGGGATTTCCTTAAAACGTGGTATTCTGACATATTTTTTCGAGAGAAAACTCTCCTGTGCGTTCTCCTTTGAGGCTACATGCTTAGACATACAAGCAACACCAAAGCTTTTCAAGTTACAATCTGTTGTTTAGGAAAAACAAGATAATTTCTCACGATGTGCGATTTCCTTATAACGGGGTATTCTGACATGTTTTTTCGAGAGAAAACTCTCCTGTGCATTCTCTTTGAGGCTAGAAGCTTAGACATACACGCAACTCCAAATCCTTTCGAGTTACAATGTGTTATTTAGGAAAAAAAAAGATAATTTTGCACGGTGCGTTAATTCTTCCCATAAAGTTTAATTATTTCCAATATGTACGTATTTGTCTTTAATATGCAACTCTGTATTTCCTTATAACGTTTCATTCTAACATATTCTGTAGAGAGAAAACTCTCTTGTGCGTTCTTTTTTGAGACTACATGCTTAGACATTCACGCAACACCAAATCTTTTCGAGATACAACGTGTTGTTTGGGAAAAATAAGATAATTTCTCACGATGCGGGATTTCCTTAATATATGGTATACTGACATATTTTTCGAGAGAAAACTCCCCTGTGCGTTCTCTTCTGAGGCTACACGCTTAGCCTTATGAGAATAAATAACGCATCGTACAAAATTATCTTGTATTTCCTAAACAACAATTGTAACTAGAAAAGATTTGGTGTTGTGTGTATGTTTAAACGTGTAGCCCCAAAGAGCACCCACAGGAGAATTTTCTCTCTAAAAAAATATGTTAGAATACCAACTTTTAAGGAAATCCTGCAACGTGCGAAATTATCTTGTTTTTCCTAAACAACACGTTGTAACTCGAAACATTTGGTGTTGCTTGTATGTCTCCGCGTATAGCCTCAAAAGAGAACGCACGAGAGAGTTTTCTATCAAAAAGCTATGTCACAATAACATGTTTTAAGGAAATACTGCATCATGAGGAATTATCTTGTTTTTCCTGAACAACATGTTGTAAAACGAAAAGCTTTGGTGTTGCGTGTAGGTCTAAGTGTGTAGCCTCAAAAGAGAATGCACAGGAGAGTTTTCTCTCGCAATAATATATAAGAATACCACGTTAAAAGGAAATTCAGTTCTGCAGAGTAAAGACAAATACGTAAATATTAGAAATACTTAAACTTACGAGAAGAAATAACGCATTGTACAAAATTATCTTTTATTTCCTAAACAACACGTTGTAACTCGAAAAGATTTGGTGTGGCGTATATGTCTATGCGTGTAGCCTCAAAAGAGAACAAACAGTAGAGTTTTCTCTCGAAAAAATATGTCAGAATACCACGTTTTAAGGAAATCCCGCATCTTGCGAAATTATGTTGTGTTTCCTAAACAACAGGTTGTAACTCGAAAAGATTTGTTGTTGCGTGTATGTCTAAGCATGTAGCCTCAAAAGAGAATGCACAGGAGAATTTTCTCTCATAAAAATATGTCAAAATACCAAGTTTTAAGGAAATCATGTATCATTGGAAATTATCTTGTTTTTCCTTAACAACATATTTTAACTCGAAAAGTTTTGGTTTTGCGTTTATGTCTAAGCGTGTAGCCTCAATAGAGAATGCACAGGAGAGTTTTCACTTGAAAGAATATGTAAGAATACCACGTTATAAGGAAATACAGAGTTGCATATTAAAGAGAAATGTGTACATATTGGAAATACTTAAACTGTTTGAGAAGAAATAACACATCCTGTAAAATTATCTTGTTTTTCCTAAAAAACACGTTGTAACTCGAAAAGATTTGGTGTTGCGTGTATGTCTAAGATTCTAGCCTCAAAAGAGAATGCACAGGAGAATTTTCTCTCGAAAAAACATGTCAGAATACCCCGTTATAAGGAAATCGCACATCGTGCGAAATTATCTTGTTTTTCCTAAAAACACTTTGTAACTTGAAAAGCTTTGGTGTTGCGTGTATGTCTAAGCGTGTAGCATCAAAAGAGAATGCACAGGAGCATCTTCTCTCGAAAGAATATGTAAGAATACCACGTTATAAGGAAATACAGTATTGCAGATTAAAGACAAATACGTACGTATTAGAAATACTTAAGATTTGTGAGAAGAAATAATGCATCATGCAAAATTAACTTGTTTTTCCTAAAGAACACGTTGTACTTCGAACAGAATTGGTGTTGCCTGTATGTCTAAAAGTGTAGCCTCAAAAGAGAGCCCAAAGGAGAATTTACTCTCGAAAAAATATGTCATAATAACACGTTTTAAGTTAATCCCGCATCGTGCGAAATTATCTAGTTTTTCCTAAACAACACGTTTTAACTCGAAAAGCTTTGGTGTTGCATGTATGTCTAAGCGTGTAGCCGCAAAAGAGAACGCACAGGAGAGTTTGCTCTCAAAAAAAATATGTAAGAATACTACGATATAAGGAAATACATTGTTGCAGAGTAAAGACAAATATGTACGTATTAGAAATACTTAAAATTTACTAGAAGAAATAACGCATTGTGCAAAATTATCTTGTATTTCCTAAACAACACGTTATAACTCGAAAAGATTTTGTGTTGTGTGTATGCTGTAGCATGTAGTCTCAAAAGAAAAGGCACAGAAAAATTTTCTCTCGAAAAAATATTTCAGAATACCACGTTTTAAGGAAATCCAGCATCGTGCGAAATTATCTTCTTTTTCCTAAACAACACGTTGTGACTCGAAAAGCTTTGGTGTTGCGTGTATGTGTAAGCATTCAGCCTCAAAAGAGAACGCACAGGAGAGTTTTCTCTAGAAAAAACATGTCAGAATATCCCGTTTTAAGGAAATCGCTCATCGTGAGAAATTATCTTGTTTTTCCTAAACAACACGTTGTAACTCGAAAAGCTTTGGTGTTGAGTGTATGTCTTAAGTGTGTAGCCTCAGAAGAGAATGCACAGGAGAGTTTTCTCTCGAAAGAATATGTAAGAACACCCCGTTACAAGGAAATACAGTGTTGCATATTAAAGACATATATGTACATATTGGTAATACTTAAACTTTATGAGAAGAAATAACGCATCGAGCATAATTATCTTGTTTTTCCTAAATAAAACGTTGTAACTCGAAAAGATTTGGTATTGCGTGTATGTCTAAGCTTCTAGCCTCTAAAGAGAACGCACAGGAGAGTTTTCTCTCAAAAAAACATGTCAGAATACCCCGTTTTATGGAAATCGCTCATTGTGCAAAATTATCTTGTTTTTCCTAAACAACACGTTGTAACTTGAAAAGCTTTGGTGTTGCATGTATGTCTAAGCGTGTAGCCTCAGAAGAGAACGCACAGGCGAGATTACTCTCGAAAGAATATTTAAGAATACCACGTGATAAGCAAATACTGTGTTTCAGAGTAAAGACAAATACGTACGTATTAGAAATACTTAAAATGTACGAGAAGAAATAACGCATCATACAAAATGATCTTGTATATCCTAAACAACACGTTGTAACCTGAAAAGATTTGGTGTTGCTTGTAAGTCTAAAAGTGTATCCTCAAAAGAGAACCCAAAAGAGAATTTTCTCTCCAAAAAATATGTCAGAATACCACGTTTTAAGGAAATCCCGCATCGTGCGGAATTATCTTGTTTTCCTAAACAACACGTTGTAACTCGAAAAGCTTTGGTATTGCGTGTATGACTAAACGGTAGCCTCAAAAGGGAATGAAGAGGACAGTTTTCTCTCGAAAGAATATGAAAGAATACCACGTTATAAGGAAATACAGTGTTGCAGAGTTAAGACAAACACGTACGTATTAGAAATACTTAAAATTGACGAGAAGAAATAATGCATCCTGCAAAATTATCTTGTTTCTCCTAAACAACACGTTGTAACTAGAAAATATTTGGTGTTGCATGTATGTCTAAATGTGTAGCCTCCACAGAGAACCCACAGGAGAATTTTCTCTCAAAAAAATATGCCAGAATTCCACGTTTTATGGAAATACCGCATCATGTGAAAGTATCTTGTTTTTCCTAAATAACACGTTGTAACTCGAAAAGCTTTGGTGTTGCGTGTATGTGTAAGTATGTAGCCTCAAAAGAGAACGCACAGGAGAGTTTTATCTCAAAAGAATATGTAAGAATTCCACGTTATAATGGAATACAGTGTTGCAGAGTAAATACAAATACGTACATATTAGAAATACTTAAAATAAACGAGAAGAAGTAATGTATCGTGCAAAATTATCTTGTTTTTCCTAAACAACACGTTGTAACTAGAAAGGATTTGGTGGTGCGTGTATGTCTAAATGTGTATCCTCCAAAGAGAACCCACAGGAGAATTTTCTCTTGGAAAAATATGTCAGAAATCCACGTTTTAAGGAAATACCGCATCATGCGAAATTATCTTGTTATTCCTAAACAACACGTTGTAACTCGAAAAGGTTTGGTATTGCATGTATTTCTAAGCATATAGCCTCAAAAGAGAATGCACAGGAGCGATTTCTCTCGAAAGAATATGTCAGAATACCACGTTATGAGGAAATACGGTGTTGCAGCGTAAAGACAAAAACATACGTATTAGAAATACTTAAACTTTACGAGAAGAAATAACGCATAGTATAAAATTATCTTGTATTTCCTAAACAACACGTTGTAACTCGAAAAGATTTGGTGTTGTATGTATGTCTAAACATGTAGCCCCAAAGAGGACCCAAAGGAGAATTTTCTTTCGAAAAAATTTCAGAATACCAACTGTTAAGGAAATCCTGCAACGTGCGAAATTATCTTCTTTTTCCTAAACAACACGTTGTAACTCGAAAACCTTTGGTGTTGCTTGTATGTCTCCACATATAGCCTCAAAAGAGAACGCACGGGAGACTTTTCTCTCGAAAAAATATGTCACAATACCATGTTTTAAGGAAATCCTGCATCATGAGAAATTATCTTGTTTTTCCTAAACAACATGTTTTAAAACGAAAAGCTTTGGTTTTGTGTGTAGGTCTAAGTGTGCAGCCTCAAAAGAGAATGCACAGGAGAGTTTTCTCTCGCAAGAATATGTAAGAATACCACGTTACAAGGAAATACAGTTTTGCAGAGTAAAGGCAAATACGTACATATTAGAAATACTTAAACTTACGAGAAGAAATAACACATCGTATAAAATTATCTTGTATTTCCTAAACAACACGTTGTAACTCAAAAAGAATTGGTGTGGCGTATATGTCTATGCGTGTAGCCTCAAAAGAGAACACACAGGAGAATTTTCTCTGGAAAAAAAATGTCAGAATTCCACGTTTTAAGGAAATCCCGCACCGTGCGAAATTATCGTGTGTTTGATAAACCACAGGTTGTAACTCGAAAAGATTTGGTGTTGCGTGTATGTCTAAGCATGTAGCCTCAAAAGAGAATGCACAGGAGAATTTTTCTCTCGTAAAAATATGTCAGAATACTACGTTTTAATGAAATCCCGCATCATGCGAAATTATCTTGTTTTTCCTAAACAACACGTTGTAACTCGAAAAGATTTGGTGTTGCGTGTATGTATAAGCGTGTAGCTTCAAAAGAGAACGAAGAGGAGAGTTTTCTCTCGAAAGAATGTGTAAGAATTCCAAGTTATAAGGAAATACAGTGTTGCAGAGTAAAGACAAATACGTACGCATTAGAAATACTTAAAATTTACGAGAAGAAATAATGCATAGGGCAAAATTATCTTGTTTTTCCTAAACAACACGTTGCAACTAGAAAATATTTGGTGTTGCGTGTATGTCTAAATTTGTAGCCTCTAAAGAGAAGCGGCAGGAGAATTTTCTCTTGAAAAAATATGTCAGAGTACCACGTTTTAAGGAAATACCACATCATGAGAAAATATCTTGTTTTTCCTAAACAACACGTTGTAACTCGAAAATCTATGGTGTTGCGTTTATGTCTAAGCATGTAGCATCAAAAGAGAACGCACAGGAGAGTTTTCTCTCAAAAAATATGTCAGAATACCACGTTTTAAGGAAATCCTGCATCGTGCGAAATTATCTTGTTTTTCCTAAAAGCATGTAATAACTCGAAATGCTTTGGTATTGCGTGTATGTCTATGCATGTAGCCTCAAAAGAGAATGCACAGGAGAGTTTTCTTTCGAGAGAATATGTAAGAATACAACGTTAGAAGGAAATACAGTGTTGCAGAATAAAGGCAATTATGTATGTATTAGAAATACTTAAACTTTACTCGAACAAATAAGGCATCGTACAAAATTATCTTGTGTTTCCTAAACAACACGTTGTAACTCGAAAAGATTTGGTGTTTCGTGTATGTCTAAGTGTGTAGCCTCAAAAGATAATGCACAGGAGAATTTTCTCTCATAAAAATATGTCAGAATACCACGTTTTAAGAATACCTCATTACAAGGAAATACAGTGTTGCAGAGTAAAGACAAATACGTAAATATTAGAAATACTTAAACTTTATGAGAAGAAATAACGCAGCATACAAAATTATCTTATATTTCCTAAACAACACATTGTAACTCGAAAAGATTTGCTGTTGCGTGTATGACTAAGCGTGTAGCTTCAAAAGAGAATGCACAGGAGCATTTTCTTTCGAGAGAATATGTAAGAATACAACGTTAGAAGGAAATACAGTGTTGCAGAATAAAGACAATTATGTATGTATTAGAAATACTTAAACTTTACGAGAAGAAATAACGCAGCGTACAAAATTATCTTATATTTCCTAAACAACACGTTTTAACTCAAAAAGCTTTGGTGTTGCGTGTATGTGTAAGTGTGTAGCCTCAGAAGAGAATGCACAGGAGAGTTTTCTCTCGAAAGAATATGTCAGAATACCATGTTACAAGGAAATACAGTGTTGCAGAGTAAAGACAAATACATATGTATTAGAAATACTCAAACTTTACGAGAAGAAATAACGCTCCTTACAAAATTATCTTGTATTTCCTAAACAACAAATTGAAATTCGAAAAGATTTGGTGTTGCGTGTATGTCTAAACTTGTAGCCTCAAAAGAGAATGCACAGGAGAGTTATCTCTTGAAAAATTATGTCAGAATACCACGTTTAAAGGAAATCCCGCATCTTGCGAAATTATCTTGTTTTTCCTTAATAACACGCTGTAACTCGAGAATATTTGCTGTTGCATGTATGTCTAATCATGCAGCCTCAAAAGAGAACGCACAGTAGAGTTTTCTCTCGAAAAAACATGTCAGCATACCCCATTTTAAAGAAATATCTCATCGTGTGAAATTATCTTGTTTTTCCTAAACAACACGTTGTAACTCGAAAAGCTTTGGTGCTGAGTGTATGTCTAAGTGTGTACCCTCAGAAGAGAATGCACAGGAGAGTTTTCTCTCGAAAGAATATGTAAGAATACCCCATTACAAGGAAATACAGTTTTGCATATTAAAGACATATACGTACATATTTGAAATATTTAAACTTTATGAGAAGAAATAACGCATCGAGCATAATTATCTGGTTTTTCCCAAATAACACGTTGTAACTCGAAAAGATTTGGTGTTGCGCGTATGTCGAAGCTTCTAGCCTCAAAAGAGAACGTACAGGAGCGTTTTCTCTCGATAAAGCATGTCAGAATACCCCGTTTTATAGAAATCGTTCATCGTGCGAAATTATCTTGTTTTACCTAAACAACATGTTGTAACTTGTAAAGCTTTGGTGTTGCGTATATGTCTAAGCGTATAGCTTCAAAAGAGAACGAAGAGAGGAGTTTTATCTCGAAATAATATGAAAGAATACCACGTTATAAGGAAATACAGTGTTGCAGAGCAAAGACAAATACGTACGTATTAGAAATACTTAAACTTTATGAGAAGAAATAACGCATCGTGCAATTTATCTTGTTTTTCCTAAACAACACATTGTAACTCGAAAAGATTTGTTGTTGCGTGTATGTCTAAGCTTGTAGCCTCAAAATAAAATGAACAGGAGAGTTTTCTCTTGAATGAATATGTAAGAATACCACACTATAAAGAAATGCAGTGTTGCAGAGTAAAGACAAATACATAAGTATTAGAAATACTTAAAATTAACGAGAAGAAATAATGCATCGTGCAAAATTATCTTGTTTTTCCTAAAGAACATGTTGTAACTCGAAAAGATTTGGTGTTGCATGTATGTATAAGGTTGCAGCCTCAAAAGAAAATGCTCAGGAGAGGTTTCTCTCAAAAGAATATGTAAGAATACCACGTTTTAAGGAAATCCCGCATCTTGCGAAATTATCTTGTTTTTCCTTAACAACATGTTGTAACTCGAAAAGTTTGGTGTTGTGTGTATGTCTAAGCGTGCAGCCTCAAAAGAGAACGCATAAGAGAATTTTCTCTTGAAAGAATATGTAAGAATACCATGTTATAAGGAAATACAGTGTTGCAGAGTAATGACAAATACGTACGTTTTGGAAATACTTAAAATGTACGAGAAGAAATAACGCATCATAAAAAATTATCTTGTATATCCTAAACAACACGTTTTAACTCGAAAAGATTTGGTGTTGCTTGTAAGTCTAAATGTGTAGCCTCAAAAGAGAACCCACAGGAGAATTTTCCCTCGAAAAAATATGTCAGAATACCTCGTTTTAAGGAAATCCCGCATCGTGGGAAATTATCTTGTTTTTCCTAAACAGCATGTTGTAACTCGAAATGCTTTGGTGCTGTGTGTATGTCTAAGCGTGTAGCCTCAAAAGAGAATGAAGAGGAGAGTTTTCTCTCGAAAGAATATGTAAGATTACCACGTTATGTTGAAATACATTGTTACAGAGTAAAGACAAATACGTAAGTATTAGAAATACTTAAAATTTACGAGGGGAAATAATGCATCATGCAAAATTATCTTTTTTTTTTCCTAAACAACATGTTGTAACTCGAAAAGATTTGGTGTTGCGCGTATGTCTAAATGTTTAGCCTCAAAAGTGAACCCACAGGAGAATTTCCTCTCGAAAAAAATGTCAGAATACCAAGTTTGAAGGAAATACCGCCAAATCGTTTCGAGTTACAATGTGTTGTTTTGGAAAAACAAGACAATTTTGCGTGATGCGTTATTTCTTCTTGTAAAGTTTAAGTATTTCTAATACGTACGTATTTGTCTTTACTCTGCAACACTACATTTCGTTATAACGTGGTATTCTTACATATTCTTTCGAGTGAAAACTCTCCTGTGCTTTCTCTTTTGAGGCTGCACCTTAGATAAAAACGCAACACCAAAGCTTTTCGAGTTACAACAAGTTGTTTAGGAAAAACAAGATACTTTCACGCAATACAGGATTTTCTTAAAACGTGGTATTCAGACATATTTTTTTCGAGAGAAATATCTCCTGTGCATTCTCTTTTCAGGCTACACATTTACACATACACACAACAACAAATCTTTTCGAGTTACAACGTGTTGATTAGGAAATATAAGATAATTTTTAACGATGTGTTATTTCTTCTCGTAAAGTTTAAGTATTTCTAATAAGTACGTATTTGTCTTTAATCTGCAACACCGTATTTCCTTATAACGTGGTATTCTTACATATTCTTTCAAGAGAAAACTCTCCTGTGAGTTCTCTTTTGAGGCTCCACCTTAGATAAAAACACAACACCAAAGCTTTTCGAGTTACAACAAGTTGTTTAGGAAAAACAAGATAATTTTGCACGATACGGGATTTTCTTAAAACGTGGTATTCTGACATATTTTTTCGAGAGAAAACTCTCCTGTGTGTTCTCTTTTGAGGCTACACATTTACACATACACACAACACCAAATCTTTACGAGTTACAACGTGTTGTTTAGGAAATATTAGATAATTTTTTACGATGCATTATTTCTTCTCGTAAAGTTTAAGTATTTCTAATAAGTAAGTATTTGTCTTTACTCTGCAACACTGTATTTCCTTATAACGTGGTATACTTACATATTCTTTCGAGAGAAAACTCTCCTGTGAGTTCTCTTTTGAGGCTACACGCTTAGACATACACGCAACACCAAAGCTTTTCGAGTTAAAACGTGATGTTTAAGAAAAACAAGATAATTTCGCACGATGCGGGATGTCCTTAAAACGTGGTATTCTCATATATTTTTTTTCGAGTGAAAACTCTCCTGTGCGTTCACTTTTGAGGCTACACACTTAGACATACATGCAACATCAAATCTTTTCAAGTTACAACATGTTCTTTAGGAAATACAAGATAATTTTGTAAGATGCATTATTTCTTCTCGTAAAGTTTAAGTATTTCTAATACGTACGTATTTGTCTTTATTCTGCAACACTGTATTTCCTTATAACGTGGTATTCTTACATATTCTTTCGAGGAAAAACTCTCCTGTGCATTCTCTTTTGAGGCTACATGCTTAGACATACATGCAACACCAAATCTTTTCGAGTTACACCGTGTTGTATACGAAAAAAAAGATAATTTCGCACGATGCGAGATTTCCTTGAAATGTGGTATTCTGACATATTTTTTGGAGAGAATACTCTCCTGTGCATTCTCTTTTGAGGCTACAAGCTTTGACATACACTCCACATCAAATGTTTTCAAGTTACAACCTGTTCTTTAGGAAATACAAGATAATTTTGTAAGATGCGTTATTTCTTCTCCTAAAGTTTAAGTATTTCCAATATGTACGTATTTGTCTTTACTCTGAAACACTTTATTTTTTTATAACGTGGTATTCTTACATATTCTTTCGAGAGAAAACTCTCCTGTGCGTTCTCTTTTGAGGCTACATGATTAAACATACATGAAACACCAAAGCTTTTCAAGTTACAACGTGTAGTTTAGGAAAAACAAGATAATTTCGCATGATGCCGGATTTCCTTAAAACGTGGTATTCTGACATATTTTTTTCGAGAGAAAACTCTCCTGTGCATTTTGTTTTGAGGCTACACGCTTAGACATACACGCAACACCAAAGCTATTCGAGTTACAATGTGTTGTTTAGGAATAACAAGGTAATTTTGCACGATGCGTTATTTCTTCTCGTAAAGTTTAAGTATTTCCAATACATATGTATTTGTCTTTACTCTGCAACACTGTATTTCCTTATAACGTGGTATTCTTACGTATTCTTTCGAGAGAAAACTCTCCTCTGCATTCTCTTTTGAGGACACATGCTTAGATATACACGCAACACCAAAGCTTTTAGAGTTACAACGTGTTGTTTAAGAAAAACAAGATAATTTCGCACGAAGCAGGATTTCCTTAAAACGTGGTATTCCGACATATTTTTTGAGTGAAAACACTCCTGTGTGTTCTCTTTTGAGGCTACACGCTTAGACATACACGCAACACCAAAGCTATTCGAGTTACAACGTGTTGTTTAGGAATAACAAGATAATTTTGCACGATGCAGGATTTCTTTCAAACGTGGTATTCTGACATATTTTTCGAGAGAAAATTCTCCTGTGGGTTCTCTTTTGAGGCTACCCATTTACACATACACACAATTCCAAATCTTTTCGAGTTACAACGTGTTGTTTAGGAAATACAAGATAATTTTTTACGATGCGTTATTTCTTCTTGTAAAGTTTAAGTATTTCTAAAACATATGTATTTGTCTTTACTCTACAACACTGTATTTCCCTATAACATGCTATTCTTACATATTCTTTCGAGTGAAAACCCTCCTGTGCATTCTCTTTTGAGGCTACACGCTTAGACATAAACG
The DNA here is from genome assembly GCF_947179515.1 of Apodemus sylvaticus. Taxonomy (NCBI): domain Eukaryota; kingdom Metazoa; phylum Chordata; class Mammalia; order Rodentia; family Muridae; genus Apodemus; species Apodemus sylvaticus. The sequence continues at coordinate 80,076,201 of NC_067488.1, read as the reverse complement.
CCACTTCAAATCTTTTCAAGTTAGAACGTGTTGTTTAGGAAATACAAGATAATTTTTTACGATGCGTTATTTCTTCTCGTAATGTTTAAGTATTTCTAATATGTACGTATTTGTCTTTACTCTGCAAATCTGTATTTCCTTGTAACGTGGTATTCTTACATATTCTTGCAAGAGAAAACTCTCCTGTGCATTCTCCTTAGAGGGTACACACGTAGACATACACGCAACACCAAAGATTTTCGAGTTAAAACATGTTGTTTAGGAAAAAGAAGATAATTTCGCACAATGCAGGATTTACTTAAAACGTGGTATTCTGGCATATTTTTTTTGAAGAGAAAAATCTCCTGTGCATTCTCATTTGGGGCTACACACTTAGACATACGCGCAACACCAAATCTTTTCGAGTTACAATTGTTGTTTAGGAAAAACAAGATAATTTTGACTATGCGTTATTTCATCTTGTAAAGTTTAAGTTTTTCTAATAAGTACGTATTTCTTTACTCTGCAACACTGTATTTCCTTATAATGTGGTATTCTTACATATTCTTTCGAGAGAAAACTCTCCTGTGCGTTCTCTTTTGAGACTACACGCTTAGGCATACACACAACACCAAAGCTTTTCGAGTTACAACGTGTTCTTTAAGCAAAACAAGACAATTTTGCACGATGAGGGATTTCCTTAAAACATGGTATTCTGACATAGTTTTTCGAGAGAAAACTCTCCTTTGCCTTCTCTTTTGAGGCTACAAGCTTAGATATACACGTAACACAAAATCTTTTCGAGTTACAACGTGTTGTTTAGGAAAAACAAGATAATTTCACACGATGGAGGATTTCCTTAAAACGTGGTATTCTGACATATTTTTTCGAGAGAAATTTCTCCTGTGGGTTCTCTTTTGATGCTACACGTTTAGACATACACACAACACCAAATCATTTCGAGTTACAACGTGTTGTTTAGGAAATACTAGGTAATTATGTACGATGCATTATTTCTTCTCGAAAAGTTTAAGTATTTCTAATTTATACGTATTTGTCTTTACTCTGTAAAACTGTATTTCCTAGTAACGTGATATTCTTATATATTCTTGCGAGTGAAAACTTTCTTGTGCATTCGCTTTTGAGGCTACACACTTAGACATACACGCAACACCAAACCTTTTCGAGTTAAAACATGTTGTTTAGGAAAAACAAGATAATTACGCACGATGCAGGATTTCCTTAAAACGTGGTATTCTGACATATTTTTTTGAGAGAAAATAATCCTGTGGGTTCTCTTTTGAGGCTACACGTTTAGACATACATGCAACACCAAATCTTTTCGAGTTACAACGTGTTGGTTAGGAAATACAAGATAATTTTGTATGATGCATTATTTCTTCTTGTAAAGTTTAAGTATTTCTAATACGCACGTATTTGTCTTTACTCTGAAACACTCTATTTTCTTATAACGTGGCATTCTTACATATTCTTTCGAGAGAAAACTCTCCTGTGCATTCTCTTTTAGGCTACACGCTTAGACATACACACAACACCAGAGATTTTCGAGTTACAATGTGTTGTTTAAGAAAAAGAAGATAATTTCGCACAATGCGGGATTTCCTTAAAACGTGGTATTCTGGCATATTTTTTTTGAGATCAAACCCTCCTGCACGTTCTCTTTTGAGGCTAAAAGCTTAGACATACACGCAACAACAAATCTTTTTGAGTTACAACATGATGTATCGGAAAAACTAGATAATATTGCACGATGCGTTCTTTCTTCTTGTAAATTTTAAGTATTTCCAATACGTACGTATTTGTCTTTACACTGCAACACTGTATTTCCTTATAGTGTGGTACTCTTACATATTCTTTTGAGAGAAAACTCTCCTGTGCGTTCTCTTTTGAGGCTGCATGCTTAGACAAAAACACAACACCAAAGCTTTTCGAGATACAACAAGTTGTTTAGGAAAAAACAAGATAATTTCGCACGATACGGGATTTTCTTAAAAGGTGGTATTCTGACATATTTTTTCGATAGAAAGCTCTCCTGTGTGTTCTCTTTGAGGCTACACGCTTAGACGTACACGCGACACCAAAGCTTTTCGAGTTACAACGTGTTGTTTTGGAAAAACAATATAATTTCGCATGATGCAGGATTTTTTAAAAACGTGGTATTCTGACATATTTTTTCGAGAGAAAATTCTCCTGTGGGTTCTCTTTTGAGGCTACACATTTACACATACACACAATACCAAATCTTTTCTAGTTACAACGTGTTGTTTAGGAAATACAAGTTAATTTTTACGATGCATTATTTCTTCTCTTAAAGTTAAGTATTTCTAATACGGACATATTAGTCTTTACTCTGCAACACTTTATTTCCTTCTAACGTGGTATTCCTACATATTCTTTCAAGAGAAAACTCTCCTGTACGTTCTCCTTTGAGGCTACATGCTTAGACATAGACGGAACACCAAAATTTTTCGAGTTACCACGTGTTGTTTAAGAAAAACAAGATAATTTCACACGATGCGGGATTTCCTTAAAACGTGGTATTCTGACATATTTTTTCCGAGTGAAAACTCTCCTGTGCGTTCTCCTTTGAGGATACACGCTTAGACATTTGCGCAACACCAAATCTTTTCGAGTTACAACATGTTGTTTAGGAAGTACAAGATAATTTTGTACGATGCGTTATTTCTTCTCGTAAAGTTAAAGAATTTCCATTACGTACATATGTCGTTACTCTGCAACATTTTATTTCTTTATAAAGTGGTATTATTACATATTCTCTCTAGAGAAAACTCTCCTGTGCATTCCCGTTTGAGGCTGAATGCTTAGACAAAAACGCAAGAGCAAAGCTTTTCGAGTTACAATGTGTTGTTTAGGAAAAACAAGACAATATTGCAGGATAAGGGATTTTCTTAAAGCGTGGTATTCTGACATATTTTTTCGAGAGTAAACTCTCCCTTGCATTCTCTATTGAGGCTACACATTTAGACATACACGCAGCACCAAAGCTTTTTGAGTTATAACGTGTTGTTTAGGAAAAACAAGATTATTTCTCATGATCCAGGATTTCTTTAAAATGTGGTATTCTGACATATTTTTTGGGAAAAAATTCTCCTGTGCTTTCCCTTTTGAGGCTACAAGCTTAGACATACACACAACCCCAAATCTTTTCACGTTACAATGTGTTGTTTAGGATATACAAGATATTTTTTTACAATGCATTATTTCTTCTCGTAAACTTTAAGTATTTGTAATACGTACATATTTGTCTTTACTCTGCAACATTGTATTTTTTTCTAACGTGGTATTCTTACATATTCTTTCGAGAGAAAACTCTCCTGTGCATTCGCTTTTGAGGCTACATGCTTAGACGTACACGCAACACAAAAGCTTTTCGAGTTACAACGTGTTGTTTAAGAAAAACAAGATAATTTCGCACTATGCGGGATTTCCTTAAAACGTGGTATTCTGACATATTTTTTCGAGTGAAAACTCTCCTGTGCATTCTCTTTTGATGATACACGCTTAGACATACACGCAACACGAAATCATTTCGAATTTCAGCGTGTTGTTTAGGAAATACAAGATATTTTTTTTTATGATGAGTTATTTCTTCTCGTAAAGTTTAAGTATTTCTAATATGTAAGTGTTTGTCTTTACTCTGCAACACTGTATTTACTTATAACATGGTATTCTTACATATTCTTGCGAGAGAAAACTCTCCTGTGCATAGTCGTTTGAGGCTACAAGCTTAGACATACACGCAACATCAATGCTTTTTGAGGTACAACGTGTTGTTTAGGAAAAACAAGATAATATTGCACGAGGCGTTATTTCTTCTCGTAAAGTTAAAGTATTTCTAATATGTACGTATTTGTCTTTACTCTGCAACACTGTATTTACTTATAACGTGATATTCTTACATATTCTTTCAAGAGAAAACTCTCCTGTGCATTCTCTTTTGAGGCTACACGCTTAGACATACACGCAAAACTAAAGCTTTATGCGTTACAACGTGTTGTTTAGGAAAAACAAGATAATATTGCACGAGGCGTTATTTCTTCTTGTAAAGTTAAAGTATTTCTAATACGTACGTATTTGTCTTTACTCTGCAACACTGTATTTGCTTATAACGTGGTATTCTTACATATTCTTTCGAGAGAAAATGCTCCTGTGCATTCTCTTTTGAGGCTACACGCTTAGACATGCATGCAACACCAAAGATTTTCGAGTTAAAAATTGTCGTTTAGGAAAAACAAGATAATTTGGCTAGATGAGCGATTTCCTTAAAACGGGGTTTTCTGACATGTTTTTTTGAGAGAAAACTCTTCTGTGCGTTCTCTTTTGAGGCTAGAAGCTTAGACATACACGCAACACAAAATCCTTTCGAGTTACAACGTGTTATTTAGGAAAATCTAGATAATTTTGCACGATGCGTTATTTCTTCTCATAAAGTTTAAGTATTTCCAATATGTACGTATATGTCTTTAATATGCAACACTGTTTTTCCTTGTAACGGGGTATTCTTATATATTCTTTCGAGAGAAAACTCTCCTGTGCGTTCTCGTTTGAGGCTACACACTTAGACATACACGCAACACCAAAGCTTTTCAAGTTACACCGTGTTGTTTAGGAAAAACAAGATAATTTAGCACGATGAGAGATTTCCTTAAAACGGGGTATTCTGACATGTTTTTTCGAGAGAAAACTCTCCTGTGCGTTCTCTTTTGAGGCTAGAAGCTTAGACATACATGCACCACCAAATCTTTTCGAGTTACAACGTTTAGGAAAAACAAGATAATTCCTCACGATGCGGGATTTCCGAAAAACATGGTATTCTGACATATTTTTTCGAGAGAAAACTCTCATGTGCGTTCTCTTTTGAGGCTACATGCTTAAACATACTCGCAACACCAAATCCTTTCGAGTTACAATTTGTTGTTTAGGAAAAACAAGATAATTTTGCACGATGCATTATTTCTTCTCGTAAATTTTAAGTATTTCTAATACGTACATATTTGTCTTTACTCTGCAACACTGTATTTCCTTATAACGTGGTATTCTTACATATTCTTTCGAGAGAAAACTCTCTTGTGCATTCTCTTCTGAGGCTACACACTTACACATACACGCAACACAAAGCTTTTCGAGTTAAAACGTGTTGTTTAGGAAAAACAAGATAATTTAGCACAATGCGAGATTTCCTTAAAACGTGGTATTCTGACATATTTTTTCGAGAGAAAACTCTCCTGGGCAATCTCTTTTGAGGCTACACACTTAGTCATACACGCAACACCAAATCTTTTCGAGCTACAACGTGTTGTTTAGGAAAAACAAGATAATTTTGCATGATTCGTTATATCTTCTCATAAAGTTTAAGTATTTCCAATATGTACTTAATTGTTTTTACTATGCCACACTGTATTCCATTTTAACGTGGAATTCTTACATATTCTTTCGAGAGAAAACTCTCCTGTGCATTCTCTTCTGAGGCTACATGCTTAGACATAAACGCAACACCAAAGATTTTCGAGTTAAAAGGTGTTGTTTAGGAAAAATAAGATAATTTAGCATTATGCGGTGTTTCCTTAAAACGTGGTATTCTGACATATTTTTTCGAGAGAAAATTCTCCTGTGGGTTCCCTTTTGAGGCTACACATTTAGAAATACACGCAACACCAAATCTTTTCTAGTTACAACGTGTTGTTTAGGAAAAACAAGATAATTTTGCAGGATGCATTATTTCTTCTAGTAAATTTTAAGTATTTCTAATACGTACGTATTTGTCTTTACTCTACAACACTGTATTTCCTTATAACGTGGTATTCTTACATATTCTTTCGAGAGAAAACTCTCCTCTTCGTTCTCTTTTGAAGCTACACGCTTAGACATACACACAACACCATAGCTTTTCGAGTTACAACGTTTTGTTTAGGAAAAACAAGATAATTTTGCACGATGCGGGATCTCCTTAAAACGTGGTATTCTGACATATTTTTTGAGAGAAACTTCTCCTGTGTGTTCTCTTTTGAGGCTACACATTTAGACTTACAAGCAACACCAAATCTTTTCAGGTTACAATGTGTTGTTTAGGATATAGAAGATAATTTTGTAAGATGCGTTATTTCTTCTCGTAAAGTTTAAGTATTTCTAATACGTACATATTTGTCTGTACTCTGCAACAATATATTTGCTTATAACGTTGTATTCTTACATATTCTTTCGAGAGAAAACGCTCTTGTGCATTCTCTTTTGAGGCTACACGCTTAGACATACACGCAACACCAAAGCTTTTCGAGTTAAAACTTGTTGTTTAGGAAAAACAAGATAATTTCGCACGATGAGTGATTTCTTTAAAATGGGGTATTCTGACAAGTTTTTTCGAGAGAGAACACTCCTGTGCGTTCTCTTTTGAGGCTAAAGGCTTAGACATACACGCAACACAAAATCTTTCCGAGTTACAACGTGTTATTTAGGAAAAACTAGATAATTTTGCATGATGTTTGATTTCTTCTCATAAAGTTTAAGTTTTTCCAATATGTACATATGTCTTTAATATGCAACACTGTTTTTCCTTGTAACGGGGTATTCTTGCATATTCTTTCGAGAGAAAACTCTCCTGTGCGTTCTCGTCTGAGGCTACACACTTAGACATACACGCAACACCAAAGCTTTTCAAGTTACACCGTGTTGTTTAGGAAGAACAAGATAATTTCGCACGATGAGTGATTTCCTTAAAACGGGAAATTCTGACATGTTTTTTGAGAGAAAACTCTCCTGTGCTTTCTCTTTTGAGGCTAGAAGCCTACACATACACGCAACACCAAATCTTTTTGAGTTACACCATTTACAAAAAACAAGATAATTCCTCACGATGCGGGATTTCCTAAAAACGTGGTATTCTGACATATTTTTTCGAGAGAAAACTCTCCTGTGCATGCTCTTTTGAGGCTACAGGCTTTGACATATACGCAACACCGAAGCTTTTTGAGTTATATCGTGTTGTTTAGGAAAAACAAGATAAATTCGCACGATGCGGTATTTCCTTAAAACGTGGTATTCTGACATTTTTTTGAGAGAAAACTCTCCTGTGCATTCTCTTTTGAGGGTACTAGCTTAGACATACACTGTGTTACACTATATGCGGGATTTCCTTAAAACGTGGTATTCTGACATATTTTTTCGAGAAAAAATTCTCATGTGCGTTCTCTTTTAAGGCTACATGCTTAGACATACTCGCAACACAAAATCTTTTCGAGCTACAACGTGTTGTTTAGGAAAAACAAGATAATTTTTCACGATGCATTATTTCTTCTCTTAGCTTTTAAGTATTTCTAATACATACGTATTTGACTTTACTCTGCAACACTGTATTTCCTTATAACGTGGTATTCTTACATATTCTTTCGAGAGAAAACTCTCCTGTGCGTTCTCTTCTAAGGCAACACACTTAGACATACACGCAACACAAAGCTTTTCCAGTTAAAATGTGTTGTTTAGGAAAAACAAGATAATTTCGCACAATAGTGGATTTCCTTGAAACATGGTATTCTGACATATTTTTTCGAGAGAAAACTCTCCTGGGCGTTCTCTTTTGAGGCTACACGCTTAGTCATACACGCAACACCAAATCTTTTCAAGTTACAACGTGTTGTTTAGGAAAAACTAGATAATTTTGCATGATGGGCTATTTCTTCTCGTAAAGATTAAGTATTTCTAATACTTACTTATTTGTTTTTACTCTGCAACACTGTATTCCGTTATAACGTGGAATTCTCACATATTCTTTCGAGAGAAAACTCTCCTGTGCATTCTCTTTTGAGGCTACATGCTTAGACATGAACGCAACACCAAAGATTTTCGAGTTACAACGTGTTGTTTAAGAAAAACAAGATAATTTCGCATGATGTGGTATTTTCTTAAAACGTGGTATTCTGACATATTTTTTCGAGAGAAAATTCTCCTGTGGGTTCTCTTTTGAAGCTACACATTTAGACATAAACGCAACACCAAATCTTTTCTAGTTACAACGTGTTGTTTAGGAAAAACAAGATAATTTTGCACGATGCATTATTTCTTCTCGTAATTTTAAGTATTTCTAATACGTACGTATTTGTCTTTACTCTGCAACACTGTATTTCCTTATAACGTGGTATTCTTACATATTCTTTGGAGAGAAAACGCTCCTGTGCATTCTCTTTTGAGGCTACACGCTTAGACATGCACGCAACATCAAAGCTTTACAAGTTACAACGTGTTGCTTAGGAAAAACAAGATAATTTTGCACAATGCGGATTTCCTTAAAACGTGGTATTCTGACATATTTTTTCGAGAGACAATTCTCCTGTGTGTTCTCTTTTGAGGCTACACATTTAGCCTTACAAGCAACACCAAATCTTTTCAGGTTACAATGTGTTGTTTAGGATATACAAGATAATTTTTTACGATGCGTTATTTCCTCTCGTAAAGTTTAAGTATTTCTAATAGGTACGTATTTGTCTTTACTCTGCAACACTGTATTTGCTTATAACGTGGTATTCTGACATATTCTTTCGAGAGAAAACGCTCCTGTGCATTCTCTTTTGAGGCTACATGCTTAGACATACACGTAACACCAAAGCTTTTCGAGTTAAAACTTGCTGTTTAGGAAAAACAAGATAATTTGGCTAGATGAGCGATTTCCTTAAAACGGGGTATTCTGACATGTTTTTTCAAGAGAAAACTCTTCTGTGCATTCTCTTTTGAGGCTAGAAGCTTAGACATACACGCAACACAAAATCCTTTTTAGTTAAAACGTGTTATTTAGGAAAAACTAGAAAATTTTGCACGATGCGTTATTTCTTCTCATAAAGTTTAAGTATTTCGAATATGTACATATATGTCTTTAATATGCAACACTGTATTTCCTTGTAACGGGGTATTCTTACATATTCTTTCTAGAGAAAACTCTCTTGTGTGTTCTCATCTGAGGCTACACACTTAGACATACACGCAACTCCAAAGCTTTTCAAGTTACACTGTGTTGTTTAGGAAAAACAAGGTAATTTCGCACGATGAGAGATTTCCTTAAAACGGGGTATACTGACATGTTTTTTCGAGAGAAAACTCTCCTGTGCGTTCTCTTTTGAGGCTAGAAGCTTAGACATACATGCAGCACCAAATCTTTTCGAGTTACAATGTTTAGGAAAAACAAGATAATTCCGCACGATGCGGGATTTCCTAAAAACGTGGTTTTCTGACATATTTTTTCGAGAGAAAACTCTCATGTGCGTTCTCTTTTGAGGCTACATGTTTAGACATACTCGAAACATCAAATCCTTTCGAGTTATAATGTGTTGTTCAGGAAAAACAAGATAATTTTGCACGATGCATTATTTCTTCTCATAAATTTTAAGTATTTCTAATATGTATGTATTTGTCTTTACTCTGCAACACTCTATTTCCTTATAATGTGGTATTCTAACATATTCTTTCGAGAAAAAAATCTCCTGTGCGTTCTCTTCTGAGGCTACACACTTACACATACACGCAACACAAAGCTTTTGGGGTTAAAAGTGTTGTTTAGGAAAAACAAGATAATTTAGCACAATGCGGGATTTCCTTAAAACGTGGTAGTCTGACATATTTTTTTGAGAGAAAACTCTCCTGTGCATTCTCTTTTGAGGGTACTAGCTCAGACATACACTGTGTTACACTATATGTGGGATTTCCTTAAAACGTGGTATTCTTACATATTTTTTCGAGAGAAAACTCTCATGTGCGCTCTCTTTTAAGGCTACACGCTTAGACATACTCGCAACACCAAATCTTTTCGAGTTACAACGTGTTGTTTAGGAAAAACAAGATAATTTTTCACGATGCATTATTTCTTCTCGTAAATTTTAAGTATTTCTAATACATACGTATTTGTCTTTACTCTGTAAAACTGTATTTCCTTATAACGTGGTATTCTTACATATTCTTTCGAGAGAAAACTCTCCTGTGCGTTCTCTTTTGAGGCTAGAAGCTTAGACATACACGCAACACCAAATCTTTCGAGTTACAACGTTTAGGAAAAACAAGATAATTCCGCACAATGCTGGATTTCCTAAAAACATGGTATTCTGACATATTTTTCAAGAGAAAACTCTCCTGTGCGTACTCTTTTGAGGCTACAGGCTTAGACATACACACAACACCAAATCTTTTCGAGTATCAACGTGTTGTTTAGGAAACACAAGATAATATTGTATGATGTGTTATTTCTTCTGGTAAAGTTTAAGTATTTGTAATACGTACATAATTGTCTTTAACTGCAAAACTGTATTTCCTTGTAACATGGTATTCTTACATATTCTTTGGAGAAAAAACTCTCCTGTGCATTCTCTTTTGAGGCTACACACTTAGACATACACGCAACACCAAAGCTTTTCGAGTTACAACGTGTTGTTAAGGAAAAACAAGATAATTTCGCAAGATGCCGGATTTCCTTAAAACGTGGTATTCTGACATATTTTTTTGGGAGAAAAATCTCCTGTGCATTCTCTTTTGCGGCTACAAGCTTAGACATACACACAACTCCAAAGCTTTTCGAGTTAAAACATGTTGTTTAGGAAAAACAAGATAATTTCTCACGATCCGGGATTTCCTTGAAACCTGGTATTGTGACATATTTTTTTGGAGAGAAAACTGTCCGGTGCTTTTCTTTTGAGGCTGCATGCTTAGTCATACATGCAATACAATATCTTTTCGATTTACAACGTGTTTTTAGGAAAAACAAGATAATTTTGCAGGACGCATTATTTCTTCTAGTAAAGTTTAAGTATTTCTAATACGTACATATTTGTCTTTACTCTGCAAGACTGTATTTCCTCATAACGTGGTATTCTTACATATTCTATCGAGAGAAATCTTTTGTGCGTTCTCTTTTGAGGCTACAAGCTTAGACATACACGCAACACCAAAGCTTTTCGAGTTACAATGTGTTGTTTAGGGAAAACAAGATAATTTCACATGATGCCGTATTTCCTTAACAAGTGGAATTCTGACATATTTTTTCGAGAGAAAATTCTCCTGTGGGTTCTCTTTAGAGGCTACACATTTAGACATACATGCAACAGCAAATCTTTTCTATTTACAACGTGTTGTTTAGGAAAAACAAGATAATTTTCAAGATGCATTATTTCTTCTCGTAAATTTTAAGTATTTCTAATACGTACATATTTTTCTTTACTCTGCAACACTGTATTTCCTTATAATGTGGTATTCTTTCATATTCTTTCGAGAGAAAACTCTCCTCTTCATTCTCTTTTCAGGCTACACGGTTAGACATGCATGCAACACCAAAGCTCTTCGAGTTACCACGTGTTCTTTAGGAAAAACAAGATAATTTCGCACGATGCGGGATTTCCTTAAAACATGGTATTCTGACATATTTTTGGAGAGAAAATTCTCCTGTGTGTTCACTTTTGAAGTTACACACTTAGACATACACGCAACACCAAAGCTTTTCGAGTTACAACGTTTTGTTTAGGAAAAACAAGATAATTTCGCATGATGCGTTATTTCTTCTCATAAATTTTAAGTATTTGTAATACGTACATATTTGTCCTTACTCTGCAACACTGTATTACCTTATAACGTGCTATTCTTACATATTCTTTCGAGAGAAAACTTTCCTGTGCGTTCTCTTTTGAGGCTACACTTTTAGACATACACGCAACACCAAAGCTATTCGAGTTAAAACATGTTGTTTAGGAAAAACAAGATAATTTCGCATGATGCGGGATTTCCTTAAAACGTGGTATTATGACATATTTTTTCGAGAGAAAACTCTCCTGTGCATTCTCTTTTGAGGCTTCATGCTTAGACATACATGCAACACCAAAGTTTTTCGAGTTACAACGTGTTGTTTAGGAAAAACAAGATAATTTCGCATGATGCGGTATTTCCTTTAAAAGTGGAATTCTGACATATTTTTTCGAGAGAAAATACTCCTGTGGGTTCTCTTTGGAGGCTACACATTTAGACATACATGCAACACCAAATATTTTCTAGTTACAACGTGTTGTTTAGGAAAAACAAGATAATTTTGCAGGATGCATTATTTCTTATCGTAAATTTTAAGTATTTGTAATACGTATGTATTTGTCTTTACTCTGCAACACTGTATTTCCTTATAACGTGGTAATCTTTCATATTCTTTCGAGAGAAAACTGTCCTCTTCGTTCTCTTTTAAGGCTACTGCTTAGACATACACGCAACACCAAAGCATTTCGAGTTTCAACGCGTTGTTTAGGAAAAAAAGTTAATTTCGCACGATGCGGGATTTCAATAAAACGTGGTATTCTGACATATTTTTTGGAGAGAAAATTCTCCTTTGGGTTCTCATTTGAGGCTACACACTTAGACATACACGCAACACCACTTCTTTTCGAGCTACAACGTGTTGTTTAGGAAATACAAGATAATTTCGCATGATGCATTATTTCTTCATGTAAAGGTTAAGTATTTCTAATACGTACGTATTTTTCTTTACTCTGCAACATTGTATTTCCATATAACATGGTATTCTTACATATTCTTTCGAGAGAAAACTCTCCTGTGCATTCTCTTTGAGGCTACACACTTAGACATACAGGCAACACCAAAGCTTTTCGACTTAAAACGTGTTGTTTAGGAAATAACAAGATAATTTCACACGATGCCGGATTTCCTTAAAATGTGGTATTCTGACATATTTTTTCAAGAGAAAACTCTCCTGTGCATTCTCGTTTGAGTCTACATGCTTAGACATACACGCAACACCAAATCTTTCGAGTTACAATATGTTGTTTAGGAATTACTAGATAATTTTGTATGATGCGCTATTTCTTCTTGTAAAGTTTAAGGATTTCTAATACGTACATATTTGCCTTTATTCTGCAACAATATATTTCTTTATCACGTGGTACTCTTACATATTCTTACGAGAGAAAACTCTCCTGTGCATTCTCTTTTGAGGCTGCACGCTTAGACATAAACGCAACACCAAAGCTTTTCGAGTTACAATGTGTTGTTAAGGAAAAACAAGGTAATTTCGCAAGATGCAGGATTTCCTTAAGACGTGGTATTCTGACATATTTTTTCGAGAGGAAACTCTCCTGTGCATTCTCTTTTGAGTCTACATGCTTAGACATACACGCAACACCAAATCTTTTCGAGTTACAACATGTTGTTTAGGAAATGCTAGATAATTTTGTATGATGCCTTATTTCTTCTCGTAAAGTTTAAGTATTTCTAATACATACGTATTTGCCTTTACTCTTCAACACTGTATTACCTTGTAATGAGGTATTCTTACATATTCTTTTGAGAGAAAACTCTCCTGTGCGTTCTCTTCTGAGGCTACACACTTAGACATACACGCAACACCAAAGCTTTTCGAGTTAAAACTGGTTCTTTAGGTAAAAACAAGATAATTTCGCACGATGCGGGATTTCCTTAAAATGTGGTATTCTGACATATTCAGTCAAGAGAAAACTCTCCTGAGCGTTCTCTTTTGAGGCTACATGCTTAGTCATACACGCAACACCAAATCTTTTGGAGGTAAAACATGTTGTTTAGGAAAAAAAAAAATAATTTCGCATGATGCAGGATTTCTTTAAAACGTGGCATTGTGACATATTTTATCGAGAGAAAACTCTCTTGTGCGTTGTCTTTTGAGGCTACACGCTGAGACTTACAAGCAACACCAAAGGTTTTCGAGTTACAACGTGTTGTTTAGGAAAAACAAGATAATTTCGCACGTGGCAGGATTTCCTTAAAACCTAGTATTCTGACATATTTTTTCAGAAAAATTCTCCTTTGGGTGCTCTTTTGGGGCTACACATTTAGATATACACGCAACACCAAATCTTTTCGAGTTACAACGTGTTGTTTAGGAAATACAAGATAATTTTTTACGAGGCGTTATTTCTTCGAGTAAAGTTTAAGTATTTCTAATAATTACTTATTTGTCTTTATTCTGCAACATTGTATTTCCTTATAACGTGGTATTCCTACATATTCTTTTGAGAGAAAACACTCCTGTGCGTTCTCTTTTGAGTCTACACGCTTAGATATACATGCAACACCAAAACTTTTCCAGTTACAACGTGTTGTTTAGGAAAAACAAGATAATTTCGCACGTTGCAGGATTTCCTTTAAACTTGGTATTCTGACATATTTTTTTCGAGGGAAAATTCTCCTGTGGGTTCTCTTTTGAGGCTACACGTTTAGCCATACACGCAACACCAAATCTTTTCGAGGTACAACGTGTTGTTTAGGATATACAAGATAATTTTGCACGATGCGTTATTTCTTCTCGTAAAGTTTAAGTATTTCTAATACGTACATATTTGTCTTTACTCTGCAACACTGTATTTCCTTATAACGTGGTATTCTTATATATTGCTTCGAGAGAAAACTATCCTGTGCGTTCTCTTTTGAGGCTACAAGCTTAGACATACACGCAACACCAAATCCTTTCGAGTTACAACGTGTTGTTTAGGAAAAACAAGGTAATATTGCAAGATACGTTATTTCTTCTCGTAAAGTTTAAGTATTTCCAATACTTACGTATTTACTCTGCAACACTGTATTTCCTTATAACATGGTATTCTTACATATTCTTTCGAGAGAAAACTCTCCTGTGTGTTCTCTTTTCAGGCTACACGCTTAGACATATACGCAACACCATAGCTTTCGAGTTACAACGTGTTGTTTAGGAAACACAATATAATTTCGCACGATGCGGGATTTCCTTAAAACGTGGTATTCTGATATATTTTTTGAGAGAAAACTCTACTGTGCATTCCCTTTTGAGACTACACGCTTAGACATATACACCACACCAAATCTTTTCGAGTTACAACATGTTGTTTAGGAAATACAAGATAATTTTGAACGATGCGTTATTTCTTCTCGTAAAGTTTAAGTATTTCTAATATGTACGTATTTGTCTTTACTCTGCAAAACTGTATTTCCTGGTAAAGTGGTATTTTTACATATCTTCTGAGGGAAAACTCTCCTGTGCATTATCTTTTGAGGCTACACGATTAGACATACATACAACACCAAAGCTTTTCGAGTTAAACATGTTGTTTAGGAAAAATAAGATAATATCGCACGATGCAGGATTTCTTTAAAACGTTGTATTGTGACATATATTATGGAGAGAAAACTCTCCTGTACATTCTCTTTTGAGGCTACATGCTGAGACATACAAGAAACACCAAAGGTTTTCGAGTTACAACGTGTTGTTTAGGAAAAACAAGATAATTTCGCACGTTGCAGGATTTCCTTTAAACTTGGTATTCTGACATATATTTTCGAGGGAAAATTCTCCTGTGGGTTCTCTTTTGAGGCTACACGTTTAGCCATACACGCAACACCAAATCTTTTCGAGGTACAACGTGTTGTTTAGGATATACAAGATAATTTTGCACGATGCGTTATTTCTTCTCGTAAGGTTTAAGTATTTCTAATACGTACATATTTGTCTTTACTCTGCAACACTGTATTTCCTTATAACGTGGTATTCTTATATATTGTTTCGAGAGAAAACTATCCTGTGCGTTCTCTTTTGAGGCTACTAGCTTAGACATACACGCAACACCAAATCCTTTCAAGTTACAACGTGTTGTTTAGGAAAAACAAGGTAATATTGCAAGATGCGTTATTTCTTCTCGTAAAGTTTAAGTATTTCCAATACGTACGTATTTGTCTTTACTCTGCAACACTGTATTTCCTTATAACATGGTATTCTTACTTATTCTTTCGAGAGAAACCTCTCCTGTGTGTTCTCTTTTCAGGCTACATGCTTAGACATACACGCAACACCATAGCTTTCAAGTTACAACGTGTTGTTTAGGAAACACAATATAATTTCGCACGATGCGGGATTTCCTTAAAACGTGGTATTCTGACATATTTTTTGAGAGAAAAATCTACTGTGTGTTCCCTTTTGAGACTACACGCTTAGACATATACACCACACCAAATCTTTTCGAGTTACAACATGTTGTTTAGGAAATACAAGATAATTTTGAACGATGCGTTATTTCTTCTCGTAAAGTTTAAGTATTTCTAATATGTACGTATTTGTCTTTACTCTGCAAAACTGTATTTCCTGGTAAAGTGGTATTTTTACATATCTTCTGAGGGAAACCTGTCCTGTGCATTATCTTTTGAGGCTACACGATTAGACATACACACAACACCAAAGCTTTTCGAGTTAAAACATGTTGTTTAGGAAAAATAAGATAATATCGCACGATGCAGGATTTCTTTAAAACGTTGTATTGTGACATATATTATGGAGAGAAAACTCTCCTGTGCATTCTCTTTTGAGGCTACATGCTGAGACATACAAGAAACACCAAAGGTTTCGAGTTACAACGTGTTGTTTAGGAAAAACAAGATAATTTCGTACGTTGCAGGATTTCCTTTAAACTTGGTATTCTGACATATTTTTTCGAATTAAAATTCTCCTGTGGGTTCTCTTTTGAGACTACACGTTTAGCCATACATGCAACACCAAATCTTTTCGAGTTACAACGTGTTGCTTAGGATATACAAGATAATTTTGCACGATGCGTTATTTCTTCTCGTAAAGTTTAAGTATTTCTAATACGTACATATTTGTCTTTACTCTGCAACACTGTATTTCCTTATAACGTGGTATTCTTATATATTGTTTCGAGAGAAAACTATCCTGTGCGTTCTCTTTTGAGGCTACAAGCTTAGACATACACGCAACACCAAATCCTTTCGAGTTACAACGTGTTGTTTAGGAAAAACAAGGTAATATTGCAAGATGCGTTATTTCTTCTCGTAAAGTTTAAGTATTTCCAATACGTACATATTTGTCTTTACTCTGCAACACTATATTTCCTTATAACATGGTATTCTTACTTATTCTTTCGAGAGAAAACTCTCCTGTGTGTTCTCTTTTCAGGCTACACGCTTAGACATACACGCAACACCATAGCTTTCGAGTTACAACGTGTTGTTTAGGAAACACAATATAATTTCGCACGATGCGGGATTTCCTTAAAACGTGGTATTCTGACATATTTTTTGAGAGAAAACTCTACTGTGCGTTCCCTTTTGAGACTACACGCTTAGACATATACACCACACCAAATCTTTTCGAGTTACAACATGTTGTTTAGGAAATACAAGATAATTTTGAACGATGCGTTATTTCTTCTCGTAAAGTTTAAGTATTTCTAATATGTACGTATTTGTCTTTACTCTGCAAAACTGTATTTCCTCTTAACGTGGTATTTTTACATATCTTCTGAGGGAAACCTGTCCTGTGCATTATCTTTTGAGGCTACACGATTAGACATACACACAACACCAAAGCTTTTCGAGTTAAAACATGTTGTTTAGGAAAAATAAGATAATATCGCACGATGCAGGATTTCTTTAAAACGTTGTATTGTGACATATATTATAGAGAGAAAACTCTCCTGTGCATTCTCTTTTGAGGCTACATGCTGAGACATACAAGAAACACCAAAGGTTTTTGAGTTACAACGTGTTGTTTAGGAAAAACAAGATAATTTCGCACGTTGAAGGATTTCCTTTAAACTTGGTATTCTGACATATTTTTTCGGAGAAAATTCTCCTGTGTGTGCTCTTTTGAGTCTACACATTTAGAAATACACGCAACACCAAATCTTTTCGAGTTACAACGTGTTGTTTAGGAAACACCAGTTAATTTTGTACGATGCATTATTTATTCTCTTAAAATTTAAGTATTTCTAATATGTACGTATTTGTTTTTACTCTGCAAAACTGTATTTCCTTGTAACGTGGTATTCTTACATATTCTTTCGAGAGAAAACTGTCCTGTGCCTTCTCTTTTGAGGCTACACACTTAGAAATACATGCAACACCAAATCTTTTCGAGTTACAACGTGTTGTTGAGGAAATACAAGATAATTTTGTCCGATGCGTTATTTCTACTGTTACGTTTAAATATTTCTAACACGTACATATTTGTCTTTATTCTGCAACACTGTATTTCCAAATAACGTCGTATCCTCACATATTCTTTCGAGAGAAAACTCTCCTCTGCGTTCTCTTTTGCGGCTACAAACTTAGACATACACGCAACACCTAAACCTTTCCAATTTCTACTTGTTGTTTAGGAAATACAAGATAATTTTGTACGGAGCATTATTTCTTCTCATAAAGTTTAAGTATTTCTAATACGTACCTATTTGTCTTTACTCTGCAACACTGTATTTCCTTGTAACGTGGTATTCTGACATATTCTTTCGAGAGAAAACTCTACTGTGCGTTCTCTTCTGAGGCTACACATTTAGACATACACACAACACCAAAGCTTTTCGAGTTAAAACTTGTTGTTTAGGAAAAACAAGATAATAGAGCATAATGCTGGATTTCCTTAAAACGTGGTATTCTGACATATTTTTTCTAGAGAAAACTCTCCTGTGCGTTCTCTTTTGAGGCTACACACTTAGTCATATACGCAACACCAAATCTTTTCCAGTTACAACGTGTTGGTTAGGAAAAACAAGATAATTTTGCATGATGCATTATTTCTTCTCGTAAAGTTTAAGTATTTCTAATACGTTCGTATTTGTCTTTACTCTGCAACACTGTTTTCCGTTATAATGTGGAATTCTTACATATTCTTTCGAGAGAAAACTCTCCTGTGCGTTCTCTTTTGAGGCTACACGCTTAGACATACACGCAACACCAAAGCTTTTCGAGTAAAAAATTGTTGTTTAGGAAAAACACGATAAATTTGCATGATGCGCTATTTCCTTAAAACGTGGTATTCTGACATATTTTGTCGAGAGAAAATTCCTCTGTGGGTTCACTTTTGAGGCTACACGTTTAGACAACCATGCAACACCAAATCTTTGTGAGTTATAACGTGTTGTTTAGGAAAAAAAGATAATTTAGCACGATGCGGGATTTCCTTAAAACGTGGTATTCTAACATATTTTTTCTAGAGAAAACTCTCCTGTGGGTTCTCTTTTGAGGCTACACATTTAGACATAGACGCAACATAAAATCTTTCGAGTTACAATGTGTTGTTTAGGAAAAACAAGATAATTTTGTACGATGCGTTATTTCTTCTCGTAAATTTTAAGTATTTCTAATGGGTATGTATTTGTGTTTACTCTGCAACACTGTATTTGGTTATAACGTGGTATTCTTACATATTCTTTCGAGAGTAAACCCGCCTGTGCCATCTCTTTTGAGGCTACACGCTTAGACATACACGCAACAGCAAAGCTTTTCAAGTTACAACGCGTTGTTTAGGAAAAACAAGATAATTTCGCATGATGTGTTATTTTTTTAAAACATGGTATTCTGACATATTTTGTCGATAGAAAATTCCTCTGTGGGTTCTCTTTTGAGGCTACACGTATAGACAACCATGCAACACCAAATCTTTGTGAGTTATAACGTGTTGTTTAGGAAAAAAAGATAATTGCGCACGATGCGGGATTTCCTTAAAACTTGGTATTCTGACATTTTTTTCCAGAGGAAATCCTCCTGTTGGTTCTCTTTTGAGGCTAAACATTTAGACATAAACGCAACACCAAATCTTTTCGAGTCACAACGTGTTGTTTAGGAAAAATAAGATAATTTCGCAAGATGCTGGATTTCCTTAAAACGTAGTATTCTGACATATTTTTTCGAGTGAAAACTCTCCTGTGCGTTCTCTTTTGAGGCTACACACTTGGACATACACGCAACACCAAATCTTTTCGAGTTACAACCTGTTGTTTAGTAAAAAAAAATAATTTTGCACGATGCTTTATTTCTTCTCTTAAGTTTAAGTATTTCCAATACGTACATGTTTGTCTTTACTCTGCAACACCGTATTTCCTTATACCGTGGTATTCTTACATATTCCATTGAGAAAAAAACTCTCCTGTGCATTCTCTTTTGAGGCTCACACTTAGACAAACACGCCACACCCAAGCTTTTCGAGTTACAACGTGTTGTTTAGGAATAACAAGATAATTTCGCACGATGCAGGATTTCCTTAAAACGGGGTATTCAGACATATTTTTTGAGAGAAAATTCTCCTGTGGGTTCTCTTTTGAGGCTACATGTTTAGACATACACGCAACACAAAATCTTTTTGAGTTACAATGTGTTGTTTAGGAAATACCAGATAATATTGTATGATGCGTTATTTCTTCTCATAAAGTTTAAGTATTTTTAATAAGTACATATTTGTCTTTATTTTGCAACATTGTATTTCCTTATAACGTGGTATTTTTACATTTTCTTTCGAGAGAATACTCTCCGGTGCGTTCTTTTTAGGGGCTACATGCTTAGACATACACGCAGCACCAAAGTTTTTCAAGTTACAACGTGATGTTTAGGAAAACAATAGAATTTCGCACGATGCTGGATTTCCTTAAAACGTGGTATTCTGAAATATTTTTTCGACAGAAAACTCTCCTGTGCATTCTCTTTTGAGGCTGCACGCTTAGACAAAAACACAACACCAAAGCTTTTCGAGTTACAACAAGTTGTTTATGAAGATAATTTTGTACGATGCGTTATTTCTTCTCATAAAGTTTAAGAATTTCCAATACGTACGAATTTGTCTTTGCTCTGCAACACTTTATTTCTTTATAACGTGGTATTCTTACATATTCTTTCGAGAGAAAACTCTCCTGTGCATTCTCTTTTGAGGCTGCATGCTTAGACAAAACTCAACACCTAAGCTTTTCGAGTTACAACGTGTTGTTTAGGAAAAAGAAGATAATTTCGCACGATGCAAGATTTCCTTAAAACGTGGTATTCTGACATATTTTTTTCGAGAGAAAATTCTCCTGTGGGTTCTCTTTTGAGGCTACCCATTTACTCATACACACAACATCAAATCTTTTTGCGTTACAACGTGTTGTTTAGGAAATACTAGAAAATTTTATACGATGCATAATTTCTTCTTGTAAAGTTTAAGAATTTCTAATACGTACATATTTGTCTTTATTCTGCAACACTGTATTTCCTTATAACGTGGTATTCTTACATAATCTTTCGAGAGAAAACTCTCCTGTGTGTTCTCTTTTGAGGCTACACGCTTAGACATACATGCAACACCAAATCTTTTCGAGTTGCAACGTGTTGTATAGGAAAAAACAAGATAATTTCTCACGATGCGGGATTTCCTTATAACGTGGTATTCTGACATATTTTTTTGAGAGAAAACTCTCTTGTGCATTCTCTTTTGAGGCTACACACTTAGACATACACGCCACATCAAATCTTTTCAAGTTACAACCTGATGTTTAGGAAATAAAATATAATTTTGTACGATGTGTTATTTCTTCTCGTAAAGTTTAAGTATTTCCAATACATACCTATTTGTCATACTCTGCAACAGTTTTTTCGTTATAACGTGGTATTCTTACATATTCTTTCGAGAGAAAACTCTCCTGTACATTCTCTTTTGAGGCTGCATGCTTAGACAAAAACGCAACACCAAAGTTTTTCGAGTTACAACGTGTTGTTGAGGAAAAACAAGATAATTTTTGCACCATGCGTTTTTTTCTTCTCATAAAGTTTAAGTATTTCTAAAAGGTACGTATTTTTCTTTACTCTGCAACACTCTATTTCCTTATAACGTGGTATTCTTTCATATTCTTTCGAGAGAAAACTCTCCCGTGTGTTCTCTTTTGAGGCTACACGGTTAGACATACACGCAACACCAAAGCTTTTCGTGTTACAATGTGTTGTTTAGGAAACACATGATAATTTCGCATGATGCGGGATTTCCTTAAAACATGGTATTCTGACATATTTTTTCGAGAGAAAACTCTCCTGTGCATTATCTTTTGAGGCTACACGCTTAGACATATACGCCACACCAAATCTTTTCGAGTTACAACGTGTTGTTTAGGAAATACAAGATAATTTTGTACGATTTGTTATTTCTTCTCGTAAAGTTTAAGTATTTCTAATATGTGCATATTTGTCTTTACTCTGCAAAACTGTATTTCCTTGTAAAGTGGTATTCTTACATATCTTGTGAGAGAAAACTCTCCTGTGCATTATCTTTTGAGGCTACACAATTAGACATAAACGCAACACCAAAGCTTTTCGAGTTAAAACATGTTGTTTAGGATAAACAAGATAATTTCGCACGATGCAGGATTTCTTTAAAACGTGGTATTGTGACATATTTTATCGAGAGAAAACTCTCGTGTGTGTTCTCTTTTGAGGCTACACGCTGAGACATACAAGCAACACCAAAGGTTTTTGAGTTACAACATGTTGTTTAGGAAAAACAAGATAATTTCGCACGTTGCAGGATTTCCTTAAAACTTGGTATTCTGACATATTTTTTTGGAGAAATTTCTCCTGTGGGTGCTCTTTTGAGTCTACATGTTTAGACATGCACGCAACACCAAATCTTTTCGAGTTAAAACGTGTTGTTTAGGAAAAAAAAAAGATAATTTCGCATGATGCTAGAATTTCTTAAAATGTAATATTCTTACATATTTTTTCGAGAGAAAACTCTCCTGTGCATACTCTTTTGAGTCTACATAATTAGACATTCACGCAACACCAAATCTTTTCGAGTTACAACATGTTATTTAGGAAATACTAGATAATTTTTTATGATGCGATATTTCTTCTCGTAATGTTTAACTATTTCTAATACGTACGTATTTGTCTTTAGTCTGCAACACTGTATTTCCTTATAATGTGGTATTCTTACATATTCTTTCGTGAGAAAACTCTCCTGTGCATTCTCTTTTGAGGCTACACTCTTAGACATACACGCAATACCAAAGCTTTTCGAGTTACAATGTGTTGTTAAGGAAAAACAAGATAATTTCGCAAGATGCGGGATTTCCTTATAACGTGGTATTCTGACATATTTTTTTGAGAGAAAACTCTCCTGTGCGTTCTCTTTTGAGTCTACATGCTTAGACATACATGCAAAACCAAATCTTTTCGAGTTACAACATGTTGTTTAGCAAATACTAGATAATTTTTTATGAGGCGTTATTTCTTCTCTTAAAGTTTAAGTATTTCTAATACGTACGTATTTGTATTTACTCTTCAACAATGTATTCCCTTGTAACGAGTTATTATTACATATTCTTTTGAGAGAAAACTCTCCTGTGCGTTCTATTCTGAGGCTACACACTTAGACATACACGCAACACCAAAGCTTTTCGAGTTAAAACGTGTTGTTTAGGAAAAACAAGATAATTTTGCAAGATGCGGGATTTCCTTAAAACATGGTATTCTTACATATTTTTTCGCGAGTAAATTCTCCTGTGGGTTCTCTTTTGAGGCTACATGTTTAGCCATACACGCAACACCAAATCTTTTTGAGTTACAACATGTTGTTTAGGGTATACAAGATAATTTTGCACGATGAGTTATTTCTTCTCGTAAAGTTTAAGTATTTCTAATATGTACATATTTGTCTTTACTCTGCAACACTGTAATTCCTTATAACGTGGTATTCTTATATATTCTTTCGAGAGAAAACTCTCCTGTGCATTCTCGTTTGAGGGTACACGTTTAGACATACAAGCAACACCAAAGCTTTTCGAGTTACAAAATGTTGTTTGGAAAAACAAGATAATTTCGCACGATGCGGGATTTCCTTAAAACGTGGTATTCTGATATATTTTTTGAGAGAACATTATGCTGTGGGTTCTCTTTTGAGGCTACATGTTTAGACATACACGCAACACCAAATATTTTCGAGTTACAAAGTGTTGTGTAGGAAAAACAAGATAATTTCACACGATGCGGGATTTCCATAAAACGTGGTATTCTGATATATTTTTTCCGAGGGAAAACTCTCCTGTGTGTTCTCTTCTGAGCCTACACACTTAGAAATATATGCAACACCAAAGCTTTTCGAGTTAAAACGTGTTGTTTAGGAAAAACAAGATAATTTCTCATAATGCTGGATTTCCTTAAAACGTGGTATTCTGACATATTTTTTCAAGAAAAAACTCTCCTGTGCGTTCTCTTTTGAGGATACACGCTTTGTCATACATGCAACAGCAAATCTTTTCGAGTTACAACGTGGTGTTTAGGAAAAACAAGATAATTTTGCAAGATGCGTTATTTCATCTCGTAAAGTTTAAGTATTTCTAATACGTACGTATATGTCTTTACTCTGCAACATTGTATTCCGTTATAACGTGGAATTCTTACATATTCTTTTGAGAGAAAGCTCTCTTGTGCATTCTCTTTTTGGGCTACACTCTTAGACATACACGCAACACCAAAGTTCTCGAGTTACAACGTTTTGTTTAGGAAAAACAAGATAATTTCACATGATTCAGTATTTCCTTAAAACGTGGTATTCTGACATATTTTTTCAAAAGAAAATTCTCCTGTGGGTTCTCTTTTGAGGCTACACATTTAGACATACACGCAACACAAAATCCTTTCGAGTTACAATGTGTTGTTTAGGAAATACAAGATAATTTTGTGCGATGCATTATTTCTTCTCGTAAAGTGTAAGTATTTTTAATACGTACGTATTTGTCTTTACTCTGCAACACTGCATTTCCTTGTAATGGGGTATACTGACATATTCTTTCAAGAGAAAACTCTCCTGTGCGTTCTCTTCTGAGGCTACACACTTAGACATACACGCAACACCAAAGCTTTTCGAGTTAAAACGTGTTGTTTAGGAAAAAAAAAAAAGATAATTTCGCACGATGCTGAATTTCCTTAAATCGTGGTATTCTGACATATTTATTCAAGAGAAAACTCTCCTGGGCATTCTCTTTTGAGGCTACACGCTTAGTCATACACGCAACACCAAAGCTTTTCGAATTAAAACATGTTGTTTAGGAAAAACAAGATAATTTCGCACGATGCAGGATTTCTTTAAAACGTGGTATTGTGATATATTTTATCGAGAGAAAACTCTCCAGTGCGTTCTCTTTTGAGGCTACACGCTGAGACATACAAGCAACACCAAAGGTTTTCGAGTTACAACGTGTTGTTTAGGAAAAACAAGATAATTTCGCACGTTGCAGGATTTCCTTAAAACTTAGTATTCTGACATATTTTTTCAGAGAAAATTCTCCTTTGGGTGCTCTTTTGAGGCTACACATTTAGACATACACCCAACACCAAATCTTTTCGAGTTACAAAGTGTTGTTTAGGAAATACAAGATAATTTTGTACGATGCGTTATTTCTTCGAGTACAGTTTAAGTATTTCTAATACTTACTTATTTTTCTTTATTCTGCAACACTGTATTTCCTTATAACGTGGTATTCCTACATATTCCTTTGAGAGAAAACACTCCTGTGCGTTCTCTTTTGAGTCTACATGCTTAGACATACATGCAACACCAAAACTTTTCGAGTTACAACGTGTTGTTTAGGAAAAACAAGATAATTTCGCAAGATGCGGGATTTCCTTAAAACATGGTATTCTGGCATATTTTTTCGAGGGAAAATTCTCCTGTGGGTTCTCTTTTGAGGCTACACGTTTAGCCATACACGCAACACCAAATCTTTTCGAGTTACAACGTGTTGTTTAGGATATACAAGATAATTTTGCACGATGCGTTATTTCTTCTCTTAAAGTTTAAGTAATTCTAATTCGTACATATCTGTCTTTACTCTGTTTATTTCCTTATAACGTGGTATTCTTATATATTCTTTCGAGAGAAAACTATCCTGTGCATTCTCTTTTGAGGCTACACGCTTAGACATACAAGCAACACCAAAGCTTTTTGAGTTACAAGGTGTTGTTTAGGAAAAACAAGATAATTTCTCATGATGCGGGATTTCCTTAAAACGTGGTATTCTGATACATTTTTTCAAGAGAACATTCTCCTGTGGGTTCTCTTTTGAGGCTACATGTTTAGACATACACGCAACACCAAATGTTTTCGAGTTACAAGTGTTGTTTAGGAAATACAAGAAAATTTTGTAGGATGCATTATTTCTTCTCGTAAAGCTTAAGTATTTCTAATACTTACATATTTGTCTTTACTCTGCAACACTGTATTTCCTTATATCATGGTTTTCTTACATATTCTTTCGAGAGAAAACTCTGCTGTGCGTTCTCTTTTGAGGCTGAACTCTTAGACATACACACAACACCAAAGATTTTCATGTTACAACGTGTTGTTTAGGAAAAACAAGATAATTTCACATGATGAGGGATTTCCTTGAAACGTGGTATTCTGACATATTTTTTTTCGAGGGAAAACTCTCCTGTGCATTCTCTTTTAAGGCTACAAGCTTAGACATTCACGCGACACCAAATCTTTTCCAATTTCAACTTGTTGTTTAGGAAATACAAGATAATTTTTTACGGAGCGTTATTTCTTCTCATAAAGTTTAAGTATTTCTAATACGTACGTATTTGTCTTTACTCTGCAACACTCTATTTCCTTGTAACATGGTATTCTTACATATTCTTTCGAGAGAAAACTGTCCTGTCCCTTCTCTTTTGAGGCTACACACTTAGACATACACGCAACAACAAATTATTTCGAGTTACAACGTGTTGTTTATGAAATGCAAGATAATTTTGTATGATGCGTTATTTCTTCTCGAAAAGTTTAAGTGTTTCTAATACGTACGTATTTGTCTTTACTCTACAACACTCTATTTCCTTGTAACGTGGTACTCTTACATATTCTTTCGAGGGAAAACTGTCCTGTGCCTTCTCTTTTGAGGCTACACACTTAGACATACACGCAACACCAAATCATTTCGAGTTACAACGTGTTGTTTAGGAAATACAAGATAATTTTGTACGATGCATTATTTTTTCGAGTAAAGTTTAAGTATTTCTAATACGTACGTATTTGTCTTTAATCTGCAACACTATATTTCCTTATAACGTGGTATTCTTACATATTCTTTCGAAAGAACACTCTCCTGTGCTTTCTCTTTTGAGGCTACACACTTAGACATACACGCAATACAAAAGCATTTCGAGTTACAACGTGTTGTTTAGGAATAGCAAGATAATTTCGCACGATGCTGGATTTCTTTAAAAAGTGTTATTCTGACATATATTTTCGAGAGAAAATTCTCCTGTGCATTCTCTTTTGAGGCTACAAGCTTAGACATACACGCAACACCAAATCCTTTCGAGTTACAACGTGTTGTTTAGGAAAAACAAGATAATATTGCACGATGAATTATTTCTCCTCGTAAAGTTTAAGTATTTCCACTACGTACGTATTTGTCTTTACTCTGCAACACTGTATTTCCTTATAACGTGATATTCTTACATATTCTTTCGAGAGAAAACTCTCCTGTGTGTTCTCTTTTCAGGCTACATGCTTAGACATACACGCAACACCATAGCTTTCTAGTTACAACGTGTTGTTTAGGAAACACAATATAATTTCGGACGATGCGGGATTTCCTTAAAATGTGGTATTCTGACATATTTTTTCAAGAGGAAAATCTACTGTGCGTTCCCTTTTGAGGTTACACGCTTAGACATATACGCCACACCAAATGTTTTCGAGTTACAACGTGTTATTTAGGAAATACAAGATAATTTTGAACGATGCGTTATTTCTTCTCGTAAATTTTAAGTATTTCTAATATGTACGTATTTGTCTTTACTCTGCATAACTGTATTTCCTTGTAAAGTGGTATTCTTACATATCTTGTGAGAGAAAACTCTCCTGTGCATTATCTTTTGAGGCTACACAATTAGAAATACACGCAACACAAAAGCTTTTCGAGTTAAAACATGTTGTTTAGGAAAAAGAAGATAATTTTGCATGATGAAGGATTTCTTTAAAACGTTGCATTTTGACATATTTTATCAAGAGAAAACTCTCCTGTGCATTCTCTTTTGAGGCTACACACTGAGACATACAAGCAACACCAAAGGTTTTCGAGTTACAATTTGATGCTTAGAAAAAACAAGATAATTTCGCACGTTGCAGGATTTCCTTAAAACTTGGTATTCTGATATATTTTTTCAGAGAAAATTCTCCTGTCAGTGCTCTTTTGAGGCTACACGTTTAGACATACACGCAATACCAAATATTTTCGAGTTACAACGTGTTGTTTAGGAAATACAAGATAATTTTGTACGATGCATTATTTATTC
Organism: Apodemus sylvaticus; assembly: GCF_947179515.1. Lineage (NCBI taxonomy): Eukaryota > Metazoa > Chordata > Mammalia > Rodentia > Muridae > Apodemus > Apodemus sylvaticus. The sequence continues at coordinate 80,048,103 of NC_067488.1, read as the reverse complement.
TCGTAAAGTTTAAGCATTTCTAATATGTACGTATTTGTCTTTACTCTGCAAAACTCTATTTCCTTGTAACGTGGTATTCTTACATATTCTTTCGAGAGAAAACTGTCCTGTGCCTTCTCATTTGAGGCTACACACTTAGAAATACACGCAACACCAAATCTTTTCGAGTTATAACGTGTTGTTGAGGAAATACAAGATAATTCTGTACGATGCATTATTTCTACTGTTAAGTTTAAGTATTTCTAATACGTACATATTTGTCTTTGTTCTGCAACACTGTAATTCCTTATAACGTGGTATCCTTACATATTCTTTCGAGAGAAAACTCTCCTCTGCGTTCACTTTTGTTGCTACAAGCTTAGACATACACGCAACACCAAAACCTTTCCAATTTCAACTTGTTTAGTTAATACAAGATAATTTTGTACGGAGCATTATTTCTTCTCATAAAGTTTAAGTATTTCTAATACGTACGTATTTGTCTTTACTCTGCAACACTGTATTTCCTTGTAACGTGGTGTTCTGACATATTCTGTCGAGAGAAAACTCTACTGTGCGTTATCTTCTGAGGCTACACATTTAGACATACACGCAACACCAAAGTTTTTCGAGTTAAAACGTATTGTTTAGGAAAAACAAGATAATATAGCACAATGCTGGATTTCCTTAAAACGTGGTATTCTGACATATTTTTTCCTAGAGAAAACTCTCCTGTCGTTCTCTTTTGAGGCTACATGTTTAGTCATACACGCAACTCCAAATCTTTTCAAGTTACAACGTATTGTTTAGGAAAAACAAGATAATTTTGAATGATGCGTTATTTCTTCTCGTAAAGTTTAAGTATTTCTAATACGTTCATATTTGTCTTTACTCTGCAACACTGTATTCCGTTATAATGTGGAATTCTTACATAGTCTTTCGAGAGAAAACTCTCCTGTGCATTCTCTTTTGAGGCTACATGCTTAGACATACACGCAACACCAAAGCTTTTCGAGTTATAACTTGTTGTTTAGGAAAAACAAGTTAATTTCGCATGATGCGCTATTTCCTTAAAACGTGGTATTCTGGCATATTTTGTCGAGAGAAAATTCCTCTGTGGGTTCTCTTTTGAGGCTACACGTTTAGACAACCATGCAACACCAAATCTTTGTGAGTTATAATGTGTTGTTTAGGAAAAAAAGGATAATTTCACACGATGCGGGATTTCCTTAAAACGTGGTATTCTGACATATTTTTTCTAGAGAAAACTCTCCTGTGGGTTCTATTTTGAGGCTACACATTTAGACTTAGACACAACATAAAATCTTTTCGAGTTACATTGTGTTGTTTAGGAAAAACTAGATAATTTTGGACGATGCGTTAGTTCTTCTCGTAAATTTTAAGTATTTCTAAGAGGTATTTATTTGTCCTTAATCTGCAACGCTGTATTTGCTTATAACGTGGTATTCTTACATATTCTTTCGAGAGTAAACTCGCCTGTGCATTCTCTTTTGAGGCTATATGCTTAGACATATACGCAACAGCAAAGCTTTTCAAGTTACAACACGTTGTTTAGGAAAAACAAGATAATTTCGCATGATGCGCTATTTCCTTAAAACGTATTCTGACATATTTTGTCGAGAGAAAATTGCGCACGATGCGGGATTTCCTTAAAACTTGGTATTCTGACATATTTTTCGAGAGGAAATTCTACTGTGGGTTTTCTTTTGAGGCTAAACATTTAGACATACATGTAACACCAAATCTTTTCGAGTTACAACGTGTTGTTTAGGAAAAAAAGGTAATTTTGCACGATGCATTATTTCCTCTCGTATATTTTAAGTATTACTAATACTTACGTATTTGTCTTTACTCTACAACAATTTATTTCAAAATAACGTGGTATTTTTACATATTCTTTCGAGAGAAAACTCTCCTCTTCGTTCTCTTTTGAGGCTACACGCTTAGACATAAACACAACACCAAAGCATTTCGAGTTACAACGTGTTGTTTTGGAAAAACAAGATAATTTCGCACGATGCGGGATTTCCTTAAAACGAGGTATTCTGACATATATTTTGGAGGGAAAATTCTCCTGTGGGTTCTCTTTTGAGGCTACACATTTAGACTTACAAGCAACACCAAATCTTTTCTAGTTACAACGTGTTGTTTAGGATATACAAGATAATATTGAACGATGCGTTATTTCTTCTCGTACATTTTAAGTATTTCTAATACGTACATATTTGTCTTTACTCTGCAACACTGTATTTGCTTATCACGTGGTATTCTTACATATTCTTTCGATAGTAAACTCGCCTGTGCGTTCTTTTTTGAGGCTACATGCTTAGACATACACGCAACAGCAAAGCTCTTCAAGTTACAACGTGTTGTTTAGGAAAAACAAGATAATTTCGCAAGATGCGGGATTTCCTTAAAACATGGTATATTGACATATTTTTATCGTGAGAAAACACTCCTGTGCGTTCTCTTTTGAGGCTACAAGCTTAGACAAACATGTAACACCAGATCTTTTCGAGTTACAACTTGTTGTTCAGGAAAAACAAGATAATTTTGCACGATGCCTTATTTCTTCTCTTAAAGTTTAAGTATTTCCAAAACGTACATATTTGTCTTTACTCTGCAACACTGTATTTCCTTATAACGTGGAATTCTTACATATCCTTTTGAGAGAAAATTCTCCTATGCATTCTCTTTTGAGGCTGCACGCTTAGACATACATGCAACACCAAAGCTTTTCGAGTTACAACGTTTTGTTAAAGAAAAACAAGTTAATTTAGCAAGATGCGGGATTTCCTTAAAACGTGGTATTCTTACATATTCTTTCGAGAGAAACCTCTCATGTGCATTCTTTTTTGAGGCTGCACCCTTACACATACACGCAACACCAAATCTTTTCTAAGTACAACATATTCTTTAGGAAAAAAAAGATAATTTCGCATGATGCGGGATTTCCTTAAAACGTGGTATTCTGACATATTTTTCGATAGAAAACTATCCTTTTCCTTCTCTTTTGCGGCTACAAGCTTAGACATACACGCAAATCCAAATATTTTCGAATTTCAACTTGTTGATTAGGAAATAAAAGATAATTTTGTACAGAGCGTTATTTCTTCTCGTAAAGTTTAAGTATTTCTAATACGTACGTATTTGTTTTTACTCTGCAACACTGTATTTCCATATAACGTGGTATTCTGTTATAACAGGGAATTCTGACATATTCTTTCGAGAGAAATCTCTCCTGTGCATTCTCCTTTGAGGCTACACTCTTAGACATACACGCAACACCAAATCTTTTCGAGTTACAACGTGTTGTTTAGGAAAAACAAGATAGTTTCGCATCATGCGGTATTTCCTTAAAACGTTGTATTCTGACATAATTTTTTTTGAGAGAAAATTCTCCTGTGTGTTCTCTTTTAAGGCTACACCTTTAGACATCCACACAACACCAAATCTTTTCAAGTTACAACGTGTTGTTTTGGAAAAAAGAGATAATTTGTAAGATGCATTATTTCTTCTCGTAATTTTAAGTATTTCTAATACATACGTATTTGTCTTTACTCTGCAACACTGTATTTCCTTATAACGTGGTATTCTTACATATTTTTTCGAGAGAAAACTCTCCGGCGCATACTCTTTTGAGGCTAGAAGCTTAGACATACATGCAACACCAAATCTTTTCGAGTTACATCGTGTTATTTAGGAAAAACAAGATAATTTTGCACGAAGCGTTATTTCTTCTCATAAAGTTTAAGTATTTCCAATATGTACTTATTTGTCTTTAATATGCAACACCGTATTTCCTTTTAACGGGGTATTCTTACATATTCTTTCAAGAGAAAACTCTCCTGTGCGTTCTTTTCTGAGGCTACACACTTACACATACACGCAACACAAAGTTTTTCGAGTTAAAAGGTATTGTTTAGGAAAAACAAGATAATTTCGCACAGTGCTGGATTTCCTTATACCGTGGTATTCTGACATATTTTTTGAGAGAAAACACTCCTGCACATTCTCTTTTGAGGCTACCAGCTTAGACATACACGTAACACTAAATCCTTTCGAGTTACAACGTGTTGATTAGGAAAAAGAAGATAATTTTGCACGATGCGTTATTTCTTCTTGTAAAGTTTAAGTATTTCCAATACGTACATATTTGTCTTTACTCTGAAACACTGTATTTCCTTATGACATGGTATTCTGACATATTTTTTTTGAGAGAAAACTCTTCTATGCGTTCTCTTTTGCGGCTACAAGCTTAGACATACACGCAACTCCAAATCTTTTTGATTTTTAACTTGTTGTTTAGGAAATACAAGATAATTTTGTACGTAGCGTTATTTCTTCTCCTAATGTTTAACTATTTCTAATACGTACGTACATGTCTTTACTCTGCAATACTGTATTTCCTTGTAAAATGGTATTCTGACATATTGTTTCGAGAGAAAACTCTCCTGTGCGTTCTCTTTTGAGGCTACACACTTAGACATACACGCAACACCAATGCTTTTCGAGTTAAAACATGTTGTTTAGGAAAAACAAGGTAATTTGGCACGATGCGGGATTTCCTTAAAACGTGGTATTCTGACATATTTTTTGGAGGGAAAATTCTCCTGTGGGTTCTATTTTGGGGCTAAACATTTAGACTTACAAGCAACACCAAATCTTTTCGAGTTACAACGTGTTGTTTAGGATATACAAGATAATTTTGTACGATGCTTATTTCTTCTCGTACATTTTAAGTATTTCTAATACGTACGTATTTGTCTTTACTCTGTAACACTGTATTTGCTTATCATGTGGTATTCTTACATATTCTTTCGAGAGTAAACTCGCCTGTGCGTTCTCTTTTGAGGCTACACGCTTAGACATACACACAACAGCAAAGCTTTTCAAGTTACAACGTGTTGTTTAGGAAAAACAAGATAATTTCGCACGATGCGGGATTTCCTTAAAATGTGGTTTATTGACATATTTTTTCGAGAGAAAACACTCCTGTGCATTCTCTTTTGAGGCTACCAGCTTAGACAAATACGTAACGCCAAATCTTTTCGAGTTACAATGTGTTGTTTAGGAAAAACAAGATAATTTTGCACGATGCCTTATTTCTGCAATTAAAGTTTAAGTATTTCCAAAACGTAAGTATTTGTCTTTACTCTGCAACACTGTATTGCCTTATAACGTGGTATTCTTACATATTCTTTCGAGAGAAAATTCTCCTATGCGTTCTCTTTTGAGCCTGCACACTAAGACATACACGCAATACCAAAGCATTTCGAGTTACAACGTGTTGTTAAAGAGAAACAAGTTAATTTCGCAAGATGCGGGATTTCCTTAAAACGTTGTATTCTTACATATTCTTTCGAGAGAAACCTCTCCTGTGCGCTCTTTTTTGAGGCTGCACCCTTATACATAAACGCAACACCAAATCTTTTCTAGTTACAACGTGTTCTTTAGGAAAAAAAGATAATTTCGCACGATGCGGGATTTCCTTAAAACGTGGTATTCTGACATATATTTTCGAGAGAAAACTATCCTATACCTTCTCTTTTGTGGCTACAAGCTTAGACATACACGCAACACCAAATATTTTCAAATTTCAACTTGTTGTTTAGGAAATACAAGATAATATTTTACGGAGCGTTATTTCTTCTCGTAAAGTTTAAGTGTTTCTAATACATACGTATTTGTTTTTACTCTGCAACACTGTATTCCATTATAACATGGAATTCTTACATATTCTTTCAAGAGAAAACTCTCCTGTGCATTCTCTTTTGAGGCTACATGCTTAGACATACACGCAACACGAAAGCTTTTCGAGTTACAACGTGTTGTTTAGGAAAAACAAGATAATTTCACATTATGCGGTATTTCCTTAAAACGTGGTATTCTGACATATTTTTTGAGAGAAAATTCTCCTGTGGGTTCTCATTTGAGGTTACACATTTAGACATACACGCAACACCAAATCTTTTAGAGTTACAACGTGTTGTTTAGGAAAAACAAGATAATTTACACGATGCATTATTTCTTCTCGTAAATTTTAAGTATTACTAATACGTACATATTTGTCTTTACTCTGCAACACTGTATTTCCTTATAACGTGGTATTCTTACATATTCTTTCTAGAGAAAACTCTCCTCTTCGTTCTGTTTTGAGGCTAAACGCTTACACATATACGCAACACCAAAGATTTTTGAGTTACAACGTGTTGTTTAGGAAAAACCAGATAATTTCGCACGATGCAGGATTTCCTTTAAACGTGGTATTCTGACATATTTTTTTGGAGAGAAAATTCTCCTGTGGGTTCTCTTTTGTGGCTACACGTATAGACATACACACAACACCAAATCTTTTCGAGTTACAACGTGTTGTTTAGGAAATACAAGATAATTTTTTATGATGCATTATTTCTTCTCGTAAAGTTTAAGTATTTCTAATACGTACGTATTTGTCTTTACTCTGTAACACTGTATTTCCTTATAACGTGGCATTCTTACATATTCTTTCCAGAGCAAACTCTCCTGTGCATTCTCTTTTGAGGCTACATGCTTAGACATACACGGAAGACCAAAGCATTTCGAGGTACAACGTGTTGTTTAAGAAAAACAAGATAATTTCGCACGATGCAGGATTTCCTTAAAACGTGGTATTCTGACAAATTTTTTCAAAAGAAAACACTCCTGTGGGTTCTCTTTTGCGGCTACACATTCAAACTTACAAGCAACACCAAATCTTTTCAGATTACAACGTGTTGTTTAGGATATACAAGATAATGTAGTACGATGCGTTATTTCTTCTCTTAAAGTTTAAGTATTTCTAATACGTACATATTTGTCTTTACTCTGCAACACTGTATTTGCTTATAACCTGGTATTCTTTCATATTCTTTCGAGAGAAAACTCTCCTGTGCATTCTCCTTTAAGGCTACACGCTAAGATATACACGCAACACCAAAACTTTTCAAGTTACAAGGTGTTGTTTAAGAAAAAGAATATAATTTCACATGATCAGTGATTTCATTAAAACGGGGTATTCTGACATGTTTTTTTCGACGGAAAACTCTCCTGCATGTACTCTTTTGAGGCTAGATGCTTAGACATACACGCAACAATAAATCTTTTCGAGTTACATCGTGTTATTTAGGAAAAACAAGATAATTTTACACGATGTGTTATTTCTTCTCATAAAGTTTAAGTATTTCCAATATGTACATATTTGTCTTTAATATGCAACACTGTATTTCCTTGTAACGGGGTATTCTAACATATTCCTTCGAGAGAATACTCTCCTGTGCGTTCTCTTCTGAGGCTACACACTTAGACATACACGCAACAACAAAGCTTTTCGAGTTACACCGTGTTGTTTAGGAAAAACAAGATAATAGCACAAGATGCATGATTTCCTTAAAACGTGGTATTCTTATACATTCTTTCGAGAGAAAATTCTCCTGTGCGTTCTGTTTTGAGGATGCACCCTTATACATACAGGCAACACCAAAGCTTTTCGAGTTACAACGTGTTGTTTAGGAAAAACAAGATAATTTTGCACGATGCATTATTTTTTCTCGTAAATTTTAAGTATTTCTAATACTTACGTATTTGTCTTTACTCTGCAACACTGTATTTCTTCATAACGTGGTATTCTTACATATTCTTTCAAGAGAAAACTCTTCTCTTCATTCTCTTTTGAGGCTATACACTTAGACATACACGCAACACCAAAGCATTTCTAGTTGCAACGTGTTGTTTAGGAAAAACAAGATAATTTCGCACGATGTGGGATTTCTTTAAAACGTGGTATTCTGACATATTTTTCGATGGAAAATTCACCTGTGGGTTCTCTTTTGAGGCTACACATTTCGACTTACAAGCAGCACCAAATCTTTTCGAGTTACAACGTGTTGTTTAGGATATACAAGATAATTTTCATGATGCATTATTTCTTCTCTTACTTTTTAAGTATTTCTAAAACGTATGTATTAGTCATTACTCTGCAACACTGTATTTGCTTATCACGTGGTATTCTTACATATTCTTTCGAGAGTAAATTCGCCTGTGTGTTCTCTTTTGAGGCTACACACTTAGACATACACGCAACACCAAAGCTTTTCAAGTTACAATGTGTTGTTAGGAAAAACAAGATAATTTCGCACCATGCGGGATTTCCTTAAAACGTGGTATATTGACATAATTTTTGGAGAGAAAACACTCCTGTGCGTTCTCTTTTGAGGCCCCCAGCTTAGACATACACGTTACACCAAATTTTTTCGAGTTACAACGTGTTGTTTAGGAAAAACAAGATAATTTTGCACGATGCCTTATTTCTTCTCGTAAAGTTTAAGTATTTCCAATATGGACGTATTTGTCTTTACTCTGCAACACTGTATTTCCTTATAACATGGTATTCTTACATATTCTTTCGAGAGAAAATTCTCCTATGCGTTCTCTTTTGAGGCTGCACGCTTAGACATACATGCAACACCAAAGCTTTTCGAGTTACAACGTGTTGTTAAGGAAAAACAAGATAATTTCGCAAGATGCGGGATTTCCTTAAAACGTGGTATTCTTACATATTCTTTTGAGAAAAATCTCTCCTGTGTGTTCTCTTTTGAGGCTGCATGCTTAGACATACATGCAACACCAAATCTTTTCGAGTTACAACGTGTTGTTTAGGAAAAAGAAGACAATTTTACACGATGCGGTATTTCCATAAAACGTGGAATTCTGACATATTTTTTTCGATAGAAAGCTATCCTATGCATTTTCTTTTGAGGCTACATGCTTACACATACACGCAACATCAATGCTTTTCGAGTTACAAAGTGTTGTTTAAGAAAAATAAGATAATTTCGCACGATGCAGGATTTCCTTAAAACGTGGTATTCTGACATATTTTTTAGAGAGAAAATTCTCCTGTGGGTTCTCTTTTGAGGGTACACATTGAGACTTACAATCAACACCAAATCTTTTCAGGTTACAACGTGTTGTTTAGGATATACAAGGTAATATAGTACAATGCGTTATTTCTTCTCGCAAAGTTTAAGTATTTCTAATATGTACGTGTTTGTCTTTACTCTACAACACTGTATTTGCTTATAACGTGGTATTCTTTCATATTCTTTCGAGAGAAAACTCTCCTGTGAGTTTTCCTTTGAGGCTACACGCTTAGACATACACGCAACACCAAAACTTTTCAAGTTACAAGGTGTTGTTTAGGAAAAAGAAGATAACTTCACACGATCTGCGATTTCCTTAAAATAGGGTATTCTGACATGTTTTTTCGAGAGAAAAGTCTCCTGTGTGTATTCTTTTGAGGCTAGAAGCTTAGACATGCACGCAACACCAAATTTTTTGAGTTACATCGTGTTATTTAGGAAAAACAAGATAATTATGCACGATGCATTATTTCTTCTCATAAAGTTTAAGTATTTCCAATATGTACGTATTTGTCTTTAATATGCAACACTGTATTTCCTTATAACGTGGTATTCTTACATGTTCTTTCGAGAGAAAATTCTCCTGTGCATTCCCTTTTGAGGCTACATGCTTAGACATACACGCAACACCAAAGCTTTTCGAGTTACATCGTGTTGTTAAGGAAAAACAAGATAATTTCGCACGATGCGGGATTTCCTAATAACGTAGTATTCTGACATATTTTTCGAGAGAAAACTCTCCTGTGCGTTCTCTTTTGAGGCCACAAGCTTAGACATACTCGCAACACCAAATCTTTTCGAGTTACTACGTGCTGTTTAGGAAAAACAAGATAATTTTGAACGATGCATTATTTCCTCTCGTAAAGTTTAAGTGTTTCTAATACATACGTATTTGTCTTTGCTCTGCAACACTGTAATTCCTTATAACGTGGTATTCTTACATATTCTTTCGAGAGAAAATTCTCCTGTGCATTCTCTTTTGAGGCTGAGTGCTTAGACATACACGCAATACCAAAGCTTTTCGAGTTACAACGTGTTGTTTAGGAAAAACAAGATAATTTTGCAGATGCATTATTTCTTCTCGTAAATTTTAAGTATTTCTAATACGTATTTGTCTTTACTCTGCAACACTGTATTTCTTCATAACGTGGTATTCTTTCATATTCTTTTGAGAGAAAACTCTACTCGTCATTCTCTTTTGAGGCCACACGCTTAGACATACACGCAACACCAAAGCATTTCGAGTTACAACGTGTTGTTTAGGAAAAACAAGATATTTTCGCACAATGCGGGATTTCCTTAAAATGTAGTTTCTTACATATTTTTTCGAGGGAAAATTCTCCTGTGTGTTCTCTTTTGAGGATACACAATTAGACTTACACGCAACATCAAATCTTTTTGAGTTACAACGTGTTGTTAAGGAGAAACAAGATAATTTTGCAAGATGTGGGATATCCTTAAAACGTGGTATTCTTACATATTCTTTCGAGAGAAAACTCTCCTGTGTATTCTCTTTTGAGGCTACACCCTTATACATACACGCAACACCAAAGCTTTTCGAGTTACAACGTGTTGTTTAGGAAAAACAAGATAATTTTGCAGGATGCATTATTTCTTCTCGTAAATTTTAAGTATTTCTAATACTTACATATTTGTCTTTACTCTGCAACACCCTATTTCTTCATAACTTGGTATTCTTACATATTCTTTCAAGAGAAAACTTTCCTCTTCATTCTCTTTTGAGGCTACATGCTTAGACATACACGCAACAACAAAGCATTTCGAGGTACAACTTGTTGTTTAGGAAAAGCAAGATAATTTTGCACGATGCGAGATTTCCTTAAAACGTGGTATTCTGACATATTTTTTCGAGGGAAAATTCTCTTGTGGGTTCTCTTTTGAGGCTACACATTTAGACTTACAAGCAACACCAAATCTTTTCGAGTTACAACATGTTGTTTAGGATATACAAGATAATTTTTATGATGCGTTATTTCTTCTCGTACATTTAAAGTATTTCTAATACGTACATATTTGTCTTTACTCTGCAACACTGTATTTGCTTATCACGTGGTATTCTTACATAATCTTTCGAGAGCTAACTCACCTGTGCATTCTCTTTTGAGGCTACACTCTTAGACATACACGCAACACCAAAGCTTTTCATGTTACAAATTGTTGTTTAGGAAAAACAAGATAATTTCGCACCATGCAGGATTTCCTTAAAACGTGGTATATTGACATATTTTTTCGAGAGAAAAAACTCCTGTGCATTTTCTTTTGAGGCCACCAGCTTAGACATACACGTAACACCAAATCTTTTCGAGTTACAATGTGTTGTTTAGGAAAAACAAGATAATTTTGCACGATGACTTATTTCTTCACTTAAAGTTTAAGTATTTCCAATACGTAAGTATTTGTCTTTACTCTGCAACACTGTATTTCCTTATAACGTGGTATTCTTACATATTCTTTCAAGAGAAAATTCTCCTATGCGTTCTCTTTTGAGGCTGCACACTTAGACATACACTCAACACCAAAGCTTTTCGAGTTACAACGTGTTGTTAAGGAAAGACAAGATAATTTCGCAAGATGCGGGATTTCCTTAAAACGTGGTATTCTTACATATTCTTTCGAGAAAAATCTCTCCTGTGCGTTCTCTGTTGAGGCCTTACGCTTAGACATACACGCAACACCAAATCTTTTCGAGTTACAACGTGTTGTTTAGGAAAAACAAGATAATTTCGCACGATGCGGGATTTCCTTAAAACGTTGTATTCTGACATATTTTTTCGATAGAAAACTATCCTTTGCATTCTCTTTTGTGGCTACAAGCTTAGACATACACGCAACACCAATTTTTTTCATATTTCAACTTGTTGTTTAGGAAATACAAGATAATTTTGTATGGAGCATTATTTCTTCTCCTAGAGATTAAGTATTTCTAATACGTACATATTTTTTTTTTCACTCTGCAACACTGTATTACGTTATAACGTGGAATTCTTACATATAATTTTGAGAGAAAACTCTCCTGTGCGTTCTCTTTTGAGGCTACACGCTTAGACATACACGCAACACCAAAGTTTTTCGAGTTACAACGTGTTCTTTAGGAAAAAACTATATAATTTCACACGATATGGGATTTTCTTAAAACGTGGTATTCTGACATATTTTTTGAGAAAAAATTCTCCTGTGTGTTCTCTTTTGAGGCTACATATTTAGACATACACGCAACACCATATCTTTTCGAGTTACAACGTGTTGTTTAGGAAAAACTAGATAATTTTGCACGATGCATTATTTCTTCTCGTAATTTTAAGTATTTCTAATATGTACGCATTTGTCTTTACTCTGCAACAGTGTATTTCCTTATAACGTGGTATTCTTACATATTCTTTTGAGAGAAAACTCTCCTCTTCGTTCTCTTTTTAGGCTACATGCTTACACATACACGCAACATGAAAGCTTTTCGAGTTACAAAGTGTTGTTTAAGAAAAACAAGATTTCATCTTACACCAGTCAGAATGGCTAAGATTAAAAATTCAGGAGACAGCAGGTGTTGGAGAGGATGTGCAGAAAAAGGAACAATCCTCCACTGCTGGTGGGGTTGCAAATTGGTACAACCACTCTGGAAATCAGTCTGGCGGTTCCTCCGAAAACTGGGCACCTCACTTCCAGAAGATCCTGCTATACCACTCCTGGGCATATACCCAGAGGATTTCCCACCATGTAATAAGGATACATGCTCTACTATGTTCATAGCAGCCCTATTTATAATTGCCAGATGCTGGAAAGAACCCAGGTATCCCTCAACAGAAGAGTGGATGCAAAAAATGTGGTATATCTACACAATGGAGTACTATTCAGCCATTAGAAACAATGAATTCATGAAATTCTTAGGCAAATGGATGGAGCTAGAGAACATCATACTAATTGAGGTAACCCAGAATCAAAAGGTGAATCATGGTATGCACTCACTAATAAGTGGATATTAACCTAGAAAACTGGAATACCCAAAACATAATCCACACATCAAAAGAGGTGCAAGAAGAAAGGAGGAGTGGCCCCTGGTTCTGGAAAGACTCAGTGAAGCAGTATTCGGCAAAACCAGAACGGGGAAGTGGGAAGGGGTGGGTGGGAGGACAGGGGAAGAGAAGGGGGCTTTCGGGAGTTTCGGGAAATGGGGGCTTAGAAAAGGGGAAATCGTTTGAAATGTAAATAAATTATATCAAATAAAAAAATTTAAAAAAAAAGAAAAACAAAGTATTTTCGCACGATGCAGGATTTCCTTAAAACGTTGTATTCTGACATATTTTTTCGAGAGAAAATTCTCCTGTGGGTTCTCTTTTGAGGCTACACATTTAGACTTACAAGCAACACCAAATCCTATCAGGATTATAACGTGTTGTTTAGGATACACAAGATAATATAGGACGATACGTTATTTCTTCTCGCAAAGTTTAAGTATTTCTAATATGTACGTGTTTGTCTTAACTCTACAACACTGTATTTGCTTATAACGTGGTATTCTTTCATATTCTTTCGAGAGAAAACTCTCCTGTGCGTTCTCCTTTGAGGCTACACGCTTAGACATACATGCAACACCAAAACTTTTCATGTTACAAGGTGTTGTTTAGGAAAAAGAAGATAATTTCACACGATCTGCGATTTCCTTAAAACGGGGTATTCTGACATGTTTTTTCGAGTGAAAACTCTCCTCTGCGTACTCTTTTGAGGCTACATGCTTAGTCATACACTCAACACCAAATCTTTTCGAGTTACAACGTGTTGTTTAGAAAAAACCAGATAATTTTGCATGATGCTTTATTTCTTCTCGTAAAGTTTAAGTATTTCTAATACGTAGATATTTGTCTTTACTCTGCAACACTGTATTTCCTTATAACTTGGAATACTTACATATTCTTTCGAGAGAAAACTTTCCTGTGCATTCTATTTTGAGGCTGCACGCTTAGACATACACGCAACACCAAAGCTTTTCGTGTTACAACGTGTTGTTTAGGAAAAACAAGATAATTTCACACGATGCGGGATTTCCTTAAAACGTGGTATTCTGACATATTTTTTCGAGAAAAAACTCTCCTGTACGTTCTCCTTTGAGGCTACACGCTTAGACATACACGCAACACCAAAGCTTTTCAAGTTGCAATGTGTTGTTTAGGAAAAACAAGTTAATTTTGTACGATATGCGATTTCCATATAACTGGGTATTCTGACATGTTTTTTCGAGAGAAAACTCTCCTGTGAGTTCTCTTTTGAGGCTAGAAGCTTAGACATACACTTAAAGCTGAATCCTTTCGAGTTACAACATGTTATTTAGTAAAAAATTATAATTTTGCATGATGCGTTATTTCTTCTCATAAAGTTAAAGTATTTCCAATATGTACGTATTTCTCTTTAATATACAACTCTGCATATCCTCATAACGTGTTATTCTTACATATTCTTTCGAGTGAACACTCTCCTGTGCGTTCTCTATTGAGGCTACACGCTTAGACATACAGGCAACACCAAAGCTTTTCGAGTTAAAATATGTTGTGTAGGAAAATCAAGATAATTTCTCGTGATGCAGGATTTCCTTAAAACATGGTATTGTGACATATTTTTTTCGAGAGAAAACTCTCCTTTGTGTTCTCTTTTGAAGCTACACGCGGAGACATACAAGCAACACCAAACGTTTTCGAGTTACAACGTGTTGTTCAGTAAAAAGAAGATAATTTCGCACGTTGCAGGATTTCCTTAAAAGTTGGTATTCTGACATATTTTTTCGTGAGAAAATTCTCCTGTGGGTGCTCTTTGGGACTACACGTTTAGACATACAGACAACACCATATCTTTTCGAGTTACAACGTGTTGTTTAGGAAATACAAGATAACTTTGTACGATGCATTATTTCTTCTCGTAAAGTTTAAGTATTTCTAATAGGTACGTATTTGTCTTTACTCTGCAACACTGTATTTCCTTATAACGTGGTTTTCTTACATATTCTTTCGAGGGAAAACTCTCCTGTGCGTTCTCTTTTGAGGATACACGCTTAGACATACAAGCAACACCAAAGCTTTTCGAGTTACTATGTGTTGTATAGGAAAAACAAGATTATTTCGCACGATGCCGGATTTCCTTAAAACGTGGTATTCTGACGTAATTTTTTGAGAGAAAACACTCCTGTGCCTTCTCTTTTGAGGCTACAGGCTTATACATAGACGCAACGCCAAATCTTTTCGAGTTACAAGGTGTTGTTTAAGAAATACAAGATAATTTTGCACAATGTGTTATTTCTTCTCTTAAAGTTTAAGTATTTCTAATACGTACGTATTTGTATTTACTCTGGAACACTGTATTTCCTGATAACGTGGTATTCTTACATATTCCTTCGAGAGAAAACTCTCCTGTGCATTCTATTTTGAGGCTACATGCTTAGACATACACGCAACACCAAAGCTTTTCGAGCTACAACGTGTTGTTTAGAAAAAACAAGATAATTTCGCACAATGCTGGATTTCCTTAAAACGTGGTATTCTGACTTATTTTTTTTTGAGAGAAAGCTTTCCTGTGCGTTCTCTTTTGAGGCTACACGCTTAGTCATACACGCAACAAAAAATCATTGCGAGTTACAACGTGTTGTTTAGGAAAAACAAGATAATTTTGCATGATGCGTTATTTCTTCTCGTAAAATTTATGTATTTCTAATACGTACGTATTTGTCTTTACTCTGCAACACTATATTGCGTTATACCGTGGAATTCATATATATTCTTTCGAGAGAAAATTCTCCTGTGCGTTCTCTTTTGAGGCTACATGCTTACACATAAACACAACACCAAAGCTTTTCGAGTTACAACATGTTGTTTAGGAAAAACAAGATAATATCACATGATGCGGTATTTCCATAAAATGTGGTATTCTGACATATTTTTCGATAAAAAACTCTCCAGTGCTTTCTCTTTTGAGGCTGCATGCTTACTCATACACGCAACACCAAATCTTTTCCAGTTACAACGTGTTGTTTAGGAAATAGAAGATAATTTTGTACGATGCGTTATTCTCGTAAAGTTTTAAGTATTTCTAATACGTACGTCTTTGTCTTTACACTGCAACACTGTATTTCCTCATAACGTGGTATTCATCCATATTCTTTCGAGAGAAAACTTTCCTGTGCATTCTATTTTTAGGCTACACGCTTAGACATACACGCAACACCAAAGCTTTTCGAGTTACAACGTGTTGTTTAGGAAAAACAAGATAATTTTGCACGATGCGGGATTTCCTTAAAACGTGGTATTCTGACATATTTTTTCGAGAGAAAACTCTCCTGTGCATTCTCTTTTGAGGCTACACGCATAGACATATATGTCACACCAAATCTTTTCAGGTTACAATGTGTGGTTTAAGAAATACAAGATAATTTTGTACGATGCGTTATTTCTTCTCGTAAAGTTTAAGCATTTCTAATATGTACATGTTTGTCTTTACTCTGCAAAACTGTATTTCCTTTTAACGTGGCATTCTTACATATTCTTGAGAGAGAAAACTCTCCTGTGCATTCTCTTTTGAGGCTACACACTTAGACCTACCCGCAACACCAAAGCTTTTCTTTTAAAACATGTTGTTTAGGAAAAACAAGATAGTTCCGCATGATGCAGGATTTCCTTAAAACATGTTATTGTGACATGTGTTTTCGAGAGAAAACACTCCTGTGCCTTCTCTTTTGAGGCTACAAGCGTATACATACACGCAACACTAAATCTTTTCGAGTTACAATGTGTTGTTTAGGAAAAACAAGATAATTTTGCACGATGTGATATTTCTTCTCGTAAAGTTTAAGTATTTCCAATACATACGTATTTGTCTTTACTCTGCAACACTATATTTCCTTATAACGTCATATTCTTACATATTCTTTCGAGCCAAAACTCTCCTGTGCATTCTCTTTTGAGGCTGCACGCTTAGACATACAGGCATCACCAAAGCTTTTCGAGTTACAACGTGTTGTTTAGGAAAAACAAGATAATTTCGCACGATGCTGGATTTCCTTAAAACGTGGTATTGTGAAAGATTTTTTCGAGAGAAAATTCTTCTGTGCATTCTCTTTTGGGAGTACATGCTTTACCATTCACGCAACACAAAATCTATTCAAGTTACAAAGTGTTGTTTAGAAAATACAAGATAATTTTGCAGGTTGCGTTATTTCTTCTCGTAAATTTTAAGTATTTCTAATATGTACATATTTGTCTTTATTCTGCAACACATTATTTCTTTATAATGTGGTATTCTAACATATTCTTTCGAGAGAAAACTTTCCTGTGCATTCTCTTTTGAGGCTGCACGCTTAGAAAAAAACGCTGCACCAAAGCTTTTCATGTTACAACAAGTTGTTTAGGAAAAACAAGATAATTTCGCACGATACGGGATTTTCTTAAAACATGGTATTCTGATATATTTTTTTGAGAGAAAACTCTCCTGTGCGTTCTCTTTTGAGGCTACACGCTTAGATATACACGCACTACCATAGCTTATCGAGTCCAACATGCTGTTTAGGCAAAACAAGATAATTTCGCACGATGAAGGATTTCCTTCAAACGTGGTCTTCTTACACATTATTTCGAGAGAAAATTCTCCTGTGGGTTCTCTTTTGAGGCTTCCCATTTACACAAACACACAACACCAAATCTTTTGAGTTACATCGTGTTGTTTAGGAAAAACAAGATAATTTTTCATGATGCATTATTTCACCTTGTAAAGTTTAAATATTTCTAATACGTACTTATTTGTTTTTACACTGCAGCACTGTATTCCGTTATAACGTGGAATTCTTACATATTCTTTCGAGAGAAAACTCTCCTGTGCAT
Source organism: Apodemus sylvaticus (assembly GCF_947179515.1). Lineage (NCBI taxonomy): Eukaryota > Metazoa > Chordata > Mammalia > Rodentia > Muridae > Apodemus > Apodemus sylvaticus. The sequence continues at coordinate 80,030,294 of NC_067488.1, read as the reverse complement.
TCTCTTTTGCGGCTACACGCTTAGACATAAAAGCAACACCAAAGCTTTTCAAGTTACTACGTTTTGTTTAGGAAAAACAAGATAATTTCGCATGATGCGGTATTTCCTTAAAACGTGGTATTCTGACATATTTTTTCGAGAGAAAATTCTCCTGTGGGTTCTCTTTTGAGGCTACACATTTAGACTTACACGCAACACAAAATCTTTTCGAGTTACAACGTGTTGTTTAGGAAAAACAAGATAATTTTGCACGATGCATTATGTCTTCTCATAAATTTTAGTATTTCTAATACGTATGTATTTGTCTTTACTCTGCAACACTGTATTTCCTTATAAAGTGGTATTCTTACATATTCTTTCGAGAGAAAACGCTCCTGTGCGTTTTCTTTTGAGGCTACATGCATAGACATACATGCAACACCAAATCTTTTCAATTTACAACGTGTTGTTTAGGAAAAACAAGATAATTTTGCATGATGCGCTATTTACTCTCGTAAAGTTTAAGTATTTCCAATACGTACATATTTGTCTTTACTCTGCAACACTTTATTTCTTTATAACGTGGTATTCTTGCATATTCCTTCGAGAGAAAACTTTCCTGTGCGTTCTCTTTTGAGGCTGCATGCTTAGGAAAATACGCAACACCAAAGCTTTTCGAGTTACAACAAGTTGTTTAGGAAAAACAAGATAATTTCGCACGATATGGGATTTTCTTAAACGTGGTATTCTGATATATTTTTTCGAGAGAAAACTCTCCTGTGCATTCTCTTTTGAGGCTACACGCTTAGACATACATGCACCATAAAACTTTTCGAGTCCAACGTGTTGTTTAGGAAAAACAAATAATTTCGCACGATGAAGGATTTCCTTCAAACGTGGTATTCTGACATATTTTTTCGAGAGAAAATTCTCCTGTGGGTTCTCTTTTGAGGCTACCCATTTACACATACCCACAGCACCAATTCCTTTCAAGTCACAACGTGTTGTTTAGGAAATAGAAGATAATTTTTTATGATGCGTTATTTCTTCTTGTAAAATTTCAGTATTTCTAATAAGTACGTATTTGTCTTTACTCTGCAACACTGTATTTCCTTATAACGTGGTATTCTTACATATTCTTTAGAGAGAAAACTCCCCGCTGCGTTCTCTTTTGACGATACACGCTTAGACATACAGGCAACACCAAAGATTTTCGAGTTACAACGTGTTGTTTAAGAAAAACAAGATAATTTCGCACGAAGCGGGGTATCCTTAAAACGTGGTATTCTGACATATTTTTTTGAGTGAAAACTCTCCTGTGCGTTCGCTTTTGAGGCTACACGCTTAGACGTACAGGCCACTTCAATTCTTTTCAAGTTACAACCTGTTGTTTAGGAAATACAAATAATTTTGTACCATGCGTTATTTCTTCTCATATAGTTTAAGTGTTTCTAATATGTACATATTTGTCTTTACTCTGCAAAACTGTGTTTCCTTGTAATGTGATATTATTACATATTCTTGTGAGAGAAAACTCTCCTGTGCGTTCTCTTTTGAGGCTACAAGCTTAGACATACACGCAACACCACCAAATCTTTTCGAGTTACAACGTGTTGTTTAGGAAAAACAAGATAATTTTGCACGATGCGTTATTTCTTCTTGTAAAGTTTAAATATTTCTAATACGTACGTATTTATCTTTACTCGGCAACACTATATTTCCTTATAACATGGTATTCTTACATATTCTTTCGAGAGAAAACTCTCCTGTGCGTTCTCTTTTGAGGCTGCACCTTAGATAAAAACGCAACACCAAAGCTTTTCGAGTTACAACAAATTGTTTAGGAAAAACAAGATAATTTCGCATGATGCAGGATTTTCTTAAAACGTCGTATTCTGACATATTTTTTCGAGAGGAAACTCTCCTGTGCATTCTATTTTGAGGCTACACGCTTAGACATACACGCAACACCAAAGCTTTTCGAGTTACAATGTGTTGTTTAAGAAAAACAAGATAATTTCACATGATGCAGGATTTCCTTAAAACGTGGTATACTGACATATTTTTTCGAGAGAAATTCTCCTGTGGGTTCTCTTTAGAGGCTACATGTTTAGACATATACAGAACACCAAATCTTTTCGAGTAACACTGTGTTGTTTAGGAAATACTAGATAATTTTGTACGATGCATTATTTCTTCTTGTAAAGTTTAAGTATTTCTAATATGTACATATTTGTCTTTACTCTGTAAAACTGTATTTCCTAGTAACGTGGTATTGTTTTATATTCTTGGGAGAGAAAACTTTCCTGTGCATTTTCTTTTGAGGCTACACACTTAGACATGCACAAAATCCCAAAGCTTTTCGATATAAACATGTTGTTTGGAAAAACAAGATAATTATGAACGATGCAGGATTTCTTTAAAAGGTGATATTCTGATATATTTTTTCAAGAGAAAATACTACTGTGGGTTCTCTTTTGAGGCTACATGTTTAGACATACACGAAACACCAAATCTTTTTGAGTTACAACGTGTTGTTTAGGAAATACAAGATAATTATTTACGATTTGTTATTTCTTCTCGTAAAGTTTAAGTATTTCCAATACGTACGTATTTGTCTTGATTCTGCAACACTGTATTTCCTTATAACGTATTATTTTTACATATTCTTTCGAGAAAAAAATCTCCTCTGCATTCTCTTTTGAGGCTACACGCTTAGACATACACGCAACACCAAAGCTTTTCGAGTTACAACGTGTTGTTTAGAAAAAGCAAGATAATTTCTCACGATGCGATATTTCCTTAAAACGTGGTATTCTGACATATTTTTTGAGAGAAAACACTCCTGTGAGTTCTCTTTTGAGGCTACAAGCTTAGACATAAATGCAACACCAAATCTTTTTGAGTTACAACGTGTTGTTTAGGAAAAACAAGATAATTATGCATGGTGCGTTATTTCTTCTTGTAAAGTTTAAGTATTTCTAAAACGTAAATATTTGTCTTTACTCTGCAACACTATATTTGCTTATAATGTGGTATTTTTACATATTCTTTCTAGAGAAAACCCTCCTGTGCATTCTCTTTTGAGGCTGCACCTTAGATAACAACGCAACACCAAAGCTTTTCGAGTTACAACAAATTGTTTAGGAAAAACAAGATAAATTCGCACGATACGGGATTTTCTTAAAACGTGGTATTCTGACATATTTTTTCGAGAGAAAACTCTCCTGTGCGTTCCCTTTTGAGGCTACAAATTACACATACACACAACACCAAATCATTTCGAGTTACAACGTGTTGTTTAGGAAATATAAGATAATTTTTTTACGATGCGTTATTTCTTCTCGTAAAGTTTAAGTATTTCTAATAAGTACGTATTTGTCTTTTTATCTGCAACACTGTATTTCCTTATAACGTGGTATTCTTACATATTCTTTCGAGAGAAAACTCTCCTGTGAGTTCTCTTTTGAGGCTACACACTTAGACATACGTGCAACATCAAATCTTTTCGAGTTACAACTTGTTGTTTAGGACATACAAGATAATTTTGTATGATGCATTATTTCTTCTCGTAAAGTTTAAGTATGTCTAATACATACATATTTGTCTTTACTATGCATCACTGTATTTCCTTATAACGTGGTATTATTACATATTCTTTCGAGGGAAAACTCTCCTGTGCATTCTCTTTTGAGGGTACACGCTTAGACATACACGCAACACCAAATCTTTTCGAGTTACAACGTGTTGTATAGGAAAAACAAGATAATTTCGCACGATGCGGGATTTCCTTGAAATGTGGTATTCTGACATATTTTTTCGAGAGAAAACACTCCTGTGCGTTCTCTTTTGAGGCTACAAGCTTTGACATACAAGCCACATCAAATCTTTCAAGTTACAACCTGTTCTTTAGGAAACACAAGATAATTTTGTAAGATGCATTATTTCTTCTCGTAAAGTTTATGTATTTTGAATATGTACGTATTTGTCTTTACTCTGAAACACTTTATATTTTTATAACGTGATATTTTTTCATATTCTTTCGAGAGAAAACGCTTCTGTGCGTTCTCCTTTGAGGCTACATGCTTAGACATACACCCAACACCAAAGCTTTTCAAGTCACAACATATTTTTTAGGAAAAACAAGATAATTTTGCACGATGAGGGATTTCCTTAAAACGTGGTATTCTGACATATTTTTTTCGAGAGAAAACTCTCCTATGCATTCTCTTTTGAGGCTACACGCTTAGACATACACGCAACACCAAAGCTATTCGAGTTACAACGATTTGTTTAGGAATAACAAGATAATTTTGCATGATTCGTTATTTCTTCTCGTAAAGTTTAAGTATTTCTAATACGTATGTATTTGTCTTTACTCTGCAACACTGTATTTCCTTATAAGGTGTTATTTTTAAATATTCTTTCGAGACAAAACACTCCTGTGCATTGTCTTTTGAGGCTACACGCTTAGACATACACACAACACTAAAGCTTTTTATAGTTACAACGTGTTGTTTTGGAATAACGAGATAATTTCGCACGATGCAGGATTTCCTTCAAACGTGGTATTTTAAAATATTTTTAGGGAGAAAATTCTCCTGTGGGTCCTCTTTTGAGGCTACCCATTTACACATACACACAACACCAAATCTTTTCGAGTTACAACGTGTTGTTTAGGAAATCCAACATAATTTTTTACGATGCGTTATTTCTTCTTGTAAATTTAAATATTTCTAATACGTATGTATTTGTCTTTACTCTACAACACTGTATTTCCTTATAACGTGGTATTCTTACGAATTCTTTCGAGAGAAAACTCTCCTCTGCGTTCTCTTTTGAGGCTACACGCTTAGACATACACGCAACACCAAAGCTTTTCGAGTTACAACGTGTTGTTTAGGAAGAAACAAGATAATTCGGCACAATGAGGGATTTCCTTAAAACGTGGTATTCTGACATATTTTTTTCGAGTGAAAACCCTTCTGTGCGTTCTCTTTTGAGGCTACACGCTTAGACATACACGCCTCTTCATATCTTTTCAAGTTACAACGTGTTGTTTAGGAAATACAAGATAATTTTGTACGATGCGTTATTTCTTCTCGTAATGTTTAAGTGTTTCTAATATGTACGTATTTGTCTTTACTCTGCAAATCTGTATTTCCTTGTAATGTGGTATTCTTACATATTCTTGCAAGAGAAAACTCTCCTGTGCATTCTCCTTAGAGGCTACACACGTAGACATACACGCAACACCAAAGATTTTCGAATTAAAACATGTTGTTTAGGAAAAACAAGATAATATCGCACAATGCAGGATTTACTTAAAACGTGGTATTCTCACATATTTTTTTGGAGAGAAAACTCTCTTGTGCGTTCTCATTTGAGGCTACACATTTAGACATACACGCAACACCAAATCCTTTCGAGTTACAACGTGTTGCTTAGGAAAAACAAGATAATTTTGATGATGCGTTATTTCTTCTTGTAAAGTTTAAGTTTTTCTAATAAGTACGTATTTGTATTTACTCTGCACCACTGTATTTCCTTATAATGTGGTATTCTTACATATTCTTTCGAGAGAAAACTCTCCTGTGCGTTCGCTTTTGAGGCTATACGCTTAGCATACACGCAACCCCAAACCTTTTCAAGTTGCAATGTGTTCTTTAAGAAAAAAAAGATAATTCCGCATGATGCTGACTTTCCTTAAAACGTGGTATTCTGACATAGTTTTTCGAGAGAAAACTCTTCTTTGCATTCCCTTTTGAGGCTACAAGCTTAGACATACACCTAACACAAAATCTTTTCGAGTTACAACGTGTTGTTTAGGAAAAACAAGATAATTTCACACGATGCATGATTTCCTTAAAACGTGGTATTCTGACATATTTTTTCGAGAGAAATTTCTCCTGTGGGTTCTCTTTTGATGCTACACATTTAGACATACACACAACACCAAATCTTTTCAAGTTACAACGTGTTGTTTAGGAAATACTAGATAATTTTGTACGATGCATTATTTCTTCTCGTAAAGTTTAAGTATTTCTAATTTATACGTGTTTGTCTTTACTCTGTAAAACTGTATTTCCTTGTAACGTGGTATTCTAGTATATTCTTGCGAGAGAAAACTTTCTTGTGCATTCTCTTTTCAGGCTAAACACTTAGACATACATGCAACACCAAAGCTTTTCGACTTAAAACAAGTTGTTTAGGAAAAACAGATAATTACTCACGATGCAGGATTTCCTTAAAACGTGGTATTCTGACATATTTTTTCGAGAGAAAATACTCCTTTGGGTGCTCTTTTGAGGCTACACGTTTAGACATACACGCAACCCCAAATCTTTTCGAGTTACAACGTGTTGTTTAGGAAATACAAGACAATTTTGTACGATGCTTTATTTCTTCTTGTAATGTTTAAGTATTTCTAATACGTACGTATTTGTCTTTACTCTGCAACACTCTATTTCCTTATAACGTGGCATGCTTACATATTCTTTCGAGAGAAAACTCACCTGTGCGTTCTCTTTTGAGGCTACATGCTTAGACATGCACACAACACCAAAGATTTTCGAGTTACAACGTGTTGTTTAGGAAAAACAAGATAATTTGGCACAATGAGGGATTTCCTTAAAACGTGGTATTCTGACATATTTTTTTCGAGTGAAAACCCTTCTCTGCATTCTCTTTTGAGGCTACACGCTTAGACATACACGCCCCTTCAAATATTTTCAAGTTACAACGTGTTGTTTAGGAAATACAAGATAATTTTGTTTGATGCGTTATTACTTCTCGTAATGTTTAAGTATTTCTAATATGTACGTATTTGTCTTTACTCTGCAAATCTGTATTTCCTTGTAACGTGGTATTCTTACATATTCTTGCAAGAGAAAACTCTCCTGTGCATTCTCCTTAGAGGCTACACACGTAGACATACACGCAACACCAGAGATTTTCGAGTTAAAACATGTTGTTTAGGAAAAACAAGATAATTTCGCACAATGCAGGATTTACTTAAAACGTGGTATTCTGACATATTTTTTTGGAGAGAAAACTCTCTTCTGCATTCTCATTTGGGGCTACACACTTAGACATATGTGCAACACCAAATCCTTTCGAGTTATAACGTGTTGCTTAGGAAAAACAAGATAATTTTGACGATGCGTTATCTCTTCTTGTAAAGTTTAAGTTTTTCTAATAAGTACGTATTTGTATTTACTCTGCACCACTGTATTTCCTTATAATGTGGTATTCTTACATATTCTTTCGAGAGAAAACTCTCCTGTGCATTCGCTTTTGAGGCTACATGCTTAGCATACACGCAACACCAAAGCTTTTCGAGTTACAACGTGTTCTTTAAGAAAAACAAGATAATTCCGCATGATGCTGAATTTCCTTAAAACGTGGTATTCTGACATAGTTTTTCGAGAGAAAACTCTTCTTTGCATTCCCTTTTGAGGCTACAAGCTTAGACATACATGTAACACAAAATCTTTTCGAGTTACAACGTGTTGTTTAGGAAAAATAAGATATTTCACACGATGCAGGATTTCCTTAAAACGTGGTATTCTGACATATATTTCGAGAGAAATTTCTCCTGTGGGTTCTCTTTTGATGCTACACGTTTAGACATACACACAACACCAAATCTTTTCAAGTTACAGCGTGTTGTTTAGGAAATACTAGATAATTTTGTACGATGCATTATTTCTTCTCATAAAGTTTAAGTATTTCTAATACGTACATATTTGTCTTTAATCTGCAACACTGTATTTCCTTATAACATGGTATTCTTACATATTCTTTCGAGAGAAAACTCTCCTGTGCGTTCTCTTTTGAGGCTACACACTTAGACATACACGCAACACCCAATATTTTCAAAGTACAATGTGTTGTTTAGGAAATACAAGATAATTTTGCACTATGCAGGATTTCCTTAAAACATGGTATTCTGAGATATTTTTTGAGAGAAAACTCTCCTGTGCGTTCTCTTTTGAGGCTACAAGCTTAGACATACAAGTAACACAAAATCTTTTCGAGTTACAACGTGTTGTTTAGGAATAACCAGATAATTTTGCACCATGCGTTATTTCTTCTCGTAAAGTTTAAGGATTTCCTATACGTACTTATTTGTCTTTACTCTGAAACACTGTATTTCCTTATAACGTCGTATTCTTACATATTTTTTCGAGAGAAAACTCTGCTGTGCGTTCTCTTTTGAGGCTACACGCTTAGACATACACGCAACACCAAAGCTTTTCGAGTTACAACGTGCTGTTTAGGAAAAACAAGATAATTTCGCACAATGCGGGATTTCCTTAAAACGTGGTATTCTGACATATTTTTTTTCGAGATCAAACCCTCCTGTGCATTCTCTTTTGAGGCTAAAAGCTTAGACATACACGCAACACCAAATCGTTTTGAGTTACAACATGATGTTTAGGAAAAACTAGATAATTTTGCATGATGCGTTCTTTCTTCTTGTAAAGTTTAAGTATTTCCAATACGTACGTTTTTGTCTTTACTCTGCAACACTGTATTTCCTTATAACGTGGTATTCTTACATATTCTTTCGAGAGAAAACTCTCCTGTGTGTTCTCTTTTGAGGCTACACACTTAGACATACACGCAACACCCAATATTTTCAAAGTACAACGTGTTGTTTAGGAAATACAAGATAATTTTGCACTATGCAGGATTTCCTTAAAACATGGTATTCTGAGATATTTTTTGAGAGAAAACTCTCCTGTGCGTTCTCTTTTGAGGCTACAAGCTTAGACATACAAGTAACACCAAATCTTTTCGAGTTACAACGTGTTGTTTAGGATTAACCAGATAATTTTGCACGATGCGTTATTTCTTCTCGTAAAGTTTAAGTATTTCCAATACGTACGTATTTGTCTTTACTCTGCAACACTGTAGTTCCTTATAATGTAGTATTCTTACATATTCTTTCGAGAGAAAAACTCTCTTGTGCGTTCTCTTTTAAGGCTGCACACTTAGACAAAAACGCAACACCAAAGCTTTTCGAGTTACAAAATGTTGTTTAGGAAAAAAAAGATAATTTCGCTCGATGCAGGATTTCCTTAAAACATTGTATCATGACATATTTATTTGAGAGAAAACTCTCCTGTGCATTCTCTTTTGAGGCTACACGCTGAGACATACAAGCAACACCAAAGCTTTTCGAGTTACAACGTGTTGTTTAGGAATAACAAGATAATTTCGCACGAAGCAGGATTTCCTTAAAACGTGGTATTCTGACATATTTTTTCTGACATATTTGGTGTTGCATGAATTTTTTTGAGAGAAAATTCTCCTGTGCGTTCTCTTTTGAGGATACACGTTTAGACATACACCCAACACCAAATCATTTCGAGTTACAACGTGTTGTTTAGGAAATACAAGATAATTTTGTAGGATGCGTTATTTCTTCTCACAAAGTTTAAGTATTTCTAATACGAACGTATTTGTCTTTACTCTGCAACACTGTATTTCCTTATAACGTAGTTTCTTACATATTCATTCGAATGAAAACTCTCCTGTGCGTTCTCTTTTGAGGCTACACGCTTAGACATACACGCAACACCAAAACTTTTCGAGTTTCAATGTGTTGTTTAGGAAAAACAACATAATTTCGCACGATGCGGGATTTCCTAAAAACGAGGTATTCTGACATATTTTTTGAGAGAAAACTCTCCTCTGCATTCTCTTTTGAGGCTACACGCTTAGAATTACACGCAACACCATAGATTTTGGAGTTACAACCTGTTGTTTAGGAAATACAAAATAATTTTGTTTGATGTGTTATTTCTTCTCGTAAAGTTTTAGTATTTCTAATATGTGCATATTTTTCTTTACTCTGCAAAACTGTATTTCATTGTAACGTTGTATTCTTACATATTCTTGCGAGAGAAAACTCTCCTGTGCATTCTCTTTTGAGGCTACACGCTTAGATATACACGCAACACCAAAGCGTTTCAAGTTACAAAGTGTTGTTTAGGAAAAACAAGATAATTTTGCACGATGCGTTATTTCTTCTTGTAAAGTTTAAGTATTTCCAATCTGTAAGTATTTGTCTTTATTCTGCAACACTGTATTTCCTCATAACGTGGTTTTCTTATGTATTCTTTCGAGAGAAAACTCTCCTCTGCGTTCTCTTTTGACGCTACACGCTTAGACATACATGCAACACCAAAGCTTTTCGAGTTACAACGTGTTGTTTAAGAAAAATAAGATAATGTCCACGATGCGGGATTTCCTTAAAATGTTGTATTCTGACATATTTTTTCATGAGAAACTCTCCTTTGCGTTCTCCTTTGAGGCTACACGCTGATACATACAGGCAACACCAAATCTTTTCGAGTTACAACGTGTTATTTAGGAATAACAAGATCATTTCGCACTATGCAGGATTTCCTAAAAACATGGTAATCTGCCATATTTTTTCGAGAGAAAATTCTCCTGTTGGTTCTCTTTTGAGGCTACACATTTAGACATACACACAACACCAAATCTTTTCGAGTTACGAGTTGTTTAGGAAATACAAGATAATTTTGTACGATGTGTTATTTCTTCTCATAAAGTTTAAGTATTTCTAATATGTACGTATTTGTCTTTATTCTGCAACACTGTATTTCCTTATAACGTGGTATTCTTACATTTTCTTTCGAGAGAATACTCTCCTGTGCGTTCTCTTTTGAGGCTACACGCTTAGACATACACGCAACATCTACATTTTCGAGTTACAACGTGTTGTTTAGGAAAAACCAGTTAATTTCGCACGATGAGGGATTTCTTTAAAACATGGTATTCTGACATATTTTTTCGAGAGAAAACTCTCCTGGGCATTGTCTTTTGAGGCTACATAGTTAGAAATACACGCAACACCAAAGCTTTTCGAGTTACATCGTGTTGTTTAGGAAAAACAAGATAATTTCGCACGATGCAGGATTTCCTTAAAACGTGGTATTCTGACATATTTTGTCGAAAGAAAACTCTCCTGTGCATTCTCTTTTGAGGCTAATCGTTTAGACATTCACGCCACAACAAATCATTTCGAGTTACAACGTGTTGTTTAGGAAATACAAGATAATTTTGCACGATGCGTTATTTCTTCTCGTAAAGTTTAAGTATTTCCAATACGTATGTATTTGTCTTTACTCTGCAACACTGTATTTCCCTATAACATGGTATTTTTACATATTCGTTCGAGAGAAAACTCTCCTGTGTGTTCTCTTTTGAGGCTACACACTTAGACATACACGCAACACCAACGCTTTTCGAGTTATAACGTGCTGTTTAAGAAAAACATGATAATTTCGCAAGATGCGGGATTTCAATAAAACATGGTATTCTGACATTTTTTTTTCGAGAGATAATTCTCCTGTGTGTTCTCTTTTGAGGCTACACGCTTAGTCATGCACGCAACAGCAAATCTTTTCGAGTTACAACGTGTTGTTTAGGAAAAACAAGATAATTTTGCATGATGCGTTATTTCTTCTCGTAAAGTTTAAGAAATTCCAATATGTACGTATTTGTCTTTAATATGCAACACTGTATTTCCTTATAACTTGGTATTCTTACATATTCTTTCGAGAGAAAACTCTCGTGTGCGTTCTCTTTTGAGGCTACACACTTAGACATTCACGAAACACCAAAGCTTTTCGAGTTACAACGTGATGTGTAGGAAAAACAAGATAATTTCGCAAGATGCGGGATTTCCTTAAAACGTGGTATTCTGACATATTTTTTTCGAGAGAAAACTCTCCTGTGCATTCTCTTTGGAGGCTACATGCTTAGACATACACGCCACACCAAATCTTTTCCAGTTTCAACGTGTTTTTAGGAAATGCTAGATAATTTTTTCGATGCGTTATTTCTTTTCGTATAGTTTATGTATTTCTAATATGTACGTATTTGTCTTCACTCTGCAAAACTGTATTTCCTTGGAACGTAGTATTCTTACATATTCTTGAAAGAGAAAACTCTCCTGTGCATTCTCTTTTGAGGCTACACACTTAGACATACACGCAACACCAAAGCTTTTCGAGTTAAAACATATTGCTTAGGAAAAACACGATAATTTCGCAGGATGCAGGATTTCCTTAAAACTTGGTATTCTGACATATTTTTTCAAGAGAAAATTCTCCTGTGGTTTCTCTTCTGAGGCTACACGTTAAGACATATACGCAACACCAAATCTTTTCGAGTTACAACGTGTAGTTTAGGAAATACAAGTTAATTTTGTAAGATGCTTTATTTCTTCTTGTAAAGTTTAGGTATTTCTAGTACATACGCATTTGTCTTTACTCTGCAACACTGTATTTACTTATAACGTGGTATTCTTACATATTCTTTTGAGAGAAACCTCTCCTGTGCGTTCTCTCTTGAGGCTAAACGCTTAGACATACACGCAACACCAAAGCTTTTCGAGTTACATCCTGTTGTTTAGGAAAAACAAGATAATTTCGCATGATGCGGGATTTCTTTAAAACTTGGTATTCTGACATATTTTTTCGAGAGAAAACTCTCCTGTGCATTCTCTTTTGAGACTACCAGCTTAGACATAGACGTAACACAAAATATTTTCGAGTTACAACGTGTTGTTTAGGAAAAACAAGATAATATTGTGCGATGCGTTATTTCTTCTCGTAAAGTTTGAGTATTTCCAATATGTACTTATTTGTCTTTAATCTGCAACACTGTATTTCCTTATAACGTGGTATTCTTACATATTCTTTTGAGATAAAACTGTCCTGTGTGTTCTCTTTTGAGGCTACATGCTGAGACATACAAGCTACATCAAAGCTTTTCGTGTTACAACGTGTTGTTTAGGAAATACAAGATAATTTCGCACGATACAGGATTTCCTTAAAACGTGGTATTCTGAAATATTTTTAGAGAGAAAACTCTCCTGTGCATTCTCTTTTGAGGCTACAAGCTTAGACATACACGCAACACGAAATCTTTTCATGTTATAACGTGTTGTTTAGGAAAAACAAGATAATTTCGCAGGATGCAGGATTACCTAAAAGCATGGTATTCTGACATATTTTTTCGAGAGAAAATTCTCCTGTGGGTTCTCTTTTGAGGTTACACCTTTAGACATACACGCAACACCAAATCTTTTCGAGTTACAACGTGTTGTTTAGGAAATACAAGTTAATTTTTTACGATGCGTTATTTCTTCTCGTAAAGTTTAAGTATTTCTAGTACATACGTATTTGTCTTTACTCTGCAACACTGTATTTACTTATAACGTGGTATTCGTACATATTCTTTCAGGAGAAAACTCTCCTGTGTGTTCTCTTTTGAGGCTACACGCTTAGAAATACACGCAACTCCAAAGCTTTTCGAGTTACATCCTGTTGTTTAGGAAAAACAAGATAATTTCGCAGGATGAGGGATTTCCTTAAAACGTGGTATTCTGACATATTTTTTCGAGAGAAAACTCTTCTGTCCATTCTCTTTTGAGACTACCAGCTTAGACATACATGTAAATACAAAATCCTTTCGAGTTACAACGTGTTGCTTAGGAAAAACAAGATAATATTGCACGATGCCTTATTTCTTCTCGTAAAGTTTAAGTATTTCCAATATGGACATATTTGTCTTTAATCTGCAACACTGTATTTCCTTATAACATGGTATTCATACATATTCTTTTGAGATAAATCTGTCCTGTGTGTTCACTTTTGAGGCTACCTGCTGAGACATACAAGCTACACCAAAGCTTTTCGAGTTACAACGTGTTGTTTAGGAAATACAAGATAATTTCGCACAATGCAGGATTTCCTTAAAACGTGATATTCTGACATATTTTTTCGAGAGAAAACTCTCCTGTGCATTCTCTTTTGAGGATACACACTTAGACATACACGCAACACCAAAGCTTTTCGACTTAAAACAACTTGTTTAGGAAAAACAAGATAATTACGCACGATGCAGGATTTCCTTAAAACGTGGTATTCTGACATAATTTTTCGAGAGAAAATACTCCTTTGGGTTCTCTTTTGAGGCTACGTGTTTAGACATACACGCAACCCCAAATCTTTTCGACCTACAACGTGTTGTTTAGGAAATACAAGATAATTTTGTACGATGCGTTATTTCTTCTTGTAAAGTTTAAGTATTTCTAATACGTACGTATTTGTCTTTATGCTGCAACACTGTATTTCCTTATAACGTGGCATTCTTACATATTCTTTTGAGAGAAAACTCTCCTGTGCGTTCTCTTTTGAGGCTACATGCTTAGACATACCCGCAACACCAAAGCTTTTCGAGTCACAACGTGTTGTTTAGGAAAAACAAGATAATTTGGCACAATGTGGGATTTCATTAAAACGTGGTATTCTGACATATTTTTTTCGAGATCAAACCCTCCTGTGCGTTCTCTTTTGAGGCTAAAAGCTTAGATATACACGCAACACCAAATCCTTTTAAGTAACAACATGATGTTTAGGGAAAAAGTAGATATCCTTTCTTCTTGTAAAGTTTAAGTATTTCCAATACGTATGTATTTGTCTTTACTCTGCAACACTATATTTCCTTATACTGTGGTATTCTTATATATTCTTTCGAGAGAAAACTCTCATGTGCATTCTCTTTTGAGGCTGCACTCTTAGACAAAAGCGCAACACCAAATCTTTTCGAGTTACAACAAGTTGTTTAGGAAAAACAAGATAATTTCGCACAATACGGGATTTTCTTAAAACGTGGTATTCTGACATATTTTTTCAATAGAAAACTCTCCTGTCCGTTCTCTTTTGAGGCTACACGCTTAGACATACACGCAACACCAAAGTTTTTCGAGTTACAACGTGTTGTTTAGGAAAAACAAGATAATTTCGCATGATAGAGGATTTCTTTAAAACGTGGTATTCTGACATATTTTTTCGAGAGAAAATTCTCCTGTTGGTTCTCTTTCGAGGCTACACATTTACACATACACACAACACCAAATCCTTTCTAGTTACAACGTGATGTTTATAAAATACAAGATAATTTTTACGATGCATTATTTCTTCTCGTAAAGTTTAAGTATTTCTAATACGTATGTCTTTACTCTGCAACACTGTATTTCCTTATGACGTGGTATTCTTACATATTCTTTCGAAAGAAAAATCTCCTGTGCGTTCTCCTTTGAGGCTACACGCTTAGACATAAATGGAACACCAAAACTTTTTGAGTTACCATGCGTTGTTTAAGAAAAACAAGATAATTTCGCACGATGCGGGATTTCCTTAAAACGTGGTATTCTGACATATACTTTTCGAGTGAAAACTCTCCTGTGCGTTCTCCTTTGAGGCTACACGCTTAGACATACATGCAACACCAAATCTTTTCGAGTTACAAAGTGTTGTTTAGGAAGTACAAGATAATTTTGTACGATGCGTTATTTCTTCTCGTAATGTTTAAGAATTTCCAATACATACTTATTTGTCTTTACTCTGCAACACTTTATTTCTTTATAACGTGGTATTCTTACATATTCTTTCGAGAGAAAACTCTCCTGTGCATTCTCTTTTGAGGCTGCATGCTTAGACAAAAACGCAACACCAATGCTTTTCGGGTTACAACGTGTTGTTTAGGAAATACAAGATAATTTTTTATGATGCTTTATTTCTTCACGTAAAGTTTAAGTGTTTCTAATATGTACGTGCTTGTCTTTAATCTGCAACACTGTATTTCCTTGTAACGTGGTATTCTTACATATTCTTTCGAGAGAAACCTCTCCTGTGGGTTCTCTTTTGAGGCTACACGTTTAGACATACACGCAACACCAAATCTTTTCGAGTTACAACGTGTTGTTTAGGAAAAACAAGATAATTTTGCAGGATGCGGGATTTCCTTAAAACGTGGTATTCTGACATATTTTTTGAGAGAAAACTCTCCTGTGCGTTCTCTTTTGAGGCTACACACTGAGATATACACGAAACACCATAGTTTTTTGAGTTACAATGTGTTGTTTAGGAAAAACAAGATAATTTCGCAAGACGCAGGATTTCCTTAAAACGTGGTATTCTGACATATTTTTTCGTGAGAAAATTCTCCTGTGTGTTCTCTTTTGAGGCTACACGCTTAGACATACACGCGACTCCAAAGCTTTTCAAGTTACAACGTGTTGTTTAGGAAAAAGAAGATAATTTCGCACGATGTGCGATTTCCTTATAATGGGGTATTCTGACATGTTTTTTCGAGAGAAAATTCTCCTGTGCATTCTCTTTTGAGGCTAGAAGCATAGACATACACTCAACACCAAATCTTTTCGAGTTAAAACGTGTTATTTAGGAAAAAAATAGATAATTTTGCGCGATGCGTTATTTCTTCTCATAAAGTTTAAGTATTTGCAATATGTATGTATTTGTCTTTAATATGCAACTCTGTATTTCCTTATAACATTTATTTCTTACATATTCTTTCGAGTGAAAACACTCCTGTGCATTCTCTATTGAGGTTACACGCTTAGACATACAAGCAACACCAAAGCTTTGCGAGTTGAAATATGTTGTTAAGGAAAAACGAGATAATTTCCCAAGATGCGTGATTTCCATATAATGTGGTATTCTGACATATTTTTTTGAGAGAAAACTCTCCTGTGCTTTCTCCTTTGAGGCTACACACTTAGACATACACGCAACACCAAATCCTTTCGAGTTACAACGTGTTTTTTAGGAAATACAAGATAATTTTGTACGATGAGTTATTTCTTCTCATAAAGTTTAAGTGTTTCTAATACGTACATAGTTGTCTTTACTCTGCAACACTGTATTTCCTTATAACGTGGTATTCTTACATAATCTTTTGAGAGAAAACACTCCTGTGCATTCTCTTTTGAGGTTGCACACTTAAACATAGAAGTAACACCAAAGCTTTTCGAGTTAAAACATGTTGTTTAGGAAAAACAAGATAATTTTGCACGATGCGGGATTTCTTTAAAACATGGTATTCTGAGATATTTTTTCGAGAGAAAACATTCCTGTGCCTTCTCTTTTGAGGCAACAAGCTTATACATACACGCAACACCAAATCTTTTCGAGTTACAATATGTTGTTTAGGAAAAACAAGATAATTTTGCACGATGTGATATTTCTTCTCGTAAATTTATGTATTTCCAATACGTACTTATTTGTCTTTACTCTGCAACACTATATTTCCTTATAACATGATATTCTTACATATTCTTTCGAGAGAAAACTCTCCTGTGCGTTCTCTTTTGAGGCTGTATGCTTAGACATACATGCAAAACCAAAGATTTTTGAGTTACTACGTGCTGTTTAGGAAAAACAAGATAATTTCACACGATGCTGGATTTCCTTAAAACGTGGTATTCTGAAATATTTTTTCGAGAGAAAATAGTTCTGTGCGTTCTCTTTTGAGACTACATGCTTTACCATACACGCAACACAAAATCTTTTCGAGTTACAACGTGTTGTTTAGGAAATACAAGGTAATTTTGCATGATGCATTATTTCTTCTCGTAAATTTTAAGTATTTCTAATACGTACATATTTGTCTTTACTCTGCTACACTGTATTTCCTTATATCGTGGTATTCTTACATATTTTTTTTTTGAGAGCAAACTTTCCTTTGCGTTCTCTTTTGCGGCTACACGCTTAGACATACACGCAACACCAAAGCTTTTCGAGTTAAAACGTGTTGTTTAGGAAAAACCAGAAAATTTCGCAGGATGGGGGATTTCCTTAAAACATGGTATTATGACATATTTTTTCGAGAGTAAATTCTCCTTTGGGTACTCTTTTGAGGCTACACGTTTAGACAGACAGGCAACACCAATTCTTTCGAGGTACAACGTGTTGGTTAGGAAAAACAAGGTAATTTTGCATGATGCGTTATTTCTTCTCATAAATTTTAAATATTTCTAATACGGACGTATTTGTCTTTAATCTGCAAAACTGTATTTCCTTATAACGTGGTCTTCTTACATATTCTTTCGAAAGAAAATTCTCCTGTGCATTCTCTTTTGAGGGTGCGTGCTTAGACCTACACGCAACACCAAAGATTTTCTAGTTACAACTTGTTGTTAAGGAAAAACAAGATAATTTCGCAAGATGTGTGATTTCTTAAAACGTGGTATTCTGACATATTTTTTCGAGAGAAAACTCTCCTGTGTGTTCTCTTTTGTGGCTACAAGCTTAAACATACACACAACTCCAAATCTTTTCGAATTTCAACTTGTTGTTTAGGAAATACAAGATAATTTTGTACGGAGCGTTATTTCTTCTCGTAAACTTTAATTATTTCTAATACGTACGTGTTTGACTTTACTCTGCAACACTTTATTTCCTTGTAACATGGTATTCTGACATATTGTTTGGAGAGAAAACTCTCCTGTGCGTTCTGTTATGAGGCTGCACACTTAGACATACACACAACACAAAGCTTTTCGAGTTAAAAAGGTGTTGTTTAGGAAAAACAAGATAATTTCGCACAATGCTGTATTTCCTTAAAACGTGGTATTCTGCCATATTTTTTCGATAGAAAACTCTCCTGTGGGTTCTCTTTTGAGGCTACACGTTTAGACATACACGCAACACCAAATCCTTTCGAGTTACAACGTGTTGTTTAGGAAATGCCAGATAATTTTGCACGATGCGTTATTTCTTCTCGTAAAGTTTAAGTATTTCTAATATTTACGTATTTGTCTTTACTCTGCAACACTGTATTTCCTTGTAATGAGGTATTCTTAAAACGTGGTATTCTGACATATTTTTACGAGAGAAAATTCTCCTGTTTCTTTTGAGGCTACACACTTAGACATACACGCAACACCAAATCTTTTCGAGTTACAACGTGTTGTTTAGGAAATACCAGATAATTTTGTACGATGCCTTATTTCTTTGAGTAAAGTTTAAGTATTTCTAATACATACATAGTTGTCTTTTTTCTGCAACACTGTATTTCCTTATAACGTTGTATTCTTGCATATTCTTTCGAGAGAAAACTATCCTGTGCGTTCTCTTTTGAGGCTACATGCTTAGACATACACGCAATATCGAAGCATTTCGAGTTACAACGTGTTTTTAGGAAAAACAAGATAATTTCGCAAGACAAGATGCGGGATTTCCTTAAAACGTGGTATTCTTACATATTCTTTCGAGAGAAAACTCTCCTGTGCGTTCCCTTTTGAGGCTGCACCCTTATACATACACGCAACACCAAAGCTTTTCGAGTTACAACGTATTGTTTAGGAAAAACAAGATAATTTCGCACGATGCTGGATTTCCTTAAAACTTGGTATTCTGACATATTTCTTCGAGAGAAAACTCTCATGTGCGTTCCCTTTTGAGGCTACACGCTTAGACATACTTGAAACACCAAATCTTTTCGAGTTACATTGTGTTGTTTAGTAAAAACACGATAATTTTGCACGATGCATTATTAATCTCGTAATTTTAAGTATTTCTAATAGTACGTATTTGTCTTTACTCTGCAACACTGTATTTCCTTATAACGTGGTATTCTTACATATTCTTTCAAGAGAAAAGTCTCCTGTGCGTTCTCTTCTGAGGCTACACACTTACACATACACGCAACACAAAGCTTTTCGAGTTAAAACATGTTGTTTAGGAAAAACAAGATAATTTCTCACAATGCGGGATTTCCTTAAAACGTGGTATTCTGCCATATTTTTTCTCGAGAGAAAACTCTCCTGGGCGTTCTCTTTTGAGGCTACACGCTTAGTCAAACACGCAACACCAAATCTTTTCGAGCTATAACGTGCTGTTTAGGAAAAACAAGATAATTTTGCATGATGCATTATTTCTTCTCATAAAGTTTAAGTATTTCTAAAATGTACTTATTTTTTTTAACTCTGCAACCATGTATCCCGTTATAACGTGTAATTCTTTCATATTCTTTCGAGAGAAAATTCTCCTGTGTGTTCTCTTTTGAGGCTACATGTTTAGACATAAACGCAACACCATAGATTTTCGAGCTACAACGTGTTGTTTAGGAAAAACAAGATAATTTCACATGATGCTGTATTTCTTTAAAACGTGGTACTCTGACATATTTTTTCGAGAGAAAATTCTCCTGTGGGTTCTCTTTAGAGGCTACCAATTTAGACATACACGCCACACCAAATCTTTTCTAGTTACAACGTGTTGTTTAAGAAAAACAAGATAATTTTGCACGATGCATTATTTCTTCTCGTAATTTTAAGTATTTCTAATACGTAAGTATTTGTCTTACTCTGCAACACTGTGTTTCTTTATAACATGGTATTCTTACATATTCTTTCGAGAAAAAACTCTCCTCTTTGTTCTCTTTTGAAGCTACATGCTTAGACGTACATGCAACACCAAAGCTTTCGAGTTACAACGTGTTGTTTAGGAAAAACAAGATAATTTCGCACAATGCGGGATTTCCTTAAAACGTGGTATTCTGACAAATTTTAGGAGAGAAAAGTCTTCTGTGCGGTCTCTTTTGAGGCTACATGCTTAGACATATTCGCAACACCAAATCATTTCGAGTTACAACCTGTTGTTTAGGAAACACAAGATAATTTCACACGATGCGGGATTTCCTTAAAACATGGTATTCTGACATATTTTTTCGAGAGAAAACTCTCCTTTGCGTTCTCTTTTGAGGCTACACGCTGAGACATACACACCACACCAAATCTTTTCGAGTTACAACGTGTTGTTTAGGAAATACAAGATAATTTTTTACGATGCGTTATTTCTTCTTGTAAAGTTTAAGTATTTCTAATACGTATGTATTTGTATTTACTCTGCAACACTGTATTTCCTTATAACGTGGTATTCTTACATATTCTTTCGAGAGAAAACTCTTCCGTGCGTTCTCTTTTGAGGCTAGACACTTATACATACATGCAACACCAAAGCTTTTCGAGTTACAACGTGTTGTTTATGAAATACAAGATAATTTTGCATGATGCGTTATTCTCGTAATGTTTAAGTGTTTCTAATATGTACCTATTTGTCTTTACTCTGCAAAACTGTATTTCCTTGTAACGTGGTCTTCTTACATATTCTTGCGAGAGAAAACTCTCCTGTGCATTCTCTTTTGTGGCTACACGCTTAGACATACATGCAACACCAAAGCTTTTCCTTTTAAAACATGTTGTTTAGGAAAAACTAGATAATTTCTCACGGTGCGGGATTTCCATAAAAAGTGGTAATCTGACATTTTTTTTCGAGAGAAAACTCTCCCGTGCGTTCCCTTTTGAGGCTACAAGCTTAGACATACACGCAACACCAAATCTTTTCGAGTTACAACGTGTTGTTTAGGAAAAACAAGGTAATTTTGCATGATTCGTCATTTCTTCTCATTAAATTTAAATATTTCCAATACGTACATATTTGTCTTTACTCTGCAACATTGTATTTCCTTATAACGTGGTATTCTTACATATTCTCTGGAGAGAAACCTCTCCTGTGCGTTCCGCTTTGAGTCTACATGCTTAGACATACACGCAACACCAAAGTTTTTGAGTTACAACCTGTTGGTTAGGAAAAACAAGATAATTTTGCACGACGCGTTATTTCTTCTAGTAAAGTTTACTTATTTCTAATATGTACGTATTTGTCTTTAATCTGCAACACTGTATTTCCTTATCACGTGGTATTCGTACATATTCTTTCGAGAGAAATCTCTCCTGTGCATTCTCTTTTGAGGCTACAAGCTTAGACATACACGCAACACCAAAGCTTTTCGAATTACAACGTGTTGTTTAGGAAAAACTACATAATTTCGCACGATGCCTGATTTCCTTAAAATGTGGTATTCTGACATATTTTTTCTAGAGAGAATTCTCTTGTGGGTTCTCTTTTGAGGATCCATATTTAGACATAAGCGCAACAACAAATCTTTTCGAGTTACTACGTGTTGTTTAGGAAAGACAAGATAATTTGATACGATGCAATATTTCTTCTCATAAAGTGTAAGTATTTCTAATATGTACGTATTTGTCTTTACTCTGCAACACTGTATTTACTTATAATGTGGTATTCTTACAAATTCGTTCGAGTGAAAACTCTTCTGTGCGTTCTCTTTTGAGGCTACACACCTAGACATACACCCAATACCAAATCTTTTCCAGTTACAACGTGTTGTTTAGGAAAAACAAGATAATTTTGCATGATGCTTTATTTGTTCTTGTAAAGTTTAAGTATTTCTAATATGTACTTATTTGTCTTTACTGTGCCACACTGTATTTACTTATAACGTGGAATTCTTACATATTCTTTCGAGAGAAAATTCTCCTGTGCGTTCTCTTTTGAGGCTACATGCTTAGACATACACGCAACACCAAAGCTTTTCCAGTTACAACGTGTTGTTTAGGAAAAACAAGATAACTTCGCACGATGCGGGATTTCCTTAAAACATGGTATTCTGACATATTTTTGGAGAGAAAATTCTATTGTGGATTCTCTTTTGAGGCTACACATTTAGACTTACAAGCAACACCAAATGATTTCAGGTTACAACGTGTAGTTTAGGATATACAAGATAATTTTGTACGATGCTTTATTTCTTCTCGTAAAGTTTAAGTATTTCTTATACTTCCGTATATGTCTTTACTCTGCAACACTGTATTTGCTTATAACGTGGTATTATTCCATATTCTTTCGAGGGAAAACACTCCTGTGCATTCTCTTTTGAGGCTACATGCTTAGACATACACGCAACACCAAAGCACTTCTAGTTACAACGTGTTGTTTAGGTAAAACAAGATAATTTCGCAGTACGAGCGATTTCCTTAAAACGGGGCATTCTGACATGTTTTTATGAGAGAAAACTCTCCTGTACGTTCTCTTTTGAGGCTAGAACATTAGACATACACGCCACACCAAATCATTTCGAGTTACAACGTGTTATTTAGGAAAAACCAGATAATTATGCTTGATGCATTATTTCTTCTCATAAAGTATACGTATTTCCAATATGTACATATTCTTCCATATTCTTTCGAGAGAAATCTACCATGTGAGTTCTCTTTTGAGGCTACAAGCTTAGACATACAAGCAACACCAAAGCTTTTTGAGTTAAAACTTGTTGTTTGGGGAAAACAAGATAATTTCGCTCAATGCTGGATTTCCTTAAAACTTGATATTCTGACATATTTTTTCGAGATAAAACTCTCCTGTGCGTTCTCTTTTGAGGCTACACGCTTAGTCATACACGCAACAGCAAATCTTTTCGAGTTACAACGTGTTGTTTAGGAAATACAAGATAATTTTGTACGCTGCGTTATTTCTTCTCGTAAAGTTAAAGTATTTCTAATATTTACATATTTGTCTTTACTCTGCAACACTGTATTTCCTTGTAATGAGGTATTCTTAAAACGTGGTATTCTGACATATTTTTACTAGAGAAAATACTCTTGTGCATTCTCTTTTGAGGCTACACACTTAGACATACACGCAACACCAAATCTTTTCGAGTTACAACGTTTTGTTTAGGAAATACAAGATAATTTTGTACGATGCGTTATTTCTTCGAGTAAAGTTTAAGTATTTCTAACACATACATAGTTGTCTTTATTCTGCAACACTGCATTTCCTTATAACGTGGTATTCTTACACATTCTTTCGAGAGAAAACTCTCCTGTGGTCTGTTTTGAGGCTACACACTTAGACATACACACAACACCAAAGCTTTTCGAGTTAAAACATGTTGTTTAGGAAAAACAAGAGAATTTCACAGGATGCGGGATTTCATTAAAACATGGTATTCCGACATTCCTTCGAGAGAAAACTCTGCTTTTAATTCTCTTTTGAGGCTGCACGCTTAGTCATACATGCAACACCATATCTTTTCGAGTTACAACGTGTTGTTTAGGAAAAACAAGGTAATTTTGCACGCTGCGTTATTTCTTCTCGTAAAGTTTAAGTATTTCTAATACGTACTTATTTGTCTTTACTAGGCAACACTGTATTTCCTTATAACGTGGTATTATTACATATTCCTTCGAGAGAAATCTCTCATGTGCGTTCTCTTTTGAGGCTACAAGCTTAGACATACACGCAACACCAAAGCTTTCCGAGTTACAACGTGTTGTTTAGGAAAAATAACATAATTTCGCACGATGCCGGATTTCCTTAAAACGTGGTATTCTGACATATTTTTTCTAGAGAGAATTCTCCTGTGAGTTCTCTTTTGAGGATCCACGTTTAGACATACACACAACAACAAATCATTTCGAGTTACAACGTGTTGTTTAGGAAATACAAGATAATTTTGCATGATGCGATATTCTTCTCGTAAAGTTTAAGTATTTCTAATACGTACATATTTGTCTTACAGTGTCTGTAACACTGTATTACGTTATAATGTGGAATTCTTACATATTCTTTCGACAGAAAACTCTCCTGTGCTTTCTCTTTTTAGGCTACATGCTTAGACATAAACACAACACCAAAGCTTTTCGAGTTACAACGTGTTGTTTAGGAAAAACGAGATAATATCACATGATGCAGTATTTCCATAAAACGTGGTATTCTGACATATTTTTTCGAGAGAAAACTCTCCAGTTCTTTATCTTTTGTGACTACATGCTTTACCATACATGCAACACAAAATCTTTTCGAGTTACAATGTGTTGTTTAGGTAAAACACGATAATTTTCCATGAGGCTTTATTTCATCTCGTAAATTTTAAGTATTTCTAATCCGTACGTATTTGTCTTTACTCTGCAACTCTGTATTTCTTTATAACGTGGTATTCTTACATATTCTCTCGAGAGAAAACTCTCCTGTGCGTTCCCTTTTGAGACTGCACGCATAGAGAAAAACGCAACACCAAAACTTTTCGAGTTACAGCAAGTTGTTTAGGAAAAAAAAAGGTAATTTTGCACGATACAGGATTTCCTTAAAACGTGGTTGTTTGACATATTTTTTTCGTGAGAAAACTCTCCTGTGCGTTCTCTTTTGAGGCTACACGCTTAGACATACACGCAACACCAAAGCTTTTCAAGTTACAACGTGTTGTTTAGGAAAAAGAAGATAATTTCGCACGATGTGCGATTTCCTTATAACGGGGTATTCTGACATTATTTTTTTCGAGAGAAAATTCTCCTGTGCGTTCTCTTTTGAGGCTAGAAGCATAGACATACACTCAACACAAATTCTTTTCGAGTTAAAACGTGTTATTTAGGAAAAAATAGATAATTTTGCACGATGCGTTATTTCTTCTCATAAAGTTTAAGTATTTGCAAAATGTACGTATTTGTCTTTAATATGCAACTCTGTATTTCCTTATAACGTTTATTTCTTACATATTCTTTCGAGTGAAAACTCTCCTGTGCATTCTATAATGAGGTTACACGCTTAGACATACAAGCAACACCAAAGCTTTTCGAGTTGAAATATGTTGTTAAGGAAAAACGGGATAATTTCCCAAGATGCGTGATTTCCATATAATGTGGTATTCTGACATATTTTTTCAAGAGAAAACTCTCCTGTGCATTCTCCATTGAGGCTACACACTTGGACATATACACAACACCAAATCCTTTCGAGTTACAACGTGTTTTTTAGGAAATACAAGATAATTTTGTATGATGAGTTATTTCTTCTCATAAAGTTTAAGTGTTTCTAATACGTACATAGTTGTCTTTACTCTGCAACACTGTATTTCCTTATAACGTGGTATTCTTACATAATCTTTTGAGAGAAAACACTCCTGTGCGTTCTCTTTTGAGGTTGCACACTTAAACATAGAAGTAACACCAAAGCTTTTCGAGTTAAAACACGTTGTTTAGGAAAAACAAGATAATTTTGCACGATGCGGGATTTCTTTAAAACGTGGTATTCTGACATATTTTTTCGAGAGAAAACACTCCTGTGCCTTCTCTTTTGAGGCAACAAGCTTATACATACACGCAACACCAAATCTTTTCGAGTTACAATGTGTTGTTTAGGAAAAACAAGATAATTTTGCACGATGTGATATTTCTTCTCGTAAATTTATGTATTTCCAATACATACTTATTTGTCTTTACTCTGTAACACTATATTTCCTTACAACGTGGTATTCTTACATATTCTTTCGAGAGAAAACTCTCCTGTGCGTTCTCTTTTGAGGCTGCGTGCTTAGATATACATGCAACACCAAAGCTTTTCGAGTTACAACGTGTTGTTTAGGAAAACCAGATAATTTCGCACGATGCTGGATTTCCTTAAAACGTGGTATTCTGAAATATTTTTTCGAGAGAAAATTGTTCTGTGCGTTCTCTTTTGAGACTACATACTTTACCATACACGCAACACAAAATCTTTTCGAGTTACAACGTGTTGTTTAGGAAATACAAGATAATTTTGCATGATGCATTATTTCTTCTCGTAAATTTTAAGTATTTCTAATACGTACATATTTGTCTTTACTCTGCTACACTGTATTTCCTTATATCGTGGTATTCTTACATATTTTTTTTTGAGAGCAAACTCTCCTTTGCGTTCTCTTTTGCGGCTACACGCTTAGACATACACGCAACACCAAAGCTTTTCGAGTTAAAACGTGTTGTTTAGGAAAAACCAGAAAATTTCGCAGGATGGGGGATTTCCTTAAAACATGGTATTATGACATATTTTTTCGAGAGTAAATTCTCCTTTGGGTACTCTTTTGAGGCTACACGTTTAGACATACAGGCAACACCAATTCTTTCGAGGTACAACGTGTTGTTTAGGAAAAATAAGATAATTTTGCATGATGCGTTATTTCTTCTCGTAAATTTTGAATATTTCTAATACGGACATATTTGTCCTTAATCTGCAAAACTGTATTTCCTTATAACGTGGTCTTCTTACATATTCTTTCGAGAGAAAATTCTCCTGTGCATTCTCTTTTGAGGGTGCGTGCTTAGACATACACGCAACACCAAAGATTTTCGAGTTACAACTTGTTGTTAAGGAAAAGCAAGATAATTTCGCAAGATGTGCGATTTCCTTAAAACGTGGTATTCTGACATATTTTTTCGAGAGAAAACTCTCCTGTGTGTTCTCTTTTGTGGCTACAAGCTTAAACATACACACAACTCCAAATCTTTTCGAATTTCAACTTGTTGTTTAGGAAATACAAGATAATTTTGTGTGGAGTGTTATTTCTTCTCGAAAACTTTAATTATTTCTAATACGTACGTCTTTGACTTTACTCTGCAACACTTTATTTCCTTGTAACATGGTATTCTGACATATTGTTTCGAGAGAAAACTCTCCTGTGCATTCTGTTCTGAGGCTGCACACTTAGACATACACACAACACAAAGCTTTTCGAGTTAAAACGTGTTGTTTAGGAAAAACAAGATAATTTCGCACAATGCTGTATTTCCTTAAAACGTGGTATTCTGACATATTTTTTTGATATAAAACTCTCCTGTGGGTTCTCTTTTGAGGCTACACGCTTAGACATACACGCAACACCAAATCTTTTCTAGTTACAACGTGTTATTTAGGAAAAACAAGATAATTTTGCACGATGCGTTATTTCTTCTCGTAAAGTTTAAGTATTTCTAATATTTACGTATTTGTCTTTACTCTGCAACACTGTATTTCCTTGTAATGAGGTATTCTTAAAACGTGGTATTCTGACATATTTTTACGAGAGAAAATTCTCCTGTTTCTTTTGAGGCTACACACTTAGACATACACGCAACACCAAATCTTTTCGAGTTACAACGTGTTGTTTAGGAAATACCAGATAATTTTGTACGATGCCTTATTTCTTCGAGTAAAGTTTAAGTATTTCTAATACATACTTAGTTGTCTTTATTCTTCAACACTGTATTTCCTTATAACGTTGTATTCTTGCATATTCTTTCGAGAGAAAACTATCCTGTGCGTTCTCTTTTGAGGCTACATGCTTAGACATACACTCAATATTGAAGCATTTCGAGTTACAACGTGTTTTTAGGAAAAACAAGATAATTTCGCAAGACAAGATGCGGGATTTCCTTAAAACGTGGTATTCTTACATATTCTTTCGAGAGAAAACTCTCCTGTGCGTTCCCTTTTGAGGCTGCACCCTTATACATACACGCAACACCAAAGGTTTTCGAGTTACAACGTGTTGTTTAGGAAAAACAAGATAATTTCGCAGGATCCTGGATTTCCCTAAAACTTGGTATTCTGACATATTTCTTCGAGAGAAAACTCTCATGTGCATTCTCTTTTGAGGCTACACGCTTAGATATACTCGAAACACCAAATCTTTTCGAGTTACAACGTGTTGTTTAGGAAAAACACGATAATTTTGCACGATCCATTATAAATCTCGTAAATTTTAAGTATTTCTAATACGAACGTATTTGTCTTTACTCTGCAACACTGTATTTCCTTATAACGTGGTATTCTTACTTATTCTTTCAAGAGAAAAGTCTCCTGTGTGTTCTCTTCTGAGGCTACACACTTACACATACACGGAACACAAAGCTTTTCGAGTTAAAACATGTTGTTTAGGAAAAACAAGATAATTTCTCACAATGCGGGATTTCCTTAAAACGTGGTATTCTGACATATTTTTTTCGAGAGAAAACTCTCCTGGGCGTTCTCTTTTGAGGCTACACGCTTAGTCATACACGCAACACCAAATCTTTTCGAGGTATAACGTGCTGTTTAGGAAAAACAAGATAATTTTGCATGATGCATTATTTCTTCTCATAAAGTTTAAGTATTTCTAAAATGTACTTATTTTTTTTACTCTGCAACCCTGTATCCCGTTATAACGTGTAATTCTTTCATATTCTTTCGAGAGAAAATTCTACTGTGTGTTCTCTTTTGAGGCTACACGCATAGACATATACGCCACACAAAATCTTTTCGAGTTACAACGTGTTGTTTAGGAAATACAAGATAATTTTGTACGATGTGTTATTTCTTCTCGTAAGTTTAAGTATTTCTAATATGTACGTATTTGTCTTTTCTCTGCAAAACTGTATTTCCTTGTAACGTGGTATTCTTACATATTCTTGCGAGAGAAAACTCTCCTGTGCATTCTCTTTTGAGGCTACACATTTTGACCTACACGCAACACCAAAGCTTTTCCTTTTAAAACATGTTGTTTAGGTAAAAATAAGATAATTTCTCATGATGCAGGATTTCCTTAAAACATGGTATTGTGAAAAATTTTTTGAGAGAAAACTCTCCCGTGTGTTCTCTTTTGAGGCTATACATGGAGACATACAAGCAACACCAAAGTTTTTCGAGTTACAACGTGTTGTTTAGGAAAAACAAGATAATTTCGCACATTGCAAATTTCCTTAAATGTTGGTATTCTGACATATTTTTTCGAGAGAAATCTCCTGTGGTTCCTCTTTGGGGCTGCACGTTTAGACATACACACAACACCAAATCTTTTCGAGTTACAACGTGTTGTTTAGGAAATACAAGATAATTTTATACGATGCGTTATTTCTTCTCGTAAAGTTTAAGTATTTCTCATACGTACGTATTTGTCTTTAGTCTGCAACACTGTATTTCCTTATAACGTGGTATTCTTACATATTCTCTCGAGAGAAAATTGTCCTGTACATTCTCTTTTGAGACTGCACGCTTAGGCATACATGCAACACCAAAGCTTTTCGAGTTACAACGTGTTCTTAAGGAAAAACAAGAAAATTTCGCAAGATGCAGGATTTCCTTAAAACGTGGTATTCTTACATATTCTTTCGAGAGAAAACTCTCCTGTGCGTTCCCTTTTGAGGCTACACACTTAGACATACACGCAACACCAAAGCTTTTCGAGTTACAACGTGTTGTTTAGGGAAAACAAGATAACTTAGCACGATGCGGGATTTCCTTAAAACGTGGTATTCTGACATATTTTTTCGAGAGAGAACCCTCAGGTACATTCTCTTTTGAGGCTACACGCTTAGACATACTCGCAACACCAAATCTTTTGGAGTTACAATGTGTTGTTTAGGAAAAACAAGGTAATTTTGCACGATGCATTATTTCTTCTCGTAAATTTTAAGTATTTCTAATACGTACATATTTGTCTTTACTCTGCAACACTGTATTTCCTTATAACGTGGTATTCTTACATATTCTTTTGAGAGAAAACTCTCCTCTTTGTTCTCTTTTGAACGTACATGCTTAGACATACACGCAACACCAAAGCTTTTCGAGTTACAACGTGTTGTTTAGGAAAAACAAGATAATTTCGCACGATGCGGGATTTCTGTAACACGTGGTATTCTGACATATTTTTATGAGAGAAAATTCTCCTGTGTGTTCTCTTTGAGGCTGCATGCTTAGACATACACGCAACACCAAATCTTTTCGAGATACAACCTGTTGTTTAGGAAACACAAGATAATTTCGCATGATGTGGGATTTCCTTAAAACGTGGTATTCTGACATATTTTTTCGAGAGAAAACTCTCCTGTGCATTCTCTTTTGAGGCTACATGCATAGACATATGCGCCACACCAAATCATTTCGAGTTACAACGTGTTGTTTAGGAAATACAAGATAATTTTTTACGATGCGTTATTTCTTCTCGTAAGTTTAAGTATTTCTAATATGTACGTATTTGTCTTTACTCGGCAAAATTGTATTTCCTTGTAAAGTAGTATTCTTACATATTCTTGCGAGAGAAAACTCTTCTGTGCATTCTCTTTTGAGGCGACACACTTAGACCTACACGCAACACCAAAGCTTTTCGTTTTAAAACATGTTGTTAAGGAAAAACAAGATAATTTCTCATGATGCAGGATTTCTTAAAACATGCTATTGTGACATATTTTTTCGAGAGAAAACTCTCCTATGCGTTCTGTTTTGAGGCTACACGTGGAGACATACAAGCAACACCAAAGGTTTGTGAGTTACAACGTGTTGTTTAGGAAAAACAAGATAATTTCACACGTTGCAGGATTTCCTTTAATGTTGGTACTCTGACATATTTTTTCGAGAGAAAATTCTCCTGTGGGTCCTCTTTGGGGCTACATGTTTAGACATACACACAACACCAACTCTTTTCGAGTTACAACGTGTTGTTTAGGAAATACAAGATAATTTTATATGATGTGTTATTTCTTCTCGTAAAGTTAAGTATTTCTAATACATACGTATTTGTCTTTACTCTGCAACACTGTATTTCCATATAAGGTGGTATTCTTACATATTCGTTCGAGAGAAATCTCTCCTGTGCATTCTCTTTTGAGGCTACATGCTTAGACATACATGCAACACCAAAGCTTTTCGAGTTACAATGTGTTGTTTAGGAAAAACAAGATAATTTCGCATGATGCGGTATTTCCTTAAAACGTGATTTCTGACATATTTTTTCAAGAGAAAATTCTCCTGTGGGTTCTCTTTGGAGGATACACATTTAGACATACACGCACCACCAAATCTTTTCTAGTTAAGACGTGTTGTTTAGGAAAAACAAGATAATTTTGCACGATACATTACTTCTTCTCGTAAATTTTAAATATTTCTAATACATACGTATTTGTTTTTACTCTGCAACACTGTATTCCTTTATAACGTGGAATTCTTACATATTCTTTTGAGAGAAACCTGTCCTGTGCATTCGCTTTTGAGGCTACACGCTTAGACAAAATCGCAACTCCAAAGCTTTTCGAGTTACAACAAGTTGTTTAGGAAAAAATTAGATAATTTCTCACGATGCAGGATTTCCTTAAAACGTGGTATTCAGACATATTTTTTCGAGAGAAAACTCTCCTGTGTGTTCTCCTTTGAGGCTACACGCTGAGACATACAAGCTACACCAAAACTTTTCGAGTTAAAACGTGTTGTTTAGGAAAAACAAGATAATTTTGCACGATGCGGGATTTCCTTAAAATGTGGTATTCTGACATATTTTTTCAAGAGAAATTTCTCCTGTGGGTTCTCTTTTGAGGCTACACGCTGAGACATACACAAGACACCAAATCTTTTCGAGTTACAACGTGTTGTTTAGGAAATACAAGATAACTTTTTACGATGCGTTATTTCTTCTTGTAAAGTTTAAGTATTTCTAATACGTATGTATTTGTCTTTATTCTGCAACACTGTATTTCCTTATAACATGGTATTCTTACATATTCTTTCGAGAGAAAACTCTTCCGTGCGTTCTCTTTTGAGGCTAGACGCTTATACATACATGCAACACCAAAGCTTTTCGAGTTACAACATGTTGTTTATGAAATACAAGATAATTTTGCATGATGCGTTATTCTCGTAATGTTTAAGTGTTTCTAATATGTACCTATTTGTCTTTACTCTGCAAAACTGTATTTCCTTGTAACGTGGTATTCGTACATATTCTTGCGAGAGAAAACTCTCATGTGCATTCTCTTTTGTGGCTACACGCTTAGACATACTTGCAACACCAAAGCTTTTCGAGTTACAACATGTTGTTTAGGAAAAACTAGATAATTTCTCACGATGCGGGATTTCCTTAAAACGTGGTATTCTGACATTTTTTTTCGAGAGAAACCTCTCCTGTGCATTTTCTTTTGAGGCTACAAGCTTAGACATACACGCAACACCAAATCTTTTCGAGTTACAACGTATTGTTTAGGAAAAACAAGATTATTTTGCATGATGCGTTATTTCTTCTTGTAAAGTTTAAGTATTTCTAATACGTAGGTATTTGACTTTACTCTGCAACACAATATTTCCTTATAACGTGGTATTTTTGCATATTCTTTCGAGATAAAACTCTCCTGTGCGTTCTCTTTTGCTGCTGCACGCTTAGACAAACACCCAACACCAAAGTTTTTCGAGTTACAACAAGTTGTTTAGGAAAAACAGGATAATTTCGCACGATACGGGATTTTCTTAAAACGTGATATTCTGACATATTTTTTTCGATAGAAAACTCCCCTGTTCGTTCTCTTTTGAGGCTACAGGCTTAGTCATACACGCAACACCAAATCTTTTCGAGTTACAACGTGTTGTTTAGAAAATAAAAGATAATTTTATACGATGCTTTATTTCTTCTCTTAATGTTTAAGTGTTTCTAAAACGTACTTATTTGTCTTTATTCTACAAGACTGTATTTCCTTGTAACGTGGTATTCTTACATATTGTTACGAGAGAAAACTCTCCTGTGCGTTCTCTTTTGAGGCTGCATGCTTAGACAAAAACGCAACACCAAAGCTTTTCGAGTTACAACATCTTCTTGAAGAAAAACAAGATAATTTCACACGATGCGGGATTTCCATAAATCGTGGTATTCTGACATTTTTATTCGAGAGAAAACTCTCCTGTGCGTTCTCTTTTGAGGCTACATGCTTAGACATACTCGCAAAACCAAATCTTTTCGAGTTACAACGTGTTATTTAGAAAATACAAGATAATTTTGTACGATGCTTTATTTCTTCTTTTAGTGTTTAAGTGTTTCTAATACGTGGTTATTTGTCTTTACTCTACAAGACTGTATTTCCTTGTAAAGTGGTATTCTTACATATTGTTACGAGAGAAAATTCTCCTGTGCGTTCTCTTTTGAGGCTGCACACTTAGACAAAAACGCAACTCCAAAGCTTTTCGATTTACAACAAGTTGTTTAGGAAAAAAAAAAGATAATTTCGCAAGATACTGGATTTTCTTAAAACGTGGTATTCTGACATATTTTTTAGAGAGAAAACTCTCCTGTGCATTCTCTTTTTGAGGCTACACGCTTAGACATATAAGCAACACCAAAGCTTTTCAAATTACAACGTGTTGTTTATGAAAAACAAGATAATTTTGCACGATGCAGGATTTCTTTAAAACGTGGTATTCTGACATATTTTTTCGAGAGAAAATTCTCCTGTGGGTTCTCTTTTGAGGCTACATGCTTAGACATAAATGCCACATCAAATCATTTCGAGTTACAACGTGTTGTTGAGGAAATACAGGATAATTTTGTTTGATGCGTTATTTCTTCTTGTAAAGTTTTAGTATTTCTAATACGTACATATTTTTCTTTACTCTGCAACTCTTTATTTCCTTATAACGTGATATTCATATATATTATTTCGAGATAAAACTCTCCTGTGTGTTCTCTTTTGAGGCTACATGCTTAGACATACACGCAACACCAAAGCTTTTCGATTTACAACGTTTTGTTTAGGATAAAGAAGATAATTTCGCACGATGCAGGATTTCCATAAAATGTGGTATTCTGATATATTTTTTCGAGATAACATTCTCCTGTGGGTTCTCTTTTGAGGCTATATATTTAGACATACACCCAACACCAAATGTTTTCGAGTTACAACGTGTAGTTTAGGAAATACAAGAATTTTTTTTACGATGCGTTATTTCTTCTCACAAAGTTTAAGTATTTTTAAAACGTACATATTTGTCTTTACTCTGCAACACTGTATTTCCTTATAACGTGGTATTCTTACATATTCTTTTGAGAGAAAACTCTCCTGTGCATTCTCTTTTGAGGCTGCACCCTTAGACATACAAGCAACACCAAAGCTTTTCGAGTTACACCGTGTTGTTTAGGAAAAACAAGATAATTTCGCACGATGAGGGATTTCCTTAAAAAATGGTATTCTGACATATTTTTTTTCGAGGAAAATCTCTCCTGTGCGTTCTCTTTTACGGCTACAAGCTTAGACATACAGGCAACACCAAATCCTTTCCAATTTCAACTTTTTGTTTAGGAAATACAATAAAATTTTGTATGGAGCTTTATTTCTTCTCATAAAGTTTAAGTATTTCTAATACTGACGTATTTGTCTTTACTCTGCAACACTCTATTTCCTTGTATCTTGGTATTCTTACATATTCTTTCGAGAGAAAACTGTCTTGTGCCTTCTATATTGAGGCTACACACTTAGACATACACGCAATACCAAATCATTTCGAGTTACAACGTGTTGTTTAGAAAATGCAAGATAATTTTGTACGATGCGTTATTTCTTCCCGTAAAGTTTAAGTATTTCTAATACGTACGTATTTGTCTTTACTCTGCAACAATCTATCTCCTAGTAACGTGGTACTCTTACATATTCTTTTGAGGGAAAACTGTCCCGTGCCTTCTATTTTGAGGCTACACACTTAGACATACATGCAAAACCTAATCTTTTCGAGTTACTACGTGTTGTTTAGGAAATACAAGATAATTTTGTACCATGAGTTATTTCTAAGATTAAAGTTTAAGTATTTCTAATAGGTACGAATTTGTCTTTAATCTGCAACACTGTATTTCGTTATATCGTGGTATTCTTACTTATTCTTTCGAGACAACACTATCCTGTGCGTTCTCTTTTGAGGCTACACGGTTAGACATACACGCAATATCAAAGCATTTCAAGTTACAACATGTTGTTTAGGAAAAACAAGATAATTTCTCACGGTGCAAAATTTCCATAAAAAGTGGTAATCTGACATATTTTTTCGAGAAAAAACTCTCCTGTGCATTCCCTTTTGAGGCTACAAGCTTAGACATACACGCAACACCAAATCTTTTCGAGTTACAACATGTTGTTTTGGAAAAACAAGGTAATTTTGCACGATTCGTCATTTCTTCTCATTAAGTTTAAATGTTTCCAATACGTACGTATTTGTCTTTACTCTGCAACATTGTATTTCCTTATAACGTGGTATTCTTACATATTCTCTGGAGAGAAAACTCTCCTGTGCGTTCCCTTTTGAGTCTACATGCTTAGACATACACGCAACACCAAAGTTTTCGAGTTACAACCTGTTGTTTAGGAAAAACAAGATAATTTTGCACGACGCGTTATTTCTTCTAGTAAAGTTTACTTATTTCTAATATGTACATATTTGTCTTTAATCTGCAACACTGTATTTCCTTATCACGTGGTATTCGTACATATTCTTTTGAGAGAAATCTCTCCTGTGCATTCTCTTTTGAGGCTACAAGCTTAGACATACACGCAACACCAAAGCTTTTCGAATTACAACGTGTTGTTTAGGAAAAACTACATAATTTCGCACGATGCCTGATTTCCTTAAAATGTGGTATTCTGACATATTTTTTCTAGAGAGAATTCTCCTGTGGGTTCTCTTTTGAGGATCCATATTTAGACATAAGCGCAACAACAAATCTTTTCGAGTTACTACGTGTTGTTTAGGAAAGACAAGATAATTTGATACGATGCAATATTTCTTCTCATAAAGTGTAAGTATTTCTAATATGTACGTATTTGTCTTTACTCTGCAACACTGTATTTACTTATAATGTGGTATTCTTACATATTCGTTCGAGTGAAAACTCTTCTGTGCGTTCTCTTTTGAGGCTACACACCTAGACATACACCCAATACCAAATCTTTTCCAGTTACAACGTGTTGTTTAGGAAAAACAAGATAATTTTGCATGATGCTTTATTTGTTCTTGTAAAGTGTAAGTATTTCTAATATGTACTTATTTGTCTTTACTGTGCCACACTGTTTTTACTTATAACGTGGAATTCTTACATATTCTTTCGAGAGAAAATTCTCCTGTGCGTTCTATTTGAGGCTACATGCTTAGACATACACGCAACACCAAAGCTTTTCCAGTTACAACGTGTTGTTTAGGAAAAACAAGATAACTTCGCACGATGCGGGATTTCCTTAAAACATGGTATTCTGACATATTTTTTGGAGAGAAAATTCTATTGTGGGTTCTCTTTTGAGGCTACACATTTAGACTTACAAGCAACACCAAATGATTTCAGGTTACAACGTGTTGTTTAGGATATACAAGATAATTTTGTACGATGCTTTATTTCTTCTCGTAAAGTTTAAGTATTTCTAATACTTCCGTATATGTCTTTACTCTGCAACACTGTATTTGCTTATAACGTGGTATTATTCCATATTCTTTCGAGGGAAAACACTCCTGTGCATTCTCTTTTGAGGCTACACGCTTAGACATACACGCAACACCAAAGCACTTCGAGTTACAACGTGTTGTTTAGGTAAAACAAGATAATTTCGCAGTACGAGCGATTTCCTTAAAACAGGGCATTCTGACATGTTTTTTCGAGAGAAAACTCTCCTGTACGTTCTCTTTTGAGGCTAGAACATGAGACATACACGCCACACCAAATCATTTCGAGTTACAACATGTTATTTAGGAAAAACCAGATAATTATGCTTGAAGCATTATTTCTTCTCATAAAGTATACGTATTTCCAATATGTACATATTCTTCCATATTCTTTCGAGAGAAATCTCCCCTGTGCATTCTCTTTTGAGGCTACAAGCTTAGACATACAAGCAACACCAAAGCTTTTTGAGTTAAAACTTGTTGTTTGGGGAAAACAAGATAATTTCGCTCAATGCTGGATTTCCTTAAAACTTGATATTCTGACATATTTTTTCGAGATAAAACTCTCCGGTGCGTTCTCTTTTGAGGCTACACGCTTAGTCATACACGCAACAGCAAATCTTTTCGAGTTACAACGTGTTGTTTAGGAAATACAAGATAATTTTGCATGATGCAATATTCTTCTCGTAAAGTTTAAGTATTTCTAATACGTACATATTTGTCTTTACTCTGCAACACTGTATTACGTTATAATGTGGAATTCTTACATATTCTTTCGACAGAAAACTCTCCTGTGCGTTCTCTTTTTAGGCTACATGCTTAGACATAAACACAACACCAAAGCTTTTCGAGTTACAACGTGTTGTTTAGGCAAAACGAGATAATATCACATGATGCGGTATTTCCATAAAACGTGGTATTCTGACATTTTTTCGAGAGAAAACTCTCCAGTTCTTTCTCTTTTGTGACTACATTCTTTACCATACACGCAACACAAAATCTTTTCGAGTTACAATGTGTTGTTTAGGTAAAACACGATAATTTTCCATGAGGCGTTCTTTCTTCTCGTAAATTTTAAGTATTTCTAATCAGTACGTATTTGTCTTTACTCTGCAACACTGTATTTCTTTATAACGTGGTATTCTTACATATTCTCTCGAGAGAAAACTCTCCTGTGCGTTCCCTTTTGAGACTGCACGCATAGAGAAAAACGCAACACCAAAACTTTTCGAGTTACAGCAAGTTGTTTAGGAAAAAAAAAGGTAATTTTGCACGATGCAGGATTTCCTTAAAACGTGGTATCCTGACATATTTTTTTGTGAGAAAACTCTCCTGTGCGTTCTCTTTTGAGGCTACACGCTTAGACATACACGCAACACCAAAGCTTTTCAACTTACAACGTGTTGTTTAGGAAAAAGAAGATAATTTTGCACGATGTGCGATTTCCTTATAACGGGGTATTCTGACATGTTTTTTCGAGAGAAAATTCTCCTGTGCATTCTCTTTTGAGGCTAGAAGCATAGACATACACTCAACACCAAATCTTTTCGAGTTAAAACGTGTTATTTAGGAAAAAATAGATAATTTTGCGCGATGTGTTATTTCTTCTCATAAAGTTTAAGTATTTGCAATATGTACATATTTGTCTTTAATATGCAACTCTGTATTTCCTTATAACGTTTATTTGTTACATATTCTTTCGAGTGAATACTCTTCTGTGCATTCTCTATTGAGGTTACACGCTTAGACATACAAGCAACACCAAAGCTTTTCGAGTTGAAATATGTTGTTAAGGAATAATGGGATAATTTCCCAAGATGCGTGATTTCCATATAATGTGGTATTCTGACATATTTTTTTTGAGAGAAAACTCTCCTGTGCGTTCTCCTTTGAGGCTACACACTTAGACATACACACAACACCAAATCCTTTCGAGTTACAACGTGTTTTTTAGGAAATACAAGACAATTTTGTACGATGAGTTATTTCTTCTCATAAAGTTTAAATGTTTCTAATACGTACATAGTTGTCTTTACTCTGCAACACTGTATTTCCTTATAACGTGGTATTCTTACATAATCTTTTGAGAGAAAACACTCCTGTGCGTTCTCTTTTGAGGTTGCACACTTAAACATAGAAGTAACACCAAAGCTTTTCGAGTTAAAACATGTTGTTTAGGAAAAACAAGATAATTTTGCACGATGCAGGATTTCTTTAAAACGTGTTATTCTGACATATTTTTTCGAGAGAAAACACTCCTGTGCCTTCTCTTTTGAGGCAACAAGCTTATACATACACGCAACACCAAATCTTTTCGAGTTACAATGTGTTGTTTAGGAAAAACAAGATAATTTTGCACGATGTGATATTTCTTCTCGTAAATTTATGTATTTCCAATACGTACTTATTTGTCTTTACTCTGCAACACTATATTTCCTTATAACGTGGTATTCTTACATATTCTTTCGAGAGAAAACTCTCCTGTGCGTTCTCTTTTGAGGCTGCCTGCTTAGACATACATGCAACACCAAAGCTTTTCGAGTTACAACGTGTTTTTTAGGAAAAACAAGATAATTTTGCACGATGCTGGATTTCCTTAAAACGTGGTATTCTGAAATATTTTTTCGAGAGAAAATTGTTCTGTGCGTTCTTTTTTGAGACTACATACTTTACCATACACGCAACACAAAATCTTTTCGAGTTACAATGTGTTGTTTAGGAAATACAAGATAATTTTGCATGATGCATTATTTCTTCTCGTAAATTTTAAGTATTTCTAATACGTACATATTTGTCTTTACTCTGCTACACTGTATTTCCTTATATCGTGGTATTCTTACATATTTTTTTTGAGAGCAAACTCTCCTTTGCGTTCTCTTTTGCGGCTACACGCTTAGACATACACGCAACACCAAAGCTTTTCGAGTTAAAACGTGTTGTTTAGGAAAAACTAGAAAATTTCGCAGGATGGGGGATTTCCTTAAAACATGGTATTATGACATATTTTTTCGAGAGTAAATTCTCCTTTGGGTACTCTTTTGAGGCTACACGTTTAGACATACAGGCAACACCAATTCTTTCGAGGTACAACGTGTTGTTTAGGAAAAATAAGATAATTTTGCATGATGCGTTATTTCTTCTCGTAAATTTTAAATATTTCTAATACGGACGTATTTGTCTTTAATCTGCAAAACTGTATTTCCTTATAACGTGGTCTTCTTACATATTCTTTCGAGAGAAAATTCTCCTGTGCATTCTCTTTTGAGGGTGCGTGCTTAGACATACACGCAACACCAAAGATTTTCGAGTAACAACTTGTTGTTAAGGAAAAACAAGATAATTTCGCAAGATGTGCGATTTCCTGAAAACGTGGTATTCTGACATATTTTTTCGAGAGAAAACTCTCCTGTGTGTTCTCTTTTGTGGCTACAAGCTTAAACATACACACAACTCCAAATCTTTTCGAATTTCAACTTGTTGTTTAGGAAATACAAGATAATTTTGTACGGAGCGTTATTTCTCCTTGTAAACTTTAATTATTTCTAATACGTACGTCTTTGACTTTACTCTGCAACATTTTATTTCCTTGTAACATGGTATTCTGACATATTGTTTCGAGAGAAAACTCTCCTGTGCGTTCTGTTCTGAGGCTGCACACTTAGACATACACACAACACAAAGCTTTTCGAGTTAAAACGTGTTGTTTAGGAAAAACAATATAATTTCGCACGATGCGGGATTTCCTTAAAACGTGGTATTCTGACATATTTTTTCAAGAGAAATTTCTCCTGTGGGTTCTCTTTTGAGGCTACACGCTGAGACATACACACCACACCAAATCTTTTCGAGTTACAACGTGTTGTTTAGGAAATACAAGATAATTTTTTACGATGCGTTATTTCTTCTTGTAAAGTTTAAGTATTTCTAATACGTATGTATTTGTCTTTACTCTGCAACACTGTATTTCCTTATAACGTGGTATTCTTACATATTCTTTCGAGAGAAAACTCTTCCGTGCGTTCTCTTTTGAGGCTAGATGCTTATACATAGATGCAACACCAAAGCTTTTCGAGTTACAACGTGTTGTTTATGAAATACAAGATAATTTTGCATGATGCGTTATTCTCGTAATGTTTAAATGTTTCTAATACATACCTATTTGTCTTTACTCTGAAAAACTGTATTTCCTTGTAACGTGGTATTCTTACATATTCTTGTGAGAGAAAACTCTCCTGTGCATTCTCTTTTGTGGCTACACGCTTAGACATACATGCAACACCAAAGCTTTTCGAGTTACAACATGTTGTTTAGGAAAAACAAGATACTTTCGCACGATGCGGGATTTCCTTAAAACGTGGTATTCTGACATTTTTTTTTTCCAGAGAAAACTCTCCTGTGCATTTTCTTTTGAGGCTACAAGCTTAGACATACACGCAACACCAAGTCTTTTCGAGTTACAACGTGTTGTTTAGGAAAAACAAGATAATTTTGCATGATGCGTTATTTCTTCTTGTAAAGTTTAAGTATTTCTAATACGTAGGTATTTGTCTTTACTCTGCAACACAATATTTCCTTATAACGTGGTATTTTTACATATTCTTTCGAGAGAAAACTCTCCTGTGTATTCTCTTTTGCTGCTGCACGCTTAGACAAAAACGCAACACCAAAGTTTTTCGAGTTACAACAAGTTGTTTAGGAAAAAAAAAGATAATTTCGCACGATATGGGATTTTCTTAAAACGTGATATTCTGACATATTTTTTCGATAGAAAACTCCCCTGTGCGTTCTCTTTTGAGGCTACGTGCTTAGCCATACACGCAACACCAAATCTTTTCGAGTTACAACGTGTTGTTTAGAAAATACAAGATAATTTTATACGATGCTTTATTTCTTCTCTTAATGTTTAAGTGTTTCTAAAACATACTTATTTGTCTTTATTCTACAAGACTGTATTTCCTTGTAACGTGGGATTCTTACATATTGTTACGAGAGAAAACTCTCCTGTGCGTTCTCTTTTGAGGCTGCATGCTTAGACAAAAACGCAACAACAAAACTTTTCGAGTTACAATGTCTTCTTTAAGCAAAACAAGATAATTTCACACGATGCGGGATTTCCATAAATCGTGGTATTCTGACATGTTTTTTCGAGAGAAAACTCTCCTGTGCGTTCTCTTTTGAGGCTACATGCTTAGACATACTCGCAAAACCAAATCTTTTCGAGTTACCACGTGTTATTTAGAAAATACAAGATAATTTTGTACGATGCTTTATTTCTTCTTTTAATGTTTAAGTGTTTCTAATACGTAGTTATTTGTCTTTACTCTACAAGACTATATTTCCTTGTAAAGTGGTATTCTTACATATTCTTTTGAGAGAAACCTGTCCTGTGCGTTCTCTTTTGAGGCTGCACGCTTAGACAAAAACGCAACTCCAAAGCTTTTCGAGTTACAACAAGTTGTTTAGGAAAAATAAGATAATTACTCACGATGCAGGATTTCCTTAAAACTTGGTATTCAGACATATTTTTTCGAGAGAAAACTCTCCTGTGTGTTCTCTTTTGAGGCTACACGCTGAGACATACAAGCTACACCAAAGCTTTTCGAGTTAAAACGTGTTGTTTAGGAAAAACAAGATAATTTCGCACGATGGGGGATTTCCTTAAAACGTGGTATTCTGACATATTTTTTTCAAGAGAAAATTCTCCCGTGGGCTCTCTTTTGAGGCTACATGCTGAGACATACACACCACACCAAATCTTTTCGAGTTACAACGTGTTGTTTAGGAAATACAAGATAATTTTTTACGATGCGTTATTTCTTCTAGTAAAGTTTAAGTATTTCTAATACGTACGTATTTGTCTTTACTCTGCAACACTGTATTTCCATATAACATGGTATTCTTACATATTCTTTCGAGAGAAAACTCTCCTGTGCGTTCTCTTTTGAGGCTACATGCTTAGACATACAGCCAACACAACATCTTTTCAAGTTACAACGTGTTGTTTAGGAAATACAAGATAATTTCGTACGATGCGTTATTTCTTCTTGTAAAGTTTAAGTATTTCTAATACGTACATATTTGTCTTTATGCTGCAACACTGTATTTCCTATAACGTGGCATTCTTACATATTCTTTCGAGAGAAAACTCTCCTGTGCTTTCTCTTTTGAGGCTACATGCTTAGACATACACGCAACACCAAAGCTTTTCGAGTTACATTGTGTTGTTTAGGAAATCAAGATAATTTGGCACAATGCGGGATTTCCTTAAAACGTGGTATTCCGACATATTTTTTTTCGAGATCAAACCCTCCTGTGCGTTCTCTTTTGAGGCTAAAAGTTTAGATATACACGCAACACCAAATCCTTTTAAGTAACAACATGATGTTTAGGAAAAAGTAGATAATATTGCACGATGCATTCTTTCTTCTTGTAAAGTTTAAGTATTTCCAATACTTAAGTATTTGTCTTTACTTTGCAACACTATATTTCCTTATAATGTGGTATTCTTACATATTCTTTCGAGATAAAACTCTCATGTGCATTCTCTATTGAGGCTGCACTCTTAGACAAAAGCGCAACACCAAATCTTTTCGAGTTACAACAAGTTGTTTAGGAAAACAAGATAATTTCGCACAACACGGGATTTTCTTATAACGTGGTATTCTGACATATTTTTTCGATAGAAAACTCTCCTGTCCATTCTCTTTTGAGGCTACACACTTAGACATACACACAACACCAAAGTTTTTCGAGTTACAACGTGTTGTTTAGGAAAAACAAGATAATTTCGCATGATAGAGGATTTCTTTAAAACGTGGAATTCTGACATTTTTTTTGAGAGAAAATTCTCCTGTGGGTTCTCTTTCGAGGCTACACATTTACACATACACACAACACCAAATCCTTTCTAGTTACAACGTGATGTTTATGAAATACAAGATAATTTTTACGATGCATTATTTCTTCTCGTAAAGTTTAAATATTTCTAATACGTATGTCTTTACTCTGCAACACTGTATTTCCTTATGACGTTGTATTCTTACATATTCTTTCGAAAGAAAAATCTCCTGTGTGTTCTCCTTTGAGGCTACACGCTTAGACATAAATGGAACACCAAAACTTTTCGAGTTACCATGTGTTGTTTAAGA
The DNA here is from genome assembly GCF_947179515.1 of Apodemus sylvaticus. Lineage (NCBI taxonomy): Eukaryota > Metazoa > Chordata > Mammalia > Rodentia > Muridae > Apodemus > Apodemus sylvaticus. The sequence goes on along the minus strand of NC_067488.1, from coordinate 79,986,454 downwards.
TAAACAAGATAATTTCGCACGATGCGGGATTTCCTTAAAACGTGGTATTCTGACATATATTTTTCGAGTGAAAACTCTCCTGTGCGTTCTCCTTGAGGCTACACGCTTAGACATACATGGAACATCAAATCTTTTCGAGTTACAAAGTGTTGTTTAGGAAGTACAAGATAATTTTTTACGATGCGTTATTTCTTCTCGTAATGTTTAAGAATTTCCAATACATACTTATTTGTCTTTACTCTGCAACACTTTGTTTCTTTATAACGTGGTATTCTTACATATTCTTTTGAGAGAAAACTCTCCTGTGCATTCTCTTTTGAGGCTGCATGCTTAGACAAAAACGCAACACCAATGCTTTTCGAGTTACAACGTGTTGTTTAGGAAATACAAGATAATTTTGTATGATGCTTTATTTCTTCACGTAAAGTTTAAGTGTTTCTAATATGTACGTGCTTGTCTTTACTCTGCAACACTGTATTTCCTTGTAACGTGGTATTCTTACATATTCTTTCGAGAGAAACCTCTCCTGTGGGTTCTCTTTTGAGGCTACATGTTTAGACATACACGCAACACCAAATCTTTTCGAGTTACAACGTGTTGTTTAGGAAAAACAAGATAATTTCGCAGGATGCGGGATTTCCTTAAAACGTGGTATTCTGACATATTTTTTCGAGAGAAAACTCTCCTGTGCGTTCTCTTTTGAGGCTACACGCTGAGATATACACGAAACACCAACGTTTTTCGAGTTACAACGTGGTGTTTAGGAAAAACAAGATAATTTCGCAAGATGCAGGATTTCCTTAAAACGTGGTATTCTGACATATTTTATCGAGAGAAAATTCTTCTGTTCGTTGTCTTTTGAGGCTACACATTTAGACATACACACAACACCAAATCTTTTCTAGTTACAACGTGTTGTTTAGAAAATAAAAGATAATTTTGTACGATGCGTTATTTCTTCTTGTAAAGTTTTAGTATTTCTAATATGTACATATTTTTCTTTACTCTGCAACACTTTATTTCCTTATAACCTGATATTCATATATATTCTTTCGAGATAAAACTCTCCTGTGTGTTCTCTTTTGAGGCTACATGCTTAGACATACACGCAACACCAAAGCTTTTCGATTTACAACGTTTTGTTTAGGATAAAGAAGATAATTTCGCACGATGCGGGATTTCCATAAAACGTGGTATTCTGATATATTTTTTCGAGATAACATTCTCCTGTGGGTTCTCTTTTGAGGCTATATATTTAGACATACACGCAACACCAAATGTTTTCGAGTTACAACGTGTAGTTTAGGAAATACAAGAAATTTTTTTACGATGCGTTATTTCTTCTCACAATGTTTAAGTATTTTTAAAATGTACATATTTGTCTTTACTCTGCAACACTGTATTTCCTTATAACGTGGTATTCTTACATATTCTTTTGAGAGAAAACTCTCCTGTACATTCTCTTTTGAGGCTGCACCCTTAGACATACAAGCAACACCAAAGCTTTTCGAGTTACAACGTGTTGTTTAGGAAAAACAAGATAATTTCGCACGATGAGGGATTTCCTTAAAAAATGGTATTCTGACATATTTTTTTTTTTTTGAGGAAAATCTCTCCTGTGCGTTCTCTTTTACGGCTACAAGCTTAGACATACAAGCAACACCGAATCCTTTCCAATTTCAACTTTTTGTTTAGGAAATACAATGAAATTTTGTATGGAGCTTTATTTCTTTTCATAAAGTTTAAGTATTTCTAATACTTACGTATTTGTCTTTACTCTGCAACACTCTATTTCCTTGTATCTTGGTATTCTTACATATTCTTTCGAGAGAAAACTGTCTTGTGCCTTCTATTTTGAGGCTACACACTTAGACATACACGCAATACCAAATCATTTCGAGTTACAACGTGTTGTTTAGGAAATGCAAGATAATTTTGTACGATGCATTATTTCTTCCCGTAAAGTTTAAGTATTTCTAATACGTACGTATTTGTCTTTATTCTGCAACACTCTACCTCCTAGTAACGTGGTACTCTTACATATTCTTTTGAGGGAAAACTGTCCCGTGCCTTCTCTTTTGAGGCTACACACTTAGACATACACGCAACACCAAATCTTTTCGAGTTACTACGTGTTGTTTAGGAAATACAAGATAATTTTGTACCATGAGTTATTTCTAAGATTAAAGTTTAAGTATTTCTAATAGGTACGAATTTGTCTTTAATCTGCAACATTGTATTTCGTTATATCGTGGTATTCTTACTTATTCTTTCGAGAGAAAACTATCCTGTGCGTTCTCTTTTGAGGCTACACGCTTAGACATACACGCAATATCAAAGCATTTCAAGTTACAACATGTTGTTTAGGAAAAACAAGATAATTTCTCATGATGCGGGATTTCCCTATAAAGTGGTAATCTGACATATTTTTTTGAGAAAAAACTCTCCTGTGTGTTCCCTTTTGAGGCTACAAGCTTAGACATACACGCAACACCAAATCTTTTCGTGTTACAACATGTTGTTTAGGAAAAACAAGGTAATTTTGCACGATTCGTTATTTCTTCTCATTAAGTTTAAATATTTCCAAAACGTACGTATCTGTCTTTACTCTGCAACATTGTATTTCCTTATAACGTGGTATTCTTACATATTCTCTGGAGAGAAAACTCTCCTGTGCGTTCCATTTTGAGTCTACATGCTTAGACATACACGCAACACCAAAGTTTTCGAGTTACAACATGTTGTTTAGGAAAAACAAGATAATTTTGCACGACGCGTTATTTCTTCTAGTAAAGTTTACTTATTTCTAATATGTACGTATTTGTCTTTACTCTGCAACACTGTATTTCCTTATAACGTGGTATTCTTACATATTCTTTCGAGAGAAATCTCTCCTGTGCGTTCTCTTTTGAGGCTAAAATCTTAGACATACAAGCAACACCAAAGCTTTTCGAATTACAACGTGTTGTTTAGGAAAAACTACATAATTTCGCACGATGCCTGATTTCCTTAAAATGTGGTATTCTGACATATTTTTTTCTAGAGAGAATTCTTCTGTGGGTTCTCTTTTGAGGATTCATATTTAGAAATACGCGCAACAACAAATCTTTTCGAGTTACTACGTGTTGTTTAGGAAAGACAAGATAATTTGATACAATGCAATATTTCTTCTCGTAAAGTGTAAGTATTTCTAATATGTACGTATTTGTCTTTACTCTGCAACACTGTATTTACTTATAATGTGGTATTCTTACATATTCGTTCGAGTGAAAACTCTTCTGTGCGTTCTCTTTTGAGGCTACACACCTAGACATACACCCAATACCAAATCTTTTCCAGTTACAACGTGTTGTTTAGGAAGTACAAGATAATTTTTTACGATGCGTTATTTCTTCTCGTAATGTTTAAGAATTTCCAATACATACTTATTTGTCTTTACTCTGCAACACTTTGTTTCTTTATAACGTGGTATTCTTACATATTCTTTCGAGAGAAAACTCTCCTGTGCATTCTCTTTTGAGGCTGCATGCTTAGACAAAAACGCAACACCAATGCTTTTCGAGTTACAACGTGTTGTTTAGGAAATACAAGATAATTTTGTATGATGCTTTATTTCTTCACGTAAAGTTTAAGTGTTTCTAATATGTACGTGCTTGTCTTTACTCTGCAACACTGTATTTCCTTGTAACGTGGTATTCTTACATATTCTTTCGAGAGAAACCTCTCCTGTGGGTTCTCTTTTGAGGCTACATGTTTAGACATACACGCAACACCAAATCTTTTCGAGTTACAACGTGTTGTTTAGGAAAAACAAGATAATTTTGCAGGATGCGGGATTTCCTTAAAACGTGGTATTCTGACATATTTTTTCGAGAGAAAACTCTCCTGTGCGTTCTCTTTTGAGGCTACACGCTGAGATATACACGAAACACCAACGTTTTTCGAGTTACAACGTGGTGTTTAGGAAAAACAAGATAATTTCGCAAGATGCAGGATTTCCTTAAAACGTGGTATTCTGACATATTTTATCGAGAGAAAATTCTTCTGTTCGTTGTCTTTTGAGGCTACACATTTAGACATACACACAACACCAAATCTTTTCTAGTTACAACGTGTTGTTTAGAAAATAAAAGATAATTTAGTACGATGCGTTATTTCTTCTTGTAAAGTTTTAGTATTTCTAATATGTACATATTTTTCTTTACTCTGCAACACTTTATTTCCTTATAACCTGATATTCATATATATTCTTTCGAGATAAAACTCTCCTGTGTGTTCTCTTTTGAGGCTACATGCTTAGACATACACGCAACACCAAAGCTTTTCGATTTACAACGTTTTGTTTAGGATAAAGAAGATAATTTTGCACGATGCAGGATTTCCATAAAATGTGGTATTCTGATATATTTTTTCGAGATAACATTCTCCTGTGGGTTCTCTTTTGAGGCTATATATTTAGACATACACCCAACACCAAATGTTTTCGAGTTACAACGTGTAGTTTAGGAAATACAAGAATTTTTTTTACGATGCGTTATTTCTTCTCACAAAGTTTAAGTATTTTTAAAACGTACATATTTGTCTTTACTCTGCAACACTGTATTTCCTTATAACGTGGTATTCTTACATATTCTTTTGAGAGAAAACTCTCCTGTGCATTCTCATTTGAGGCTGCACCCTTAGACATACAAGCAACACCAAAGCTTTTCGAGTTACAACGTGTTGTTTAGGAAAAACAAGATAATTTCGCACGATGAGGCATTTCCTTAAAAAATGGTATTCTGACATATTTTTTTTTGAGGAAAATCTCTCCTGTGCGTTCTCTTTTACGGCTACAAGCTTAGACATACAGGCAACACCGAATCCTTTCCAATTTCAACTTTTTGTTTAGGAAATACAATGAAATTTTGTATGGAGCTTTATTTCTTTTCATAAAGTTTAAGTATTTCTAATACTTACGTATTTGTCTTTACTCTGCAACACTCTATTTCCTTGTATCTTGGTATTCTTACATATTCTTTCGAGAGAAAACTGTCTTGTGCCTTCTATTTTGAGGCTACACACTTAGACATACACGCAATACCAAATCATTTCGAGTTACAACGTGTTGTTTAGGAAATGCAAGATAATTTTGTACGATGCATTATTTCTTCCCGTAAAGTTTAAGTATTTCTAATAAGTACGTATTTGTCTTTACTCTGCAACACTCTACCTCCTAGTAACGTGGTACTCTTACATATTCTTTTGAGGGAAAACTGTCCCGTGCCTTCTCTTTTGAGGCTACACACTTAGACATACACGCAACACCAAATCTTTTCGAGTTACTACGTGTTGTTTAGGAAATACAAGATAATTTTGTACCATGAGTTATTTCTAAGATTAAAGTTTAAGTATTTCTAATAGGTTGTATTTCCTAAACAACATGTTCTGACTCGAAAGATTTGGTGCTGTGTGTATGTTTAAATGGGTAGCCTCAAAAGAGAACCCACAGGAGAATTTTCTCTTGAAAAAATATGTCAGAATACCACGTTTGAATGAAATCCTTCATCATGCAAAATTATCTTGTTTTTCCTAAACAACATGTTAGACTCGAAAAGTTTTGAGGTGCGTTTAAGTCTAAGCGTGTAGCCTCAAAAGAGAACGCACAGGAGAGTTTTCTCTCGAAAAAATTTGTCAGAATACCACGTTTAAGAAAATCCCATATCGTGCAAAATTATCTTGTTTTTACTAAACAACTTGTTGTAACTCGAAAAGCTTTGGTGTTGCGTTTTTTCCTAAGCGTGCAGCTTCAAAAGAGACCGCACAGGAAAGTTTTCTCTGGAAAGAATATGTAAGAATACCATGTTATAAAGAAATAAAGTGTTGCAGAGTAAAGACAAATATGAACGTATTGGAAATACTTAAACTTTACGAGAGGAAATAACGCATAATGCAAAATTATCTTGTTTTTCCTAAACAACACGTTGTAACTTGAAAAGCTTTGGTGTTGCGTGTATGTCTATGCGTGTAGCTTCAAAAGAGAATGCACAGGAGAGTTTTCTCTCGAGAGAATATGTAAGAATACCATGTTATAAGGAAATACAGTGTTGCAGAGTAAAGACAAATACGTACGTATTAGAAATACTTAAAATTTAAGAGAAGAAATAATGCATCGTGCAAAATTATCCTGTTTTTCCTAAACAACACGTTGTAACTCGAAAAGATTTGGTGTTGCGAGTATGTCTAAAAGTGTAGCCTCAAAAGAGAATACATAGGAGAATTTTCTCTCGAAAAAATATGTCAGAATACCACGTTTTAAGGAAATACCGCATCATGCAAAATTATCTTGTTTTTCCTAAACAACACGTTGTAAGTCGAAAACCTTTGGTGTTGCGTGTATGTCTAAGCGTGTAGCCTCAAAAGAGAATGCAAAGGAGAGTTTTCTCTCGAAAGATCATGTAACAATTCCACGTTATAACAGAATACAGTGCTGCAGAGTAAAAACAAATACATACGTATTAGAAATACTTAAACTTTACGAGTAGAAATAACGCATCATAAAAAATTATCTTGTATTTCCTAAACAACACGTTGTAACTCGAAAAGATTTGGAGTTGTGTGTATGTCTAAATGTGTACCGTCAAAAAAAAAAAAAAAAACGCACAGGAGAGTATTTCCTCCAAAAAATATGTCAGAATACCACGTTTTAAGGAAATCCTGTATCATGCGAAATTATCTTGTTTTTCCTAAACAACACATTATAACTCGAAAAGCTTTGGTGTAGATTGTATGTCTCAGCGTGTAGCCTCAAAAGAGAACACACAGGAGAGTTTTCTCTCAAAAAAATATGTCAGAATACCACGTTTTAAGGAAATCCCGCATAGTGCGAAATTATCTGGTTTTTCCTAAACAACACGTTCTAATTCGAAAATATTTGGAGTTGCGTGTATGTCTAAGCGTGTAGCCTCAAAGGAGAATGCACAGGAGAGTTTTCTCTCAAAAAAATGTGTCAGAATACCACGTTTTAAGGAAATCACGCATCGTGGGAAATTATCTTGTTTTTCCTAACAACACGTTGTAACTCGAAAAGCTTTGGTGTTACGTGTATGTCTAAGCGTGTAGCCTCAAAAGAGAACTCACAGGGGAGTTTTCTCTTGAAAAAATATGTCAGAATACCATGTTTTAAGGAAATTCCGCATGGTGAGAAATTATCTTGTTTTTCCTAAACAAAACATTGTAACTCGAAAAGATTTGGTGTTGCGTGAATGTCTAAGCATGTAGTCTCAAAAGAGAACGCACAGGAGAGTTTTCTCTCAAAGAACATGTAAGAAATCCACGTTATAATGTAATACAGTGTTGCAGAGTAAAGAAAAATATGTACGTAATTGAAATACTTAAACTTTATTGGAAGAAATAACGCATCATGCAAAATTATCTTGTTTTTCCTAAACAACACGTTGTAACTCGAAAAGATTTGATGTTGAGTGTATGACAAAGCATGTAGCCTCAAAAGAGAACGCACAGGAGAGTTTTCTCTCGAAAAAATATGTCAGATAACCACGTTTTAAGGAAATCCAGCATTGTGCGAAATTATCTTGTTTTTTCTAAACAACACTTTGTAGCTCGAAAAGCTTTGGTGTTGCGTGTATGTCTAAGCATAGCCTCAAAAGAGAATGCACAGGAGAGTTTTCACTCGAAAGAATATGTAAGAATACCACATTACAAGGAAATACAGTGTTGTTGAGTAAAGACAAATACGTACATATTAGAAATACTTAAAATTTATGAGAACAAATAACGCATCGTACAAAATTATCTTGTAGTTCCTAATCAACACGTTGTAACTCGAAAAGATTTGTTGTTGCGTGTATGTCTTAACGTGTATCCTCAAAGAGAACCCACAGGAGAGTATGCTCTCAAAAAAATATGCCAGAATACCACGTTTTAAAGAAATCCCGCATCATGTGAAATTATCTTGTTTTTCCTAACCACTTGTTGTAACTCGAAAAGCTTTGGTGTCACGTTTTTCTCTAACCGTGCAGGCTCAAAAGAGCACGCACAGGAGAGTTTTCTCTCGAAAGAATATGTAAGAATACCACGTTATAAAGAAATATAGTGTTGCAGAGTAAAGACAAATACGTAGGTATTAGAAATACTTAAAATTTACGAGAAGAAATAATGCATCGTGCAAAATTATCTTGTATTTCCTAAACAACACGTTGTAACTCGAAAGGAATTGGTGTTGCGTGTATGTCTAAACGTGTAGCCTCAAAAGAGAACCCACAGGACAATTTTCTCTCAAAATAATACGTCATAATACCACGTTTTAAGGAAATCCTGCATCGTGCGAAATTATCTGGTTTTTCCTAAACAACACGTTGGAACTTGAAAAACTTTCGTGTTGCGTGTATGTCTAAGCGTGTAGCCGCAAAAGAGAACACACAGGAGAGTTTTCTCTCGAAAAAATATGTAAAAATATCACGTTATAAGGACATACAGTGTTGCAGAGTAAAGACGAATACGTACGTGTTAGAAATACTAAAAATTTACGAGAAGAAATAAGGCATCGTACAAAATTATCTTGTATTTCCTAAACAACACGTTGTAACTCGAAAAGATTTGGTGTTGCGCGTATGAGTAAGTGTGCAGCCTCAAAAGAGAAAGCACAGGAGAGTTTTCTCTTGAAAAAATGTGTCAGAATACCACGTTTTAGGGAAATACCGCATCATGCGATATTATCTTGTTTTTCCTAAACAACACGTTGTAACTCGAAAAGCTTTGGTGTAGTGTTTATATCTAAGCATGTAGCCTCAAAAGAGAACGCACAGGAGAGTTTTCTCTCGAAAGAATATGTAAGAATTCCACGTTATAACGTAATACAGTGTTGGAGAGTGAAGACAAATATGTATGTATTAGAAATACCTAAACTTTATGAGAAGAAATAACACATCATGCAAAATTATCTTGTTTTTCCTAAACAACGCATTGTAACACGAAAAGATATGGTGTGGGTGTATGACTAAGCGTGTAGCTTCAAAAGAGATCCCACAGGAGATTTTTCTCTCGAAAAAATATGTCATAATACCATGTTTAAAGGAAATCCTGCATCGTTCTAAATTATCTTGTTTTTCCTATACCACACGCTGTAACTCAAAAAACTTTGGTGTTGCGTGTATGTCTAATCTTGTAGCTGCAAAAGAGAACGCACAATAGAGTTTTCTCTCGAAAAAATATGCAAGAATATCACGTTATAAGGAAATACAGTGTTGCAGAGTAAAGACAAATACGTACATATTAGAAATATTTAAAATTTACGAGAAGAAATAACGCCTTGTACAAAATTATCATGTATTTCCAAAACAACACGTTGAAATTCGAAAAGCTTTGGTGCTGCGTGTATGTCTAAGCATGTAGCCTCAAAAGAGAACGCACAGGAGAGTTTTCTCTCCAAAGAATATGTAAGAATACCACGTTAAGGAAATACAGTGTTGCAGGATAACGACAAATACGTACGTATTAGAAATACTTAAACTTTACGAGAAGAAATAACTCATCATGCAAAATTATCTTGTTTTTCCTAAACGACACCTTGTAACTCGAAAAGATTTGGTGTTGAGTGTATGAATAAGCATGTAGCCTCAAAAGAGAACGTACAGGAGAGTTTTCTCTCGAAAAAATATGTCAGAATACCACGTTTTAAGGAAATCCACATTGTGCGAAATTTTCTGGTTTTTCCTACACAACACATTGTAACTCGAAAAGCTTTGCTGTTGCGTGTATGTCTAAGCGTGTAGCCTCAAAAGAGAATGCACAGGAGAGTTTTCACTCGAAAGAATATGTAAGAATACCACATTACAGTGAAATACAGTGTTTCAGAGTAAAGACAAATACGTACATATTAGAAATACTTAAACTTTATGAGAAGAAATAATACATCGTAAAAAATTATCTTGTATTTCCTAAACAACACGTTGTAACTCGAAAAGATTTGTTGTTGCGTGTATGTCTAAACGTGTGTCCTCAAAGAGAACCCATAGGAGAGTATTCTCTCGAAAAAATATGTCAGAATACCACGTTTTAAGGAAATCCCGCATCATGTGAAATTAACTTATTTTCCTAAAAACCTTTTTGCAACTCGAAAAGCTTTGGTGTTGCATTTTTCTCTAAACGTGCAGCCTCAAAAGAGAACGCACAGGAGAGTTTTTTCTCGAAAGAATATGTAAGAATACCACTTTATAAAGAAATACAGTGTTGCAGAGTAAAGACAAATATGTACGTATTAGAAATACTTAAGATTTACGAGAAGAAATAATGCATCGTGCAAAATTATCTTGTATTTCCTAAACAACACGTTGTAACTCGAAAAGAATTGGTGTGCGTGTATGTCTCAATGTGTAGCCTCAAAAGTGAACCCACAGTAGAATTTTTCTCTTGAAATAATTCGTTATAATACCACGTTTTAAGGAAATCCTGCATCATGCGAAATTATCTTGCTTTTCGTAAACAACACGTTGGAACTCGAAAAACGTTGGTATTGCGTGTATGTCTAAGCGTGCAGCCTCAAAAGAGAATGCACAGGAGAGTTTTCTCTCGAAAAAATATGTCACAATACCACGTTTTAAGGAAATCCTGCATCATATGAAATTATCTTGTTTTTTCGTAAACAACATGTTTTAAATCGAAAATCTTTGGTGTTGCGTGTATGTCTAAGTGTGTAGCCTCAAAAGAGAATGCACAGGATAGTTTTCTCTCAAAAGAATATGTAAGAATACCATGTTATAAGGAAATACAGTGTTGCAGAGTAAGGACAAATACGTACGTATTAGAAATACTTAAACTTTACAATAAGAAATAATGCATCGTGCGAAATTATCTTGTTTTTCCTAAACAAAACGTTGTAACTCGAAAAGCTTTGGTGTTGCGTGTATATCTAAGCGTGTAGCCTCAAAAGAGAACGCACAGGAGAGTTTTCTCTCAAAAGAATATGTAAGAATGCCATGTTATAAGGAAATACAGTGTTGCAGAGTAAAGACAAATACGTACGTATTAGAAATACATAAAATTTACGAGACGAAATAACACATCTTGCAAAATTATCTTGTTTTTCCTAAACAACACGTTGTAACTCGAAAAGATTTGGTGTTGAGTGTATGACAAAGCATGTAGCCTCAAAAGAGAACGCACAGGAGAGTTTTCTCTCGAAAGAATATGTAAGAATACCACGTTAAAGAAATACAGTGTTGCAGGATAAAGACAAATACGTACGTATTAGAAATACTTAAACTTTACGAGAAGAAATAACTCATCATGCAAAATTATCTTGTTTTTCCTAAACGACACCTTGTAACTCGAAAAGATTTGGTGTTGAGTGTATGAATAAGCATGTAGCCTCAAAAGAGAACGTACAGGAGAGTTTTCTCTCAAAAAAAATATGTCAGAATACCACGTTTTAAGGAAATCCACATCGTGCGAAATTTTCTGGTTTTTCCTACACAACACGTTGTAACTAGAAAAGCTTTGCTGTTGCGTGTATGTCTAAGCGTGTAGCCTCAAAAGAGAATGCACAGGAGAGTTTTCACTCGAAAGAATATGTAAGAATAACACATTACAGTGAAATACAGTGTTGCAGAGTAAAGACAAATAAGTACATATTAGAAAAACTTAAACTTTATGAGAAGAAATAATACATTGTACAAAATTAACTTGTATTTCCTAAACAACACGTTGTAAGTCGAAAAGATTTGTTGTTGCGTGTATGTCTAAACGTGTGTCCTCTAAGAGAACCCATAGGAGAGTATTCTCTCGAAAAAATATGTCAGAATACCAGGTTTTAAGGAAATCCCGCATCATGTGAAATTATCTTCTTTTTCCTAAAAACCTATTTGTAACTCGAAAAGCTTTGGTGTTGCGTTTTCCTCTAAACGTGCAGCCTCAAAAGAGAGCGCACAGGAGAGTTTTCTCTCGAAAGAATATGTAAGAATACCACTTTATAAAGAAATACAGTGTTGCAGAGTAAAGACAAATATGTACGTATTAGAAATACTTAAGATTTACGAAAAGAAATAATGCATCGTGCAAAATTATCTTGTATTTCCTAAACAACACGTTGTAACTCGAAAAGAATTGGTGTGCGTGTATGTCTCAACGTGTAGCCTCAAAAGAGAATCCACAGTAGAATTTTTCTCTTGAAATAATTCGTCATAATAAGACGTTTTAAGGAAATCCTGCATCGTGCGAAATTATCTTGCTTTTCCTAAAGAACACGTTGGAACTCGAAAAACGTTGGTATTGCGTGTATATCTAAGCGTGAAGCCTCAAAAGAGAACACACAGGAGAGTTTTCTCTCGAAAAAATATGTCACAATACCACGTTTTAAGGAAATCCCGCATCAATGAAATTATCTTGTTTTTTCGTAAACAACATGTTTTAACTCGAAAATCTTTGGTGTTGCGTGTATGTCTAAGTGTGTAGCCTCAAAAGAGAATGCACAGGATAGTTTTCTCTCAAAAGAATATGTAAGAATACCATGTTACAAGGAAATACAGTGTTGCAGAGTAAGGACAAATACGTACGTATTAGAAATACTTAAACTTTACAATAAGAAATAATGCATCGTGCGAAATTATCTTGTTTTTCCTAAACAAAACGTTGTAACTCGAAAAGCTTTGCTGTTGCGTGTATATCTAAGCGTGTAGCCTCAAAAGAGAACGCACAGGAGAGTTTTCTCTCAAAAGAATATGTAAGAATGCCATGTTATAAGGAAATACAGTGTTGCAGAGTAAAGACAAATACGTACGTATTAGAAATACATAAAATTTACGAGACGAAATAACACAATTTGCAAAATTATCTTGTTTTTCCTAAACAACACGTTGTAACTCGAAAAGATTTGGTGTTGAGTGTATGACAAAGCATGTAGCCTCAAAAGAGAACGCACAGGAGAGTTTTCTCTCGAAAATATATGTCAGAATACCACATTTTAAGGATATGCAGCATTGTGCGATATTATCTTATTTTCCTAAACAACACGTTTTAACTCGAAAAGCTTCGGTGTTGTGTGTATGCCTAAGTGTGTATCCTCAGAAGAAAATGCACAGGAGAGTTTTCTCTCGAAAGAATATGTCAGAATACAACGTTAAAAAAAAAAATACAGTATTGCAGAGTAAAGACAAATACGTACGTATTAGAAATACTTAAACTTTATGAGAAGAAATGACGCTCCGTAAAAAATTATCTTGTATTTCCAAAACAACAAGTTGATATTCATAAAGATTTGGTGTTGCGTGTATGTCTAAGCATGTAGCCGGAAAAGTGAACACACAGGCGAGTTTTCTCTTGAAAAAATATGTCAGAATACCACGTTTTAAGGAAATCCCGTATCCTGAGAAATTATCTTGTTTTTCCTAAACAACATGTTGTAACTCGAAAAGCCATGGTGTTGCGTGTATGTGTACGGGTTCAGCCTCAAAAGAGAACGCACAGGAGAATTTTCTCGAAAGAATATGTAAGAATACCACGTTATAAGGAAATACAGTGTTGCAGAGTAAAGACAAATACGTAAATATTAGAAATACTTAAAATTTACGAGAAGAAATAATGCATCTTGCAAAATTATCTTGTATTTCCTAAACAATACGTTGTTACTCGAAAAGATGTTGTGTTGCGTGTATGTCTAAGCATGTAGCCTCAAAAGCGAATGCAGAGGAGTATTTTCTCTTGAAAAAATATGTCAGAATACCACGTTTTAAGGAAATCCAGCAATGTGCGAAATTAGCTTGTTTTTCCTACACAACACGATGTAACTCGAAAAGCTTTGGTGTTGCGTGTATGTCTAAGCGTGTAGCCTCAAAAGAGAATGCAAAGGAGAGATTTCACTCAAAAGAATATGTAAGAATACCACATTACAAGGAAATACAGTGTTGCAGAGTAAAGACAAATACGTACATATTAGAAATACTTAAACTTTATGAGAAGAAATAACGCATCGTACAAAATTATCTTATATTTCCTAAACAACACGTTGTAACTCGAACAGAATTGGTGTTGCGTGTATGTCTAAACGTGTAGCCTCAAAGAGAACCCACAGGAGAGTATTGTCTCGAAAAATTATGTCAGAATACAACCTTTTAAGGAAATCCCGCATCGTGTGAAATTATCTTGTTTTTCATAAACAACATGTTTTAACTCGAAAAGCTTTGGTGTTGCGGGTATGTCTAAGTGTGTAGCCTCAAAAGAGAATGCTCAGGAGAGTTTTCTCTCGAAAGAATATGTAAGAATACCACGTTTTAAGGAATTCCCGCATCTTGCGAAATTAACTTGTTTTCCTTAAGAACACATTGTAACTCGAATAGCTTTGGTGTTGAGTGTATGTCTAAGCATGCAGCCTCAAAAGAGAATGCACTGGAGAGATTTATCTCTTAAGAGTACGTAAGAATACCACGTTATATGGAAATACAGTGTTGCAGATTAAAGACAAATACGTACCTATTACAAATACTTAAAGTTTACGAGAAGAAATAATGCATCCTGCAAAATTATCTTGTTTTTCCTGAACAACATATTGTACTCGAAAAGCTTTGGTGTTGTGTGTATGACTACATGTGTAGCCTCAAAAGAAAACGCACAGGAGAGTTTTCTCTCGAATGATTATGTCAGAATACCACACTTTAAGGAAATCCCGCATCGTGCGAAATTAATATGTTTTCTCCTAAACAACAAGTTTTAAATCAAAAGCTTTGGTGTTGCGTATATGTCTAATTTTGTAGCCTCAGAAGAGAATGCACAGGAGAGTTTTCTCTCGAAAGAATATATAAGAATACCGCGTTACGTGGAAATACAGTTTTGCAGAGTAAAGACAAATATGTATGCATTAGAAATACTTACACTATATGAGAAGAAATAACGCATCGTTCAAAATTATCTTATTTTTCCTAAATAACACATTGTAACTCGAAAAGATTTGTTGTTACATGTATGTCTAAGCTGGTAGCCTCAAAAGAGAACGCACAGGAGTGTTTTCTCTCGAAAAAATATGTCAGAATACCACGTTATAATTATGGAAATCCTGCATCGTGCGAAATTATCTTGTTTTTCCTAAACAACATGTTTTAACTCGAAAAGCTTTGGTGTTGCGGGTATGTCTAAGTGTGTAGCCTCAAAAGAGAACGCACAGGAGAGTTTTCTCTCCAAAGAATATGTAAGAATACCACGTTACAAGTAAATACAGTGTTGCATTTAAAGACAAATACGTACGTATTAGAAATACTTAAACTTTACCAGAAGAAATAACACATCATACAATATTATCTTGTATTTCCTAAACAACACGTAGTAACTCCAAAGGATTTGATGTTGCGTGTATGTCTAAGCGTGTAGCTTCAAAAGAGAAAGAAGAGGAGAGTTTTCTCTCGAAAAAATATGTCAGAACACCACGTTTTTAGGAAATCCCGCATCGTGCGGAATTATCTTGTTTTTCCTAAACGTTGTAACTCAGAAAGATTTGGCGTTGCGTGTATGTCTAAGCTTCTAGCCTCAAAAGAGAACGCACAGAAGAGTTTTCTCTCGAAAAAACATGCCAGAATACCCCATTTTAAGGAAATCGCTCATCGTGGGAAATTATCTTGTTTTTCCTACACAACACGATGTAACTTGAAAAGCTTTGGTGTTGCGATTATGTCTAAGTGTGTACCCTCAGACGGGAACGCATCAGAGAGTTTTCTCTCGAAAGAATATGTAAGAATACCCCATTACAAGGAAATACAGTGTTGCATATTAAAGACATATATGTACATATTGGAAATACTTAAACTTTATGAGAAGAAATAATGCATCGGGCAAAATTATCTTGTATTTCCTAAATAACACGTTGTAACTCAAAAAGATTTTGTGTTGCGAGTATGTCTAAGCTTCTGGCCTCAAAAGAGAACGCACAGGAGAGTTTTCTCTTGAAAATCTTGTCAGAATACCCCGTTTTAAGGAAATCGGTGTTCTTGCGAATTATCTAGTTTTTCCTAAACAACACGTTGTAACTTGAAAAGCTTTGGTGTTGCGTGTATGTCTAAGAGTGTAGCCTCAAAAGAGAATGCACAGGGGTGTTTTCTCTCGAAAGAATATATAAGAATACCACGTTATAAGCAAATACAGTGTTGCAGACTAAAGACAAATACATACGTATTAGAAATACTTAAACTTTACGAGAAGAAATAACGCATCGTACAAAATTATCTTGTATATCCTAAACAACACATTGTAACCTGAAAAGATTTGGTGTTGCTTGTAAGTCTAAATGTGTAGCCTCAAGAGATAACCCACAGGAGAATTGTCTCGTGAAAAAATATATCAGAATACCACGTTTTACGGAAATCCCGCATCTTATGAAGTTATCTTGTTTTTCCTAAACAACACGTTGTAACTCGAAAGCTTTGGTGTTGCGTGTTTGTCTAAGAGTGTAGCTTCAAAAGAGAAAGAAGAGGAGAGGTTTCTCTCGGAATAATATGTAAGAATACCACGTTATAAGGAAATACAGTGTTGCAGAGTAAAGACAAATACGTACGTATTAGAAATACTTAAAATTTACGAGAAGAAATAAAGCATCATGCAAAATTATCTTTTTCCTAAACAACACATTGTAACTAGAAAAGATTTGTTGTTGCGTGTATGTATAAATTTGTAGCCTCAAAAGAAAACCCACAGGAGAATTTTCTCTTGAAAAAAATATCAGAATACCACGTTTTAAGGAAATACCGCATCATGCGAAATTATCTTGTTTTTCCTAAACAACACGTTGTAACTCTAAAATCTTTGGTGTTGCGTTTATGTCTAAGCATGTAGCCTCAAAAGAGAACACACAGGAGAGTTTTTGCTCGAAAGAATATGTAAGAATTCGACGTTATAACGGAATACAGTGTTGCAGAGTAAAAACAAATAAGTACGTATTAGAAATACTTAAACTTTACGAGAAGAAATAATGCATCATGCAAAATTATCTTGTTTTTCCTAAACAACACGTTGTACCTTGAAAACACTTGGTGTTGCGTGTATGACTAAGCGTGTAGCCTCAAAAGAGAATGCCCAGGAGAGTTTTCTCTCGAAAAAAATAAGTCAGAATACCACGTTTTAAGGAAATCCCACATTGTGCGAAATTATCTTGTTTTTCCTAAACAACACGTTTTAACACAAAAAGCTTTGTGTTGCGTGTATGTGTAAGTGTGTAGCTTCAGAAGAGAACGCACAGAAGAGTTTTCTCTTGAAAGAATATGTAAGAATACCACGTTATAAGGAAATACAGTGTTGTAGAGTAAAGACAAATACGTACATATTAGAAATACTTAAAATTTACGAGAAGAAATTATGCATCTTGCAAAATTATCTTGTTTTTCTGAAACAACACGTTGTAACTCGAAAAGATTTGGTGTTGCGAGTATGTCTAAGCTTGTAGCCTCAAAAGAGAATGCACATGAGAATTTTCTCTCAAAAAATATGTCAGAATACCATGCTTTAAGGTAATCCCACATCGTGAGAAATTATCTTGTTTCTCCTAAACAACACGTTGTAACTCGAAAAGCTTTGGTGTTGCGTGTATGTATAAGGGTGCAGCCTCAAAAGATAACGCACAGGAGAGTTTTCTCTCGAAAGAATATGTAAGAATACCACGTTTTAAGGAAATACTGCATCTTGCGAAATTATCTTGTTTTTCCTTAACAACACGTTGTAACTCGAAAAGCTTTGGTGATGCGTGTATGTCTAAGCCTGCAGCCTCAAAAGAGAACGCACAGGACAAGTTTCTCTCTAAAGAATATGTGAGAATACCATGTTATAAGGAAATACAGTGTTGCAGAGTAAAGACAAATACATAGGTATTAGATATACTTAAACTTTATGAGAAGTAATGACACATCGTAAAAAATTATCTTGTATTTCCTAAACAACACGTTGTAACTCGAAAAGATTTGGTGTTGTGTGTCTATCTAAACGTGTAGCCCCAAAGAGCACCCACAGGAGAATTTTCTCTCCAAAAAAATATATCAGAATACCAACTTTAAAGAAATCTTGCAACATGCGAAATTATCGTGTTTTTCCTAAACAACACGTTGTAACTCGAAAACCTTTGATGTTGCTTGTATGTTTCTGCGTATATCCTCAA
Source organism: Apodemus sylvaticus (assembly GCF_947179515.1). Classification (NCBI taxonomy): domain Eukaryota; kingdom Metazoa; phylum Chordata; class Mammalia; order Rodentia; family Muridae; genus Apodemus; species Apodemus sylvaticus. The sequence goes on along the minus strand of NC_067488.1, from coordinate 79,968,333 downwards.
AAGAGAACGCACAGGAGAGTTTTCTCTCGACAAAATATGTCACAATACCATGTTATAAGGAAATCCTGCATCATGAGAAATTATCTTGTTTTTCCTAAACAACATGTTTTAAAACGAAAAGCTTTGGTGTTGCCTGAAGGTCTAAGTGTGTAGCCTCAAAAGAGAATGCACAGGAGAGTTTTCTCTCGCAAGAATATGTAAGAATACCTCGTTACAAGGAAATACAGTTGTGCAGAGTAAAGCCGAAAACGTACATATTAGAAATACTTAAACTTACGAGAAGAAATAACGCATCGTACAAAATTATCTTGTATTTCCTAAACAACATGTTGTAACTAGAAAGGATTTGGTGTGGCGTATATGTCTATGCATGTAGCCTCAAAAGAGAATTTACAGGAGAGTTTTCTCTTGAAAAAATATGTCAGAATAACACGTTTAAAGGAAATCCTGCATCGTGCGAAATTATCTTGTGTTTCCTAAACAACAGGTTGTAACTCGAAAAGATTTGGTGTTGTGTGTATGTCTAAGCATGTAGCCTCAAAAGAGAACGCACAGGAGAATTTTCTCTCGTAAAAATATGTCAGTATACCACGTTTTAAGGAAATCCCGTATCGTGAGAAATTATCATGTTTTTTCTAAACAACACGTTGTAACTCGAAAAGCTTTGGTGTTGCGTGTATGTCTAAGCGTGTAGCTTCAAAAGAGAACAAAGAGGAGAGTTTTCTCTCAAAAGAATATGTAAGAATAGCACATTATAAGGAAATACAATGTTGCAGTGTAAAGACAAATACGTACATATTAGAAATACTTAAAATTTACGAGAAGAAATAATGCATCGTGCAAAATTATCTTGTTTTTCCTAAACAACACGTTGTAACTCGAAAAGATTTGTTGTTGCGAGTATGTCTAAGCTTGTAGACTCAAAAGAGAACGCACATGAGAGTTTTCTCTCGAAAAAATATATCAGAATACCACGCTTTAAGGTAATCCCGCATCGTGCGAAATTATCTTGTTTCTCCTAAACAACACGTTGTAACTCGAAAAGCTTTGGTGTTGCGTGTATGTATAAGGGTGGAGCCTCAAAAGATAACGCACAGGAGAGTTTTCTCTCGAAAGAATATGTAAGAATACCACGTTTTAAGGAAACCCTGCATCTTGCGAAATTATCTTGTTTTTTCTTAACAACACGTTGTAACTGAAAAGCTTTGGTGATGCGTGTATGTCTAAGCCTGCAGCCTCAAAAGAGAACGCACAGGACAAGTTTCTCTCAAAAGAATATGTAAGAATACCACGTTATAAGGAAATACAGTGTTGCAGAGTAAAGACAAATACGTAGGTATTAGAAATACTTAAACTTTACGAGAAGTAATAACGCATCGTAAAAAATTATCTTGTGTTTCCTAAACAACACGTTTTAATTCGAAAAGATTTGGTGTTGTGTGTCTGTCTAAACATGTAGCCCCAAAGATCACCCAAAGGGGAATTTTCTCTCGAAAAAATATATCAGAATACCAACCTTAAAGGAAATCCTGCAACATGCGAAATTATCGTGTTTTTCCTAAACAACACGTTGTAACTCGAAAACCTTTGGTGTTGCTTGTATGTTTCCGCGTATATCCTCAAAAGAGAATGCACGGGAGAGTTTTCTCTCGACAAAATATGTCACAATACCATGTTTTAAGGAAATCCTGCATCATGAGAAATTATCTTGTTTTTCCTAAACAACATGTTTTAAAACGAAAAGCTTTGGTGTTGCCTGTAGGTCTAAGTGTGTAGCCTCAAAAGAGAATGCACAGGAGAGTTTTCTCTCACAAGAATATGTAAGAATACCATGTTACAAGGAAATACAGTTGTGCAGAGTAAAGACAAATACGTACATATTAGAAATACTTAAACTTACGAGAAGAAATAACGCATCGTACAAAATTATCTTGTATTTCCTAAACAACACTTTTAACTCAAAAGGATTTGGTGTGGCGTATATGTCTATGCGTGTAGCCTCAAAAGAGAATGCACAGGAGAGTTTTCTCTAGAAAAAAAATATGTCAGAATAGCACGTTTTAAGGAAATCCCGCATCGTGCGAAATTATCTTGTGTTTCCTAAGCAACAGGTTGTAACTCGAAAAGATTTGTTGTTGCATGTATGTCTAAGCACGTAGCCTCAAAAGAGAACGCACAGGAGAATTTTCTCTCGTAGAAATATGTCAGAATACCACGTTTTAAGGAAATCCAGCATCGTGAGAAATTATCTTGTTTTTTCTAAACAACACGTTGTAACTCGAAAAGCTTTGGTGTTGCGTGTATGTCTAAGCGTGTAGCTTTAAAAGAGAACAAAGAGGAGAGTTTTCTCTCGAAAGAATATGTAAGAATACCACGTTATAAGGAAATACAGTGTTGCAGAGTAAAGACAAATACGTACGTATTAGAAATACTTAAAATTTATAAGAAGAAATAATGCATCGTGCAAAATTATCTTGTTTTTCCTAAACGACACGTGGTAACTAGTAAAGATTTGGTGTTGCGTGTATGTCTAAATTTGTAGCCTCTCAAGAGAACCCACTGGAGAATTTTCTCTCGAAAAAAATACGTCAGAGTACCACGTTTTAAGGAAATACCGCATCATGCGAAATTATCTTGTTTTTCCTAAAAAAAAACACTTTGTAACTCGAAAAGTTTGGTGTTGCGTGTATGTATAAGGGTGCAGCCACAAAAGAGAACGCACAGGAGAGTTTTCTCTCGAAAGAATATGTCTAAAAGTGTTGCCTCAAAAGAGAACCCTCAGAAGAATTTTCTCTCAAAAAATACCACGTTTTAAGTAAATCCTTCGTCGTACAAAATTGTCTTGTTTTTCTAAACAACACATTGTAACTCGAAAAGCTTTGGTGTTGCGTGTATATCTAAGCGTGTAGACTCAAAAGAGAATGCAAGCATTGTTTTCTCTCGCAAGATTATGTAAGAATACCACGTTACAAGGAAATACAGTTTTGCAGAGTAAAGACAAATACATACATATTAGAAATACTTAAACTTTACGAGAAGAAATAACGCATGGTACAAAATTATCTTGTATTTCCTAAATAACACGTTGGAACTCGAAAAGATTTGGTGTGGCATGTATGGGTAAGTGTGTAGCCTCAAAAGAGAATGCACAGGAGAGTTTTCTCTTGAAAAAAATATGTCAGAATACCACGTTTTAAGGAAATCCCGCATCGTGCGAAATTGTCTTTTTTTCCTAAACAACACGTTGTAACTCGAAAAGCTTTGGTGATGTGTGTATGTCTAAGCGTGTTGCCTCAAAGGAGAAAACACAGTAGAGTTTTCTCTCGAAAGAATATGTAAGAATACCACGTTACAAGGAAATACAGTGTTGCAGAGTAAAGACAAATACGTACGTATTAGAAATACTTAAACTTTTTGTGAAGAAATAACACATCATACAAAATTATCTTGTATTTCCTAAACAACACTTTGTAATTCAAAAAGATTTGGTGTACGTGTTTGTCTAAGCATGTAGCTTAAAGAGAACACAAAGGAGAGTTTTCTCTCTAAAAAATATGTCAGAATACCACGTTTTAAGGAAATTCAGCATCGTGGGAAATTATCTTGTTTTTCTTAAACAACACGTTGTAACTCGAACAGCTTTGGTGTTGCCTGTATGTCTAAGCGTGTAGCCTCAAAAGGGAACGCACAGGAGAGTTTTCTCTCGAAAGAATATGTAAGAATACCATGTTATAAGGAAATACAGTGTTGCAGAGTAAAGACAAATACATACATATTGGAAATACTTAAACTTTACAAGAAGAAATAATTCATCGTGCAAATTTATCTTGTTTTTCCTAAACAACACGTTGTAACTCGAAAAGATTTTGCGTTATGTGTATGTCTAAGATTGTAGACTCAAAAGAGAACGCACAGGAGAGTTTTCTCTCGAAAAAATATGTCAGAATACCACGTTTAAAGGAAATCCCGCATTGTGCGAAATTATCTTGTTTTTCTTAAAGAACACTTTGTAACTTGAAAAGCTTTGATGTTGCGTGTATGCCTAAGCATATAGCCTCAAAAGAGAATGCACAGGACATTTTTCTGTCGAAAGAATATGTAAGAATACCACATTATAAGGAAATACAGTGTTGCAGAGGAAAGACAAATACGCACGTATTGGAAATACTTAAACTTTAGGAGAAGAAAGAACGCATCGTGCAAAATTATCTTATTTTTCCTATACAACACATTGTAACTCGAAAAGATTTGGTGTTGTGTGTATGTCTAAAAGTGTTGCCTCAAAAGAGAACCCACAGGAGAATTTTCTCTGAAAAAAATATGTCAGAATACCACGTTTTAAGGAAATCCCGCATCGTGCGAAATTATCTTTTTTTTCTTAAAGAACAGGTTATGACTCGAAAAGATTTGATGTTGGGTGTATGCCTAAGCATGTAGCCTCAAAAGAGAATGCACAGCAGAGTTTTCTCTCACAAGATTATGTAAGAATACCACGTTACAATGAAATACATTTTCACAGAGTAAAGACAAATACGTACATATTAGAAATAAACTTTTCGGGAATAAATAACACATCGTACAAAATTATCTTGTATTTCCTAAACAACACGTTGTAACTCGAAAAGATTTGGTGTTGCGTGTATTTCTAAGCGTTTAGCCTCAATAGAGAATGCACAGGAGATTTTTCTCTCTAAAAAATATGACAGAATACCATGTTTTATGGAAATCCCGCATCGTGCAAAATTATCTTGTTTTTTTTTTTTTTTTTTTTTTTTTTTTTTTTAAACAAAAGGTTGTAACTCGAAAAGCTTTGGTGTTTCGTGTATGTATAAGTTTGTAGCTTCAAAAGAGAATGCACAGGAGAGTTTTCTCTCGAAAGAATATGTAAAAAATACCACGTTATAAAGAAATACAGTGTTGCAGAGTAAAGACTCATACGTACATATTGGAAATACTTAAACGTTACGAGAAGAAAAAATGCATCCTACAAAATTATCTTGTTTTTCCTAAACAACACATTGTAACTCAAAAAGCTTTGGTGCTGCGTGTATGTCTAAGCGTGTAGCCTCAAATGAGATTGCACAGGAGAGTTTTCTCTCGAAAAAATATATCAGAATACCACGTTTTAAGTAAATCCTGCATCGTACAAAATTATCTTGTTTTTCCTAAACAACACTTTGTAACTCGAAAAGCTTTCGTGTTGCGTGTATGTCTAAGCGTGTAGACTCAAAGGAGATCGCACAACAGAGTTTTCTCTCGCAAGATTATGTAAGAATACCACTTTACAAGGAAATACAGTTTTGCAGAATAAAGACAAATACGTACATATTAGAAATACTTAAACTTTACGAGAAGAAATAACGCATGGTACAAAATTATCTTGTATTTCCTAAACACGTTGTAACTCGAAAAGATTTGGTGTGGCGTGTATGTCTAAGCGTGTAGACTCAAAAGAGAATGCACAGCAGAGATTTCTCTCACAAGATTATGTAAGAATACCACGTTACAAGGAAATACACTTTTGCAGAGTAAAAACAAATACATACATATTAGAAATACTTAACCTTTATGAGAAGAAATAACGCATCTTACAAAATTATCTTGTATTTCCTACACAACACGTTGTAACTTGAAAAGATTTGGTGTGATGTGTATGGCTAAGCGTGTAGCCTCAAAAGAGAACGCACAGGAGAGTTTTCTCTTGAAAAAATATATCAGAATGCCACATTTTAAGGAAATCCCGCATTGTGCGAAATTGTCTTTTTCTTCCTAAACAACATGTTGTAACTCGAAAAGCTTTGGTGATGCGTGTATGTCTAAGTGTGTAGCCTCAAAATAGAACACACAGGAGAGTTTTCTCTCGAAAGAATATGTAAGAATACCACGTTTTAAGGAAATCCCGCATCTTGCGAAATTATCTTGCTATTCCTTAACATCACTTTGTAACTCGAAAAGCTTTGGTGTTGCGTGTATGTCTAACCATGCAGCCTCAAAAGAGAACGCATAGGAGAATTTTTTCTCGAAAGAATATGTAAGAATATCACGTTATAAGGAAATGCAGTGTTGCAGAGTAAAGACAAACACGTACATATTGGAAATACTTAAACTTTAAGAGAAGAAATAAGGCATTGTGCAAATTATCTTGTTTTTCCTAAACAACACGTTGTAACTCGAAAAGATTTGGTGTTCCGTGTATGTCTAAGCTGGTAGCCTCAAAAGAGAATGCACAGGAGTGTTTTCTCTCGAAAAAATATGTCAATACACCACGTTTTAAGGAAATCCCGCATCGTGCGAAATTATCTTGATTTTCCTAAACAACACGTTGTAACTTGAAAAGCTTTCGTGTTGCGTGTATGTCTAAGCATGTAGCCTCAAAAGAGAACGCACAGACGAGTTTACTCTCGAAAGAATATGTAAGAATACCACGTGATAAGCAAATGCAGTGTTGCAGAGTAAAGACAAATACATACGTATTAGAAATACTTAAAATGTACGAGAAGAAATAACGCATCGTACAAAATTATCTTGTATATCCTAAACAACACATTGTAACTCGAAAAGATTTGGTGTTGCTTGTAAGTCTAAATGTGTAGCCTCAAAAGACAACCCACAGGAGAATTTTCCCTCGAAAAAATATGTCATAATGCCACGTTTGAAGGAAATCCCGCATCGTGTGAAATTATCTTATTTTTCCTAAATTATACGTTGTAACTCGAAATGCTTTGGAGTTGCGTGTATGTCTAAGCATGTAGCCTCAAAAGAGAATGAAGAGGAGAGTTTTCTCTCGAAAGAATATGTAAGAATACCACGTTATGAAGAAATACAGTGTTGCAGAGTAAAGGCAAATACGTAAGTATTAGAAATACTTATAATTTATGAGAAGAAATAATGCATCGTGCGAAATTATCTTTTTTTCCCTAAACAACATGTTGTAACTTGAAAAGATTTGGTGTTCAGTGTATGAATAAGCGTGTAGCCTCAAAAGAGAACATACAGGAGAGTTTTCTCTCGAAAAAATATGTCAGAATACCACGTTTTATGGAAATCCAGCATCGTGCGAAATTATCTTGTTTTTCCTACACAAAACCTTGTAACTCGAAAAGCTTTGGTGTTGCGTGTATGTCCAAGCGTGTAGCCTCAAAAGAGAATGCACTCGAAAAAATATGTAAGAATACCACATTACAATGAAATACAGTGTTGCAGAGTAAAGACAAATACATTCATATTAGAAATACTTAAACTTTATGAGAAGAAATAACGCATCGTACAAAATTATCTTGTATTTCCTAAACAACACGTTGTAACTCGAAAAGATGGTGTTGAGTGTATGTGTAAGGGTCAGCCTCAAAAGAGAATGCACAGGAGAGTTTTCTCTCAAAAGAACATGTAAGAATACCACGTTATAAGGAAATACAGTGTTGCAGAGTAAAGACAAATACATACGTATTAGAAATACTTAAACTTTACAAGAAGAAATAATGTGTCGTGCAAAATTATCTTGTTTTTCCTAAACAACACGTTGTAACTCGAAAAGATATGGTGTTGCATGTATGACTAAGCGTACAGCCTCAAAAGATAACCCACAGGAGAGTTTTCTCTCGAAAAAATATGTCAGAATACCACGTTTTAAGGAAATACCGCATCATGCGAAATTATCTTGTTTTTCCTAAACAACACGTTGTAACTCGAAAACCTTTGGTGTTGCCTGTATGTCTAAGCATGTAGCCTCAAAAGAGAATACACAGGAGAGTTTTCTCTTGAAAGAATATGTTAGAATTCCACTTTATAACGGAATACAGTGTTGCAGAATAAAGACAAATATGTACATATTAGAAATACTTAAACTTTACAAGAAGAAATAACGCATCATCCAAAATTATCTTTTTTTTCCTAAACAACATGTTGTAACTCGAAAACATATTGTGTTGAGTGTATGACTAAGCGTGTAGCCTCAAAAGAGAACGCACAGGAGAGGTTTCCCTCGAAAAAATTTGTCAGAATACCAAGTTTTAAGGAAATCCAGCATTGTGCGATATTATCTTGTTTTTCCTAAACTACACGTTTTAACTCGAAAATCTTTGGTGTTGTGTGTATGCCTAAGTGTGGAGCCTCAGAAGAGAATACACAGGAGAGTTTTCTCTCGAAAGAATATGTCAGAAGACCACGTTACAAGGAAATATAGTGTTGCAGAGTAAAGAAATATACGTACGTATTAGAAATACTTAAACTTTACGAGAAGAAATAACGCTCCGTACAAAATTATCGTGTATTTCCTAAACAACAAGTTGAAATTCGTAAAGATTTGGTGTTGCGTGTATGTCTAAGCGTGTAGCCGCAAAAGAGAATGCACAGGAGAGTTTTCTCTCAAAAGAATATGTAAGAATTCCACGTTATAATGGAATACAATGTTGCAGAGTAAAGACAAATACATACGTATTAGAAATACTTAAACTTTACGAGAAGAAATAATGCATCGAGCAAAATTATCTTGTTTTTACTAAACAACACATGGTAACTCGAAAAGATTTGGTGTTGCGTGTATGACTAAGCGTGTAGCCTCAAAAGAGAACGCCCAGGAGAGTTTTCTCACGAATGAATATGTCAGAACACCACGTTTTAAGGAAATACCGCATCATACGTAATTATCTTGTTTTTACCTAAACAACCAGTTTTAACTCGAAAACCTCTGGTGTTGCGTGTATGTCTAAGAGTGTAGACCCAGAAGAGAATGCACAGGAGAATTTTCTCTCAAAATAATATGTAAGAATACCTCGTTGCAAGGAAATACAGTGTTGTAGAGTAAAGACAAATAAGTACATATTAGAAATACTTAAACTTTACGAGAAGAAATAAGGTATCATACAAAATTATCTTGTATTTCCTAAACAATATGTTGTATCTCGAAAAGATTTGGTGTTGTGTGTATGTCTAAGCATGTAGACTCAAAAGAGAATGCACAGGAGAGATTTCTCTCAAAAAATATGTCAGAATACCACATTTTAAGGAATTCCCGCATCTTGCGAAATTAACTTGTTTTCCTTAATAACACATTGTAACTCGAATAGCTTTGGTGTTGTGTGTATGTCTAAGCATGCAGCCTCAAAAGAGAATGCACATGAGAGTTTTCTCTCGTAAGAATACATAAGTATACCACGTTATAAGGAAATACAGTGTTGCAGAGTAAAGACAAATACGTACATATTAGAAATACTTAAACTTTACGAGAAGAAATAATGCATCCTGCAAAATTATCTTGTTTTTCCTAAACAACACATTGTACTCAAAAAGATTTGGTGTAGTGTGTATGACTACGTGTGTAGCCTCAAAAGAGAACGCACAGGAGAGTTTTCTCTCGAATGAATATGTCAGAATACCACACTTTAAGGAAATCCCGCATCGTGCGAAATTAACTTGTTTTTTCCTAAACAACAAGTTTTAAATCGAAAAGCTTTGGTGTTGCGTATATGTCTAATGGTGTAGCCTCAGAAGAGAATGCACAGGAGAGTTTTCTCTCGAAAGAGTATGTAAGAATACCGCGTTACAAGGAAATACAGTGTTGCAGAGTAAAGACAAATACATACGCATTAGACGTACTTACACTATATGAGAAGAAATAATGCAGCGTGCAAAATTATCTTATTTTTCCTAAATAACACGTTGTAACTCGAAAAGATTTGGTGTTACATGTATGTCTAAACTGGTAGCCTCAAAAGAGAACGCACAGGAGTGTTTTCTCTCGAAAAAATATGTCAGAATACCACGTTATAAGGAAATCCTGCATCGTGCGAAATTATCTTGTTTTTCCTAAACAACATGTTTTAACTCGAAAAGCTTTGGTGTTGCGGGTATGTCTAAGTGTGTAGCCTCAAAAGAGAACGCACAGGAGAGTTTTCTCTCCAAAGAATATGTAAGAATACCACGTTACAAGTAAATACAGTGTTGCAGTTAAAGACAAATACGTACGTATTAGAAATACTTAAACTTTACCAGAAGAAATAACACATCATACAATATTATCTTGTATTTCCTAAACAACACGTAGTAACTCAAAAGGATTTGGTGTTGCATGTATGTCTAAGCCTGTAGCCTCAAAAGAGAACGCACAGGAGGGTTTTCTCTCGAAAAAATATGTCAGAATACCACGTTTTTAGGAAATCCCGCATCGTGCGGAATTATCTTGTTTTTCCTAAACGTTGTAACTCGAAAAGATTTGGTGTTGCGTGTATGTCTAAGCTTCTAGCCTCAAAAGAGAACGCACAGGAGAGTTTTCTCTCGAAAAAACATGCCAGAATAACCCGTTTTAAGGAAATCGCTCATCGTGCGAAATTATCTTGTTTTTCCTAAACAACACTGTGTAACTTGAAAAGCTTTGGTGTTGCGTTTATGGCTAAGTGTGTAGCCTCAGACGGGAACACACAAGAGAGTTTTCTTTCGAAAGAATATGTAAGACTACCCCATTACATGGAAATACAGTGTTGCATAATAAAGACATATATGTACATATTGGAAATACTTAAACTTTATGAGAAGAAATAACGCATCGTGCAAAATTATCTTGTATATCCTAAATAACACGTTGTAACTCAAAAAGATTTTGTGTTGCGAGTATGTCTAAGCTTCTAGCCTCAAAAGAGAACGCACAGGAGAGTTTTCTCTTGAAAATCTTGTCAGACTACCCCGTTTTAATGAAATCAGTCATCTTGCGAAATTATCTAGTTTTTCCTAAACAACACATTGTAACTTGAAAAGCTTTGGTGTTGCGTGTATGTCTAAGAGTGTAGCCTCAAAAGAGAATGCACAGGGGCGTTTTCTCTCGAAAGAATATATAAGAATACCACGATATGAGCAAATACAGTGTTGCAGAGTAAAGAAAAATACATAAGTATTAGAAATACTTAAACTTTACGAGAAGAAATAATGCATCCTATAAAATTATCTTGTATATCCTAAACAACACATTGTAACCTGAAAAGATTTGGTGTTGCTTGTAAGTCTACATGTGTAGCCTCAAGAGAGAACCTACAGGAGAATTTTCTCTCGAAAAAATATGTCAGAATACCACGTTTTAAGGAAATCCTGCATCGTGTGAAATTATCTTGTTTTTCCTTAACAACACGTTGTAACTCGAAAAGCTTTGGTGTTGCATGTATGTCTAAGCGTGTAGCTTCAAAAGAGAAAGAAGAGGAGAGTTTTCTCTCGAAAAAATATGTCAGAATACCACGTTTTTAGGAAATCCCGCATCGTGCGGAATTATCTTGTTTTTCCTAAACGTTGTAACTCGAAAAGATTTGGGGTTGCGTGTATGTCTAAGCTTCTAGCCTCAAAAGAGAACGCACAGGAGAGTTTTCTCTCGAAAAAACATGCCAGAATACCCCGTTTTAAGGAAATCGCTCATCGTGCGAAATTATCTTGTTTTTCCTAAACTACACAGTGTAAATTGAAAAGCTTTGGTGTTGTGTTTATGTCTAAGTGTGTAGCCTCAGACGGGAACGCACAAGAGAGTTTTCTCTCGAAAGAATATGTAAGAATACCCCATTACAAGGAAATAGAGTGTTGCATATTAAAGACATATATGTACATATTGGAAATACTTAAACTTTATGAGAAGAAATAACGCATCGGGCAAAATTATCTTGTATTTCCTAAATAACACGTTGTAACTCGAAAAGATTTTGTGTTGCGAGTATGTCTAAGCTTCTGGCCTCAAAAGAGAACGCACAGGAGAGCTTTCTCTTGAAAATCTTGTCAGAATACCCCGTTTTAAGGAAATTGGTCATCTTGTGAAATTATTTAGTTTTTCCTAAACAACACGTTGTAACTTGAAAAGCTTTGGTGTTGCGTGTATGTCTAAGCGTGTAGCCTCAAAAGAGAATGCACAGGGGCGTTTTCTCTCGAAAGAATATATAAGAATACCACGTTATAAGCAAATACAGTGTTGCAGACTAAAGACAAATACATACATATTAGAAATACTTAAACTTTACGAGAAGAAATAACGCATCGTACAAAATTATCTTGTATATCCTAAACAACACATTGTAACCTGAAAAGATTTGGTGTTGCTTGTAAGTCTAAATGTGTAGCCTCAAGAGATAACCCACAGGAGAATTTTCTCTCGAAAAAAAAATATATCAGAATACCACGTTTTAAGGAAATCCCGCATCGTGTGAAATTATCTTGTTTTTCCTAAACAACACGTTGTAACTCGAAAGCTTTGGTGTTGCGTGTTTGTCTAAGCGTGTAGCTTCAAAAGAGAAAGAAGAGGAGAGGTTTCTCTCGAAAGAATATGTAAGAATACCACGTCATAAGGAAATAGAGTGTTGCAGAGTAAAGACAAATACGTACGTATTAGAAATACTTAAAATTTACGAGAAGAAATAAAGCATCATGAAAAATTATCTTTTTTTCCTAAACAACACGTTGTAACTAGAAAAGATTTGTTGTTGCGTGTATGTATAAATTTGTAGCCTCTAAAGTAAACCCACAGGAGAATTTTGTCTCGAAAAAATATGTCAGAACACCAGGTTTTAAGGAAATACCGCATCATGCGAAATTATCTTGTTTTTCCTAAACAACACGTTGTAACTCTAAAATCTTTGGTGTTGCGTTTATGTCTAAGAATGTAGCCTCAAAAGAGAACACACAGGAGAGTTTTTGCTCGAAAGAATATGTAAGAATTCGACGTTATAATGGAATACAGTGTTGCAGAGTAAAAACAAATAAGTACGTATAAGAAATACTTAAACTTTACGAGAAGAAATAACGCATCATGCAAAATTATCTTGTTTTTCCTAAACAACACGTTGTACCTTGAAAACATATGGTGTTGCGTGTATGACTAAGCGTGTAGCCTCAAAAGAGAATGCCCAGGAGAGTTTTCTCTCAAAAAAATATGTCAGAATACCATGTTATAAGGAAATCCCGCATTGTGCGAAATTATCTTGTTTTTCCTAGACAACACGTTTTAACACGAAAAGCTTTGTGTTGCTTGTATGTGTAAGTGTGTAGTTTCAGAAGAGAACGCACAGGAGAGTTTTCTCTCGAAAGAATATGTAAGAATACCACGTTATAAGGAAATACAGTTTTGCAGAGTAAAGACAAATACGTACGTATTAGAAATATTTAAAATTTACGAGAAGAAATAATGCATCATGCAAAATTATCTTGTTTTTCCTAAACAACACGTTGTAACTTGAAAAGATTTGTTGTTGCGAGTATGTCTAAGCTTGTAGCCTCAAAAGAGAACACACATGAGAGTTTTCTCTCAAAAAAATATGTCAAAATACCACGTTTTAAGGAAATCCTGCATCGTGCCAAATTATCTTGTTTCACCTAAACAACACGTTGTAACTCGAAAAGCTTTGGTGTTGCGTGTATGTATAAGGGTGCAGCCTCAAAAGATAACGCACAGGAGAGTTTTCTCTCAAAAGAATATGTAAGAATACCACGTTTTAAGGAAATACTGCATCTTGCGAAATTATCTTGTTTTTCCTTAACAACACGTTGTAACTCGAAAAGCTTTGGTGATGCGTGTATGTCTAAGCCTACAGCCTCAAAAGAGAATGCACAGGACAATTTTCACTCGAAAGAACATGTAAGAATACCACTTTATAAGGAAATACAGTGTTGCAGAGTAAAGACAAATACGTAGGTATTAGAAATACGTAAACTTTACGAGAAGTAATAAGGCATCGTAAAAAATTACCTTGTATTTCCTAAACAACACGTTGTAACTCGAAAAGATTTGGTGTTGTGTGTATGTCTAAACGTGTAGCCCCAAAGAGCACCCACAGGAGAATTTTCCCTCGAAAAAATATAACAGAATACCAACTTTTAAGGAAATCCTGCAACATGAGAAATTATCGTGTTTTTCCTAAACAACACGTTGTAACTCGAAAACCTTTGGTGTTGCTTGTAAGTTTCAGCGTATATCCTCAAAAGAGAACGCACGGGAGTGTTTTCTCTCGACAAAATATGTCACAATACCATGTTTTAAGGAAATCCTGCATCATGAGAAATTATCTTGTTTTTCCTAAACAACATGTTTTAAAACGAAAAGCTTTGGTGTTGCCTGAAGGTCTAAGTGTGTAGCCTCAAAAGAGAATGCACAGGAGAGTTTTCTCTCGCAAGAATATGTAAGAATACCTCGTTACAAGGAAATACAGTTGTGCAGAGTAAAGCCAAATACGTACATATTAGAAATACTTAAACTTACGAGAAGAAATAACGCATCGTACAAAATTATCTTGTATTTCCTAAACAACACGTTGTAACTAGAAAGGATTTGGTGTTGCGTGAATGTCTATGCATGTAGCCTCAAAAGCGAATGCTCAGGAGAGTTTTCTCTCGAAAAAATATGTCAGAATAACACGTTTTAAGGAAATCCCGCATCGTGAGAAATTATCTTGTTTTTTCTAAACAACACGTTGGAACTCGAAAAGCTTTGGTGTTGCGTGTATGTCTAAGCGTGTAGCTTCAAAAGAGAACAAAGAGGAGAGTTTTCTCTCGAAAGAATATGTCAGTACACCACGTTTTAAGGAAATCCCGCATCGTGAGAAATTATCTTGTTTTTTCTAAACAACACGTTGTAACTCGAAAAGCTTTGGTGTTGCGTGTATGTCTAAGCGTGGAGCTTCAAAAGAGAACAAAGAGGAGAGTTTTCTCTCGAAAGAATATGTAAGAATACCACGTTATAAGGAAAAACAGTGTTGCAGAGTAAAGACAAATATGTACGTATTAGAAATACTTAAACTTTACGAGAAGAAATAACGCATCATGCAAAATTATCTTGTTTTTCCTAAACAACACGTTGTAACTTGAAAAGATTTGTTGTTGCGAGTATGTCTAAGCTTGTAGCCTCAAAAGAGAACACACATGAGAGTTTTCTCTCAAAAAAATATGTCAAAATACCACGTTTTAAGGAAATCCTGCATCGTGCGAAATTATCTTGTTTCACCTAAACAACACGTTGTAACTCGAAAAGCTTTGGTGTTGCGTGTATGTATAAGGGTGCAGCCTCAAAAGATAACGCACAGGAGAGTTTTCTCTCGAAAGAATATGTAAGAATACCACGTTTTAAGGAAATACTGCATCTTGCGAAATTATCTTGTTTTTCCTTAACAACACGTTGTAACTCGAAAAGCTTTGGTGATGCGTGTATGTCTAAGCCTGCAGCCTCAAAAGAGAATGCACAGGACAATTTTCACTCGAAAGAACATGTAAGAATACCACTTTATAAGGAAATACAGTGTTGCAGAGTAAAGACAAATACGTAGGTATTAGAAATACGTAAACTTTACGAGAAGTAATACGGCATAGTAAAAAAATTATCTTGTATTTCCTAAACAACACGTTGTAACTCGAAAAGATTTGGTGTTGTGTGTATGTCTAAACGTGTAGCCCCAAAGAGCACCCACAGGAGAATTTTCCCTCGAAAAAATATAACAGAATACCAACTTTTAAGGAAATCCCGCATCGTGAGAAATTATCTTGTTTTTTCTAAACAACACGTTGTAACTCGAAAAGCTTTGGTGTTGCGTGTATGTCTAAGCGTGGAGCTTCAAAAGAGAACAAAGAGGAGAGTTTTCTCTCGAAAGAATATGTAAGAATACCACGTTATAAGGAAAAACAATGTTGCAGAGTAAAGACAAATATGTACGTATTAGAAATACTTAAACTTTACGAGAAGAAATAACGCATCATGCAAAATTTTCTTGTTTTTCCTAAACAACACGTTGTAACTCGAAAACATTTGGTGTTGCGTGTATGACTAATCGTGTAGCCTCAAAAGAGAATGCACAGGAGAGTTTTCTCTCGAAAAAATATGTCAGAATACCAGGTTTTAAGGAAATCCCGCATTGTGCGAAATCATCTTGTTTTTCCTAAACAACACGTTTTAACACAAAAAGCTTTGTGTTGCTTGATTGTGTAAGTGTGTAGCTTCAGAAGAGAAGGCACAGGAGAGTTTTCTCTCGAAAGAATATGTAAGAATACCACGTTATAAGGAAATACAGTGTTGCAGAGTAAAGACAAATACGTACGTATTAGAAATCTTAAAATTTGCGAGAAAAATAATGCATCTTGTAAAATTATCTTGTTTTTCTGAAACAACACGTTGTAACTCGAATGATTTGGTGTTGCGAGTATGTCTAAGCTTGTTGCCTCAAAAGAGAATGCACATGAGATTTTTCTCTCAAAAAATATGTCAGAATACCCCGCTTTAAGGTAATCCCGCATCGTGCGAAATTATCTTGTTTTTCTGAAACAACACGTTGTAACTTGAAAAGATTTGTTGTTGTGAGTATGTCTAAGCATGTAGCCTCAAAAGAGAACACACAGGAGAGTTTTCTCTTGAAAGAATATGTAAGAATTCGAAGTTATTTCGGAATACAGTGTTGCAGAGTAAAAAAAAAAGTACGTATTAGAAACACTTAAACTTTACGAGAAGAAATAACGCATCATGCAAAATTATCTTGTTTTTCCTAAACAACACGTTGTAACTCGAAAACCTTTGGTGTTGCTTGTAAGTTTCAGCGTATATCCTCAAAAGAGAACGCACGGGAGAGTTTTCTCTCGACAAAATATGTCACAATACCATGTTTTAAGGAAATCCTGCATCATGAGAAATTATCTTGTTTTTCCTAAACAACATGTTTTAAAACGAAAAGCTTTGGTGTTGCCTGAAGGTCTAAGTGTGTAGCCTCAAAAGAGAATGCACAGGAGAGTTTTCTCTCGCAAGAATATGTAAGAATACCTCGTTACAAGGAAATACAGTTGTGCAGAGTAAAGCCAAATACGTACATATTAGAAATACTTAAACTTACGAGAAGAAATAACGCATCGTACAAAATTATCTTGTATTTCCTAAACAACACGTTGTAACTAGAAAGGATTTGGTGTTGCGTGAATGTCTATGCATGTAGCCTCAAAAGCGAATGCTCAGGAGAGTTTTCTCTCGAAAAAATATGTCAGAATAACACGTTTTAAGGAAATCCCGCATCGTGAGAAATTATCTTGTTTTTTCTAAACAACACATTGTAACTCGAAAAGCTTTGGTGTTGCGTGTATGTCTAAGCGTGTAGCTTCAAAAGAGAACAAAGAGGAGAGTTTTCTCTCGAAAGAATATGTCAGTATACCACGTTTTAAGGAAATCCCGCATCGTGAGAAATTATCTTGTTTTTTCTAAACAACACGTTGTAACTCGAAAAGCTTTGGTGTTGCGTGTATGTCTAAGCGTGGAGCTTCAAAAGAGAACAAAGAGGAGAGTTTTCTCTCGAAAGAATATGTAAGAATACCACGTTATAAGGAAAAACAGTGTTGCAGAGTAAAGACAAATATGTACGTATTAGAAATACTTAAACTTTACGAGAAGAAATAACGCATCATGCAAAATTATCTTGTTTTTCCTAAACAACACGTTGTAACTCGAAAACATTTGGTGTTGCGTGTATGACTAATCGTGTAGCCTCAAAAGAGAATGCACAGGAGAGTTTTCTCTCGAAAAAATATGTCAGAATACCAGGTTTTAAGGAAATCCCGCATTGTGCGAAATTATCTTGTTTTTCCTAAACAACACGTTTTAACACAAAAAGCTTTGTGTTGCTTGATTGTGTAAGTGTGTAGCTTCAGAAGAAACGCACAGGAGAGTTTTCTCTCGAAAGAATATGTAAGAATACCACGTTATAAGGAAATACAGTGTTGCAGAGTAAAGACAAATACGTACGTATTAGAAATCTTAAAATTTGCGAGAAAAATAATGCATCTTGTAAAATTATCTTGTTTTTCTGAAACAACACGTTGTAACTCGAATGATTTGGTGTTGCGAGTATGTCTAAGCTTGTTGCCTCAAAAGAGAATGCACATAAGAGTTTTCTCTCAAAAAATATGTCAGAATACCCCGCTTTAAGGTAATCCCGCAATGTGCGAAATTATCTTGTTTTTCTGAAACAACACGTTGTAACTTGAAAAGATTTGTTGTTGTGAGTATGTCTAAGCATGTAGCCTCAAAAGAGAACACACAGGAGAGTTTTCTCTTGAAAGAATATGTAAGAATTCGAAGTTATTTCGGAATACAGTGTTTCAGAGTAAAAAAAAAATAAGTACGTATTAGAAACACTTAAACTTTACGAGAAGAAATAACGCATCATGCAAAATTATCGTGTTTTTCCTAAAAAACACGTTGTACCTTGAAAAGATTTGGTGTTGCTTGTATGACTAAGCATGTAGCATCCAAAAAGAATGCCCAGGAGGGTTTTCTCTCGAAAAAATATGTCAGAATACCACGTTTTAAAGAAATTCTGCATTGTGCGAAATTTTCTTGTTTTTCCTAAACAACACGGTTTAACAGGAAAAGCTTTGTGTTGCTTGTATGTGTAAGTGTGTAGCTTCAGAAGAGAATGCACAGGAGAGTTTTCTCTCGAAAGAATATGTAAGAATACCACGTTATAAGGAAATACAGTGTTGCAGAGTAAAGACAAATACGTACGTATTAGAAATACTTAAAATTTACGAGAAGAAATAATGCATCTTGCAAAATTATCTTGTTTTTCTGAAACAACACATTGTAACTCGAAAAGATTTGGTTGATTCATCCTTGTCTCCTTGTACTAAGCTCAAATCCAAATGGATCAAGGACCTCCACATAAAGCCAGACACTCTGAAGCTAATAGAAAAGAAAGTGGGGAAGACCCTTGAGGACATCGGTACAGGGAGAAAGTTTCTGAACAGAACACCAATAGCGTATGCTCTAAGAGCAAGAATTGACAAATGGGACCTCATAAGGTTACAGAGTTTCTGTAAGGCAAAGGATACCATCAAGAGGACAGATCGGCAACCAACAAATTGGGAAAAGATCTTCACCAATCCTACATCAGATAGAGGGCTAATATCCAATATATATAAAGAAATCAAGAAGTTAGACTCCAGAAAACCGAACAACCCTATTAAAAAATGGGGTACAGAGTTAAACAAAGAATTCTCACCTGAAGAACTTCGGATGGCGGAGAAGCATCTTAAAAAATGCTCAACTTCATTAGTCATTAGGGAAATGCAAATCAAAACAACCCTAAGATTTCATCTTACACCAGTCAGAATGGCTTGTAGCCTCAAAAGAGAATGCACATGAGAATTTTCTCTCAAAAAATATGTCAGAATACCCCGCTTTAAGGTAATCCCGCCTCGTGCGAAATTATCTTGTTTTTCCGAAACAACACGTTGTAACTCGAAAAGATTTGTTGTTGCGAGTATGTCTAAGCATGCAGCCTCAAAAGAGAACACACAGGAGAGTTTTCTCTCGAAAGAATATGTAAGAATTCGAAGTTATTTCGGAATAAAGTGTTGCAGAGTAAAAACAAATAAGTACGTATTAGAAATACTTAACTTTATGAGAAGAAATAACGCATCATGCAAAATTATCTTGTTTTTCCTAAACAACACATTGTACCTTGAAAAGACTTGGTGTTGCATGTATGACTAAGCGTGTAGCATCCAAAAAGAATGCCCAGGAGAGTTTTCTCTCGAAAAAATATGTCAGAATACCACGTTTTAAGGAAATTCTGCATTGTGCGAAATTTTCTTGTTTTTCCTAAACAACACGTTTTAACACGAAAAGCTTTGTGTTGCGTGTATGTGTAAGTGTGTAGCTTCAGAAGAGAACGCACAGGAGAGTTTTCTCTCGAAAGAATATGTAAGAATACCACGTTATAAGGAAATACAGTGTTACAGAGTAAAGACAAATACGTACGTATTAGAAATACTTAAAATTTACGTGAAGAAATAATGCATCGTGCAAAATTATCTTGTTTTTCCTAAACAACACATTGTAACCCGAAAAGATTTGGTGTTGTGAGTATATCTATGCTTTTAGCCTCAAAAGAGAACGCACATGAGAGTTTTCTCTCGAAAAAATATGTCAGAATACCACATTTTAAGGAAATCCTGCATCGTGCGAAATTAATCTTGTTTCTCCTAAACAACACGTTGTAACTCGAAAAGCTTTGGTGTTGCGTGTATGTATAAGGGTGCAGCCTCAAACGATAACGCGCAGGAGAGTTTTCTCTCGAAAGAATATGTAAGAATACCACGTTTTAAGGAAATCCTGCATCTGGCGAAATTATCTTGTTTTTCCTTAACAACACGTTGTAACTCGAAAAGCTTTGGTGATGCTTGTATGTCTAAGCCTGCAGCCTCAAAAGAGAACGCACAGGACAATTTTCTCTCGAAAGAATATGTAAGAATACCATGTTATAAAGAAATACAGTGTTGAAGAGTAAAGACAAACACGTAGGTATTAGAAATACTTAAACTTTACGAGAAGTAATAACGCATCGTAAAAAATTATCTTGTATTTCCTAAACAACACGTTGTAACTCGAAAAGATTTGGTGTTGGGTGTATGTCTAAACGTGTAGCCCCAAAGAGCACCCACAGGAGAATTTTCCCTCGAAAAAATATATCAGAATACCAACTTCTAAGGAAATCCTGCAACATGCGAAATTATCGTGTTTTTCCTAAACAACACGTTGTAACTCGAAAACCTTTGATGTTGCTTGTATGTTTCCGCGTATAACCTCAAAAGAGAACGCACGGGAGAGTTTTCTTTCGACAAAATATGTCACAATACCATGTTTTAAGGAAATCCTGTATCATGAGTAATTATCTTGTTTTTCCTAAACAACATGTTTTAAAACGAAAAGCTTTGGTGTTGCCTGTAGGTCTAAGTGTTTTGCCTCAAAAGAGAATGCACAGGAGAGTTTTCTCTCGCAAGAATATGTAAGAATACCTCGTTACAAGGAAATACAGTTGTGCAGAGTAAAGCCAAATACGTACATATTAGAAATACTTAAACTTACTAGAAGAAATAACGCATCGTACAAAATTCTCTTGTATTTCCTAAACAACACGTTGTAACTCGAAAGGATTTCGTGTGGCCTATATGTCTATGCGTGTAGCCTCAAAAGAGAATGCACAGGAGAGTTTTTTTTCTCGAAAAAATATGTCAGAATACCACGTTTTAAGGAAATCCCGCATCGTGCGAAATTATCTTGTTTCCTAAACAACAGGTTGTAACTCGAAAACATTTGGTGGTGTGTGTATGTCTAAGCATGTAGCCTCAAAAGAGAACGCAAGGAGAATTTTCTCTTGTAAAAATATGTCAGTATACCACGTTTTAAGGAAATCCAGCATCATGAGAGATTATCTTGTTTTTTCTAAACAACACGTTGTAACTCGAAAAGCTTTGGTGTTGCGTGTATGTCTAAGCGTGTAGCTTCAAAAGCGAACAAAGAGGAGAGTTTTCTCTCGAAAGAATATGTAAGAATACTACGTTATAAGGAAATACAGTGTTGCAGAGTAAAGACAAATACGTACGTATTAGAAATACTTAAAATTTACGAGAAGAAATAATGCATCATGCAAAATTATCTTGTTTTTCCTAAACAACACGTGGTAACTAGTAAAGATTTGGTGTTGCGTGTATGTCTAAATTTGTAGCCTTTCAAGAGAACCCACCGGAGAATTTTCTCTCGAAAAAATATGTCAGAGTACCACGTTTTAAGGAAATAACGCATCATGTGACATTATCTTGTTTTTCCTAAACAACACGTTGTAACTCGAAAATCATTGGTGTTGCTTTTATGTCTAAGCATGTAGCTTCAAAGAGAATGCAAAGAGGAGATTTCTCTCGAAAGAATATGTAAGAATTCCAGGTTATAACGGAATACAGTGTTGCAGAGTAGAAACAAATAACTACGTATTAGAAATACTTAAACTTTACGAGAAGAAATAACACATCATCCAAAATTATCTTGTTTTTTCTAAACAACACGTTGTACCTCGAAAGATTTGGTGTTCCGTGTCTGACTAAGCGTGTAGCCTCAAAAGAGAACGCCCAGGAGAGTTTTCTCTCAAAAAAAATATGTCAGAATACCACGTTTTAAGGAAATCCCAACACCAAATTTTTTCGAGTTACAACGTGTTATTTAGGAAATACAAGATAATTTTTTACGATGCTTTATTTCTTCTCGTAATGTTTAAGTATTTCTTATACGTACGTATTGTCTTTACTCTGCAACACTGTATTCCCTTGTAATGTGGTATTCTTACATAATCTTTCGAAAGAAAACTCTCCTCTGCATTCGCTTTTGAGGGT
Source organism: Apodemus sylvaticus (assembly GCF_947179515.1). NCBI lineage: Eukaryota > Metazoa > Chordata > Mammalia > Rodentia > Muridae > Apodemus > Apodemus sylvaticus. The sequence continues at coordinate 79,946,187 of NC_067488.1, read as the reverse complement.
ACACGCTTAGACATTCACGCACCACCAAAGCTTTTCGAGTTACAAAGTGTTGTTTAGGAAAAAAAGATAATTTCGCAAGATGCGGGATTTCCTTAAAACGTATTCTGACATATTTGTCGAGAGAAAATTCCTCTGTGGGTTCTCATTTGAGGCTACACGTTTAGACAACCACGCAACACCAAATCTTTTTGAGTTATAACGTGTTGTTTAGGAAAAAAAAAGATAATTTCGCACGATGCAGGATTTCCTTAAAACGTGGTATTCTGACATATTTTTTCGAGAAAAAACTCTCCTGTGCATTCTCTTTTGAGACTACCAGCTTAGACATACACGTGACACAAAATTTTTTCGAGTTACAACGTGTTGTTTAGGAAAAACAAGATAATATTGCATGATGCGTTATTTCTTCTCGTAAAGTTTAAGTATTTCCAATATGCACGTATTTGTCTTTAATCTGAAACACTGTATTTCCTTATAACATGGGATTCTTACATATTCTTTCAAGAGAAAACTCACTCTTCATTCTCTTTTGAGGCTACATGCTTAGACATAAACAAAACACCAAAGCTTTTCGAGTTATAACGTGTTGTTAGGAAAAACAAGATGATTTCGCACGATGCAGTATTTCCTTAAAACTTGGTATTCTGACATATTTTTTTGAGAGAAAATTCCCCTGTGGATTCTCTTTTCAGGCTACACATATAGACTTACAAGCAACACCAAATCTTTTCAGGTTACAACTTGTTGTTTAGGAAATACAAGATAATGTTTTAAGATGCGTTATTTCTTGTCGTAAATTTTAAGTATTTCTAATACGTACTTATTTGACTATAATCTTCAACAATGTATTTCCTTATAACTTGGTATTCTTACATATTCTTTCGAGTGAAAACTCTCTTGTGCGTTCTCTTTTGAGGCTGCACGCTTAGACATACACGCAACTCCAAATCATTCCGAGGTACAACGTGTTGTTTGGGAAATACACGATAATTTTGTAAGATGAGATATTTCTTCTCGTAAAGTTTAAGTATTTCTAATACGTTCGTATTTGTCTTTACTCTGCAACACTCTATTTCCTTTTAACGTGGTATTCTTATATATTCTTTTGATAGAAAACTCTCCTGTGCATTCTCTTTTGAGGCTGCACCCTTAGACATACATGCAACACCAAAACTTTTCGAGTTACATCGTGTTGTTTAGGAAAAACAAGATAATTTCGCACCATGCGAGATTTCCTTAAAACGTGGTATTCTGACATATTTTTTCTAGAGAAAACTCTCCTGTGCGTTCTCTTTTGCGGCTTCAAGATCAGACATACACGCAACAACAAATCTTTTCGAATTTCAACTTGTTGTTTAGGAAATACACGATAATTTTGTACGGAGCATTATTTCTTTTCATAAAGTTTAAGTATTTCTAATACGTACTTATTTGTCTTTACTCTGCAGCACTATATTTCCTTGTAACGTGGTGTTCTTACGTATTCTTTTGAGAGAAAACTCTACTGTGCGTTCTCTTCTGAGGCTACACATTTAAACATACACGCAACACCAAAGCTTTTCAAGTTAAAACGTATTGTTTAGGAAAAACAAGATAATATCGCACAATGCTGGATTTCCATAAAACGTGGTATTCTGACATATTTTTCCAGAGAAAACTCTCCTGTGCGTTCTCTTTTGAGGCTACACGCTTAGTCATACACGGTACACCAAATCCTTTCGAGTTACAACGTGTTGTTTAGGAAAAACAAGAGATTTTGTATGATACACTATTTCTTCTCGTAAAATTTAAGTATTTCTAATACGTTCGTGTTTGTCTTTACTTTGCAACACTGTATTCCGGTATAACGTGGAATTCTTACATATTCTTTCGAGAGAAAACTCTCCTGTGCATTCTCTTTTGAGGCTACACGCTTAGACATACACGCAACACCAAAGCTTTTCGAGTTAAAACTTGTTGTTTAGAAAAAGCAACATAATTTCGCATGATGCACTACTTCCTTAAAATGTGGTATTCTGACATATTTTGTCGAGAGAAAATTCCTCTGTGGGTTCTCTTTTTTTGTTGTTTGTTTGTTTGTTTGTTTGTTTGTTTTTTTATTCGATATAATTTATTTACATTTCAAATGATTTCCCCTTTTCTAGCCCCCCACTCCCCGAAACTCCCGTAAGCCCCCTTCTTTTCCACTGTCCTCCCACCCACCCCTTCCCACTTCCCCGTTCTGGTTTTGCCGAATACTGTTTCACTGAGTCTTTCCAGAACCAGGGGCCACTCCTCCTTTCTTCTTGTACCTCATTTGATGTGTGGATTATGTTTTGGGTATTCCAGTTTTCTAGGTTAATAACCACTTATTAGTGAGTGCATACCATGATTCACCTTTTGAGTCTGGGTTATCTCACTTAATATGATGTTCTCTAGCTCCATCCATTTGCCTAAGAATTTCATGAATTCATTGTTTCTAATGGCTGAATAGTACTCCATTGTGTAGATATACCACATTTTTTGCATCCACTCTTCTGTTGAGGGATACCTGGGTTCTTTCCAGCATCTGGCAATAATAAATAGGGTTGCTATGAACATAGTAGAGCATGTATCCGTATTACATGGTGGGGAGTCCTCTGGGTATATGCCCAGGAGTGGTATAGTAGGATCTTCTGGAAGTGAGGTGCCCAGTTTTCGGAGGAACCGCCAGATTGATTTCCAGAGTGGTTGTACCAATTTGCAACCCCACCAGCAGTGGAGGAGTGTTCCTCTTTCTCCACACCTTCTCCAACACCTGCTGTCTCCTGAATTTTTAATCTTAGCCATTCTGACTGGTGTAAGATGAAATCTTATTGTTGTTTTGATTTGCATTTCCCTAATGACTAATGAAGTTGAGCATTTTTTAATGTGTTGCTCTGCCATCCGAAGTTCTTCAGGTGAGAATTCTTTGTTTAACTCTGTACCCCATTTTTAATAGGGTTGTTTGGTTTTCAGGAGTCTAACTTCTTGTGTTCTTTATATATATTGGATATTAGCCCTCTATCGGGTGTAGGATTGGTTAAGATCTTTGCCCAATTTGTTGGTTGCCGATTTGTCCTTTTGATGGTGTCCTTTGCCGTACAGAAACTTTGTAATTTTATGAAGTCCCATTTGTCAATTCTTGATCTTAGAGCATATGCTATTGGTGTTCTGTTCAGAAACTTTCTCCCTATACCGATATCCTCAAGGGTCTTCCCCAGTTTCTTTTCTATTAGCTTCAGAGTGTCTGTCTTTATGTGGAGGTCCTTGATCCATTTGGATTTGAGCTTAGTACAAGGAGACAAGGATGGATCGATTCACATTCTTCTGCATGCTGACCTCCAGTTGAACCAGCACCATTTGTTGAAAAGGCTATCTTTTTTCCATTGGATCTTTTCAGCCTCTTTATTGAGGATCAAGTGGCCATAGGTGTGTGGGTTCATTTCTGGATCTTAAATCCTGTTCCATTGATCCTGCTGCCTGTCACTGTACCAATACCATGCAGTTTTTAACACTATTGCTCTGTAGTATTGCTTGAGGTCAGGGATACTGATTCCCCCATATTTTCTTTTGTTGCTGAGAACAGTTTTAGCTATCCTGGGTTTTTTGTTGTTCCAGATGAATTTGATAATTGCTCTTTCTAACTCTGTGAAGAATTGAGTTGGGATTTTGATGGGTATTGCATTGAATCTGTATATTGCTTTTGGCAAAATGGCCATTTTAACTATATTGATTCTACCGATCCATGAGCATGGGAGGTTTTCCCATTTTTTGAGGTCTTCTTCCATTTCCTTCTTCAGAGTCTTGAAGTTCTTGTCATACAGATCTTTCACATGTTTGGTAAGAGTCAACCCAAGATACTTTATACTGTCTGTGGCTATTGTGAAGGGGGTCATTTCCCTAATTTCTTTCTCAGCCTGCTTATCCTTTGAGTATAGGAAGGCCACTGATTTGCTTGAGTTGATTTTATAACCTGCCTCTTTGCTGAAGTTGTTTATCAGCTGTAGGATCTCTCTAGTGGACTTTTTGGTCACTTAGGTAGACTATCATGTCGTCTGCAAATAATGATAGTTTGACTTCTTCCTTTCCAATTTGTATCCCTTTGACCTCCTTATGTTGTCGAATTGCCCGAGCTAGTACCTCAAGTACAATATTGAAAAGATAAGGAGAAAGGGGGCAGTCTTGTCTGGTCCCTGATTTCAGTGGGATTGCTTCAAGTTTCTCTCCATTTAGTTTGATGCTGGCTACCGGTTTGCTGTATATTGCTTTTACTATGTTTAGGTATGGGCCTTGAATTCCTGTTCTCTCCAAGACTTTAAGCATGAAAGGATGCTGAATTTTGTCAAATGCTTTTTCAGCATCCAATTAAATGACCATGTGGTTTTGTTCTTTGAGTTTGTTTATGTAGTGGATTGTATTGATGGATTTCCGTATATTGAACCAACCCTGCATTCCTGGGATAAAGCCTACTTGATCATGGTGGATGATCGTTTTGATGTGTTCTTGGATTCGGTTGGCAAGAATTTTACTGAGTATTTTTGCATCGATGTTCATAAGGGAAATTGGTCTGAAGTCCTCTTTCATTGTTGGATCTTTGTGTGGCTTTGGTATCAGCGTAATTGTGGCTTCGTAGAAGGAATTGGGTAGTGTTCCTTCTGTTTCTATTTTGTGGAATAGTTTGAAGAGTATTGGTGTTAACTCTTCTTTGAAGGTCTGGTAGAATTCTGCACTGAAACTATCTGGTCCTGTGCTTTTTTTGGTTGGAAGACTTTCTATGACTCCTTCTATTTCTTTAGGCATTATGGGACTGTTTAGATGGTCTAATTGGTCCTGATTTAATTTTGGTATTTGGTATATGTCAAGGAAATTGTCCATTTCCTCCAGATTCTCCAGTTGTGTTGAGTACAGTCTCTTGTTGTAGAATCTGATGATTTTTTGGATTTCCTCAGTTTCTGTTGTTATATCTCCCTTTTCATTTCTAAGTTTGTTAATTTGGATACTTTCTCTGTGCCCTTTGGTCAGTCTGTCTAAGGGTTTATCTATCTTGTGGATTTTCTTAAAGAACCAGCTCCTGGTTTTGTTGATTTTTTTGTATGGTTCTCTTTGCTTCTACTTGATTGATTTCAGCCCTGAGTTTGATGATTTCCTGCCTTCTACTCCTCCTGGGTGAAATAACTTCTTTTTGTTCCACGGCTTTCAGGTGTGTCATTAAGCTGGTAATGTATGCTCTCTCAATTTTCTTTTTGGAGGCACTCAGGGCTATGAGTTTTCCTCTTAGCACTGCTTTCATTGTGTCCCATAGATTTGGGTATGTTGTGTTTTCATTTTCATTGTGTTCTAAAAAGTCTTTAATTTCTTTCTTTAGTTCTTCCTTGACCAAGGTATCATTGAGTATTGTTCAGTTTCCACATGTATGTGGGTTTTCTGTTGTTTCTGTTGCTATTGAAGACCACTTTTACTCCATAATGATCTGATAGGAGGCATGGGATTAGTTTGATCTTCTTATATTTGTTGAGGTTTGTTTTGTGACCAATTATATGGTCGATTTTGGAGAAGGTACCATGAGGTGCTGAGAAAAAGGTATATTCTTTTGTTTTAGGATAGAATGTTCTATATATATATATATGTTAAATCTAATTGGTCCAAAGCTTCAATTAGTTTCATTGTGTGCCTGTTTAGTTTCTGTTTTCCTGATCGGTCCATTGAGGAAAGTGCAGTGTTGAAGTCACCCACAATTATTGTGTTAGGTGCAATGTGTGCTTTGAGTTTTAATAAAGTTTCTTTTATGAAAGAGGCTGCCCTTGCATTTGGAGCATAGATGTTCAGGATTGAGAGTTCTTCTTGTTGTATTTTCCTTTGACCAGCAAGAAGTGTCCCTCAGAGTCTCTTTTGATGACTTTGGGTTGAAAGTCAATTTTATCTGATATTAAAATGGCTACTCCAGCTTGTTTCCTGAGACCATTTGCTTGTAAAATTGTCTTGCAGCCTTTTACTCTAAGGTAGTGTTTGTCTTTGACCCTGAGGTGTGTTTCCTGTAAGCAGCAAAATGTAGGGTCCTGTTTACGTATCCAGTCAGTTAGTCTGTGTCTTTTTATTGGGGCATTAAGTCCATTGATATTAAGAGATATCAATTAATTAATAGTGATTGTTACTTCCTATCATTTTTGACGTTATTTTTTAAATTTGATTGCTTAACTTCTTTTGGGTTTGATGAAAGGTTACTATCTTGCTTTTTCCAGGGTGAAGTTTCCCTCCTTGTATTGGTGTTGTCCTCCTATTATCCCCTTTAGGGCTTGGTTTGTGGATAGATATTGGGTAAACTTGGTTTTGTCATGAAGTATCTTAGTTTCTCCATCTATGGTGATTGAGAGTTTTGCTGGATATAGTAGTTTTGGTTGGCATTTGTGTTCTCTTAGAGTCTGCATGAGATTTGCCCAGGACCTTCTAGCCTTCATAGTCTCAGGTGAAAAGTCTGCTGTGATTCTGATAGGTCTTCCTTTATATGTTACTTGGCCTTTTTCTCTTACTGCCTTTAATATTCTTTCTTTGTTTAGAACATTTGGTGTTTTGATTATTATGTGACGGGAAGTATTTCTGTTCTGGTCCAGTCTGTTTGGAGTTTTGTAGGCTTCTTGTATATTCATGGGCATCTCTCTCTTTAGGTTAGGGAAGTTTTCTTCCATAATTTTATTGAAGATATTTGCTGGTCTTTTAAGTTGTAAATCTTTACGATCATCTATGCCTATAATCCTTAGGTTTGGTCTTCTCATTGTGTCCTGGATTTCCTGGATATTTTGGGTTACAAGCTTTTTGCATTTTGCATTTTCTTTAACTGTTGAGTCCATGGTTTCTATGGAATCTTCAGCATCTGAGATTCTTTCTTCTATCTCTTGTATTCTGTTGTTGATATTTGCATCTCTGTCCCCTGATTTCTTCCCAAGGCTTTCTATCTCCAAAGTTGTCTCCCTTTGAGTTTTCTTAGTTGTTTCTACTTCTGATTTTAGATCCTGGATGGTTTTGCTTAGCTCCTTCACTTGCTTGTTTGTGCTTTCCTGTAATTCTTTAAGAGATTTTTGTGTTTCCTCTTTCATGACCTCAGCCTGTTGACCAAAGTTCTCCTGTATTTCTTTGAGTGTTTTATGCATTTCCTCCTTGTTGGCTTTTGTATTCTCCTGGATTTCTTTCAATGATTTTTGTGTTTCCCTTGCAAGGGCTTCTAACTTTTGATCCATTTTCTCCTGAATTTCTTTAAGTATGTCCTTCATGTGTTCCTGTACCAGCATCATGAGCAGTGATTTTAAATCCAAATCTTGTTTTACTGGTGTGATGGGGTATTCAGGACATGCTGGTAGAGGAGAATTGGGTTCAGATGTTGCCATATTGCCTTGATTTCTGTTAGTGACATTCCTTCGTTTGCCTTTTGCCATGTAGTTCTCACTGGTGTTAGTTTGTCTTGTCAGTGTTGTACTCACCAGTGCAAGCTGCTCCTTCCCCATTGGCCTCTGGTGCACAGCTTACCCCCTGCACTGCCTGTAGACAGGGTGCTGCTGCCCAGGCTGATCATATCCCGAAGCAGGCACCCGAAGGTTCCTGCTGGGGCCCGCTGGATTCACTGGAGCACACTGACTTCTCCCAGCTGGCCGCCCGGAAGCCCTGCTAGCCTCTTGTAGGACCTGGAGATGTGGTGCGGCTGCCCAGGCTGATCTGGATCCGGAAGCGGAGAGAGTTGAGCTGAGGGCTTCCACCTGAGGCCTTGCCCCAGATTGTGTCTGTGCACCAGATGGAGCCCGTGTGCACCCCCAGGGAGCGCTGACAGCGTATGTTGCTGTGACCTCCTCTGTGTTCCGCTCACTCCGCTGGGCAGCCGATCCCCCAACCATGCTGGCATACACAAGGTTAGCCTGGCCGCTCAGGCCCTGTGTCCAGGCAAAAGCCTGGGAGGCCAAGGTCCGAGCAAAGTTCCCCTAGGGCTATGACTGTTAATTGGGTCCGCCCGCGCTCCCTGAAAGCACCAGTAGAGTCTGCTGTGCTAACAACCTCCTGGGCGGGTTGACTCACAGATGGCCCACCAAACCGCCCAGTTCTTGGGGTCAGTCCTGTGCCTTTTGGGGCCTAGACCCCCGCTTTGTTAGCCTCAGGCTATGCCTGCTACGGGTCTGCCCGCCAAAGCTTTCTGTAGTCCTGCAGGCAATATGGCTGCGCGCGCGCAGGCCCGGGCAAAAAACCTCCTGGCTGGGTTGGCACCCCGATGGACCCCCCGAACAGCCCATGGCCTGGGTGCAGGCCAACCCCTGTCGGGCTCAGACCCCCGCGGTGTTGGTCTCGGTTTATGTTTGTGTACCTCAGTCTGTCCAATCTCTGGAGTCCGAAACCAAGATGGAGATGAGCCTTTCCTGACTGGCGGGAGGCCGAGCTCTGAAGTGGCTTCCATGCAGCGAAAGGCACCGCACAACCACAGCTGCTTGCTGCCCGGCTGGTCAGCGAAAGTCAGTGGTCGTGGGCACAGGGCCTAACTGGACCCTGTGTCGCCTTGGTTCCACTGCTGATGGCCCTTCAGCTGGACCAGCCACTGCTGCACTGCCGCCGCTGCCGCCGCCGCCACCACCGTGGGTTCTCTTTTGAGGCTACACGTTTAGACAACCACGCAACACCAAATCTTTTTGAGTTATAACATGTTGTTTAGGAAAAAAAAGATAATTTCGCACGATGCGGGATTTCCTTAAAACGTGGTATCCTGACATATTTTTTCGAGAGAAAAGTCTCCTGTGGGTTCTCTTTTGAGGCTACACATTTAGACATACATGCAACATAAAATCTTTTTGAGTTACAACGTGTGGTTTAGGAAAAGCAAGATAATTTTGGACGATGCGTTATTTCTTCTCGTAAATTTTAAGTATTTCAAATTCGTACGTATTTGTCTTTACTCTGCAACACTGTATTTGCTCATCACGTGGTATTCTTACATATTCTTTCGAGAGTAAACTCGCCTGTGCGTTCTCTTTTGAGGCTACACGCTTAGACATACACACAAGAGCAAAGCTTTTCAAGTTACAACGTGTTGTTTAGGAAAAACAAGATAATTTCGCACGATGCGGGATTTCCTTAAAATGTGGTATATTGACATATTTTTTTCAAGAGAAAACACTCCTGTGTGTTCTCTATTGAGGCCACCAGCTTAGACATACCCGTAACACCAAATCTTTTCGAGTTACAATGTGTTGTTTAGGAAAAACAAGATAATTTTGCACTATGACTTAATTCTTCTCTTAAAGTTTAAGTATTTCCAATACGTACGTATTTGTGTTTACTCTGTAACACTGTATTTCCTTATAACGTGGTATTCTTACATCTTCTTTCAAGAGAAAATTCTCCTATGCGTTCTCTTTTGAGGATGCATGCTTAGACATACAAGCAACACCAAAACTTTTCGAGTTGCAACTTGTTGTTAAGGAAAAACAAGATAATTTCGCAAGATGCGGGATTTCCTTAAAACGTGGTATTCTTACATATTCTTCCGAGAGAAACATCTCCTGTGCATTCTCTTTTGAAGCTGCACCCTTATACCTACACGCAACACCAAATCTTTTCGAGTTACAATGTGTTATTTAGGAAAAACAAGATAATTTCGCAAGATGCGGGTTTCCTTAAAATGTGGTATTCTGACATATTTTTTCGATAGAAAACTATCCTTTGCATTCTCTTTTGCGGCTACAAGCTTAGACATACACCCGACACCAATGTATTTCGAATTTCTACTTGTTTAGGAAATACAAGATAATTTTGTACGGAGCGTTATTTCTTCTCGCAAAGTTTAAGTATTTCTAATACATACGTAATTGTCTTTACTCTACAACACTGTATTTGCATATAACATGGTATTCTTTCATATTCTTTCAAGAGAAAATTCTCCTGTGCGTTCTCTTTTGAGGCTACACGCTTAGACATACACGCAACACCAAAATTTTTCAAGTTACAAGGTGTTGTTTAGGAAAAAGAAGATAATTTTGCACGATGCGTTATTTCTTCACATAAAGTATAAGTATTTCCAATATGTACATATTTGTATTAATATGCTATAATGTATTTCATTGTAATGTGGTATTCTGACATATTCTTTCGAGAGAAAACTCTCCTGTGCATTCTCTTCTGAGGCTACACCCTTAGACATACACGCAACAAAAAGCTTTTCGAGTTAAAACGTGTTGTTTAGGAAAAACAAGATAATTTCGCACAATGCTGAACTTCCTTAACGTGGTATTCTGACATATTTTTTGGAGAAAACCCTCCTGTGCGTTCTCTTTTGAGGCTACACGCTTAGACATACACACAACACCAAAGCTTTGCGAGTTGCAACGTTTTGTTTAGGAAAAACAAGGTAAATTCGCATGATGCGTTATTTCTTCTCGTAAAGTTTAAGTATTTCTATTACGTACTTATTCGTCCTTAATCTGCAACACTGTATTTCCTTAAAAACGTGGTATTCTTCGATATTCTTTCGACAGAAAACTCTCCTGTGCATTCTCTTTTGAGGCTACACACTTAGACATACACGCAACACCAAAGCTTTTCGAGTTAAAACTTGTTGTTTAGGAAAAAAAAAATCACGAAGCAGGATTTCCTTAAAACGTAGTATTGTGACATATCTTTTCGAGAGAAAACTCTCCTGTGCTTTCTCTTTTGAGGCTGCACGCTTACTCATACATGCAACACAATTTCTTTTTAGTTACAACGTGTTGTTTAGAAAAAACAAGGTAACTTTGCACGACGCATTATTTCTTCTAGTAAAGTTTAAGTATTTCTAATACGTACATATTTGTCTTTACTCTGCAACACTGTATTTCCTTATAACGTGGTATTCTTACATATTCTTTCGAGAGAAATCTCTCCTGTGCGTTCTCTTTTGAGGCTACAAGCTTAGACATACACGCAACACCAAAGCTTTTCAAGTTACAACGTGTTGTTTAGGAAAAACAAGATAATTTCGCATGATGCGGTATTTACTTAACACGTGGAATTCTGAAGAAAATTCTCCTGTGGGTTCTCTTTGGAGGCTACACATTTAGACATAGACACAACACCAAATCTTTTCTAGGTACAACGTGTTGTTTAGGAAAAACAAGATAATTTTCAAGATGCATTATTTTTTCTCGTAAATTTTAAGTATTTCTAATACGTACGTATTTTTCTTTATTCTGCAACACTGTATTTCCTTATAACGTGGTATTCTTTCATATTCTTTAGAGAGAAAACTCTCCTCTTCGTTCTCTTTTGATGCTACACGCTTAGACATACATGCAACACCAAAGCACTTCGAGTTACAACCTGTTGTTTAGGAAAAACAAGATAATTTCGCACGATGCGATATTTCCTTAAAACATGGTATTCTGACATATTTTTTGGAGAGAAAATCCTCCTGTGGGTTCTCTTTTGAGGATACACACTTAGACATACACGCAACACCAAAGCTTTTCGAGTTACAACGTTTTGTTTAGGAAAAACAAGATAATTTCGCATGATGCATTATTTCTTCTTCTAAAGTTTAAGTATTTCTAATACGTACGTATTTGTCCTTACTCTGCAACACTGTATTTCTGTATAACGTGGTATTCTTACATATTCTTTCAAGAGAAAACTTTCCTGTGCGTTCTCTTTTGAGGCTACACATTTAGACATACACGCAACACCAAAGCTTTTCGAGTTAAAACATGTTGTTTAGGAAAAACAAGATAATTTCACATGATGCTGGATTTCCTTAAAACGTGGTATTCTGACATTTTTTCTAGAGAAAACTCTCCTGTGCGTTCTCTTTTGAGGCTGCACGCTTAGTCATTCATGCAACACCATATCTTTTCGAGTTACAACGTGTTGTTTAGGAAAAACAATATAATTTTGCACGACACGTTATTTCTTCTAGTAAAGTTTAAGTATTTCTAATAAGTACGTATTTGTCTTTAATCTGCAACACTGTATTTCCTTATAACGTGATATTCTTATATATTCTTTCGAGAGAAATCTCTCCTGTGCATTCTCTTTTGAGGCTACATACTTAGACATACATGCAACACCAAAGCTTTTCGAGTTACAACGTGTTGTTTAGGAAAAACTAGATAATTTCGCATGATGCGGTATTTCCTTAAAACGTGGGTTTCTGACATATTTTTTCGAGATAAAATTCTCCTGTGGGTTCTCTTTGGAGGATACACATTTAGAAATACACACACCACCAAAACTTTTCTAGTTACAACGTGTTGTTTAGGAAAAATAAGATAATTTTGCACGTTACATTACTTCTTCTCGTAAATTTTAAGTATTTCTAATACGTACATATTTGTTTTTACTCTGCAAAACTGTATTCTGTTATAACGTGGAATTCTTACATATTCTTTTGAGAGAAAACTCTCCTGTCTGTTCTCTTTTGAGGCTACATGCTTAGACATACACGCAACACCAAAGCTTTTCGAGTTACACCTTGTTGTTTAGGAAAAACAAGAAAATTTCCCATGATGACGTATTTCCTTAAAACGTGGAATTCTGACATATTTTTTCGAGAGAAAATTCTCCTGTGGGTTCTCTTTGGAGGCTACACATTTAGACATACACGCAACATCAAATATTTTCTAGTTATAACGTGTTGTTTAGGAAAAACAAGATAATTTTGCACGATAAATTACTTCTTCTCGTAAATTTTAAGTATTTCTAATACTCATGTATTTGTTTTTATTCTGCAATACTGTATTCCGTTATAACGTGGAATTCTTAGATATTCTTTTGAGAGAAAACTCTCCTATGCGTTCTCTTTTGAGGCTACATGCTTAGACATACACGCAACACCAAAGCTTTTCGAGTTACGTGTTGTTTAGGAAAAACAAGATAATTTCGCGCAATGCGGGATTTCCTTAAAACGTGGTATTCTGACATATTTTTTCAGGAGAAAACTCTCCTGTGCATTCTCTTTTGAGGCTACGTGCTTAGAAATACTCGCAACACCAAATCTTTTAGAATTACAACGTGGTGTTTAGGAAAAACAGGATAATTTTGCATGATGCGTTATTTCTTCTCATAAAGTTGAAGTATTTCTAATACGTACATATTTGTCTTTACTCTGCAACACTGTATTACTTTATAACTTGGAATTCTTACATATTCTTTCGAGAGAAAACTCTCCTGTGCGTTTTCTTTTAAGGCTGCACGCTTAGTCATACACGCAACACCAAATCTTTACGAATATCAACTTGTTGTTTAGGAAATACAAGATAATTTTGTAAAAAGCGTTATTTCTTCTCATAAAGTTTAAATACTTCTAATACGTACGTATTTGTCTTTACTCTGCAACACTATTTCCTTGTAACTTGGTATTCTGACATATTCTTTCGAGAGAACCTCTCCTGTGCATTCTCTTTTGAGACTACACGCTTAGACACACAAGCAACACCAAAGCTTTTCGAGTTACAACGTGTTGTTTATGAAAAACAAGATAATTTCGCACTCTGCTGGATTTCCTTAAAAAGTGGTATTCTGACATATTTTTTGAGAGAAAACTCTCCTGTGCGTTCTCTTTTAAGGCTACACGCTTAGTCATACACTCAACACCAAATCTTTTCGAGTTACAACGTGTTGTTTAGGAAATACAAGATAATTTTGCACGATGCGTTATTTCTTCTTGTAAAGTTTAAGTATTTCTAATACGTACATATTTGTCTATACTCTGCAACACTATATTTCCTTTTAACGTGGTATTCTTACATATTCTTTCGAGAGAAAACTCTCCTGTGCGTTATCGTTTGAGGCTGCACCTTAGATAAAAACGCAACACCAAAGTTTTTCGAGTTACAAAAAGTTGTTTAGGAAAAACAATATAATTTTGCATGATGCGGAATTTTCTTAAAACGTGATATTCTGACATATTTTTTCGAGAGAAAACTCTCCTGTGCGTTCTATTTTGAGGCTACACGCTTAGACATACACGCAACACCAAAGATTTTCGAGTTACAATGTGTTGTTTAAGAAAAACAACATAATTTCGCATGATGCAGGATTTCCTTAAAATGTGGTATTCTGACATATTTTTTCGAGAGAAATTCTCCTGTGGGTTCTCTTTTGAGGCTACACGTTTAGAGATATACACAACAACAAATATTTTCGAGTGACACCGTGTTGTTTAAGAAATACTAGATAATTTTGTATGATGCGTTATTTCTTCTTGTAAAGTTTAAGTATTTCTAATATGTACGTATTTGTCTTTACTCTGTAAAACTGTAACGTGGTATTCTTATATATTCTTGCGAGAGAAAACTTTCCTGAGCATTCTCTTTTGAGGCTACACACTAAGACATACACAAAACACCAAAGCTTTTCGAGTTAAAACTTATTGTTTGGAAAAACAAGATAATTACGCACAATGCGGGATTTCTTTTAAACGTGGTATTCTGATATAACTTTTCAAGAGAAAATACTACTGTGGGTTCCCTTTTGAGGCTACATGTTTAGACATACACGCAACACCAAGTCTTTTCGAGTTACAACGTGTTGTTTAGGAAATACAAGATAATTTTGTAAAAAGCGTTATTTCTTCTCATAAAGTTTAAATACTTCTAATACGTACGTATTTGTCTTTACTCTGCAACACTGTATTTCCTTGTAACGTGGTATTCTGACATATTCTTTCGAGAGAACCTCTCCTGTGCATTCTCTTTTGAGACTACACGCTTAGACACACAAGCAACACCAAAGCTTTTCGAGTTACAACGTGTTGTTTATGAAAAACAAGATAATTTCGCACTCTGCTGGATTTCCTTAAAAAGTGGTATTCTGACATATTTTTTGAGAGAAAACTCTCCTGTGCGTTCTCTTTTAAGGCTACACACTTAGTCATACACTCAACACCAAATCTTTTCGAGTTACAATGTGTTGTTTAGGAAATACAAGATAATTTTGCACGATGCGTTATTTCTTCTTGTAAAGTTTAAGTATTTCTAATACGTACATATTTGTCTATACTCTGCAACACTATATTTCCTTATAACGTGGTATTCTTACGTATTCTTTCGAGAGAAAACTCTCCTGTGCGTTATCGTTTGAGGCTGCACCTTAGATAAAAACGCAACACCAAAGTTTTTCGAGTTACAAAAAGTTGTTTAGGAAAAACAATATAATTTTGCATGATGCGGAATTTTCTTAAAACGTGATATTCTGACATATTTTTTCGAGAGAAAACTCTCCTGTGCGTTCTATTTTGAGGCTACACGCTTAGACATACACGCAACACCAAAGATTTTCGAGTTACAATGTGTTGTTTAAGAAAAACAACATAATTTCGCATGATGCAGGATTTCCTTAAAATGTGGTATTCTGACATATTTTTTCGAGAGAAATTCTCCTGTGGGTTCTCTTTTGAGGCTACACGTTTAGAGATATACACAACAACAAATATTTTCGAGTGACACCGTGTTGTTTAAGAAATACTAGATAATTTTGTACGATGCGTTATTTCTTCTTGTAAAGTTTAAGTATTTCTAATATGTATGTATTTGTCTTTACTCTGTAAAACTGTATTTCCTTGTAACGTGGTATTCTTATATATTCTTGCGAGAGAAAACTTTCCTGTGCATTCTCTTTTGAGGCTACACACTTAGACATACACAAAACACCAAAGCTTTTCGAGTTAAAACTTATTGTTTGGAAAAACAAGATAATTACGCACAATGCGGGATTTCTTTTAAACGTGGTATTCTGATATAACTTTTCAAGAGAAAATACTACTGTGGGTTCCCTTTTGAGGCTACATGTTTAGACATACACGCAACACCAAATCTTTTCGAGTTACAATGTGTTGTTTAGGAAATACAAGATAATATTTTACGATGCGTTATTTCTTTCCGTAAAGTTGAAGTATTTCCAATACGTATGTATTTGTCTTTACTCTGCTATACTGTTTTCCCTTATAATGTGGTATTTTTACATATTCTTTCGAGAAAAAATCTCCTGTGCATTCTCATTTGAGTCTACACGCTTAGACATACACGCAACACCAAAGCCTTTCAAGTTACAACGTGTTGTTTAGAAAAAAACAAGAGAATTTCTCACGATGCGGTATTTCCTTAAAACGTGGTATTCTGACATATTTTTTCGAGAGAAAACTCTCCTGTGCGTTCTCTTTTGAGGCTACAAGCTTAGACATACATGCAACTCCAAATGCTTTTGAGTAACAATGTGTTGTTTAGGAAAAACAAGATAATTTTGCATGATGCATTATTCTTGTAAAGTTTAAGTGTTTCTAATATGTACCTATTTGTCTTTACTCTGCAAAACTGTATTTCCTTTTAACGTGGTATTCTTACATATTCTTGCGAGAGAAAACTCTCCTGTGCATTCTCTTTTGTGGCTACACGCTTAGACATACATGCAACACTAAAGCTTTTCGAGTTACAACATGTTGTTTAGGAAAAACTAGATAATTTCGCACGATGCGGGATTACCTTAAAACGTGGTATTCTGACATATTTTTTCGAGAGAAAAATCTCCTGTGCGTTCTCTTTTGAGGCTACAAGCTTAGACATACACGCAACACCTAAACTTTTCGAGTTACAATGTGTTGTTTAGGAGAAACAAGATAATTTTGCGTGATGCATTATTTCTTTTTGTAAAGTCTCGTAAATTTTAAGTATTTCTAATACGTACATATTTGTCTTTACTCTGCAACACTATATTTCCTTATAACGTGGTATTCTTACATATTCTTTCGAGAGAAAACTCTCCTGTGTGTTCTCTTTTGAGGCTGCACCTTAGATAAAAACGCAACACTAAAGCTTTTCGAGTTACAACAAGTTGTTTAGGAAAAACAGATAATTTCTCACGATACAGGATTTTCTTAAAACGTGGTATTCTGACATATTTTTTCGAGAGAAACCTCTCCTGTGCGTTCTCTTTTGAGGCTACACATTTACACATACACAAAATAACAAATCTTCTCGAGTTACAACTTGTTGTTTAGGAAATATAAGATAATTTTTTACTATGTGTTATTTCTTCTCGTAAAGTTTAAGTATTTCTAATAACTACATATTTGTCTTTACTCTGCAACACTGTATTTCCTTATAATGTGGTATTCTTACATATTCTTTCGAGAGAAAACTCTCCTGTGAGTTCTCTTTTGAGGCTACACGCTTAGACATACACGCAACACCAAAGCTTGTCGAGTTACAAAGTGTTGTTTAAGAAAAATAAAATAATTTTGCACGATGCGGGATTTCCTTAAAACGTGGTATTCTGACATATTTTTTTCGAGTGATAACTCTCCTGTGCATTCTCTTTTGAGGCTACACACTTAGACATACACGCAACATCAAATATTTTCGAGTTACAACGTGTTGTATAGGAAAAACAAGATAATTTCACACAATGAGTGATTTCCTTGAAATGTGGTATTCGTACATATTTTTTCGAGAGAAAACTCTCCTGTGCGTTCTCTTTTGAGGCTCCAAGCTTTGACATACATGCCACATCAAATCTTTTCACGTTACAACCTGTTCTTTAGGAAATACAAGATAATTTTTTAAGATGCGTTATTTCATCTCGTAAAGTTTAAGTATTTCCAATATGTACATATTGGTCTTTACTCTGAAACACTTTATTTTTTATAACGTGGTATTCTTACATACTCTTTTGAGAGAAAACTCTCCTGTGGATTCTCTTTTGAGGCTACATGCTTAGACATACACGCAACACCAAAGCATTTCAAGTTACAACGTGTTGTTTAGGAAAAACAAGATAATTTCGCACGATGCGGGATTTCCTTAAACGTGGTATTCTGACATATTTTTTTTCGAGAGAAAACTCTCCTGTGCGTTCTCTTTTGAGGCTACATGCTTAGACATACACGCAACACCAAAGCTATTCGAGTTACAACGTGTTGTTTAGGAATAACAAGATAATTTTGCACGATGTGTTATTTCTTCTCGTAAAGTTTAAGTATTTCCAATACATATATATTTGTCTTTACTCTGCAACACTGTATTTCCTTATAACGTGGTATTTTTAAATATTCTTTCGAGACAAAACTCTCCTGTGCGTTCTTCTTTGAGGCTACACGCTTAGACATACTCGCAACACCAAAGCTTTTCATAGTTACAACGTGTTGTTTTGGAATAACAAGATAATTTCGCACGATGCAGGATTTCCTTCAAACGTGGTATTCTGACATATTTTTCGTGAGAAAATTCTCCTGTGGGTTCTCTTTTGAGGCTACCCATTTGCACATACACACAACATCAAATTTTTTCGAGTTACAACGTGTTGTTTAGGCAATACAAGATAATTTTTTACGATGCGTTATTTCTTCTTGTAAAGTTTAAGTATTTCTAATACATATGTATATGTCTTTACTTTACAACACTGCATTTCCTTATAACGTGGTATTCTTACGTATTCTTTCGAGAGAAAAATCTCCTCTGCGTTCTGTTTTGAGGCTACACGCTGAGACATACACGCAACACCAAAGCTTTTCGAGTTACAACGTGTTGTTTAAGAAAAACAAGATAATTTCGCACGAAGCAGGATTTCCTTAAACCGTGGTATTCTGACATATTTTTTCTAGTGAAAACCCTCCTGTGCGTTCTCCTTTGAGGCTACACGCTTAGACATGCACGCCACTTCAAATCTTTTCAAGTTACAACGCGTTGTTTAGGGAATAAAAGATAATTTTTTTACGATGCGTTATTTCTTCTCGTAATGTTTAAGTATTTCTAATATGTATGTATTTGTCTTTACTCTGCAAATCTGTATTTCCTTATAACGTGGTATTCTTACATATTCTTGGAAGAGAAAACTCTCCTGTGAATTCTCCTTATAGGCTACACACGTAGACATACACGCAACACCAAAGCTTTTCGAGTTAAAACATGTTCTTTAGGGAAAAAAAGATAATTTCGCACAATGCAGGATTTACTTAAAACGTGGTATCTGACATATTTTTTTGGAGAGAAAACTCTCCTGTGCATTCTCATTTGGGGCTACACACTTAAACATACGCGCAACACCAAATCTTTTCGAGTTACAACGTGTTGTTGAGGAAAAACAAGATAATTTTGACGATGCTTTATTTCTTCTTGTAACGTTTAAGTTTTTCTAATAAGTATGTATTTGTCTTTACTCTGCAACACTGTATTTCCTTATAATGTGGTATTCTTACATATTCTTTCGAGAGAAAACTCTCCTATGCATTCTCTTTTGAGGCTACACGCTTAGGCATACACCCAACACCAAACTTTTCGAGTTACAACGTGTTCTTTAAGAAAAACAAGATAATTTCGCACGATGCGGGATTTCCTTAAAACGTGGTATTCTGACATATTTTTTCGGGAGAAATTTCTCCTGTGGGTTCTCTTTTGATGCTACAAGTTTAGACATACACACAACACCAAATCTTTTCGAGTTATAACGTGTTGTTTAGGATATACTAGATAATATTGTACGATACATTATTTCTTCTCGTAAAGTTTAAGTATTTCTAATTTATACGTATTTGTCTTTACTCTGTAAAACTGTATTTCCTTGTAAAGTGGGATTCTTATATATTCTTGTGAGAGAAAACTTTCTTGTGCATTCTCTTTTGAGGCTACACACTTAGACATACACGCAACACCAAAGCTTTTCGAGTTAAAACATGTTGCTTAGGAAAAATAAGATAATTACGCATGATGCAGAATTTCCTTAAAACGTGATATTCTGATATATTTTTTCGAGAGAAAATACTCCTGTGCATTCTCTTCTGAGGCTAAAAGCTTAGACATACACGCATACCAAATCTTTTTGAGTTACAACATGATGTTTAGGAAAAACTAGATAATATTGCACGATGCGTTCTTTCTTCTTGTAAAGTTTAAGTATTTCCAATACGTATGTATTTGTCTTTACTCTGCAACACTGTATTTCCTTATAATGTGGTATTCTTACATAATCTTTCGAGAGAAAACTCTCCTGTGCGTTCTCTTTTGAGGCTGCACGCTTAGACAAAAACGCAACACCAAAGCTTTTCGAGTTACAACAAGTTGTTTAGGAAAAACAAGATAATTTCGCATGATACGGGATTTTCTTAAAACGTGGTATTCTGACATATTTTTTCGATAGAAAACTCTCCTGTGCTTTCTCTTTTGAGGCTACACGCTTAGACATACACGCAACACTAAAGCTTTTCGAGTTACAACGTGTTGTTTAGGAAAAACAAGATAATTTCGCATGATGCAGGATTTCTTTAAAATGTGGTATTCTGACATATTTTTTCGATAGAAAATTCTCCTGTGGGTTCTCTTTCGAGGATACACATTTACACATACACACAACACCAAATCTTTTCTAGTTACAACGTGTTGTTTAGGAAATACAAGATAATTTTTACGAAGCATTATTTCTTCTCGTAAAGTTTAAGTATTTCTAATACGTACGTATTTGTCTTTACTCTGCAACACTGTATTTCCTTATAATGTGGTATTCTTACATATTCTTTCCAGAGAAAGCGCTGCTGTGCGTTCTCTTTTGAGGCTGCATGCTTAGACATACACGGAAAACCAAAGCTTTTCGAGTTACAACGTGTTGTATAAGAAAAACAAGATAATTTCACACGATGCAGGATTTCCTTAAAATGTGGTATTCTGACATATTTTTTCGACAGAAAACTCTACTGTGCGTTCTCTTTTGAGGCTACATGCTTAGACATTCACGCCACAACAAATCATTTCGAGGTATAATGTGTTGTTTAGGGAATACAAGATAATTTTTTATGATGCGTTATTTCTTCTCTTAAAGTTTAAGATTTATAAAAGGTACGTATTTGTCTTTACTCTGCAAAACTCTATTTCCTTGTAGCGTGGTATTCTTACATATTCTTGCGAGAGAAATCTCTCCTGTGCAATCTCTTTTGAGACTACACTCTTAGACATACACGCAACACCAAAGATTTTCGAGTTAAAACATGTTGTTTAGGAAAAACAAGATAATTTCGCACGATGCAGAATTTCCTTAAAACGTGGTATTCTGACATATTTTTTCGAGAGAAAACTCTACTGTGCTGTCTTTTTTGAGGCTACACGCTTAAACATACATGTAACACCAAATCCTTTCGTGTTACAACGTGTTGTTTAGGAAAAAAAAGATAATTTTGCACGATGCGTTATTTCTTCTCGTAAGTTTAAGTATTTCCAAAAAGTAGGTATTTGTCTTTACTCTGCAACACTGTATTTCCTTATAACGTGGTATTTTTACATATTCTTTCGAGAGAAAACTCTCCTGTGCGTTCTCTTTTGAGGCTGAACCCTTACACATACACGCAACACCAAAGTTTTTCGAGTTACAACGTGTTGTTTAGGAAAAACAAGATAATATCACAGGATGCAGGATTTCCTTAAAACGTGGTATTCTGACATATTTTTTTCGAGAGAAAACTCTCCTGTGTGTTCTCTTTTCCGGCTACATGCTTCAACATACACGCAACACCAAATCTTTACGAATATCAACTTGTTGTTTAGGAAATAAAAGATAATTTTGTACGGAGCGTTATTTCTTCTCATAAAGTTTAAGTATTTCTAATACGTACATATTTGCCTTTACTCTGCAACACTGTATTTCCTTGTAAAGTGGTATTCTGACATATTCTTTCGAGAGAAAACTCTCCTGTGCATTCTCTTCTGAGGCTACACACTTAGGCATACACACAACACCAAACCTTTTCGAGTTAAAACTTGTTGTTTAGGAAAAAAAAAGAAAATATTGCACAATGCTGGATTTCCTTAAAACGTGGTATTCTGACATATTTTTTCGAGAAAAAAAAACTCTCCTGTGCGTACACTTTTGAGGCTACATGCTTAGTCATTCACTCAACACCAAATCTTTTCGAGTTACAACGTGTTGTTTAGGAAAAACAAGATAATTTTGCATGATGCGTTATTTCTTCTCGTAAAGTTTAAGTATTTCAAATATGTACATATTTGTCTTCACTCTGCAACACTGTATTACGTTATAACGTGGAATTCTTACATATTATTTCGAGATAAAACTCTCCTGTGCATTATCTTTTGAGGCTACATGCATAGACATACACGCAACTCCAATGCTTTTCGAGTTACAACGTGTTGTTTAGGAAAAACAAGATAATTTCGCATGATGCGGTATTTCCCTAAAACGTTGTATTCTGACATATTTTTTTTTTCGAGAGAAAACTCTCCTGTGCATTCTCTTTTGAGGCTGCACGCTTACTCATACACGCAACACCAAATCTTTTCGAGTTACAACGTGTTGTTTAGGAAATAAAAGATAATTTTGCACGATGCGGGATTTCTTCTCGTAATTTCTAATATGTACGTATTTGTAATTACTCTGCAACACTGTATTTCCTTATAACGTGGTATTCTTACATATTCTTTCGAGAGGAAACTCTCCTTTGCGTACTCTTTTGAGGCTACACGCTTAGACATAGACGCAACACCAAAGCTTTTCGAATTACAACGTTTTGTTTAGGAAAAACAAGATAATTTCGCAGGATGCGTTATTTCTTCTTGTAAAGTTTAAGTATTTTTAATTCGTACGTATTTGTCCTTACTCTGCAACACTGTATTTCCTTATAACCTGGTATTCTTACATATTCTTTCGAGAGAAAACTCTCCTCTGCGTTCTCTTTTGAGGCTACACACTTAGACATACATGCAACACCAAAGCTTTTCAAGTTAAAACATGTTGTTTACGAAAAACAAGATAATTTCATACGATGCGGGATTTCCTTAAAACGTGGTATTGTGACATATTTTTTCGAGAGAAAACTCTCCTGTGCATTCTCTTTTGAGACTGCATGCTTAGTCATACATGCAACACCATATCTTTTCGAGTTACAACGTGTTGTTTAGGAAAAACAAGATAATTTTGCATGACCTGTTATTTCTTCTAGTAAAGTTTAAGTATTTCTAATACGTACATATTTGTCTTTACTCTGCAACATTGTATTTCCTTATAATGTGGTATTCTTACATATTCTTTCGAGAGAAATCTCTCCTGTGCGTTCTCTTTTGCGGCTACACGCTTAGACATACAAGCAACACCAAAGTTTATCGAGTTCCAACGTGTTGTTTAGGGAAAACAAGATAATAGCGCACGATGCAGGATTTCCTTGAAACGTGGTATTATGACGTATTTTTTCGAGTGAAAATTCTCCTGTGCATTCTCTTTTGAGACTATATGCTTTACCATACACGCAAAACAAAATCTTTTCGAGTTACAACGTGTTTTTTAGGAAAAACAAGATAATTTTGCACGATGGGTTATTTCTTCGTGTAAATTTTAAGTATTTCTAATACGTACGTATTTGTCTTTACTCTGCAACACTGTATTTCCTTATAACTTGTTATTCTTACATATTTTTTTCGAGAGAAAACACTCCTGTGCATTCTCTTTTGCGGCTTTATGCTTAGACATACACGCAATACCAAAGTTTTTCGAGTTCCAATGTGTAGTTTAGGAAAAACAAGATAATTTCACATGATGAAGCATTTCCTCAACATGTGGAATTATGAAGTATTATTTCGAGAGAAAATTCCCCTGTGTGTTCTCTTTGAAGGGTACACGTTTAGACATACACACAACACCAATTCTTTTCGAGTTACAACGTGTTGTTTAGGAAATACAAGATAATTTTGCACGATGCATTATTTCTTCTTGTAAATTTTAAGTATTTCTAATACGTACCTATTTGTCTTTACTCTGTAACACTGTATTTCCTTATACCATGGTATTCTTACATATTCTTTCGAGAGAAAACTCTCCTGTGTGTTCTCTTTTGAGGCTGCACAGTTAGAGAAAAACGCAAAACCAAAGCTTGTCGAGTTACAACAAGTTGTTTAGGAAAAACAAGATAATTTCACTTGATGCGGGATTTCCTTAAAACGTGGTATTCTGACATATTTTTTCGAGTGAATACTCTCCTGTGGGTTCTTTTTGAGGATACACATTTAGACATACACGCAACAACAAGTCTTTTCGAGTTACAACGTGTTGTTTAGGAAATACAAGATAATTTTTTACGATGCATTATTTCTTCTAATAAAGTTTAAGTATTTCCAATATGTAAGTATTTGCCTTTCCTCTGCAACACTGTATTTCCTTATAACGTGGTATTCTTACATATTCGTTCGAGAGAAAACTCTCCTCTGCATTCTCTTTTGACGCTACATGCTTAGAGAAAAACGCAGCAGCAAAGCTTTTCAAGTTACAAAAAGTTGTTTAGGAAAAAAAAAAGATAATTTTGCTCGATGCAGGATTTCCTTAAAACGTTGTATCCTGACATATTTATTCGAGAGAAAACTCTCCTGTGCATTCTCTTTTGAGGCTACATGCTGAGACATACAAGCAACACCAAATCTGTTCGAGTTAAAATGTGTTGTTTAGGAATAACAAGATAATTTCGCACGATGCAGGATTTCCTTAAAACGTGGCATTCTGACATATTTTTTTGAGAGAAAATTCTTCTGTGGGTTCTCTTTTTAGGCTACACGTTTAGACATACACACAACACCAAATCTTTTCGAGTTACAACTTGTTGTTTAGGAAATACAAGATAATTTTTTATGATGCGTTATTTCTTCTCATAAAGTTTAAGTATTTCTAATACGAACGTATTTGTCTTTACTCTGCAACACTGTATTTCCTTATAACGTGGTTTCTTACATATTCTTTCGAATGAAAACTCTCCTGTGTGTTCTCTTTTGAGGCTACACGCTTAGACATACACGCAACACCAAAGCTTTTCGAGTGACAACGTGTTGTTTAGGAAAAACAACATAATTTCGCACGATGCGGGATTTCCTAAAAACGAGGCATTCTGACATATTTTTCGAGAGAAAACTCTCCTGTGCATTCTCTTTTGAGGCTACATGCTTAGACATACATGCAACACCAAAGATTTGGAGTTACAACGTGTTGTTTAGGAAATACAAAATAATTTTGTATGATGTGTTATTTCTTCTCGTAAGGTTTAAGTATTTCTAATATGTACATATTTGTCTTTACTCTGCAAATCTGTATTTCCTTGTAACGTGGTATTCTTACATATTCTTGTGAGAGAAAACTCTCCTGTGCATTCTCCTTTGAGGCTACACACTTAGACATACAAGCAACACCAAAGCTTTTCGAGTTACAACGTGTTGTTTAGGAAAAACAAGATAATTTTGCACGATGCGTTATTTCTTCTCGTAAAGTTTAAGTATTTCCAATATGTAAGTATTTGTCTTTACTCTGCAACACTGTATTTCCTTATAACGTGGTATTCTTACATACTCTTTCGAGAGAAAACTCTCCTCTGCGTTCTCTTTTGACGCTACACGCTTAGACATACAGGCAACACCAAAGCTTTTCGAGTTACAACTTGTTGTTTAAGAAAAACAAGATAATTTCCACGATGCAGGATTTCCTTAAAACGTTGTATTCTGACATATTTTTTCGTGAGAAAACTCTCCTGTGCGTTCTCCTTTGAGGATACACGCTGAGACATACACACAACACCAAATCTTTTCGAGTTACAACGTGTTGTTTAGGAATAACAAGATAATTTCGCACGATGCAGGATTTCCTAAAAACGTGGTAATCTGATATATTTTTTCGAGAGAAAATTCCCCTGTGGGTTCTCTTTTGAGGGTACACGTTTAGACATACACGCAACACCAAATCTTTCGAGTTACAACGAGTTGTTTAGGAAATACAAGATAATTTTGTAGGATGTGTTATTTCTTCTCATAAAGTTAAAGTATTTCTAAAACGTACTTATTTGTCTCTACTCTGCAACACTGTATTTCCTTATAACGTGGTATTCTTAAATTTTCTTTCGAGAGACTACTCTCCTGTGCGTTCTCTTTTGAGGCTACACGCTTAGACATACATGCAACACCAAAATTTTTGGAGTTACAATGTGTTGTTTAGGAAAAACAAGATAATTTCGCACGATGCGGGATTTCCTTAAAACGAGGTATTCTGACATATTTTTTCGAGAGAATACTCTCCTGTGCATTCTCTTTTGAGGCTACACGGTTAGAAATACACGCAACACCAAAGCTTTTCGAGTTACATTGGGTTGTTTAGGAAAAACAAGGTAATTTCACACGATGCAGGATTTCCTTAAAACGTGGTATTCTCGCATATTTTTTCGACAGAAAACACTCCTGTGCGTTCTCTTTTGAGGCTAATCGCTTAGACATTCCTGCCACAACAAATCTTTTCGAGTTACAACGTGTTGTGTAGGAAATACAAGATAATATTGCATGATGCGTTATTTCTTCTCCTAAAGGTTAAGTATTTCCAATATGTACGTATTTGTCTTTACTCTGCAACACTGTATTTCCTTATAACGTGGTATTTTTACATATTCATTCGAGACAAAAACTCTCCTGTGGGTTCTCTTTTGAGGCTACACATTTAGACATACACACAACACCAAATCTTTTCGAGTTACAACGTATTGTTTAGGAAAAACAAGATAATTTTTTATGATGCATTATTTCTTCTCGTAAAGTTTAAGTATTTCTAATATGTACGTATTTGTCTTTACTCTGCAACAATGTATTTCCTTATAACGTGGTATTCTTACATATTCTTTCGAGAGAAAACTCTCCTGTGCATTCTCTTTTGAGGCTACACTCTTAGACATACATGGAAGACCAAAGCTTTTTGAGTTACAACGTGTTAAGAAAAACAAGATAATTTTGCACGATGGAGGATTTCCTTAAAACGTGGTATTCTGACATATTTTTTCGACAGAAAACTCTCCTGTGCGTTCTCTTTTGAGGCTAATCGCTTAGACATTCATGCTACAACAAATCTTTTCGAGTTACAACATGTTGTTTAGGAAATACAAGTTAATTTTGCACGATGCGTTATTTCTTCTCGTAATGTTTAGGTATTTCCAATACGTACGTATTTGTCTTTACTCTGCAACACTGTATTTCCTTATAACGTGGTATTTTTACATATTCGTTCGAGACAAAACTCTCCCGTGTGTTCTCTTTTGAGGCTACAAACTTAGATATACATGCAACACCAAAGCTTTTCGAGTTATAACTTGTTGTATAAGGAAAACAAGATAATTTCGCAAGATGCGTGATTTCATTAAAACGTGGTATTCTGACATATTTTTTTGAGAGAAAACTCTCCTGTGCATTCTCTTTTGAGACTACAAGCTTAGACATACACGCAACACCAAAGCTTGTCGAGTTACAACATTTTGTTTAGGAAATACAAGATAATTTTGTAGGATGCGTTATTTCTTCTCGTAAAGTTTAAGTACTTCTAGTAGGTTCATATTTGTCTTTACTCTGCAAAACTGTATTTCCTTTTCAAGTGGTATTCTTACAAATTCTTTCGAGAGAAAACTCTCCTGTGCATTCTCTTTTGAGGCTACACACTTAGATATACAGGCAACACCCAATATTTTCGAATTACAATATGTTGTTTAGGAAATACAAGATAATTTTGCACTATTCAGGATTTCCTTAAAACGTGGTATTCTGACATATTTTTTCGAGGGAATACTCTCCTGTGCATTCTCTTTTGAGGCTACAGGGTTAGAAATACACGCAACACCAAAGCTTTTCGAGTTACATCGTGTTGTTTAGGAAAAACAAGGTAATTTCGCACGATGCAGGATATCCTTAAAACGTGGTATTCTGACATATTTTTTCGACAGAAAACTCTCCTGTGCATTCTCTTTTGAGGCTAATCGCTTAGACATTCACGCCACAACAAATCTTTTCGAGTTACAACGTGTTGTTTAGGAAATACAAGATAATTTTGCACGATGCGTTATTTCTTCTCGTAAAGTTTAAGTATTTCCAATACGTATGTATTTGTCTTTACTCTGCAACAATGTATTTCCTTATAACGCGTTATTTTTACATATTCGTTCGAGACAAAACTCTCCTGTGGGTTCTCTTTTGAGGCTATACATTTAGACATACACACAACACCAAATCTTTTTGAGTTACAACGTACTGTTTAGGAAAAACAAGATAATTTTTTACGATGCATTATATCTTCTCCTAAAGTTTAAGTATTTCTAATATGTACTTAGTATTTGTCTTTACTCTGCAACACTGTATTTCCTTATAACGTGGTATTCTTACATATTCTTTTGAGAGAAAACTCTCCTGTGCAATCTCTTTTGAGGCTACACTCTTAGACATACATGGAAGACCAAAGCGTTTCGAGTTACAACGTGTTGTTTAAGAAAAACAAGATAATTTCGCACGATGCAGGATTTCCTTAAAACGTGGTATTCTGACATATTTTTTCGACAGAAAACTCTCCTGTGCATTCCCTTTTGAGGCTAATCGCTTAGACATTCACGCCACAACAAATCTTTTCGAGTTACAACGTATTGTTTAGGAAATACAAGATAATTTTGCACGATGTGTTATTTCTTCACGTAAAGTTTAAGTATTTCCAATACGTACGTATTTGTCTTTACTCTGCAACACTGTATTTCCTTATAAGGTGGTATTCTTAAATATTCTTTCGAGAGACTATTCTCCTGTGTGTTCTCTTTTGAGGCTACACGCTTAGACATACACGCAACTTCAAAATTTTTCGAGTTATAATGCGTTGTTTAGAAAAAACAAGATAATATCGCACGATGCGGGAATTCCTTAAAACGTGATATTCTGACATTTTTTCGACAGAATACTCTCCTGTGCATTCTCTTTTGAGGCTACATGATTAGAAATACACGCAACACCAAAGCTTTTCGAGTTACATCGTGTTGTTTAGGAAAAACAAGGTAATTTCGCACGATGCAGGATTTCCATAAAACGTGGTATTCTGACATATTTTTTCGACAGAAAACTCTCCTGTCCGTTCTCTTTTGAGGCTAATCACTTAGACATTCACGCCACAACAAATCTTTTTGAGTTACAACGTGTTGTTTAGGAAATACAAGATAATTTTGCACGATGCGTTATTTCTTCACGTAAAGTTTAAGTATTTCTAATACGTACGTATTTGTCTTTACTCTGCAGCACTGTATTTCCTTATAACGTGGTATTTTTACATATTCGTTCGAGACAAAACTCTCCTGTGGGTTCTCTTTTGAGGCTAATCGCTTAGACATTCACACCACAACAAATCTTTTCGAGTTACAACGTGTTGTTTAGGAAATACAAGATAATTTTGCACGATGCCTTATTTCTTCTTGTAAAGTTTAAGTAGACATACACGCAACACCAAAGCTGTTCGAGTTACATCTTGTTGTTTAGGAAAAACAAGATAATTACACACGATGCAGGATTTCCTTAAAACGTGGTATTTTGACATATTTTCTCTAGAGAAAATTTTCCTGTGGGTTCTCTTTTGAGGCTATACATTTAGACATACACAAACACCAAATCTTTTCGCGTTACAACGTATTGTTTAGGAAATACAAGATAATTTTTTGTGATGCATTATTTCTTCTCGTTAAGTTTAAGTATTTCTAATATGTACGTATTTGTCTTTACTCTGCAACACTGTATTTCCTTATAACGTGGTATTCTTACATATCCTTTCGAGAGAAAACTCTCCTGTGCATTCTCTTTTGAGGATACACACTTAGACTTACACGGAAGACCAAAGCTTTTCGAGTTACAACATGTTGTTTAAGAAAAACAAGATAATTTCGCACGATGCAGGATTTCCTTAAAACGTGGTATTCTGACAGATTTTTTCGACAGAAAACTCTCCTGTGTGTTCTCTTTTGAGGCTAATCGCTTAGACATTCACCCCACAACAAATCTTTTCGAGTTACAACGTGTTGTTTAGGAAATACAAGATAATTTTGCCTTTTGCCTTATTTCTTCTCGTAAATTTTAAGTATTTCCAATACGTACGTATTTGTCTTTACTCTGCAACACTGTATTTCCTTAAAACGCGGTATTTTCACATATTCTTTCGAGACAAAAACTCTCCTGTGTGTTCTCTTTTGAGGCTACACATTAGATATACACGCAACACCAAAGCTTTTCGAGTTATAACGTGTTGTTTAAGAAAAACAAGATAATTTTGCAAGATGCGGGATTTCCTTTAAACGTGGTATTCTGACTTTTTTTTTTTGAGAGAAAACTCTCCTGTGCATTCTCTTTTGAGGCTACAAGCTTAGACATACACACTACACAAAATCTTTTTGAGTTACAACGTGTTGTTTAGGAAAAACAAGATAATTTTGCACGATGCATTATTTCTTCTCATAAAGTTTAAGTATTTCCTTTACGTACTTATTTGTCTTTACTCTGCAACAATGTATTTCCTTATAACGTCGTATTTTTACATTTTCTTTCGAGAGAAAACTCTCCTGTGCGTTCTTTTTGTGGCTACACGCTTAGACATACAAGCAAACCAAATATTTTCGAATTACAAAGTGTTGTTTAGGAAAAATAAGATAATATCGCACTATGCGGGATTTCCTTATAACGTGGTATTGTGAGATATTTTTTCGAGAGAAAACTCTCCTGTGCGTTCTCTTTTGAGGCTACAAGCTTAGACATACAAGTAACAGAAAATCCTTTTGAGTTACAACGTGTTGTTTACAAATAACCAGATAATTTTGCACGATGCGTTATTTCTTCTCGTAAAGTTTAAGTATTTCCAATACATATGTATTTGTCTTTACTTTGCAACACTGTATTTCCTTATAATGTGGTATACTTACATATTCTTTCAAGAGAAAACTCTCCTGTGCGTTCTCTTTGAGGCTGCACGCTTAGACAAAAACGCAACACCAAAGCTTTTCGAGTTACAAAATGTTGTTTAGGAAAAAAAAGATAATTTCGGTCAATGCAGGATTTCCATAAATGTTGTATCCTGACATATTTATTCGAGAGAAAATTCTCCTGTGGGTTCTCTTTTGAGGCTACACGTTTAGACATACACGCAACACTAAATCTTTTCAAGTTACAACTTGTTGTTTAGGAAATACAAGACAATTTTCTATGATGTGTTATTTCTTCTCATAAAGTTTAAGTATTTCTAATACGAACGTATTTGTCTTTACTCTGCAACACTGTATTTCCTTATAACGTGGTTTCTTACATATTCTTTCGAATGAAAACTCTCCTGTGCGTTCTCTTTTGAGGCTACATGCTTAGACATACACGCAACACCAGAGCTTTTCGAGTTACAACGTGTTGTTTAGGAAAAACAACATAATTTCGCACGATATGGGATTTCCTAAAAACGAGGTATTCTGACATATTTTTATAGAGAAAACTCTCCTGTGCATTCTCTTTTGAGGCTACACGCTTAGACATACACGCAACACCAAAGATTTTGGAGTTACAACGTGTTGTTTAGGAAATACAAAGTAATTTTGTATGATGCGTTATTTCTTCTCGTAAAGTTTAAGTATTTCTAATATATACGTATTTGTCTTTACTCTACAAAACTGTATTTCCTTGTAACGTGGTATTCTTACATATTCTTGTGAGAGAAAACTCTCCTGTGCATTCTCCTTTGAGGCTACACACTTAGACATACAAGCAACACCAAAGCTTTTCGCATTACAACGTGTTGTTTAGGAAAAACAAGATAATTTTGCACGATGCGTTATTTTTTCTCGTAAAGTTTAAGTATTTCCAATATGTAAGTATTTGTCTTTACTCTGCAACACTGTATTTCCTTATAACGTGGTATTCTTACATATTCTTTCGAGAGAAAACTCTCCTCTGCATTCTCCTTTGAAGCTACATGCTTAGACATACATGCAACACCAAAGCTATTCGAGTTACAACGTGTTGTTTAAGAAAAACAAGATAATTTCCACGATGTGGCATTTCCTTAAAACGTTGTATTCTGACATATTTTTTCGTGAGAATATTCTCCTGCAGGTTCTCTTTTGAGGCTACACATTTAGTCATACACGCAACACCAAAACATTTCGAGTTACAACGAGTTGTTAAGGAAATACAAGATAATTTTTTACGATGTGTTATTTCTTCTCATAAAGGTTAAGTATTTCTAATACGTACGTATTTGTCTTTTCTCTGCAACACTGTATTTCCTTATAACGTGGTATTCTTACATTTTCTTTCAAGAGAATACTCTCCTGTGCGTTCTCTTTTGAGGCTACACGCTTAGACATACACGCAACACCAAAGCTTTACGCGTTACAACATGTTGTTTAGGAAAAACAAGATAATTTCGCAGGATGCGGGATTTCCTTAAAACTTTGTATTCTGGCATATTTTTTCGAGAGAAAACTCTGCTGTGCATTCTCTTTTGAGGCTACACGCTTAGACATACACGCAACAACAAACCTATTCGACTTACAACGTGTTGTTTAGGAAAAAAAGATAATTTCGCACAATGCAGGGTTTCCTTAAACGTGGTATTCTCACATATTTTTTCTAGAGAAAATTCTCCTTTGGGTTCTCTTTTGAGGCTACACATTTAGACATACACACAACACCAAATCTTTTTGAGTTACAACATGTTGTTTAGGAAATACAAGATAATTTTTATGATGCATTATTTCTTTTCGTAAAGTTTAAGTATTTCTAATAGATACGTAATTGCCTTTACTCTGCAACACTGTATTTCCTTATAACGTGGTATTCTTACATATTCTTAACAGAGAAAATTCTCCTGTGCATTCTCTTTTGAGGCTACATGCTTAGTCATACACGGAAGACCAAAGCATTTTGAGTTACAACTTGTTGTTTAAGAAAAACAAGAAAATTCCGCACGATGCGCGATTTCCTTAAAAAGTGGTATTCTGACAAATTTATTCGACAGAAAACTTTCCTGTGGGTTCTCTTTTGAGGCGAATCGCATAGACATACACGCCAAAACAAATCTTTTCGAGTTACAACGTGTTGTTTAGGAAATACAAGATAATTTTGTATGATGCATTATTTCTTCTCGTAATGTTTAAGTATTTCTAAAATGTACATATTTGTCTTTACTCTGCAAAAATGTATTTCCTTATAACGTGGTATTCTTACTTATTCTTGTGAGAGAACACTCTCCTGTGCATTCTCTTTTGAGGCTACACACTTATACATACACGCAACACCAAAGCTTATCGAGTTAAAACATGTTGTTTAGGAAAAACAAGATAATTTCGCACAATTTAGGATTTCCTTAAAACGTGGTATTCTGACATATTTTTTCGAGAGGAGACTCTCCTGTGCATTCCCTTTTGAGGCTACATGCTTAGACATACACGAAACACCGAATCCTTTCGAGTTACGTGTTGTTTAGGAAAAACAAGATAATTTTGCACGATGTGTTATTTCTCCTCATAAGTTTCAGTATTTCTCATAAGTACGCATTTGTCTTTACTCTGCAACAGTGTATTTCCTTATAATGTGGTATTCTTACATATTCTTTTGAGAGAAATCTGTCCTGTGCGTTCTCTTTTGAGGCTACACCTTAGGCATACACTCAACCACAAAGCTTTTCGAGTTACAACGTGTTCTTTAAGAAAAACAAGATAATTTCGCATGATGAGGAATTTCCTTAAAACGTGGTATTCTGACATATTTTTTTTGAGAGAAAACTCTCCTATGCATTCTCTTTTGAGGCTACAAGCTTAGACATATACGTAACACAAAATCTTTTCGAGTTAAAACGTGTTGTTTAGGAAAAACAAGATAATTTTGCAGGATGCGTTATTTGTTCTCGTAAAGTTTAAGTATTTCCAATATGTACGTATTTGTCTTTACTCTGCAACACTGTATTTCCTTATAGCGTGGTACTCTTACATATTCTTTCGAGAGAAAACTCTCATGTGCGTTCTCTTTTGAGGCTGCATGCTTAGAGAAAAACGCAACACCAAAGCTTTTCGAGTTACAAAAATTTTTTTAGGAAAAAAGTATAAATTCGCACGATTCATGATTTTCTTAAAACGTTGTATTCTGACATATTTTTTTCATGAGAAAACTCTCCTGTGCATTCTCTTTTGAGGCTACACGCTGAGACATACAAGCAACACCAAACCTTTTCGTGTTACAAGGTGTTGTTTAGTAATAACAAGATAATTTCGAACTATGCAGGATTTCCTTAAAATGTGGAATTCTGACAAATTTTTTCAAGAGAAAATTCTCCTGTGGGTTCTCTTTTGAGTCTACACATTTAGGCGTACACACAACACCAAATCTTTTCGAGTTACAACGTGTTGTTTTAGGAAATACAAGATAATTTTGTACGATGCGTTATTTCTTCTCATAAAGTTTAAGTATTTCCAATACGAACATATTTGTCTTTACTCTGCAACACTGTATTTCCGTATAACGTGTTATTTTTACATATTCTTTCGAGAGAAAACTCTCCTGTGCGCCCTCTTTTGAGGCTATACACTTAGACATACACGGAACACCAAAGCTTTTCGAGTTACAAAGTGTTGTTTAAGAAAAACAAGATAATTTTGCACGATGCGGGATTTCCTTAAGACGTGGTATTCTGACATATTTTTTGGAGAGAAAACTCTCCTGTGCGTTCTCTTTCGAGGCTACAAGCTTAGACATACACACAACACAAAATATTTTCGAGTTACAACGTGTTGTTTAGGAAAAACAGGATAATATTCACGATGCATTATTTCTTCTCGTAAAGTTTAAGTATTTCCAATACGTACGTATTTGTCTTTACTCTGCAACACTGTATTTCCTTCTAATGTCGTATTCTTACATATTCTTTCAAGAGAAAACTCTCCTGTGTTTTCCCTTTTGAGGCTACATGCTTAGACATACACGCAACACCAAAGCTTTTCGAGTTACAATGTGTTGTTTAAGAAAAACAAGATAATTTCGCATGTTGTGGGGTTTGCTTAAAACGTGCTTTTCTGACATATTTTTTTCGAGAGAAAACTCTCCTGTGCGTTCTCATTTGAGGCTACACGCTTAGACATACACGCAACACCAAAGCTTTTCGAGTTACAACGTGTTGTTTAGGAAAAACAAGATAATTTCCCACAAGGCAGGATTTCTTTAAAACATTGTATTCTGACATATTTTTTTAAGAGAAAATACTCCTGTGGATTCTTTTTTGAGGCAAGACTTTTAGACATACACACAACACCAAATCTTTTCGAGTTACAACGTGTTGTTTAGGAAAAACAAGATAATTTTTCACGATGCGTTGTTTCTTCTCCTAAAGTTTAAGTATTTCCAATACGTACGTATTTGTCTTTACTCTGCAACACTGTATTTCCTTATAGCGTGGTATTCTTACATATTCTTTCGCGAGAAAATTCTCCTGTGAATTCTCTTTTGAGGCTACATGCTTAGACATACACCCAAGACCAAAGCTTTTCGAGTTACAATGTGTTGTTTAAGAAAAACAAGATAATTTCGCACGATGCGGGATTTCCTTAAAATGTGGTATTTTGATATGTTTTTTCGACAGAAAACTCTCCTTGCATTATCTTTTGAGGCTAAATGCTTAGACATACACGCAACACCAAAGCTTTTAGAGTTACAATGTGTTGTTTATGAAATACAATATAATTTTGTACGATGCATTATTTCTTCTCGTAAAGTTTAAGTATTTCTAATATGTACGTATTTGTCTTTATCTGCAAGACTGTATTTCCTTATAACGTGGTATTTTTACTTATTCTTTCGAGAGAAAACTCTCCTGTGCGCTCTCTTTTGAGGCTACACACTTAGACATACACGCAACACCAAAGCTTTTCGAGTTACAAAGTGTTGTTTAAGTAAAGCAAGATAATTTTGCACGATGCATGATTTCCTTTAGATGTGATATTCTGACGTATTTTTTTGAGAGAAAACTCTACTGTGTGTTACCTTTTGAGGCGACAAGCTTGGATATACACACAACTCAAAATCTTTTCGAATTACAACGTGTTGTTTAGGAAAAACAAGATAATTTTGCACGATGCGTTATTTCTTCTCTTAAATTTTAAGTATTTCCAATATGTACATATTTGTCTTCACTCTGCAACACTGTATTTCCTAAGAGTAAAATCGTATTATTACATATTCTTTCAAGAGAAAACTCTCCTGTGCGTTCCCTTTTGAGGCTACATGCTTAGACATACAGGCAACACCAAAGCTTTTCGAGTTACAACGTGTTGTTTAAGAAAAGCAAGATAATTTCGCACGATGCGGGATTTCCTTAAAACGTGGTATTCTGACATATTTTTTCCAGAGAAAACTCTCCTGTGTGTTCTCTTTTGAGGCTACACGCTTAGACATACACGCAACACCAAAGCTTTTCGAGTTACAACATGTTTAGGAAAAACAAGATAATTTCCCAGATGCGGGATTTCCTTAAAACGTTGTATTCTGACATATTTTTTCGTGAGAAAACTCTCCTGTGCTTTCTCCTTTGAGGATACACGCTGAGACATACACACAACACCAAATCTTTTCGAGTTACAAAATGTTGTTTAGGAATAACAAGATAATTTCGCACGATGCAGGATTTCCTAAAAACGTGGTAATCTGACATATTTTTTCGAGAGAAAATTCCCCTGTGGGTTCTCTTTTGAGGCTACACGTTTAGACATACACGCAACACCAAATCTTTTCGAGTTACAGTGAGTTGTTTAGGAAATACAAGATAATTTTGTACGATGTGTTATTTCTTCTCATAAAGTTTAAGTATTTCTAAATCATACGTATTTGTCTTTACTCTGCAACACTGTATTTCCTTATAACATGGTATTCTTACATTTTCTTTCGAGAGACTACTCTCCTGTGCGTTCTCTTTTGAGGCTACATGCTTAGACATACACGCAACTCCAAAATTTTTCGAGTTACAATGTGTTGTTTAGGAAAAACAAGATAATTTCGCACAATGCGGGATTTCCTTAAAACGTGGTTTTCTGACATATTTTTTCGATAGAATACTCTCCTGAACATTCTGTTTTGAGGCTACACGGTTAGAAATACACGCAACACCAAAGCTCTTCGAGTTACATCATGTTGTTTAGGAAAAACAAGTTAATTTCGCACGATGCAGGATTTCCTTAAAACGTGGTATTCTGACATATTTTTTTGACAGAAAACTCTCCTGTGCGTTCTCTTTTGAGGCTAGTCGCTTAGACATTCACGCCACAACAAATCTTTTCGAGTTACATCGTGTTGTTTAGGAAATACAAGATAATTTTGCATGATGCGTTATTTCTTCTCATAAAGTTTAAGTATTTCCAATACGTACGTATTTGTCTTTACTCTACAACACTGTATTCCCTTATAACGTGGTATTCTTACATATTCTTTAGAGAGAAAACTCTCCTCTGCGTTCTCTTTTGAGGCTATACGCTTAGACATACACGCAACTCCAAATATTTTCGAATTACAACGTGTTGTTTAGGAAAAACAAGATAATTTTGTATGATGCATTATTTCTTCTCATAAAGTTTAAGTATTTCTAATGCGTACGTATTTGTACTCTGCAACACTGTATTTCCTTAAAACGTGGTATTCTTACATATTCTTTCGAGAGAAAACTCTCCTGTGCGTTCTCATTTGAGGCTAAACGCTTAGACGTACACGCAACACCAAAGCTTTTCGAGTTACAATGTTTTGTTTAGGAAAAACAAGATAATTTCCACGATGCGGGATTTCCTTAAAACGTTTTATTCTGAAATATTCTTTCAAGAGAAAACTCTCCTGTGCATTCTCTTTTTAGGCTACACACTTAAACATACATGCAACTCCAAAGATTTTCGAGTTAAAACATGTTGTTTAGGAAAAACAACATAATTGAGCACGATACAGGATATCCTTAAAATGTGGTATTCTGAGATATTTTTTCGAGAGAAAACTCTCCTGTGCGTTCTCTTTTGAGGATACACGCTGAGACATACAAGCAACACCAAAGCTTTCCGAGTTAAAACGTGTTGTTTAGGAAAAACTAGATAATTTCGCACGATGCAGGATTTTCTAAAAACGTGGTATTCTGACATATTTTTTTCGAGAGAAAATTCTCCTGTGCGTTCTCTTTTGAGGGTACACGTTTAGACATACACACAAAACCAAATCTTTTCGAGTTACATCGTGTTGTTTAGGAAATACAAGATAATATTTTACGATGCGTTATTTCGACTCGTAAAGTTTAGTATTTCTAATATGCATGTATTTGCCTTTTCTCTGCAACAATTTATTTCCTTGTAGTGTGGTATTCTTACATATTCTTTTGAGAGAAAACTCTCCTGTGCATTCTCTTTTGAGGCTAAATGCTTAGACATACACGGAACACCAAACCTTTTCGAGTTAAAATATGTTGTTAAGGAAAAGCAAGATAATTTCACACGATGCAGGATGTTCTTAAAACGTGGTATTCTGACATATTTTTTTGAGAGAAAACTCTCCTGTGCGTACTTTTTTGAGGCTATACTCTGAGACATACAAGCTACACCAAAGTTTTTCGAGTTACAACGTCTTGTTTAGGAAAAACATGATAACTTCGCAGGATGCAGGATTTCCTTAAAACGTGGTATTCTGATATATTTTTTCGAGTGAAAACTCCCCTGTGCGTTCTCTTTTGAGGCGACAAGCTTAGACATACACGCAACACCAAATCTTTTCGAGGTACAATGTGTTGTTTAGGAAAAACAAGATAATTTTGCATCATGCGTTATTTCTTCTCGTAAAGTTTAAGTATTTCCAATACGTACGTATTTGTCTTTACTCTGCAACACTGTATTTCCTTATAACGTGGTATTCTTACATATTCTTTCGAGAGAAAACTCTCCTGTGCGTTCTCTTTTGAGGCTGCACGCTTAGACAAAAACGTAACACCAAAGCTTTTCGAGTTACAACAAGTTGTTTAGAAAAACAAGATAATTTCACACGATGCGGGATTACCTTAAAACGTGGTATTCTGACATATTTTTCGAGCGAAAACTCTCCTGTGCATTATCTTTTGAGGCTACAAGCTTAGACATACACGCAACCCCAAATCTTTTCAATTTACACCGTGTTGTTTAGGAAAAACAAGATAATTTCGCAAGATGCAGGATTTCCTTAAAACGTGGTATTCTGACATATTTTTTCGAGAGAAAATTCTCCTGTGGTTTCTCTTTTGAGGCTGCACATTTAGACATACACAAAACACCAAATCTTTTCTAGTTACAACGTGTTGTTTAGGAAATACAAGTTAATTTTTTTACGATGCGTTATTTCTTCTAGTAAAGTTTAAGTATTTCTAATACGTACGTATTTTTCTTTACTCTGCAACAATTTATTTCCTTTTAACGTGGTATTCTGACATATTTTTTCGAGAGAAAACTCTCCTTTGTGTTCACTTTTAAGACTACATTTATACATACACAAAACACCAAATCTTTTCGAGTTACAACGTGTTGTTTAGGAAATACAAGATAATTTTTTATGATGCGTTATTTCTTCTCGTAAGTTTAAGTATTTCTAAAACGCATGTATTTGTCTTTACTCTGCAACACTGTATTTCCTTATAACGTGGTATTCTTACATATTCTTTCGAGAGACAACTCTCCTGTGCGTTCTCTTTTGAGGCTAAACGCTTAGTCATACACACAAAACCATATCTTTTCGAGTTACAACGTGTTGTTTAAGAAATACAAGATAATTTTTAGTATGCGTTATTTCTTCTCATAAAGTTTAAGTATTTCTAATATGTACGTATTTGTCTTTACTCTGCAAAATTTTATATCCATTTAACCTGGAATTCTTACATATTCTTGGGAGAGAAAACTCTCCTCTGCATTCTCTTTTGAGGCTACAAGCTTAGACATACACGTAACGCAATATCTTTTCGAGTTACAACGTGCTGATAAGGAAAAACAAGATAATTTTGCACAATGCGTTATTTCTTCATGTAAGTTTAAATATTTCCAATATGTACATATTTTTCTTTAATCTGCAACACTGTATTTCCTTATAACATGGTACTCTTACACATTCTTTTGAGAGAAACTGTCCTGTGCATTCTCTTTTGAGTCTGCACGCTTAGACAAAAACACAAAACCAAAGCTTTTCGAGTTAAAACAAGTTGTTTAGAAAAAATGATATTTTCGCACGATGCAGGAATTCCTTAAAACGTGCTATTCTTCACGTTTTCGAGAGAAAACTCTCCTGTGTGTTCTGTTTTGAGGCTACATGCTGAGACATACAAGCTACACCAAAGCTTTTCGAGTTACAGCATGTTGTTTAGGAAAAACAAGATAATATCGCACGATTCAGGATTTCCTTAAAACTTGGTATTCTGACATATTTTTTGGAGAAAAAACTCTCCTGTGCGTTTTCTTTTGAGGGTACACATTAAGACATACACACAACACCAAATCTTTTCGAGTTACAAGGTGTTGTTCAGGAAAAACAAGATAATTTTTTATGATGCGTTATTTCTTCTCGTAAAGTTTAAGTATTTCTAATACGTATGTATTTGTCTTTACTCTGCAATACTGTACTTCCTTATAACGTGGTATTCTTACATATTCTTTCGAGTGCCAACTCTCCTGTGCGTTCTCTTTTGAGGCTAAACGCTTAGTCATACACGCAACACCAAATCTTTTCGAGTTACAACGTGTTGTTTAAGTACAAGATAATTTTGTACAATGTGTTATTTCTTCTCATAAAGTTTAAGTATTTCTAATATGTACATATTTGTCTTTTCTCTTCAAAATTGTATATCCTTTTAACGTGGTATTCTTACATATTCTTGGGAGAGAAAATTCTCCTGTGCATTCTCTTTTGCGGCTACGCACTTAGACATACACTCAACACCAAAGCTTTTCGAGTTAAATATGTTGTAAGGAAAAACAAGATAATTTTGCACAATGCAAGATTTCCTTAAAACGTGGTATTCTGACATATTTTTTCGAGAGAAAACTCTCCTGTGCATTCTCTTTTGAGGCTACACGCTTAGTCATACACGCAACAGCAAAACCTTTCGAGTTACAACGTGTTGTTTAGGAAAAACAAGATAATTTTGCATGATGCGTTATTTCTTCAGGTAAAGTTTAAGTATATCCAATTTGTACGTATTTGTCTTCAATCTGCAACACTTTATTTCCTTATAACTTGGGATTCTTACATATTCTTTTGAGAGAAAACTCTCCTGTGCGTTCTCTTTTGAGGCTACACACTTAGCCATGCACGCAACACCAAAGCTTTTCGAGTTACAATGTGTTGTTTAAGAAAAACAAGATAATTTCGCACGATGTGTGATTTCCTAAAAACGTGGTATTCTGAAATATTTTTTGGAGAGAAAACTCTCCTGTGCATTCTCTTTTGAGGCTACATGCTTAGTCATACATGTAACAGCAAACCTTTTCGAGTTACAACGTGTTGTTTAGGAAAAACAAGATAATTTTGCATGATGCATTATTTCTTCTGGTAAAGTTTAAGAATTTC
This sequence comes from Apodemus sylvaticus, assembly GCF_947179515.1. Classification (NCBI taxonomy): domain Eukaryota; kingdom Metazoa; phylum Chordata; class Mammalia; order Rodentia; family Muridae; genus Apodemus; species Apodemus sylvaticus. The sequence goes on along the minus strand of NC_067488.1, from coordinate 79,904,833 downwards.
CAATATGTACGTATTTGTCTTTAATCTGCAACACTGTATTTCCTTATAACTTGATATTCTTTCGAGAGTAAACTCTCCTGTGCGTTCTCTTTTGAGGCTACACACTTAGCCATTCACGCAACACCAAAGCTTTTCGAGTTACAATGTGTTGTTTAAAAAAACAAGATAATTTCGCACTATGCGGGAGTTCCTTAAAACGTGGTAATCTGACATATTTTTTTTCGAGAGAGCACTCTCCTGTGCGTTCCCTTTTGAGGCTACACGCTTAGACATACACCCCACACCAAATCTTTTCGAGTTACAATCTGTTGTTTAGGAAATACAAGATAATTTTTTACGATGCTTTATTTCTTCTCTTAATGTTTAAGTATTTCTAATATGTACTTATTTGTCTTTACTCTGCAACACTGTATTTCCTTGTAAAGTGGTATTCTAACATATTCTTTCGAGAGAAAACTCTCCTGGGCATTCTCATTTGAGGCTACATGCTTAGACATACACGCAACACCAAAGCTTTTCGAGTTACAACGTGTTGTTTAGGAGATACAAGCTAATTTTGTATGATGCATTATTTCTTCTCGTAAAGTGTTTCCAATACATACGTATTTGTCTTTACTCTGCAACACTGTATTTCCTTATAACGTGGTATTCTTACATATTCTTTCGAGAGAAAACTCTCCTTTGCCTTCTCTTTTGAGGCTACATGCTTAGACATACACGCAACACCAAAGCTTTTCGAGTTACAACGTGTTGTTTACGAAAAACAAGATAATTTCGCACGATGCGGGATTTCCTTAAAATGTGGTATTCTGACATATTTTTTCGAGAGAAAACTCTTCTTTGCGTTCTCTTTTAAGGCTACATGCTTAGACATTCACGCAACACCAAATCTTTTCGTGTTAGAGCGTGTTGTTTAGGAAATACAAGATAATTTTTTACGATGCTTTATTTCTTCTCTTAATGTTTTAGTATTTCTAATACGTATGTATTTGTCTTTACGCTGCAACACTGTATTTCCTTGTAACGTGGTATTCTTACATATTCTTTCGAGAGAAAACTCTCCTGTGCGTTCTCTTTTGAGGCTACATGCTTAGACATACACGCATCACCGAAGCTTTTCCAATTCCAACGAGTTGTTTAGGGAAAAAAAGATAATTTCGCAAAATGCGGGATTTCCTTAAAACGTGGTATTCTGACATATTTTGTCGAGAGAAAATTCCTCTCTCGGTTCTCTTTTGAGGCTACACGTTTAAACAACTACGCAACACAAAATCTTTTCGAGTTATAACGTGTTGATTAGGAAAAACAAGATAATTTTCACAATGCATTATTTCTTCTCGTAAGTTTAAGTATTTCCAATATGTATGTATTTGTCTTTAATCTGAAACACTGCTTTTCCTTATAACATGGTATACTTACATATTCTTTTGAGATAATACTGTCCTGTGCGTTCTCTTTTGAGGCTGCACGCTTAGACCAAAACGCAACACCCAAGCTTTTCGAGTTAAAACAAGTTTTTAGAAAAAATGATAATTTCGCACGATGCAGGATTTCCTTAAAACGTGGTATTCTGACATATTTTTTCGAGAGGAAACTCTCCTGTGTGTTCTCCTTTGAGGCTACACTATGAGACATACAAGCTACACCAAAGCTTTTCGAGTTACAACATGTTGTTTAGGAAAAACAAGATAATTTCCCACGATTCAGGACTTCCTTAAAACGTGGTATTCTGACATACTTTTTGGAGAAAAAACTCTCCTGTGCATTTTCTTTTCAGGGTACACATTTAGACATACACACAACACCAAATCTTTTCGAGTTACAACATATTGTTTAGGAAATACAAGATAATTTTTTAGGATTTGTTATTTCTTCTCGTAAAGTTTAAGTATTTCTAATATGTATGTATTTGTCTTTATTCTGCAACACTGTATTTCCTTATAACGTGGTATTCTTACATATTCTTTCGAGAGACAACTCTCCTTTGCGTTCTCTTTTGAGGCTAAACACTTAGTCACACACGCAACACCAAATCTTTTCGAGTTACAACGTGTTGTTTAAGAAATACAAGATAATTTTGTATGATGCGTTATTTCTTCTCATAAAGTTTAAGTATTTCTAATATGTATGTATTTGTCTTTACTCTACAAAATTGTATTTCCTTTTAACGTGGTATTCTTACATATTCTTTCGAGAGAAAACTCTTCTGTGCATTCTCTTTTGAGGCTACGCACTTAGACATACACGCAACACCAAAGCTTTTCGAGTTAAAACATGTTGTAAGGAAAAACAAGATAATTTCACACGATGCAAGATTTCCTTAAAAAGTGGTATTCTGACATATTTTTTCGAGAGAAAACTCTCCTGTGCATTCTCTTTTGAGGCTACACGCTTAGTCATTCACGCAGCAGCAAATCTTTTCGAGTTACAACGTGTTGTTTAGGAAAAACAAGATTATTTTGCATGATGCGTTATTTCTTCTCGTAAAGTTTAAGTATTTCCAATATGCACGTATTTGTCTTTAATCTGCAACACTGTATTTCCTTATAACTTGGTTTTCTTACATATTCTTTCGAGAGAAAACTCTCCTGTGCGTTCTCTTTTGAGGCTACACCCTTAGACATTCACGCACCACCAAAGGTTTTCGAGTTCCATGTGTTGTTTTTGAAAAACAAGATAATTTTGTACGATGCAGGATTTCCTAAAGATGTGGTATTCTGACATATTTTTTTGGAGAGAAAACTCTCCTGTGCGTTCTCTTTTGAGGTTACGAGCTTAGACATACACGCAACACAGAATCTTTTCGAGTTACAACTTGTTCTTTAAGAAAAACAAGATAATTTCGCATGATGCGGGATTTCCTCAAAACGTGGCATTCTGACATATTTTGTCGAGAGAAAATTCTCCTGTGGGTTCTCTTTGGAGGCTACACGTTTAGACATGCACGCAACACCATAGCTTTTCGAGTTACAACGTGTTGTTTAGGAAAAATAAGATAATTTTGCACGATGCGGGATTTCCTTAAAATGTGGTATTCTGACATATTTTTTCGAGAGAAAACTCTTCTTTGCGTTCTCTTTTAAGGCTACATGCTTAGACATTCACGCAACACCAAATCTTTTCGTGTTAGAGCGTGTTGTTTAGGAAATACAAGATAATTTTTTACGATGCTTTATTTCTTCTCTTAATGTTTTAGTATTTCTAATACGTATGTATTTGTCTTTACGCTGCAACACTGTATTTCCTTGTAACGTGGTATTCTTACATATTCTTTCGAGAGAAAACTCTCCTGTGCGTTCTCTTTTGAGGCTACACGCTTAGACATACACACATCACCGAAGCTTTTCCAATTCCAACGAGTTGTTTAGGGAAAAAAAGATAATTTCGCAAAATGCGGGATTTCCTTAAAACGTGGTATTCTGACATATTTTGTCGAGAGAAAATTCCTCTGTGGGTTCTCTTTTGAAGCTACACGTTTAGACAATCACGCAACACCAAATCTTTTCAAGTTATAACGTGTTGTTTAGGAAAAACAAGATAATTACGCACTATGCGGGAGTTCCTTAAAACGTGGTATTCTGACATATTTTTTCGAGAGAAAACTCTCCTGTGCGTTCTCTTTTGAGGCTACATGCTTAGACATACACCCCACACCAAATCTTTTCGAGTTACAACGTGTTGTTTAGGAAATACAAGATGATTTTTTACGATGCTTTATTTCTTCTCTTAATGTTTTAGTATTTCTAATACATACGTATTTGTCTTACTCTGCAACACTGTATTTCTTCGTTACGTGGTATTCTTACATATTCTTTCGAGAGAAAACTCTCCTGTGCCTTCTCTTTTGAGGCTACATGCTTCGACATACACGCCACACCAAATCTTTTCCGGTTTCAACGTGTTGTTTACGAAATGCTAGATAATTTTTTATGATGTGTTATTTCTTCTCATAAATTTTATGTATTTCTAATATGTACGTATTTGTCTTCACTCTGCAAAACTGTATTTCCTTGTAACGTGGTATTCCTACATATTCTTACAAGAGAAAACTCTCCTGTGCATTCTATTTTGAGGCTAGACACGTAGACATACACGCAACACCAAAGCTTTTCGAGTTAAAGCATGTTGTTTAGGAAAAACAAAATAATTTCGCACGATGCAGGATTTCCTTAAAACGTGGTATTCTGACATATTTTTTCGAGAGAAAATTGTCCTGTGGGTTCTCTTTTGAGGCTACACGTTTAGACATACACGCAACACCAAATCTTTTCGAGTTACAACGTGTTGTTTAGGAAATACAAGTTAATTTTGTGCGATGCATTATTTCTTCTCATAAAGTTTAGGTATTTCTAGTACATACGTATTTGTCTTTACTCTGCAACATTGTATTTACTTACAATGTGGTATTCTTACATATTCTTTCGAGAGAAACCTCTCCTGTGCGTTCTGTTTTGAGGCTAAACGCTTAGAAATACACGCAACACCAAAGCTTTTTGAGTTACATCCAGTTGTTGAGGAAAAACAAGATACTTTCGCACGATGCGGGATTTCCTTAAAACGTGGTAATCTGACATATTTTTTCGAGAGAAAACTCTCCTGTGCATTCTCTTTTGAGACTACCATCTTAGACATACACGTCACACAAAATTTTTTCGAGTTACAACGTGTTGTTTAGGAAAAACAAGATAATATTGTACGATGCGTTATTTCTTCTTGTAAAGTTTAAGTATTTCCAATATGTACATTTTTGACTTTAATATGCTACTCTGTATTTCCTTATAACGTTTTATTCTTACATATTCTTTCGAGTGAAAACTCTCCTGTGCGTTCTCTATTGAGGCTACACGCTTAGACATACACGCAACACCAAAGCTTTTCGAGTTAAAATATATTGTTAAGGAAAAACAAGATAATTTCCCACGATGCGTGATTTCCTTAAAACGTGGTATTCTGACATATTTTTTTCGAGAGAAAACTCTCATGTGCGTTCTCCTTTGAGGCTACACGCTTAGACATACACGCAACACCAAATCCTTTTGAGTTACAACATGTTGATTAGGAAATACAAGATAATTTTGTATGATGCGTTATTTTTTCTCGTAAAGTTTAAGTATTTCTAATACGTACATAGTTGTCTTTACTCTGCCACACTGTATTTCTTTATAACGTGGTATTCTTACATATTCTTTCAAGAGAAAACTCTCCTGTGCGTTCTCTTTTGAGGCTACACGCTTAGACATACACGCAACACCAAAGCTTTTCGAGTTGCAACGTGTTGTTTAAGAAAAACAAGACAATTTCGCATGATGCGGGATTTCCTTAAACGTGGTATTATGACATATTTTTTCGAGAGAAAACACTCCTTTGCATTCTATTTTAAGGCTACATGCTTAGACATACACTCAACACCAAATCTTTTCGAGTTACAACGTGTTGTTTAGGAAATACAAGATAATTATTTACGATGCTTTATTTATTCTCGTAATATTTCAGTATTTCTAATACGTATGTATTTGTCTTTAAGCTGCAACACTGTATTTCCTTGTAATGTAGTATTCTTACATATTCTTTCGAAAGAAAACTCTCCTGTGCATTCTCTTTTGAGGCTACACGCTTAGACAAACACGCATCACCAAAGCTTTTCGAGTTACAACGTGTTGTTTAGGAAAAAAAATATAATTTGGCAAGATGCGGGATTTCCTTAAAACGTGTTATTCTGACATATTTTGTCGAGAGAAGATTCCTCTGTGGGTACTCTTTTGAGGAATGTATGTCTAAGCGTGTAGCCTCAAAAGAGAACACACAGGAGAGTTTTCTCTCGAAAAAAATATGTCAGAATATCACGTTTCAAGGAAATCCTGCATCGTTGGAAATTATCTTGTTTTTCCTAAACAACATGTTGTAACTCCAAAAGATTTGGTGTTGCGTGTATGTCGAAACGTGTAGCCTCAAAAGAGGGCCAACAGGAAATTTTCTCTCGACAATATATATCAGAATGCAACGTTTTAAGGAAATCCTGCGTCGTGCGAAATTATCTTGTTTTTCCTACACAACACATTGTAACTGGAAAAGCTTTGGGGTTGCGTGTATGTGTAAGCGTGTAGACTCAAAAGAGAAGGCACAGGAGAGTTTTCTCTCGCAAGATTATGTAAGAATACCACGTTACAAGGAAATACAGTTTTGCAGAGTAAAGTCAAATACCTACATACTAGAAATATGTAAACTTTGCGAGAAGAAATAACGCATCGTACAAAATTATCTTGTATTTCCTAAACAACACGTTGTATCTTGAAATGATTTGGTGTGGAGTGTATGTCTAATCGTGTAGCCTCAAAAGAGAACACACAGAAGAGTTTTCTCTAGAAAAAATATGTCAGAATACCACGTTTTAAGGAAATCCTGCATCGTTGGAAATTATCTTGTTTTTCCTAAACAACATGTAACCCCAAAAGATTTGGTTTTGCGTGTATGTCTGAACGTGTAGCCTCAAAAGAGGACCCACAGGAAATTTTCTCTCGACAAAATACGTCAGAATACCACATTTTAAGTAAATGCCACATCGTGCGAAATTATTTTTTTTTCCTAATCTACACGTTGTAATTCGAAAAGCTTTGGTGATGCGTGTATGTCTAAGCGTGTAGCCTCAAAAGAGAACACACAGGAGAGTTTTCTCTCGAAAGAATATGCAAGAATACGACGTTATAAGGAAATACAGTGTTGCAGAGTAAAGACAATTACGTACATATTGGAAATACTTAAAATTTATGAGAAGAAATAACGCATCGTGCAAAATTATCTTGTTTTACCTAAGCAACACGTTGTAACTCGAAAAGATTTTGAGTTGTGTGTATGTCCAAGCTTGTAGCCTCAAAAGGTTATGCACAGGAGAGTTTTCTCTCAAAAAATATGTCAGAATACCACGTCTTAAGGAAATCGCGCATCTTGCAAAATTATCTTGTTTTTCTTAAACAACCCTTTGTAACTCGAAAAGCTTTGGTGTTACGTGTATGTCTAAGTGTGTAGCCTCAAAAGAGAATGCACAGGAGAGTTTTCTCTTGAAAGAATATGTAAAAATACCACGTTATACGGAAATACATTGTTGCAGATTAAAGACAAACACGTACGTATTGGAAATACTTAAACTTTACGAGAAGAAATAACACATCTTGAAAATTATCTTGTTTTTTCTTAACAACACGTTGTAACTCGAAAAGATTTGGTGTTGCGTGTATGTCTAAGTGTGTAGCCTCAAAAGAGACTGCACAGGAGAGTTTTCACTCGAAAAAATATGTCAGAATACCAAGTTTTAAGGAAATCCTGCATCGTGGGAAATTATCTTGTTTTTCCTAAACAACATGTTTTAATTCGAAAAGCTTTGGTGTTGCGTGCTTGTCTAAGTGTGTAGCCTCAAAAGAGAATGCACAGGAGAGTTTTCTCTCAAGAATATGTAAGCATACCACGGTACAAGGAAATACAGTTTTGCAGAGTAAAGACAAATACGTACATATTAGAAATACTTAAACTTTACGAGAAGAAATAACACATCATACAAAATTATCTTCTATTTCCTAAACAACATGTTGTAACTCGAAAAGATTTGGTGTGGCATGTATGTCTAAGCGTGTAGCCTCAAAAGAGTACGCATAGGAGAGTTTTCTCTCGCAAGAATATGTAGGAATACCACGTTATAAGGAAATACAGTGTTGCAGAGTAAATACAAACACTTACATATTAGAAATACATAAACTTTACGGGAAGATAAAAACTCATCGTGAAAAATTATCTTGTATATCCTAAACAACACGTTGTAACTCGAAAAGATTTGGTGTTGCTTGTATGTCTAAGCGTGTATCCTCAAAAGGGAATGCACAGGAGAGTTTTCACTCGAAAAAATTGTCAGAATACTACGTTTAAGGAAATCCCGCATCGTGCGAAATTATCTTGTTTTTCTTAACACGTTGTAACTCGAAAAGCTTTGGTGTTGCGTGTATGTCTAAGTGTGTAGCCTCAAAATAGAACACAGAAGAGAGTTTTCTCTCGAAAGAATATGTAAGAATACCACGTTACAAGGAAATACAGTGTTGCAGAGTAAAGACATATACGTACATATTAGAAATTCTTAAACTTTACGAGAAAAAATAACTCATCGTAAAAAATTAGCTTGTATTTCCTAAACAACACGTTGGAATTGGAAAAGACATGGTGTGGCGTGTATGTCTAAGCATGTAGCCTCAAAAGAGAACGCACAGGAGAGTTTTCACTAGAAAAAAATATGTCAGAATACCACGTTTGAAGGAAATCCCTCATAGTGAAAATTATCTTGTATTTCCTAAACAACACGTTGTAATTCGAAAATATTGGGTGTTGCGTGTATGTCTAAGTGTGTAGCCTCAAAAGAGAACGTACAGGAGAGTTTTCTCTCGAAAGAATATGTAAGAATACCTCGTTATAAGGAAATACAGTGTTGGAGATTAAAGACAAATACGTACGTATTAGAAATACCTAAACCTTATGAGAAGAAATAATGCATCGTAAAAGATTATCTTGTATTTCCTAAACAACACGTTGTAACTCGAAACGATTTGGTGTTGTGTGTATGTCAAAATGTGTAGCCTCAAAAGAGAACTCACAGGAGAATTTTCTCTCAAAAAAAATATGTCAGAATACCACGTTTTAAGGAAATCCCGCATCGTGCGAAATTATCTTGTTTTTCCTAAACAACACGCTGTAACTTGAAAAGCTTTGGTGTTGATTGTATGTCTCAGCGTGTAACCTCAAAAGAGAATGAACAGGAGAGTTTTCGCTCAAAAAAATATGTCAGAATACAAAGTTTTAAGGAAATCATGCATCGTGCAAAATTATCTTTTTGTTTCCTAACAAACTTGTTGTAACCCGAAATGCTTTGGTGTTGCGTTTTTGTCTAAGCGTGCAGCCTCAAAAGAGAATGCACAGGATAGATTACTCTCGAAAGAATATGTAAGTATACGACGTTATAAGGAAATACAGTGTTGCAGAGTAAAGACACATACATACATATTGGAAATACTTAAACTTTACGAGAAGAAATAACGCATCATTCAAAATTATCTGGTTTTTCCTAAACAACACATTGTAACTCGAAAAGATTTTGTGTTACGTGTATGTCTAAGCTTGTAGCCTCAAAAGAGAAGGCACAGGAGAGTTTTCTCTCAAAAAAATATGTCAGAATACCACGTTTTAAGGAAATCACGCATTGTGCGAAATTATCTTGTTTTTCCTAAACAACATGTTGTAACTCGAAAAGCTTTGGTGTTGCGTGGATGTCTAAGCGTGTAGCCTCAAAAGAGAACGCATAGGAGAGTTTTCTTTTGTGAAAATATGTCAGAATACCACGTTTTAAGGAAATCCCGCATAGTGCGAAATTATCTTGTTTCTCCTAAATAACACTTTGTAATTCGAAAATATTTGTTGTTGCTTGTATGTCTAAGCATGTAGCCTCAAAAAGAACGCACAGGAGAGTTTTCTCTCAAAAGAACATGTATGAATATCACGTTATAAGGAAATACAGAGTGGCAGATTAAAGACAAATATGTACGTATTAGAAATACTTGAACTTTATGAGAAGAAATAACGCATCGTACAAAATTATCTTGTACTTCCTAAACAACACATTGTAACTCTAAAAGATTTGGTGTTGTGTGTATGTCTAAAGGTGTAGCCTAGAAACAGAACCCACAGGAGAATTTTCTCTCGAGAAAATATGTCAGAATACCACGTTTTAAGGAAATCCTGCATCGTGTGAAATTATATTGTTTTTCCTAAACAACACGTTGTAACTCGAAAAGCTTTGGTGTTGCATGTATGTATAAGCGTGTAGCCTCAAAAGAGAACACAAAGGAGAGTTTTCCCTCGAAAAAATATGTCAGAATTTCACCTTTTAAGGAAATCCCACATCGTGCGAAATTATCTTGTTTTTCTTAAACAACAAGTGGTAACTTGAAAAGCTATGGTGTTGCGTATATGTCTTAGCGTGGATCCTCAAAAGGGAACACACAGGAGAGTTTTCTCTTGAAAGAATATGTAAGAATACGACGTTATAAGGAAATACAGTGTTGCAGAGTAAAGAAAAATACGTACGTTTTGAAAATACTTAAACTTTATGAGAAGAAATAATGCATCGTGCAAAATTATCTTGTTTTTCCTAAACAACACGTTGTAACTCGAATAGCTTTGGTGTTGCATGTATGTCTAAGCGTGTAGCCTCAAATGAGAACGAACAGGAGAGTTTTCTCTCGAAAGTATATGTAAGAATACCACATTATAAGGAAATACAGTATTGCAGAGTAAAGACAAATACGTATGTATTAGATATATTTAAACTTTACAAGAAGAAATAAATCATCATGCAATATTATCTTGTTTTTCGTAAACAACAAGTTGTAACTCGAAAAGATTTGGTGTTGCGTGTATATCTAAGCTTGTAGCCTCAAAAGAGAAAGCTCAGGAGAGTTTCCTTTCGAAAAAATATGTCAGAATACCACATGTTATGGAAATGCCGCATCGTGTGTAATTATCTAGTTTTTCCTAAACAACAAGTTGTAACTCGAAAAGCATTGGTGTTGCGTATATGTCTAAGCGTGTAGCCTCAAAAGAGTACTCACAGGAGAGGTTTCTCTCACAAGAATATGTAGGAATACCACGTTATAAGGAAATACAGTGTTGCAGAGTAAAGACAAATACTTACATATTAGAAATACATAAACTTTACGAGAAGAAATAACTCATCATAAAAAATTATCTTGTATTTCCTAAACAACACGTTGTAACTCGAATATTTTTGGTGATGCTTGTATGTCTAAGCGTGTATCCTCAAAACGGAATGCACAGGAGGGTTTTCACTCGAAAAAAATATGTCAGAATACCACGTTTAAGGAAATCCCGCATCGTGCGAAATTATCTTGTTTTTCTTAAACAACACGTTGTAACTCGAAAACTTTGGTGTTGCGTGTATATCTAAGCATGTAGCCTCAAAAGAGAAGGCACAGGAGAGTTTTCTCTTGAAGGAATATGTAAGAAAACCACGTTATAAAAAAATACAGTGTTGCAGAGTAAACACAAATACGTACTATTACAAATACTTAAAGTTTACGAGAAGAAATAATGCATCGTAAAAAAATATCTTGTATTTCCTAAACAACACTTTGTAACTCGAAAAGATTTGGTATTGTGTGTATGACTAAGCTTGTAGCCTAGAAGGGAACGCACAGGAGAACTTTTTCTCGAAAAATATGTCAGAATACCACGTTTAATGAAATCCTGCATCGAGTGAAATTATCTTGTTTTTCCTAAACAACACGTTGTAACTCGAAAAGCTTTGGTGTTGCGTGTATGTCTAAGCGTGTAGCCTCAAAAGAGAACGCACAGGAGAGTATTCTCAAAAAAAAATGTCAGAATACCACGTTTTAAGAAAATCCCGTATCGTGCAATATTATCTTATTTTTTCCTAAACAACACATTGTAACTCGAAAAGCTTTGGTGTTGCGTTTTTGTCTAAGCATGCAGCCTCAAAAGAGAACGCAAAGGAGAGTTTTCTCTCGAAAGAATATGAAAGAATACCACGTTATAAAGAAATAAAGTGTTGCAGAGTAAAGTCATATACCTAGGTATTGGAAATTCTTAAACTTTACGAGAAGAAATAACGCATCGTAAAAAATTATCTTGTACTTCCTAAACAACACGTTGTAACTCGAAAAGATTTGGTGTTGCGTGTATGTCTAAGTGTGTAGCCTCCAAAGAGAATGCACAGGAGAGTTTTCGCTTGAAAAAAATATTTCAGAATACCACGTTTTAAGGAAATCCCGCATCGTGCGAAATTATCTTGTTTTTCTTAAACAACACTTTGTAACTCGAAAAGCTTTGGTGTTGCGTGTATGTCAAAGCGTGTAGCCTCAAAAGAGAACGCACAGGAGAGTTTTCTCTCGAAAGAATATGTAAGAATACCACGTTATAAGGAAATACAGTGTTGCAGAGTGAAGACAAATACGTACATATTAGAAATACTTAAACTTTACGAGAAGAAATAATGCATCGTAAAAAATTATCGTGTATTTCCTAAACAAAATGTTGTAACTAGAAAAGATTTGGTGTTGTGTGCATGTGTAAATGTGTAGCCTCAAAAGAGAACCCACAGGAGAATTTTTTCTCGAAAAAATATGTCAGAATACCACGTTTTAAAAAAAATCCTGCATCATGCGAAATTATCTTGTTTTTCCTAAACAACACTTTGTAACTCGAAAAGCTTTGGTGTTGCGTGTATGTCTAAGCGTGTAGCCTCAAAAGAGAATGCACAGGAGAGTTTTCTCTCGAAGGAATATGTAAGAAGACCTCGTTATAAGGAAATACAGTGTTGCAGATTAAAGACAAATACGTACGTATTAGAAATACTTAACCATTATGAGAAGAAATAATGCATCGTAAAAAATTATCTTGTATTTACTAAACAACAGGTTGTAACTAGAAAAGATTTATTGTTGTGTGTATGTGTAAATGTGTTTCCTCAAAAGAGAACCCACAGGAGAATTTTCTATCGAAAAAAATATGTCAGAATACCACGTTTTAAGAAAATCCCATATTGTGCGAAATTATCTTGTTTTTCCTAAACAACTTGTTGTAACTCGAAAAGGTTTGGTGTTGCGTTTTTGTCTAAGAGTGCAGCCTCAAAAGAGAACACACAGGAGAGTTTTCTCTCAAAAGAATATGTAAGAATACCATGTTATAAAGAAATAAAATTTTGCAGAGTAAAGAAAAATACGTACATATTGGAAATACTTAAACTTTACAAGAAGAAATAACGCATCGTGCAAAATTATCTAGTTTTTCCTAAACATCATGTTGTAACTCAAAAAGATTTGATGTTTCGTGTATGTCTAAGCTTGTAGCCTCAAAGAGAATGCACAGGAGAGTTTGATCTCGAAAAAAATATGTCAGAATACCACATTTTATGGAAATCCAGCATCGTGCAAAATTATCTTGTTTTTCCTAAAAAACACATTGTAACTCGAAAAGCTTTGGTGTTGCGTGTATGTCTAAGCGTGTAACCTCAAAAGAGAACGCACAGGAGAGGTTTCTGTCGAAAAATATGTAAGAATACCATGTTATACGGAAATACAGTGATGCAGAGTAAAGACAAATACATACATATTAGAAATACTTAAACTTTACGAGAAGAAATAACTCTTCGTACAAAATTATCTTGTATTTCCTAAACAACACTTTGTAACTCGAAAAGATTTGGTGTTGCATGTATGTCTAAACGTGTAGCCTCAAAAGAGAACACACAGGAGTATTTTCTCTCGAAAAAATATGTCAGAATACCACGTTTTAAGGAAATCCTGCATCGTGCGTAATTATCTTGTTTTTCCTAAACAACATGCTTTAACTCGAAAAGCTTTGGTGTTGTGTGTATGCCTAGGTGTGTAGCCTGAGAAGAGAATGCACAGGAGAGTTTTCTCTCGAAAGAATATGTCAGAATACCACATTACAAGGAAATACAGTGTTGCAGAGTAAAGACAAATACGTACATATTAGAAATACTTAAACTTTATGAGAAGAAATAACGCTCTATAAAAAATTATCTTGTATTTCCTAAACAACAAGTTGATATTCATAAAGATTTGGTGTTGCGTGTATGTCTAAGCATGTAGCCGGAAAAGAGAACACACAGGAGATTTTTCTCTCGAAAAAATATGTCAGAATACCACGTTTTAAGGAAATCCCGCATCCTGCGAAATTATCTTGTTTTTCCTAAACAACATGTTGTAACTCGAAAAGCTTTGATGTTGCCTGTATGTGTAAGGGTTCAGCCTGAAAAGAGAACGCACAGGGGAGTTTTCTCTCGAAAGAATATGTAAGAATACCACGTTATAAGGAAATACAGCGTTGCAGTGTAAAGACAAATACGTACATATTAGAAATACTTAAAATATACGAGAAGAAATAACGAATGGTGCAAAATTATCTTGTACTTCCTAAACACCATGTTGTAACTAGAAACAATTTGGTGTTGCGTGTATGTCTAAGCTTGTAGCCTCAAAAGAGAATGCACAGGAGAGTTTTCTCTCGAAAAAATATGTCAGAATACCACGTTTTAAGGAAATCCAGCATTGTGCGAAATTATCTTGTTTTTCCTACACAACACGTTGTAACTCGAAAAGCTTTGGTGTTGCGTGTATGTCTAAGCGTGTAGCCTCAAAAGAGAATGCACAGGAGAGTTTTCACTCAAAAGAATATGTAAGAATACCACATTACAAGGAAATACAGTGTTGCAGAGTAAAGACAAATACGTACATATTAGAAATACTTAAAGTTTATGAGCAGAAATAACGCATCGTAGAAAATTTACTTGTATTTCCTAAACAACACATTTTAACTCGAAATGATTTGATGTTGCGTGTATGTCTAAACGTGTATCCTCAAAGAGAACCCACAGGAGAGTATTCTCTCGGAAAATTATGTCAGAATACCATGTTTTAAGGAAATCCCGCATCGTGTGAATTTATCTTGTTTTTCCTAAACAACATGTTTTCACTCGAAAAGCTTTGGAGTTGCGTGTATGTCTAAGTGTGTAGCCTCAAAAGAGAATGCACAGGAGAGTTTTCTCTCGAAAGAATATGTTAAAATACCACGTTATAAGGAAATACAGTGTTGCAGAATAAAGAAAACTATGTACGTATTAGAAATACTTAAACTTTAGGAGAAGAAATAACGAATCGTACAAAATTATCTTGTATTTCCTACACAACACGTTGTAACTTGAAAAGTTTTGGTGGTGCGTGTATGTCTAAGCTTCTAGCCTCAAAAGAGAATGCACAGGAGAGTTTTCTCTCGAAAAAAGCATGTCAGAATACCCCGTTATAAGGAAATCACACATCGTGTGAAATTATCTTGTTTTTCCTAAACAACACATTGTAACTTGAAAAGCTTTAGTGTTACGTGTATGTCTAAGCATGTAGCCTCAAAAGGGAGGGCACAGGAGAATTTTCTCAGGAAAAAATATGTCAGAATACAACTTTTTAAGGAAATCCTGCATCGTGCGAAATTATCTTTTTTTTCCTTGTTGTAACACGAAAAGCTTTGGTGTTGCGTTTTTCTCTAAGCGTGCAGCCTCAAAAGAGAACGCACAGGAGAGTTTTCTCTCGAAAGAGTATGTAAGAATACCACGTCATAAAGAAATACAGTGTTGCAGAGTAAAGACAAATACATACGTATTAGGAATACTTAAAATTTACGAGAAGAAATAACGCATCATGCAAAATTATCTTGTTATTCCTAAAAAATACGTTGTAACTCGAAAAGAATTGGTGTTGCGTGTATGTCTAAACGTGTAGCCTCAAAAGAGAACCCAAAGAAGAATTTTCTCTCGAAAAAATACGTCATTATATCACGTTTTAAGGAAATATTGCATCGTGCGAAATTATCTTGTTTTCCCTAAACACCACGTTGGAACTCGAAAAACTTTGGTGTTGCGTGTATGTCTAAGTGTTGGGTCTCAAAAGAGAATGCATAGGAGAGTTTTCTCTTGAAAGAATTTGTAATAATACCACATTATAAGAAAATACAGAGTTGCAGAGTAAGGACAAATACGTACATATTAGAAATACTTAAACTTTACGAGAAGAAATAATGCATCGTACAAAATTATCTTGTATTACCTAAACAACACGTTGTAACTCGAAAAGATTTGGTGTTGCATGTATGTCTAAGCGTGTAGCCTTAAAGGAGAACGCACAGGAGAGTTTTCTCTCAAAAAATATGTCAGAATACCACGTTTTAAGGAAATACAGCATCGTGCGAAATTATCTTGTTTTTCCTAACAACATGTTTTAACCTGAGAAGCTTTGGTACTACGTGTATGTCTAAGTGTGTAGCCTCAAAAGAGAACGCACAGGAGAGTTTTCTCTCGAAAGATTATGTAAGAATACCACGTTATAAGGAAATACAATGTTGCAGAGTAAAGACAACTATGTACGTATTAGAAATACTTAAACTTTACAGGAAGAAATAAGGCATCGTACAAAATTATCTTGTATTTCCTAAACAACACGTTGTAACTCGAAAGGATTTGGTGTTGCGTGTATGTCTAAGAGTGTAGCCTCAAAGGAGAACGCACAGGAGAGTTTTCTCTCGAAAAAATATGTCAGAATACCACGTTTGAAGGAAATCACGAATCATGGGAAATTATCTTGTTTTTCCTAAACAACACATTGGAACTCGAAAAACTTTGGTGTTGCGTGTATGTCTAAGCGTGTAGCCGCAAAAGAGAACGCACAGGAGAGTTTTCTCTCGAAAGAATATGTAAGAATACCACGTTATAAGGAAATCCAGTGTTGCAGAGTAAAGACAAATACGTACTTATTAGAAATATTTAAAATTTACGAGAAGAAATAACGCATCATGCAAAATTATCTTGTATTTCCTAATCAACACGTTGTAACTCGAAAAGATTTTGTGTTGCGTGTATGGTATAGCATGTAGTCTCAAAATAGAACACACAGGAGAATTTTCTCTCGAAAAAATATTTCAAAATACCACTTTTTAAGGAAATCCAGCATCGTGCGAAATTATCTTGTTTTTCCTAAACAACATGTTGTAACTCGAAAAGCTTTGGTGTTGTGTGTATGTCTAAGCGGGTAGCCTCAAAAGAGAACGCACAGGAGAGTTTTCACTTGAAAGAATATGTAAGAATACCACATTATATGGAAATACAGTGTTGCAGAGTAAAGACAAATACGTACATATTAGAAATACTTAAACTTTACGAGAAGAAATATTGCATCATACAAAATTATCTTGTATTTCCTAAACAACACGTTGTATCTCGAAAAGATTTGTTGTTGCGTGAATGTCTAAACGTGCATCCTCAAAAGACAACCTACAGGAGAATTCTCTCTATAAAAAATATGTCAGAATACCACGTTTTAAGGAAATCCCGCATCGTGGGAAAATATGTTATTTCTCCTAAACAGCACGTTGTAACTCCAAAAGCTTTGGTTTTGCGTGTATGTCTAAGCTTGTAGCCTCAAAAGAGAACACACAGGAGAGATTTCTCTCGAAAGAATATGTAAGAATACCACGTTATAAGGAAATACAGTGTTGCAGAATAAAGACAACTATGTACGTATTATAAATACTTAAACTTTAGGAGAAGAAATAACACATCGTACAAAATTATCTTGTAATTCCTAAACAACACGTTGTAACTCGAAAAGTTTTGGTGTTGCGTGTATGTCTAAGCTTCTAGCTTCAAAAGAGAATGCACAGGAGAGTTTTCTCTCGAAAAAACATGTCAGAATACCCCGTTATAAGGAAATCGTATATCTGGCGATTTTATCTTGTTTTTCCTATAAAACACATTGTAACTTGAAAAGCTTTGGTGTTACATGTATGTCTATGCGTGTAGCCTCAAAAGGGAATGCACTGGAGAGTTTTCTCAGGAAAAAATATGTCAGAATACAATGTTTTAAGGAAATCTTGCATCGTTCGAAATTATCTTGTTTTTCCTAAACAACACATTGGAACTCGAAAAACTTTGGTGTTGCGTGTATGTCTAAGTGTTTGGTCTCAAAAGAGAAGGCACAGGAGAGTTTTCTCTCGAAAGAATATGTAAGAATACCACACTATAAGGAAATACAGTGTTGCAGAGTAAGGACAAATACGTACACATTAGAAATACTTAAACTTTGCGAGAAGAAATACTGCGTCGAACAAAATTATCTTGTATTACCTAAACAACACGTTGTAACTCGAAAAGATTTGGTGTTGCGTGTATGTCTGAGCGTGTAGCCTTAAAGGAGAACGCACAGGAGAGTTTTCTCTCAAAAAATATGTCAGAATACCACGTTTTAAAGAAATCCAGCATCGTGCGAAATTATCTTGTTTTTCCCAACAACATGTTTTATCTCGAAAAGCTTTGGTGTTACGTGTATGTCTAAGTGTGTAGCCTCAAAAGAGAACGCACAGGAGAGTTTTCTCTCGAAAGATTATGTAAGAATACCACGTTATAAGGAAATACAGTGTTGCAGAGTAAAGACTACTATGTACGTATTAGAAATACTTAAACTTTACAGGAAGAAATAAGGCATCGTACAAAATTATCTTGTGTTTCCTAAACAACACGTTGTAACTCGAAAGGATTTGGTGTTGCGTGTATGTCAAAGAGTGTAGCTCAAAGGAGAATGCACAGGAGAGTTTTCTCTCAAAAAATATGTCAGAATACCACGTTTGAAGGACATCACGAATCATGGGAATTTATCTTGTTTTTCCTAAACAACAGGTTGAAACTCGAAAAACTTTGGTGTTGCATGAATGTCTAAGCGTGTAGCCGCAAAAGATAATGCACAGGAGAGTTTTCTCCCGAAAAAATATGTAAGAATACCACGTTATAAGGAAATCCAGTGTTGCAGAGTAAAGACAAATATGTACGTATTAGAAATACTTAAAATTTACGAGAAGAAATAACGCATCGTGCAAAATTATCTTGTATTTCCTAATCAACACGTTGTAACTCGAAAAGATTTTGTGTTGCGTGTATGGTATAGCATGTAGTCTCAAAATAGAACACACAGGAGAATTTTCTCTCGAAAAAATATTTCAAAATACCACTTTTTAAGGAAATCCAGCATCGTGCGAAATTATCTTGTTTTTCCTAAACAACATGTTGTAACTCGAAAAGCTTTGGTGTTGTGTGTATGTCTAAGCGGGTAGCCTCAAAAGAGAACGCACAGGAGAGTTTTCACTTGAAAGAATATGTAAGAATACCACATTATATGGAAATACAGTGTTGCAGAGTAAAGACAAATACGTACATATTAGAAATACTTAAACTTTACGAGAAGAAATATTGCATCATACAAAATTATCTTGTATTTCCTAAACAACACGTTGTATCACGAAAAGATTTGTTGTTGCGTGAATGTCTAAACGTGGATCCTCAAAAGACAACCTACAGGAGAATTCTCTCTATAAAAAATATGTCAGAATACCACGTTTTAAGGAAATCCCGCATCGTACGAAAATATGTTATTTTTCCTAAACAGCACGTTGAAACTCCAAAAGCTTTGGTGTTGCGTGTATGTCTAAGCTTGTAGCCTCAAAAGAGAACACACAGGAGAGATTTCTCTCGAAAGAATATGTAAGAATACCACGTTATAAGGAAATACATTGTTGCAGAATAAAGACAACTATGTACGTATTATAAATACTTGAACTTTAGGAGAAGAAATAACGCATCGTACAAAATTATCTTGTAATTCCTAAACAACACGTTGTAACTCGAAAAGTTTTGGTGTTGCGTGTATGTCTAAGCTTCTAGCTTCAAAAGAGAATGCACAGGAGAGTTTTCTCTCGAAAAAAACATGTCAGAATACCCCGTTATAATGAAATCGCATATCTGGCGATTTTATCTTGTTTTTCCTAAACAACACATTGTAACTTGAAAAGCTTTGGTGTTACATGTATGTCTAAGCGTGTAGTCTCAAAAGGGAATGCACAGGAGAGTTTTCTCACGAAAAAATATGTCAGAATACAACGTTTTAAGGAAATCTTGCATCGTTCGAAATTATCTTGTTTTTCCTAAACAACACGTTGGAACTCGAAAAACGTTGGTGTTGCGTGTATGTCTAAGTATTTGGTCTCAAAAGAGAAGGCACAGGAGAGTTTTCTCTCGAAAGAATATGTAAGAATACCACACTATAAGGAAATACAGTGTTGCAGAGTAAGGACAAATACGTACACATTAGAAATACTTAAACTTTGCGAGAAGAAATACTGTGTCGAACAAAATTATCTTGAATTACCTAAACAACACGTTGTAACTCGAAAAGATTTGGTGTTGCATGTATGTCTGAGCGTGTAGCCTTAAAGGAGAACACACAGGAGAGTTTTCTCTCAAAAGATATGTCAGAATACCACGTTTTAAGGAAATCCAGCATCGTGTGAAATTATTTTGTTTTTCCTAACAACATGTTTTAACTCGAAAAGCTTTGGTGTTACGTGTATGTCTAAGTGTGTAGCCTCAAAAGAGAACACACAGGAGAGTTTTCTCTCGAAAGATTATGTAAGAATACCACGTTATAAGGAAACACAGTGTTGCAGAGTAAAGACAACTATGTACATATTAGAAATACTTAGACTTTACAGGAAGAAATAAGGCATCGTACAAAATTATCTTGTATTTCCTAAACAACACGTTGTAATTCGAAAGGATTTGGTGTTGCGTGTATGTCTAAGAGTGTAGCCTCAAAGGAGAACGCACAGGAGAGTTTTCTCTCGAAAAAATATGTCAGAATACCACGTTTGAAGGAAATCACGAATCATGGGAAATTATCTTGTTTTTCCTAAACAACACTTTGGAACTCGAAAAGAATTTTTGTTGCGCATATGTCTAAACGTGTAGCCTCAAATGAGAACCCACAGGAGAATTTTCTCTCGAAATAATACATCATAATACCACGTTTTAAGGAAATCCTGCATCATGTGAAATTATCTTGTTTTTCCTAAAAAACACGTTGTAACTCAAAAAACTTTGGTGTTGCGTGTATGTCTAAGCGTGTAGCCGCAAAAGAGAACGCAGAGGAGAGTTTTCTCTTGAAAAAATATGTAAGAATACCACGTTATAAGGAAATACAGTGTTGCAGAGTAAAGACAAATACGTACGTATTAGAAATACTTAAAATTTACGAGAAGAAATAATGCATCGGTCAAAATTATCTTGTATTTCCTAAACAGCACATTGTAACTCGAAAAGATTTTGTGTTGCGTTTATGTTAAAGCATATAGTCTCAAAAGAGAATGCACAAGGAGAATTTTCTCTTGAAAAAATACGTCATAATACCACGTTAAAAGGAAACCCTGCGTTGTGCGAAATTATCTTGTGTTTCCTAAAGAACACATTGAAACTCGAATAACTTTGGTGTTGCGTGTATGTCTAAGCATGTAGCCTCAAAAGAGAACGCACAGGAGAGTTTTCTCTCGAAAAAATATGTCAGAATACCACGTTTTAAGGAAATCCAGCATTGTGCGAAATTATCTTGTTTTTTCTAAACAACACGTTGTAGCTCGAAAAGATTTGGTATTGCGTGTATGTCTAAGCGTGTAGCCTCAAAAGAGAATGCACAGGACAGTTTTCTCTTGAAAGAATATGGAGGAATACCACGTTATAAGGAAATACAGTGTTGCATGGTAAAGACAATACATACGCATTAGAAATACTTAAACTTTACGAGAAGAAATAACGCATCATGCAAAATTATCTTGTTTTTTCCTAAACAACACGTTGTAACTCGAAAAGATTTGTTGTTGCGTGTATGTCTAAACATGTATCCTCAAAGAGAATCCACAGGAGAGTATGCTCTCAAAAATATACGTCAGAATACCACGTTTTAAGGAAATCCCGCATCATGTGAAATTATCTTCTTTTTCCTAAACAACTTGTTGTAACTCGAAAAGCTTTGGTGTTGCGTTTCTCTAACCGTGCAGGCTCAAAAGAGAACGTACAGGAGAGTTTTCTCTCGAAAGAATATGTAAGAATACCACGTTATAAGGAAATACAGTGTTGCAGATTAAAGACAAATACGTACGTATTAGAAATACTTAAAATTTACAAGAAGAAATAACACATCGTGCAAAATTATCGTGTATTTCCTAAACAACACTTTGTAACTCGAAAAGAATTTTTGTTGCGCATATGTCTAAACGTGTAGCCTCAAATGAGAACCCACAGGAGAATTTTCTCTCGAATTAATACGTCATAATACCACGTTTTAAGGAAATCCTGCATCGTGCGAAATTATCTTGTTTTTCCTAAACAACACGTTGTAACTTGAAAAACTTTGGTGATGCGTGTATGTCTAAGCGTGTAGCCGCAAAAGAGAACGCAGAGGAGAGTTTTTTCTTGAAAAAATATGTAAGAATACCACGTTATAAGGAAATACAGTGTTGCAGAGTAAAGACAAATACGTACGTATTAGAAATACTTAAAATATACGAGAAGAAATAACGCATCGGGCAAAATTATCTTGTATTTCCTAAACAGCACATTGTAACTCGAAAAGATTTTGTGTTGCGTGTACATTAAAGCATGTAGTCTCAAAAGAGAACGCACAGGAGAATTTTCTCTTGAAAAAATACGTCATAATACCACGTTATAAGGAAACCCTGCATTGTACGACATTATCTTGTGTTTCCTAAAGAACACGTTGGAACTCGAAAAACTTTGGTGTTGCATGTATGTCTAAGCGTGTAGTCTCAAAAGACAACGCACATGAGAGTTTTCTCTCGAAAAAATATGTCAGAATACCACGTTTTAAGGAAATTCAGCATTATGCTATATTATCTATTTTTTTTCCAAAACAACAGGTTTTAACTCGAAAAGCTTTGATGTTGTGTGTATGCCTAAGTGTTTAGCCTCAGAAGAGAATGCACAGGAGAGTTTTCGCTCAAAAGAATATGTCAGAATACCACGTTACAAGGATATACAGTGTTGCAGAATATAGAAATATACATACGTATTAGAAATACTTAAACTTTACGAGAAGAAATAACGCTCCGTACAAAATTATCTTGTATTTCCTAAACAACACGTTGTAACTCGAAATGATTTGGTGTTGCGTGTATGTCTAAGCGTGTAGCCTCAAAAGAGAACACACAGGAGAGTTTTCCCTCGAAAAAATATGTCAGAATACCACGTTTTAAGGAAATCCCGCGTAGTGCGAAATTATCTTGTTTTTCCTAAACAACATGTTTTAACTCGAAAGGCTTTGGAGTTACGTGTATGTCTAACTGTGTAGCCTCAAAAGAGAATGCACAGTAGAGTTTTCTCTCGAAAGATTATGTAAGAATACACGTTATAAGGAAATACAGTGTTGCAGAGTAAAGAAAACTATGTACGTATTAGAAATACTTAAACTTAACGAGAAGAAATAACGCATCATACAAAATTATCTTGTATTTCCTAAACAACAGTTTTAACTCGAAAGGATTTGGTGTTGCGTGTATGTCTAAGCGTGTAACCTCAAAGGAGAACGCACAGGAGTGTTTTCTCTAGAAAAAATTTGTCAGAATACCACGATTTAAGGAAATCACTTATCATGGGAAATTATCATGTTTTTCCTTAACAACATATTTTAACTCAAAAAGCTTTCGTGTTGCGTGTATGTCTAAACGTGTAGCCTCAAAAGAGAACCCACAGGAGAATTTTCTCTCGAAATAATATGTCATAATACCACATTTTAAGGAAATCCTGCATCGTGCGAAATTATCTTGTTTTTCCTAAACAACACGTTGTAACTCGAAAAACTTTGGTGTTGCGTGTATGTCTAAGCATGTAGCCACAAAAGAGAACGCAGAGGAGAGTTTTCTCTTGAAAAAATATGTAAGAATACCACGTTATAAGGAAATACAGTGTTGCAGATTAAAGACAAATACGTACGTATCAGAAATACTTAAAATTTCCGAGAAGAAATAACGCATCGGGCAAAATTATCTTGTATTTCCTAAACAACACGTTGTAACTCGAAAAGATTTTGTGTTGCGTGTATGTCAAAGCATGTAGTCTCAAAAGAGAACGCACAGGAGAATTTTCTCTTGAAAAAATATGTCATAATACCATGGTAAAAGGAAACCCTGCATTGTGCGAAATTATCTTGTGTTTCCTAAAGAACACGTTGAAACTCGAAAAACTTTGGTGTTGCGTGTATGTCTAAGCACGTAGTCTCCAAAGAGAACGCACATGAGAGTTTTCTCTCGAAAAAATATGTCAGAATACCACGTTTTAAGGAAATCCAGCATTAAGCTATATTATCTATTTTTTCCTAAACAACACATTTTAACTCGAAAAGCTTTGATGTTGTGTGTATGCCTAAGTGTTTAGCCTCAGAAGAGAATGCACAGGAGAGTTTTCGCTCGAAAGAATATGTCAGAATACCATATTACAAGGATATACTGTGTTGCAGAGTATAGAAATATACATACGTATTAGAAATACTTAAACTTTACGAGAAGAAATAACGCTCCGTACAAAATCATCTTGTATTTCCTAGACAACACGTTGTAACTCAAAAGATTTGGTGTTGCGTGTATGTCTAAGCGTTTAGCCTCAAAAGAGAACACACAGGAGAGTTTTCCCTCGAAAAAATATGTCAGAATACCACGTTTTAAGGAAATCCCACATAGTGTGAAATTATCTTGTTTTTCCTAAACAACATGTTTTAACTCGAAAGGCTTTGGAGTTACGTGTATGTCTAAGTGTGTAGCATCAAGAGAATGCACAGTAGAGTTTTCTCTCGAAAGATTATGTAAGAATACCATGTTATAAGGAAATACAGTGTTGCAGAGTAAAGAAAACTATGTACGTATTAGAAATACTTAAACTTTACGAGAAGAAATAACGCATCATACAAAATTATCTTGTATTTCCTAAACAACACGTTGTAACTCGAAAGGATTTGGTGTTGCGCGTATGTCTAAGCATGTAACCTCAAAGGAGAACGCACAGGAGAGTTTTCTCTCGAAAAAATATGTCAGAATACCACGTTTTAAGGAAATCACGCATCATGGGAAATTATCATGTTTTTCCTATACAACATATTTTAACTCGAAAAGCTTTGGTGTTGCGTGTATGTCTAAGCGTGTAGTCTCAATAGAGAATGCACAGGAGAGTTTTAACTCGAAAGAATATGTAAGAATAAAAAGGTTATAAAGTAATACAGTGTTGCAGAGTAAAGACAAATATGTACGTATTAGAAATACTTAAACTTTACGAGAAGAAATAACGCATCAGGCAAAATTATCTAGTTTTTCCTAAACAACACGTTGTAACTCGAAAAGATTTGGTGTTGAGTGTATGACTAAGCGTGTAGCCTCAAAAGAGAACGCACAGGAGAGTTTTCTCTCGAAAAAATATGTCAGAATACCACGTTTTAAGGAAATCCAGCATTGTGCGAAATTATCTTGTTTTTTCTAAACAACACGTTGTAGCTCCAAAATCTTTCGTGTTGCATGTATGTCTAAGCGTGTAGCCTCAAAAGAGAACGCACAGGACAGTGTTCTCTCGAAAGAATATGTAAGAATACCACGTTATAAGGAAATACAGTGTTGTAGGGTAAAGACATTACGTACGTATTAGAAATACTTAAACTTTATGAGAAGAAATAACACATTATGCAAAATTATCTTGTTTTTCCTAAACAACACGTTGTAACTCTAAAAGATATGGTGTTGAGTGTATGACTAAGCGTGTAGCCTCAAAAGAGAACGCACAGGAGAGTTTTCTCTCAAAAAATTATGTCAGAATACCACGTTTTAAGGAAATCACGCATCGTGCGAAATTATCTTGTTTTTCCTACACAACACGTTGTAACTCGAAAAGCTTTGGTGTTGCGTGTATGTCTAAGCGTGTAGCCTCAAAAGAGAATGCACAGGAGAATTTTCCCTCGAAAGAATATGTAAGAATACCACATTTCAAGGAAATACAATGTTGCAAGTAAAGGACAAATACGTACATATTAAAAATACTTAAAATTTATGAGAAGAAATAACGCATCTTACAATATTAACTTGTATTTCCTAAACAACACATTGTAACTTGAAAAGATTTGTTGTTGCAAGTTTGTCTAAACGTGTTTCCTCAAAGAGAACCCACAGGAGAGTATTCTTTCAAAAAATATGTCAGAATACCACGTTTTAAAGAAATCGCGCATCATGTGAAATTATCTTATTTTTCCTAAACAACACGTTGTAACTAGAAAACCTTTGGTGTTGCGTGTATGTCTAAGCGTGTAACTGCAAAAGAGAATGCACAGGAGAGTTTTCTCTCCAAAAAATATTTCAAAATACCTCCTTTTAAGGAAATCCCGCATCGTGCGAAATTATCATGTTTTTCCTAAACAACACTTTGTAACTCAAAAAGTTTTGTGTTGCATATATGTGTAAGGGTTCAGCCTCAAAAGAGAATGCACAGGAGAGTTTTCTCTCGAAAGAATATGTAAGAATACCACGTTATAAGAAAATACAGTGTTGCAGAGTAAAGACAAATACATACATATTAGAAATACTTAAACTTTACGAGAAGAAATAACGCGTCATGCAAAATTATCTTGTTTTTCCTAAACAACACGTTGTAACTCGAAAAGATTTGGTGTTGCATGTATGACTAAGCGTGCAGCCTCCAAAGAGAACGCACAGGAGAGTTTTCTCTCGATAAAAATATGTCAGAACACCACGTTTTAAGGAAATACCGCATCATGCGAAATTATCTTGTTTTTCCTAAACAACTTGTTGTAACTGGAAAATCTTTGGTGTTGCGTCTTTCTCTAACCATGCCGCCTCAAGAGGAATGCACAGGAGAGATTTCTCTCGAAAGAATATGTAAGAATACCACGTTATAAGGAAATACAGTGTTGCAGAGTAAAGACAAATAGGTACGTATTAGAAATACTTAAAATTTACAAGAAGAAATAACACATCGTGCAAAATTATCTTGTATTTCCTAAACAGCACGTTGTTACTCGAAAAGAATTGGTGTGGCGTGTATGTCTAAACGGGTAGCCTCAAAAGAGAACCCACAGGAGAATTTTCTCTCGAAATAATACGTCATAAAACCACGTTTTAAGGAAATCCTGCATCTTGCGAAATTATCTTGTTTTTCCTAAACAACACGTTCGAACTCGAAAAACTTTGGTGTTGCGTGTATGTCTAAGCGTGTAGCCACAAAAGAGAATGCACAGGAGAGTTTTCTCTCGAAAAAATATGTAAGAATACCACTTTATAAGGAAATACAGTGTTGCAGAGTAAAGACAAATAAGTACGTATTAGAAATACTTAAAATTTACAAGAAGAAATAACGCGTCATACAAAATTATCTTGTTGTTTCCTAAACAACACGTTGTAACTCGAAAAGATTTTTTGTTGCGTGTATGGTAAAGCATGTAGTCTCAAAAGAGAATGCACAGGAGAATTTTCTCTCGAAAAAATACATCATAATACCACGTTTCAAGGAAATCCTGCATCGTTCGAAATTATCTTGTTTTTCCTAAACAACACGTTGGAACTCGAGAAACTTTAGTGTTGCGTGTATGTCTAAGCGTGTAGCCGCAAAAGAGAAAAGCACAGGAGAGATTTCTCTCGAAAGAATATGTAAGAGTACCACATTATAAGGAAACACAGTGTTGCAGAGTAAAGACAAATACGTACGTATTAGAAATACTTAAACTTTACTAGAAGAAATAATGCGTCGTGCAAAATTATCTTGTTTTTCCTAAGCAACACGTTGTAACTCGAAAAGATATGGTGTTACATGTATGACTAAGCATGCAGCCTTAAAAGAGAATGCACAGGAGAGTTTTCTCTCGAAAAAATATGTCACAATACCACGTTTTAAGGCAATCCCGCATCGTATGAAATTATCTGGTTTTTCGTAAACAACATGTTTTAACTCGAAAAGCTTTGGTGGTGCGTGTATGTCTAAGTGTGTAGCCTCAAAAGAGAACGCACAGGAGACTTTTCTCTCGAAAGAATATGTAAGAATACCACGTTATAAGGAAATACAGTGTTGCAGAGTAAGGACAAATACGTACGTATTAGAAATACTTAAACTTTACTAGAAGAAATAATGCGTCGTGCAAAATTATCTTGTTTTTCCTAAACAACACGTTGTAACTCGAAAAGATATGGTGTTACATGTATGACTAAGCATGCAGCCTTAAAAGAGAATGCACAGGAGAGTTTTCTCTCGAAAAAATATGTCACAATACCACGTTTTAAGGCAATCCCGCATCGTATGAAATTATCTGGTTTTTCGTAAACAACATGTTTTAACTCGAAAAGCTTTGGTGTTGCGTGTATGTCTAAGTGTGTAGCCTCAAAAGAGAACGCACAGGAGAGTTTTCTCTCGAAAGAATATGTAAGAATACCATGTTATAAGGAAATACAGTGTTGCAGAGTAAGGACAAATACGTACGTATTAGAAATACTTAAACTTTACAAGAAGAAATAATGCATCTTGCGAAATTATCTTGTTTTTCCTAAACAAAACATTGTAACTCGAAAAGCTTTGGTGTTGCGTGTATGTCTAAGCGTGTAGCCTCAAAAGAGAATGCACAGGAGAGTTTACTCTCGAAAGAATATGTAAGAATACCACGTTATAAGGAAATACAGTGATGCAGAGTAAGTACAAATACGTACGTATTAGAAATACTTAAAATTTACTGGAAGAAATAACACATCGTGCAAAATTATCTTGTATTTCCTAAACAACATGTTGTAACTCGAAAAGATTTGGTGTTGCGTGTATGAGTAAGCGTGCAGCCTCAAAAGAGAACGCACAGGAGAGTTTTCTCTCGAAAAAATAAGTCAGAATACCACGTTTTAGGGAAATAGCGCATCATGTGAAATTATCTTGTTTTTCCTAAACGACACGTTGTAACTCAAAAAGCTTTGGTTTTGCGTGTATGTCTAAGCATGTAGCCTCAAAAGAGAACGCACAGAAGAGTTTTCTTTCGAAATAATATGTAAGAATTCCACGTTATAACTTAATACAGTGTTGCAGAGTGAAGACACATATTTACATATTAGAAATACTTAAACTTTACGAGAAGAAATAATGCATCATGAAAAATTATCTTGTTTTTCCTAAACAACACGTTGTAACTCGAAAAGATTTGGTGTTGAGTGTATGACTAGGCATGTAGCCTCAAAAGAGAACACACAGGAGAGTTTTTTCTCGAAAAATATGTCAGAATACCACGTTTTAAGGAAATCCAGCATTGTACAATATTTTCTTTTTTTTTTCCTAAACAGCAAGTTTTAACTCGAAAATCTTTAATATTGTGTGTATGCCTAAGTGTGTAGCCTCAGAAGAGAATGCATTGGAGAGTTTTCTCTCGAAAGAATATGTCAGAATACCATGTTACAAGGAAATACAGTGTTGCAGAGAAAAGATAAATAGGTACGTATTAGAAATACTTAAACTTTATGAGAAGAATTAACGCTTCGTACAAAATTATCTTGTAATTCCTAAACAACAAGTTGATATTCGTAAAGATTTGGTGTTGCGTGTATGTCTAAGCATGTAACCGGCAAAGAGTACACACAGGAGAGTTTTCTATCGAAAAAATATGTCAGAATACCACGTTTTAAGGAAATCCTGCATCGTTCGAAATTATCTTGTTTTTCCTAAACAACACTTTGTAACTAGAAAAGCATTGGTGTTGCGTGTATGTCTAAGCGTGTAACTGCAAAAGAGAATCCACAGGAGAGTTTTCTCTCAAAAAAATATTTCAAAATACCTCGTTTTAAGGAAATCCCGCATCGTGCGAAATTATCTTGTTTTTCCTAAACAACACTTCGTAACTCAAAAAGTTTGGTATTGCATGTATGTGTAAGGGTTCAGCCTCAAAAGAGAAAGCACAGGAGATTTTTCTCTCGAAAGAACATGTGAGAATACCACGTTATAAGAAAATACAGTGTTGCAGAGTTAAGACAAATACATACGTATTAGAAATACTTAAACTTTACGAGAAAAAATAATGCGTCGTGCAAATTATCTTGTTTTTCCTAAACAACACGTTGTAACTCGAAAAGATATGGTGTTGCATGTATGACTAAGCGTGCAGCCTCAAAAGAGAACGCACAGGAGAGTTTTCTCTCGATATTTATGTGTCAGAGCTCCACGTTTTAAGGAAATACCGCATCATGCGAAATTATCTTGTATTTCCTAAACAACACTTTGTAACTCGAAAAGCTTTGGTGTTGAGTTTATGTCTAAGCATGTAGCCTCAAAAGAGAACGCACAGGAGAGTTTTATCTTGAAAGAATATGTTAGAATTCAACGTTATAACGGAATACAGTGTTGCAGAATAAAGACAAATATTTACATATTAGAAATACTTAAATTTTACTAAAAGAAATATGCCTCATGCAAAATTATCTTGTTTTTCCTAAACAACACGTTGTAACGCGAAAAGATATGGTGTTGAGTGTATGAATAAGCATGTAGCCTCAAAAGAGAACGCACAAGAGAGTTTTCCCTCGAAAAAATATGTCAGAATACCAAGTTTTAAGGAAATCCAGCATTGTGCGATATTATCATGTTTTTCCTAAACAATACGTTTTAACTCGAAAAGCTTTGGTTTGGTGTGTATGCCTAAGTGTGTAGCCTCAGAAGAGAATGCACAGGGGAGTTTTCTCTCGAAAGAATATGTCAGAATACCACGTTACAAGGAAATACAGTGTTGCAGAGTAAAGAAATATACGTACGTATTAGAAATACTTAATCTTTACGAGAAGAAATAACACTCCATACAAAATTGTCTTGTATTTCCTAAACAACAAGTTGAAATTCGTAAAGATTTGGTGTTGCGTATATGTCTAAGCATGTAGTCGCAAAAGAGAATGCACAGGAGAGTTTTCTCTCGATAGAATATATAAGAATTCCACGTTATAACGGAATATAGTGTTGCAGAGTAAAGACAAATAGTTACATATTAGAAATACTTAAACTTTACGAGAAGAAATAATGCATCGAGCAAAATTATCTTGTTTTTACTAAACAACACGTGGTAACTCGAAAAGATTTGGTGTTGCGTGTATGACTAAGCATGTAGCCTCAAAAGAGAACGCCGAGGAGAGTTTTCTCACGAATGAATATGTCAGAACACCACGATTTAAGGAAATCCCGCATCATGCTTAATTATCTTGTTTTCACCTAAACAACCAGTTTTAACTCGAAAAGATTTGGTGTTGCGTGTATGTCTAAGTGTGTAGCCTCAGAAGAGAATGCACAGGAGAGTTTTCTCTCAAAAGAATATGTAAGAAAACCTCGTTACAAGGAAATACAGTGTTGCAGAGTAAAGACAAATATGTACATATTGGAAATACTTAAACATTACGAGAAGAAATAACACATCGTACAAAATTATCTTGTTTTTCCTTAACAACACGCTGTAACTCGAAAAGATTTGCTGTTGCATGTATGTCTAACCGTGCAGCCTAAAAAAAGAATATGCACAGGAGAGTTTTCTCTCAAAAAAACATGCCAGAATACCCCATTTTAGGGAAATCGCTCATCGTGCGAAATTATCTTGTTTTTCCTAAACAACACGTTGTAACTCGACAAGCTTTGGTGTTCAGTGTATGTCTAAGTGTGTAGCCTCAGAAGAGAACGCACAGGAGAGTTTTCTCTCGAAAGAATATGTAAGAATACCCCGTTACAAGGAAATACAGTGTTGCATATTAAAGACATATACGTACATATTGGAAATACTTAAACTTTATGAGAAGAAATAACGCATCGAGCATAATTATCTGGTTTTCCCTAAATAACACGTTGTAACTCGAAAAGATTTGGTTTTGGGTGTATGTCTAAGCTTCTAGCCTCAAAAGAGAACGCACAGGAGAGTTTTCTCTCGAAAAAATATGTCAGAATACCTCGTTTTAAGGAAATAGCTCATCGTGCGAAATTATCTTGTTTTTCCTAAACAACACGTTGTAACTTGAAAAGCTTTGGTGTTGCGTGTATGTCTAAGCGTGTAGCCTCAAAAGAGAATGCACAGGAGCGTTTTCTCTCGAAAGAATATGGAAGAATACCATGTTATAAGCAAATACAGTGTGGCAGAGTAAAGACAAATACGTACTTATTAGAAATACTAAAACTTTATGAGAAGAAATAACGCATCTTACAAAATTATCTTGTATATCCTAAACAATACGTTGTAACCTGAAAAGATTTGGTGTTGCTTGTAAATCTAAATGTGTAGCCTCAAAAGAGAACAAACAGGAGAATTTTCTCTCCAAAAAATATGTCAGAATACCATGTTTAACGAAATCCCGCGTTGTGCGAAATTATTTTGTTTTTCCTAAACAACACGTTGTAACTCGAAAAGCTTTGGTGTTGCGTGTATGTCTAAGCATGTAGCCTCAAGAGAGAATGAAGAGGAGAGTTTTCTCTCGAAAGAATATGAAAGAATACCACGTTATAAGGAAAACCAGTGTTGCAGAGTAAAGAAAAATATGTACGTATTAGAAATACTTAAAATTTACGAGAACAAATAATGCATCGTGCAAAATTATCTTGTTTTTCCTGAAGAACACGTTGTAACTAGAAAAGATTTGATGTTGCGTGGATGTCTAAATGTGTAGCCTCCAAAGAGAACCCACAGGAGAATTTTCTCTCAAAAAAATATGTCAGAATTACACGTTTTAAGGAAATACCGCGTCATGCGAAATTATATTGTTTTTCCTAAACAACACGTTGTAACTCGAAAAGCTTTGGTGTTGCGTGTATGTCTAAGCATGTAGCCTCAAAAGAGAACACACAGGAGAGTTTTCTCTCGAAAGAATATGTAAGAAATCCACGTTATAAGTAAATACAGTGTTGCAGAGTAAAGACAAATACGTACATATTAGAAATACTTAAACTTTACGAGAAGAAATAACGCATCATGCAAAATTATCTTGTTTTTCCTAAACAACACTTTGTAACTCGAAACGATTTGGTGTTGCGTGTATGTCTAAGCGTGTAGCCTCAAAAGTGAACGCACAGGAGAGTTTTCACTCGAAAGAATATGTAAGAATACCACATTATAAGTAAATACAGTGTTGCAGAGTAAAGACAAATACGTACATATTAGAAATACTTAAACTTTACGATTAGAAATATTGCATCGTACCACATTATCTTGTATTTCCTAAACAACACGTTGTAACTCGAAAAGATTTGTTGTTGCATGTATCTCTAAACATGGATCCTCAAAAGAGAACCCACAGGAGAATTCTCTCTAGAAAAAATATGTCAGAATACCACGTGTTAAGGAAATCAGGCACCGTGCGAAATTATGTTGTATTTCCTAAACAACATGTTGTAACTCGAAAAGCTTTGGTTTTGCGTGTATGTCTAAGCTTGTAGCCTCAAAAGAGAATGCACAGGAGAGATTTCTCTCGAAAGAATATGTAAGAATACCACATTATAAGGAAATACAGTGTTGCAGAGTAAAGACAAATATGTACGTATTAGAAATGCTTAAACTTTACTAGAAGAAACGCGTCGTGAAAAATTATCTTGTTTTTTCTAAACAACACGTTGTAACTCGAAAAGATATTGTGTTGCATGTATGACTAAGCATGCAGCCTCAAAAGAGAATGGACAGGAGAGTTTTCTCTCGAAAAAATATAGCACAATACCACGTTTTAAGGAAATCCCGCATCGTGAGAAATTATCTTGTTTTTCCTAAACAACATGTTTTAACTCGAACAGCTTTGGTGTTGCGTGTATGTCTAAGTGTGTAGCCTCAAAAGAGAATGCACAGGAGAGTTTTCTCTCAAAAGAATATCTAAGAATACCACGTGTTATAGGAAATACAGTGTTGCAGATTAAGGACAAATACGTACATATTAGAAATACTTAAATTTTACGAGAAGAAATAACACATCATGCGAAATTATCTTGTTTTTCCTAAACAAAACGTTGTAACTCGCAAAGCTTTGGTGTTGCGTGTATGTCTAAGCGTGTAGCCTAAAAAGAGAACGCACAGGAGAGTTTTCTCTCGAAAAATATGTCAGAATACCAAGTTTTAAGGATCCAGCATTGTGCGAAATTATCTTGTTTTTCATAAGCAACATGTTTTAACTCGTAAAGCTTTGTGTTGCGTGTATGTCTAAGTGTGTAGCCTCAGAAGAGAACGCACAGGAGAGTTTTCTCTCAAAACAATATGTCAGAATACCATGTTACAAGGAAATACAGTGTTGCAGAGTAAAGACAAATATGTACATATTAGAAATAGTTAAAGTTTAGGAGAAGAAATAACGCTCCGTACAAAATTATCTTGTATTTCCTAAACAACAAGTTGATATTCGAAAATATTTGGAGGTGCGTGTATGTTTAAGCTTGTAACCACAAAAGATAACACACAGGAGAGTTTTCTTTTGAAAAAATATGTCAGAATACAACGTTTTAAGGAAATCCCGCATCTTGCGAAATTATCTTGTTTTTCCGTAACAACACTTTGTAACTCAAAAACTTTGGTGTTGCATGTATGTCTAACCGTGCAGCCTCAAAAGAGAACGCACAGGAGAATTTTCCCTCAAAAGAATATGTCAGAATACCACATTATTAGGAAATACAGTGTTGCAGAGTAAAGACAAATACGTTCCTATTGGAAATACTTAAACTTTACGAGAAGAAATAACGCATCGTGCAAAATTACCTTGTTTTTCCTAAACAACACGTTGTAACTCGAAAAGATTTGGTGTTACATGTATGTCTAAACTGGTAGCCTCAAAATAGAATGCACATGAGTGTTTTCTCTCGAAAAAATATGTCAGAATACCACGTTATAAGGAAATCCTGCATCGTGCGAAATTATCTTGTTTTTCCTAAACAACATGTTTTAACTGGAAAAGCTTTGGTGTTGCATGTATGTCTAAGTGTGTAGCCTCAAAAGAGAACGCACAGGAGAGTTTTCTCTCCAAAGAATATGTAAGAATACCACGTTACAAGGAAATATACAGTGTTGCACTTAAAGACAAATACGTACGTATGAGAAATACTTAAACTTTAACAAAAGAAATAAACATCATAGAATATTATCTTGTATTTCCTAAACAATACGTTGTAACTCAAAAAGATTTGGTGTTGCGTCAATGTCTAAGCCTGTAGCCTCAAAAGAGAACGCAAGGAGAGTTTTCTCTCGAAAGAATATGTAAGAATACAACGTTATAAGGAAATCCAGTGTTGCAGATTAAAGACAAATACGTACATATTAGAAATACTTAAACTTTACGAGAAGAAATAATGCATCGTAAAAAATTATCTTGTATTTTCTAAACAAAACGTAACTCAAAACGATTTGGTGTTGTGTGTATGTCTGAATGTGTAGCCTCAAAAGAGAACACACAGAAGAATTTTCTCTCCAAAATATGTCAGAATACCACGTTTTAAGGAAATCCTGCATCGTGCGAAATTATCTTGTATTTCGTAAACAACACGTTGTAACTCTAAATGCTTTGATGTTGCTTGTATATCTCAGCGTGTAGCCTCAAAAGAGAACGCACAGGAGAGTTTTCGCTCAAAAAAATATGTCAGAATACAACGTTTTAAGGAAATCCTGCATCGTGCGAAATTATCTTTTTTTTCCTAACCAACTTGTTGTAACTCGAAAAACTTGGGTGTTGCCTTTTTGTCTAAGCGTGCAGCCTCAAAAGAGAACGCACAGGAGAGTTTTCTCTCGAAAAAACATGTCACAATACCCCGTTTTAAGGAAATCGCTCATCGTGAGAAATTAATCTTGTTTTTCCTAAATAACACGTTGTAACTTGAAAACCTTTGGTGTTGCGTGTATGTCTAAGCGTGTAGCTTCAAAAGAGAATGAAGAGGAGAGTTTTCTCTCGAAAGAATATGTAAGAATACCACGTTCTAAGGAAATACAGTGTTGCAGAGTAAAGACAAATACATACGTATTAGACATACTTAAAATATACGGGAAGAAATAATGCATCCTGCCAATTATCTTGTTTTTCCTAAACAACACGTTGTTACTAGAAAAGATTTGGTGTTGCATGTATGTCTAAATTTGTAGCCTCTAAAGAGAACCCACAGGAGAATTTTCTCTCGAAAATATATGTCAGAATACCACGTTTTAAGGAAATGCCGCATCATGCGAAATTATCTTGTTTTTCCTAAACAACAAGTTGTAACTCGAAAATCTTTGGTGTTGCGTCTATGTCTAAGCATGTAGCCTCAAAAGAGAACGCACAGGAGAGTTTTCTCTCGAAAGAATATGTAAGAATACCACGTTTTAAGGAAATCCCGCATCTTGCGAAATTATCTTTTTTTTCCTTAACAACGCGTTGTAACTCGAAAAGCTTTGGTTTTGCGTGTATGTCTAAGCGTGCAGCCTCAAAAGAGAATGCACAGGAGAGTTTTTTCTTGAAAGAATATGTAAGAATACTAAGTTATAAGGAAGTAGAGTGTTGCAGAGTAAAGACAAAAACTTTCGTATTAGAAATACTTAAACTTTACGAGAAGAAATAATGCATCATAAAACATTATCTTGTGTTTCCTATGCAACACGTTGTAACTCAAAAAGATTTGGTGTTGCCTGTATGTCTAAATGTGCATCCTCAAATGAGAACCCACAGGATAATTTTCTCTCGAAAAAATATGTAAGAATACAAAGTTTTAAGGAAATCCCACATCGTGCAAAATTATCTTGTTTTTCCTAACAACACGTTGTAACTCGAAAGTTTTGGTGTTGCTTGTATGTCTTAGCGTGCAGCCTCAAAAGAGAACGCACAGGAGAGTTTTCACTCGAAAGAATATGTAAGAATACCACGTTATAAGGAAATACAGTGTTGCATATTAAAGACAAATACATATACATTGGAAATACTTAAACTTTATGAGAAGAAATAACGGATCGTGCAAAATTATCTTGTTTTTCCTTAATAACAGGTGCAACACAAAAGATTTGGTGTTGCGTGTATGTCTAAGCTTCTAGCCTCAAAGAGAATGCACAGGAGCGTTTTCTTTTGAAAAAACATGTCAGAATACCCCGTTCTAAAGAAATCACACATTGTTCGAAATTATCTTGTTTTTCCTAAACAACACATTGTAACTTGAAAAGCTTTGGTGTTGCGTGTATGTCTATGAGTGTAGCCTCAAAAGAGAACGCAAAGGAGAGTTTTCTCTAGAAAGAATATGTAAGAATACCATGTTATAAGCAAATACAGTGTTGCAGATTAAAGACAAATACGTACGTATTAGAAATACTTAAACTTTAGGAGAAGAAATAACGCATCATACAAAATTATCTTGTATATCCTAAACTACACGTTGTAACCTGAAAATATTTGTTGTTGCTTGTAAGTCTAAAAGTTTAGCCTCAAAAGAGAACCCACAGGAGAATTTTTTCTCGAAAAAATATGTCAGAATACAACGTTTTAAGGAAATCCCACTTCGTGAGAAATTATCTTGTTTTTCCTAAACAACACGTTGTAACTCGAAAAGCTTTGGTGTTGCTTGTATGTCTAATCGTGTCGCCTCAAAAGAGAATGAAGAGGAGAGTTTTCTCTCGAAAGAATATGTAAGAATACCACGTTATAAGGAAATACAGTGTTGCAGAGTAAAGACAAATACATACGTATAAGAAATACTTAAAATTATGAGAAGAAATAATGTATCGTGCAAAATTATCTAGTTTTTCCTAAACAACAAGTTATAACTCGAAAAGATTTGGTCTTTCATGTATGTCTAAATGTGTAGCCTCAAAAGAGAACCCACAGGAGAATTTTCCCTCTAACAAATATGTCAGAATACCACGTTTTAAAGAAATACTGCATCATGTGAAATTATCTTGTTTTTCCTAAACAACACGTTGTAACTCGAAAAGCTTTGGCATTGCGTGTATGTCTAAGCGTGTAGCCTCAAAAGAGAACGCACAGGAGAGTTTTCTCTCGAAAAAATATGTAAGAATTCCACGTTACAACGGAATACAGTGTTGCAGAGTAAAAGCAAATACGTAGGTATTAGAACTACTTAAACTTTACAAGAAGAAATAATGCATCATGAAAAATTATCTTGTTTTTCCTAAACAACACGTTGTAATTTGAAAAGTTTTCATGTTGCGTGTATGACTAAGCGTGTAACCTCAAAAGAGAACGCACAGGAGAGTTTTCTCTCAGAAAAAAAAATGTCAGAATACCACATTTTAAGGAATTCCAACATTGTGCGAAATTATCTAGTTTTTCCTAAACAACACGTTTTAACTTGAAAAGCTTTGGTGTTGCGTTTATGTATAAGGTGTAGCCTCAGAAGAGAATGCACTGGAGAGTTTTCTCTCGAAAGAATATGTCAGAATACCACATTACAAGGAAATACAGTGTTGAAGTGTAAAGACAAATACGTACGTATTAGAAATACTTAAACTTTACGAGAAGAAATAAGGCTCCATATAAAATTATCTTGTATTTCAAAAACAACAAGTTGAAATTCAAAAACATTTGGTGTTGCATGTATGTCTAAGCTTTTAGCCGCAAAAGGGAAGGCACAGGAGAGTTTTCTCTTGAAATAATTTGTCAGAATACCACATTTTAAGGAAATCCTGCGTCATGCAAAATTATCTTGTTTTCCTAAAAAACACATTGTCATTCGAAAAGCTTTGGTGTTGCGTTTATTTCTAAGCATGCAGCCTCAAAAGAGAACGCACAGGAGAATTTTCTCTCGAAAGAATATGTAAGAATACCACGTTATATTGAAATACAGTGTAGCAGAGAAAAGACAAATACGAACGTATTAGAAATACTTAAACTTTACAAGAGGAAATAACGCATAGTGCAAAATTATCATGCTTTTCCTAACAACAAGTTGTAACTCGAAAATTTTGGTGTTGCGTGTATGTCTAAGCGGGTAGCCTCAAAAGAGAAAACACAGGAGAGTTTTCCCTCGAAAGAATATGTAAGAATACCACGTTATATGGAAATACAGTGTTGCAGAGTAAGGACAAATGCGTACATATTAGAAATACTTAAACTTTACGAGAAGAAATAACGCATCGTGCGAAATTATCTTGTTCTTTCTAAACAACACGTTGTAACTGGAAAAGCTTTGGTGTTGCGTGTATGTCTAAGCGTGTAGCCTCAAAAGCGATCGCACAGGAGAGGTTTCTCTCGAAAAAATATATCAGAATACCACGATTTAAGGAAATCCCGCATCGTGCGAAATTATCTTGTTTTTCCTAAACAACACGTTGTAACTCGAAAAGCTTTGGTGTTGAGTGTATGTCTAAGCGTGTAGCCTCAAAAGAGAACGCACAGTAGAGTTTTCTTTCAAAAGAATATGTAAGAATTCCCTATTATAACGGAATACAGTGTTGCAGAGTAAAGACAAATATGTAGGTATTAGAAATACTTAAACTTTATGAGAAGAAATAAAGCATCATGCAAAATTATGTGGTTTTTCCTAAACAACACGTTGCAACTCGAAAGGATTTGGTGTTGAGACTATGACTAAGCATGTAGCCTCAAAAGAGAACACACAGGAGAGTTTTCTCTCGAAAAAATATGTCAGAATACCAAGTTTTAAGGAAATCCAGCATTGTGAGATATTATCTTTTTTTTCCCTAAACAACAGGTTTTAAATTGAAACACTTTGGTGTTGTGTGTATGCCTAAGTGTGTAGCCTCAGAAGAGAATGCACAGGAGAGTTTTCTCTCGAAAGAATATGTCAAAATACCATTTTACAAGGAAATTCAGTGTTGCAGAGTAAAGACAAATACGTACGTATTAGAAATACTTAAACTTTATGAGAAGAAATAACGCTCCGTAAAAAAATTATCTTGTATTTCCTAAACAACTAGTTGATATTCGTAAAGATTTGGTGTTGTGTGTATGTCTAAGCATGTAGCCGGAAAAGAGAATGCACAGGAGAGTTTTCTCTCGAAAAATATGTTAGAATACCACGTTTTAAAGAAATCCCGCATCCTGCGAAATTATCTAGTTTTTCCTAAACAACACATTGTAACTCGAAAAGCTTTGGTGTTGCGTGTATGTGTAAGGGTTCAGCCTCACAAGAGAACATACAGGAGAGTTTTCTCTCGAAAGAACATGTAAGAATACCACATTTTGAGGAAATCCTCCATCGTGCGAAATTATCTTGTTATTCCTAAACAACACGTTGTAACTCGAAAAGCTTTGGTGTTGCTTGTATGTCTCAGCGTGTAGCCTCAAAAGAGAAAGCACAGGTGAGTTTTCTCACGAAAAAAAAATGTCAGAATACAGCATTTTAAGGAAATACAGTATTGCAGAGTAAAGATAAATACGTACATATTGGAAATACTTAAACTTTACGAGAAAACAAAAACGCATCGTGCAAAATTCTCTTGTTTCTTCTAAACAACATGTTTTAACTCGAAAAGCTTAGGTGTTGTGTTTATGTCTAAGCGTGTAGCCTCAAAAGAGAACGCACCGAAGAGTATTCTCTCAAAAGAAAATGTAAGAATACCACGTTATAAGGAAATACAGTGTTGCAGAGTAAAGACAAATATGTACTTACTAGAAATACTTAAACTTTATGAGAAGAAATAACGCATCATTAAAAATTATCTTTTATTTCCTAA
The DNA here is from genome assembly GCF_947179515.1 of Apodemus sylvaticus. Classification (NCBI taxonomy): domain Eukaryota; kingdom Metazoa; phylum Chordata; class Mammalia; order Rodentia; family Muridae; genus Apodemus; species Apodemus sylvaticus. Next base: position 79,864,694 of record NC_067488.1, on the reverse strand, counting down.
ACAACACATTGTAACTCGAATACATTTGGTGTTGCGTGTATGTCTAAACGTGTAGCCTCAAAGGAGTACCCACAGGAGAATTTTCTCTCGAAAAAAATATGTCTGAATACCATGTTTTAAGGAAATCCTGCATCGTGCGAATTATCTTGTTATTCCTAAACAACACGTTGTAACTCGAAAAGCTTTGGTGTTGCTTGTATGTCTCAACGTGTAGCCTCATAAGAGAACGCACAGGAGAGTTTTCCTCTCAAAAAATATGGCAGAATATCACGTTTTAAGAAAATCCAGTATCTTGCGAAATTATCTTATTTTTCCTAAACAACATGTTGTAACTCGATAAGCTTTGGTGTTGCTTGTATATCGCAGCGTGTAGCCTGAAAAGAGAACGCACAGGAGAATTTTCTCTCATAAAAATAAGTCAGAATACCTTGTTTTAAGGAAATCCTGCATCGTGTGAAATTACCATGTTATTCCTAAACAACACGTTGTAACATAAAAAGCTTTGATGTTGCTTGTATGTCTCAGCGTGTAGCCTCATAAGAGAACACACAGGAGAGCTTTCTCTCAAAAAAATATGGCAGAATACCATATTTTAACAAAATCCAGTATCTTGCGAAATTATCTTGTTTTTCCTAAACAACATGTTGTAACTCGAAAAGCTTTGGTGTTGCGTGTACATCTAAGTGTGTAGCCTCAAAAAGAATGCACAGAAGAGTTTTCTCTCGCAAGAATATGTAAGAATACCACGATAAAAGGAAATACAGTTTTGCAGAGTAAAGGCAAATACGTACATATTAGAAATACTTAAACGTTGCGAGAAGAAATATGGCATCGTACAAAATTATCTAGTATTTCCTAAACAACACGTTGTAACTCGAAAAGATTTGGTGTGGTGTGTATGTCTAAGCGTGTAGCCTCAAAAGAGAATGCACAGGAGAGTTTTCTCTCGAAAGAATATGTAAGAATACCACGTTACAAGGAAATATAGTGTTGTAGAGTAAAGACATATAAGTACGTATTAGAAACACTTAAACATTAAGAGAAGAAATAAAGCATCGTGCAAAATTATCTTGTATTTCCTAAGCATCACGTTGTAACTCGAAAAGATTTGGTGTTGCGTGTATGTCTAAGCATGTAGCCTCAAAAGAGAACGCCCACGAGAATTTTCTCTCGAATGAATATGTCAGAATACCACGTTTTAAGGAAATCCCGCATCGTGAGAAAATATCTTGTTTTTCCTAAACAACACGTTGAAACTCGAAAAGATTTGGTGTTGCGTGTATGTCTAAGCGTGTAGCCTCAAAAGAGAACGCACAGGAGAGTTTTCTATCCAAAAATTATGCCAGAATACCACGTTTTTAGGAAATCCCGCATCGTGCGAAATTATCTTGTTTTTACTAAACAACATGTTGTACCTCGAAAAGCTTTGGTGTTGCGTGTATGTTTAAGCATGCAACCTCAAAAGATAATGCACAGGAGAGTTTTCTCTTGAAAGAATATGTAAGAATGCCACGTTATAAGGTAATACACTGTTGCAGAGCAAAGACAACTACGTACGTATTGGAAATACTTAAACTTTAGGAGAAGAAAGAACGCATCATGCAAAATTATCTTTTTTTACTAAACAAAACATTTTAACTCGAAAAAATTTGGTGTTGCGTGTACGTCTAAGTGTGTAGCCTCAAAAGAGAATGCACAGGAGAGTTCTCTCTTGAAAGAATATGTAAGAATACCTCGTTTTAAGGAAATACAGTGTTGGAGATTAAAGACAAATACGTACGTATTAGAAATACTTAAACCTTATGAGAAGAAATAATGCATCGTAAAAGATTATCTTGTATTTCCTAAACAACACGTTGTAACTCGAAAAGATTTGGTGTTGTGTGTATGTCTAAATGTGTAGCCTCAAAAGAGAACTCACAGGAGAATTTTCTCTCAAAAAAATATGTCAGAATACCACGTTTTAAGGAAATCCTGCATCGTGTGAAATTATCTTGTTTTTCCTAAACAACACGTTGTAACTCGAAAAGTTTTGGTGTTGCTTGTATGTCTCAGCATGTAGCCTCAAAAGAGAACACACAGGAGAGTTTTCTCTCTAAAGAATATGTAAGAATACCACGTTACAAGGAAATACAGTGCTGCAGAGTAAAGACAAATATGTACGTATAAGAAATACTTAAACTTTATGAGAAGAAATAACGCATCGTAAAAAATTGTCTTGTATTTCCTAAGCAACACGTTGTAACTCGAAAAGATTTGGTGTTATGTGTATGTCTAAATGTGTAGCCTCAAAAGAGAACACACAGGAGAGTTTTCTCTCGAAAAAATATGTCTGAATACAACGTTTAAAGGAAATCCTGCATCGTGCGAAATTATCTTTTTTTTCCTAAACAACTTGTTGTAACTGGAAAATCTTTGGTGTTGTGTTTTTGTCTAAGCTTGCAGCCCAAAAGAGAATGCACTAGACAGTTTTCTCTAAAAAGAATATGTAAGAATACCACGTTATAAGGAAATACAGTGATGCAGATTAAAGACAAATATGTACAAATTGGAAATACTTAAACTTTGCGTGAAGAAATATCGCATCGTGCAAAATTATCTTGTTTTTCCTAAACAACACATTGTAACTCGAAAAGATATTGTGTTCCGTGTATGTCTAAGCTTGTAGCCTCAAAAGAGAATGCACAGGAGAGTTTTCTCTCGAAAAAATATTTCAGAATACCACGTTTTTAGGAAATCCCGCATCCTGAGAATTTATCTTGTTTTTCCTAAACAACAAGATGTAACTCGAAAAGCTTTGGTGTTGCGTGTATGTCTAAGCGTGTAGCCTCAAAAGAGAATGCACAGGAGAGTTTTCTCTCGAAAAAATATGTCAGAATACCATGCTTTAAGCAAATCCAGTATCGTGCGAAAGTATCTTGTTTTTCCTAAACAACTTGTTGTAACTCGAAAAGCTTTGGTGTTGCGTTTTTGTCTAAGCGTGCAGCCTCAAAAGAGAACGCACAGGACAGTTTTCTTTCAAAAGAATATGTAAGAATACCACGTTATAAGGAAATACAGTGTTGCAGATTAAAGACAAATTCATACATATTGGAATTACTTAAACTTTATGAGAAGAAATAACACATCGGGCAAAATTATCTTGTTTTTCCTAAACAACATGTTGTAACTCGAAGATTTTGTGTTGCGTGTATGTCTAAGCTTGTAGAATCAAAAGAGAATGCACAGGAGAGTTTTCTCTCGAATAAATGTCAGAATACCACGTTTTAAGGAAATCCCGCATAGTGCGAAATTATCTTGTTTTTCCTAAACAACACGATGTAACTTGAAAAGCTTTGGTGTCCCATGGATGTCAAAGTGTGTAGCCTCAAAAGAGAATGCACAGGAGAGTTTTTAACTTTACAAGAAGAAATAATGCATCGTGCAAAATTGTCTTGTTTTTTCTAAACAACACGTGGTAACTCGAAAAGAAGTGTTGTTGCGTGTATGTCTAAGCATGTAGCCTCAAAAGAGAATGCACAGGACAGTTTTCTCTCAAAAGAATATGTAAGAATACCACGTTACAAGGAAATACAGTGTTGCAGAGTAAAGACAAATATGTACATATTTGAAATACTTAAACATTAAGTGAAGAAATAAAGCATCGTAAAAAATTATCTTGTTTTTCTAAACAACACGTTGTAATTCGAAAAGATTTGGTGTTGCATGTATGTCTAAGCTTGTAGCCTCAAAAGAGAATGCACAGGAGAGTTTTCCCTCGAAACATATGTCAGAATACCACGTTTTAAGGAAATCCTTCATCGTGCGAAATTATCTTGTTTTTTCTAAACAACACGTTGTAACTCGAAAAGCTTTGGTGTAGCTTGTATGTCTCAGCGTGTACCCTCAAAAGAGAACATACAGGAGAGTTTTCTTTCGAAAAAATATGTCAGAAAACCATGTTTTAAGGAAATCCTGTATCGTGTGAAATTATCTTGCTTTTCCTAAACAACTTGTTGGAACTCGAAAAGCTTTGGTGTTGCGTTTTTGTCTCAGCGTGTAGCCTCAAAAGAGAATGCACAGGAGAGTTTTCTCTCAAAAAAAATATGTCAGAATTCCACGTTTTTAGGAAATCCTGCATTGTGGGAAATTATCTTGTTTTTCCTAAAAAACATGTTTTAACTCGAAAAGCTTTGGTGTTGCGTGTATGTCTAAGTTTGTAGCCTCAAAAGAAAATGCACAGGAGAGTTTTCTCTTGCAAGAATAAGTAAGAATACCATGTTACAAGGAAATACAGTTTTGCAGAGTAAAGACAAATACGTACATCTTAGAAATACTTAAACTTTACAAGAAGAAATAACGCATCGTAAAAAATTATCATGTATTTCCTAAGCAACACATTGTAACTCGAAAAGATTTGGTGTGGTGTGTATGTCTAAACTTGTAGCCTCAAAAGAGAACGCACTGGAGAGTTTTCTCTCGAAAGAAATGTAAGAATACTACGTTACAAGGAAATACAGCTTTGCAGAGTAAAAACAAATACATACATATTAGAAATACTTAAACTTATGGGAAGAAATAACACATCGTACATAATTACTAGTATTTCCTAACAACACGTTGTATCTCAAAAAGATTTGTTGTGGCGTGGAGGTCTAAGCATGTAGCCTCAAAAGAGAACGGACAGGTGAGTTTTCTCTCGAAAGAATATGTAAGAATACCACGTTACAAGGAAATACAGTGTTGTAGGGTAAAGAAAAATAAGTATGTATTAGAAACACTTAAACATTAAGAGAAGAAATAAAACATCGTACAAAATTATCTTGTATTTCCTAAACAACACGTTGTAACTCGAAAAAATTTGGTGTTGGGTGTATGTCTAAGCATGTAGCCTCAAAAGAGAATGCACAGAAGAGATTTCTCTCGAAAAAAATATGTCAGAATACCACGATTTAAGGAAATCCCGCATCGTGCGAAATTATTTTTTTTTTCTTAAACAAGACGGTGTAACTCGAAAAGCTTTGGTGTTGCGTGTGTGTCTAAGCATGTACCCTCAAAAGAGAACGAACAGGAGAGTTTCTCTCGAAAGAATATATAAGAATACCATGTTATAAGGAAATACAGTGTTGCAGAGTAAAGACAAATACATAAGTAAAGGATATACTTAAACTTTACGAGAAGAAATAATGCATCATAAAAAATTATCTTTTATTTCCTAAACAACATGTTGTAACTCGAAAAGATTTGGTGTTGCATCTATGTCTAAGCATGTAGCCTCAAAAGAAAAGCACAGGAGAATTATCTCTCAAAAAATATGTCAGAATACCACGTTTTAAGGAAATCCCGCATCTTGCGAAATTATCTTCTTTTCCCTAAACAACACATTGTAACTAGAAAAGCTTTGGTATTGCGTGTATGTCTAAGTGTCTAGCCGCAAAAGAGAACGCACAGGAAAGTTTTCTCTCTAAAGAATCTGTAAAATACCACGTTATAAGGAAATACAGTGTTGCAGATTAAAGACAAATATGTATGTATTAGAAATACTTAAACTTTACAAGAAGAAATAACGCATCGTAAAAAAATATCTTGTATTTCCTAAACAACACGTTTTAACTCGAAAACATTTGGTGTTTTGTGTATGGCTAAATGTGTAGCCTCAAAAGAGGATCCACAGGAGAATTTTCTCTCTAAAATAAATATGTCAGAATACCACGTTTTAAGGAAATACTGCATCGTGCGAAATTCTCTTGTTTTTCCTAAACAACACGTTGTAACTCGAAAAGCTTTGGTGTATCTTGTATGTCTCAGCGTGTAGCCTCAAAAGAGAACACACTGGAGAGTTTTCTCTCAAAAAATATGTCTGAATACCACGTTTTAAGGAAATCCTGCATCGTGCGAAATCATCTTTTTTTTTTCCTAAACAACTTGTTGGAACTGGAAAAGCTTTGGTGTTGCGTTTTTTTCTAAGCGTGCAGCCTCAAAGAGAATGCACAGAACAGTTTTCTCTCAAAAGAATATGTAAGAATACCACGTTATAAGGAAATACAGTGTTGCAGATTAAAGACAAATACGTACAAATTGGAAATACTTAAACTTTACGAAAAGAAATAACGGATCATGCAAAATTATCTTGTTTTCCTAAACAACACGTTGTAACTCGAAAAGATTTTGTGTTGCGTGTATGTCTAAGCATGTAGCCTCAAAGGGAACGCCCAGGAGAGTTTTCGCTCCATAAAATATGTCAGAATACCACGTTTTAAGGAAATCCCACATCGTGGGAATTTATCTTGTTTTTCCTAAACAACACAATGTAACTCGAAAAGCTTTGGTGTTGCGATTATGTCTAAGCATGTGGACTCAAAAGGGAACACACAGGAGAGTTTTCTCTCGAAAAAATATGTCAGAATACCACCTTTTAAGAAAATCCAGTATCGTTCGAAAGTATCTTGTTTTTCCTAAACAACTTGTTGTAACTCGAAAAGCTTTGGTGTTGCGTTTTTGTCTAAGCGTGCAGCCTCAAAAGAAAATGCACAGGGCAATTTTCTCTCAAAAGAATATGTAAGAATTCCACGTTATATGGAAATACAGTGTTGCAGATTAAAGACAAATACGTACATATTGGAAATAGTTAAACTTTACGAGAAGAAATAATGCATCGTGCAATATTATCTTGTTTTTCCTAAATAACATGTTGTAACTCGAAAAGATTTTGTGTTGCATGTATGTCTTAGCTTGTAGCCTCAAAAGAGAACGCCCAGGAGAGTTTTCTCTCCAAAAATATGTCAGAATAGCACGTTTTAAGGAAATCCCGAATCGTGCGAAATTATCTTGTTTTTCCTAAACAACACGTTGTAACTCGAAAAGTTTTGGTGTAGCTTGTATGTCTCAGCGTATACCCTCAAAAGAGAACACACAGGAGAGTTTTCTCTCAAAAAAATGTCAGAATACCACGTTTTAACCAAATCTTTTCGAGTTACAATGTGTTGTTTAGGAAATACAATATAATTTTGTACGATGAGTTATTTCTTCTCGTAAAGTTTAAGTATTTCTAATATGTACGTATTTGTCTTTACTCTGCAAAACTGTATTTCCTTGTAACGTGGTATTCTTTCATAATCTTGCGAGAGAAAACTCTGCTGTGCATTCTCTTTTGAGTCTACACGCTTACACATACACGCAACCCCAAAGCTTTTCGAGTTACATTGTGTTGTTTAGGAAAAACAAGATAATTTCGCACAATGCAGGATTTCCTTAAAACGTGGTATTCTGACATATTTTTTGAGAGAAAATTCTCCTGTGGGTTCTCTTTTGAGGAAACACTTTAGAAATACACACAACACCAAATCTTTTCGAGTTACAACGTGTTGTTTAGGAAAAACAAGATAATTTTGCACAATGCATTATTTCTTCTCCTAAAGTTTAAATATTTCAAATACGTACGTATTTGTCTTTCCTCTGCAACACTGTATTTCCTTATGACATGGTATTCTTACATTTTCTTTCGAGAGAAAGCTCTCCTGTGAATTCTCTTTTGAGGCTACACACTTAGACATACAATCAAGACCAAAGTTTTTTAGTTACAATGTGTTGTTTAAGAAAAACAAGATAATTTCGCACGATGCGGGATTTCCTTAAAACGCGTTATTCTGACGTATTTTTTCAACAGAAAACTCTCCTGTGCGTTCTCTTTTGAGGCTAAACGCTTAGACATAAATGCAACACCAAATCTTTTCGAATTACAACGTGTTGTTTATGAAATACAATATAATTTTGTACGGTGCGTTATTTCTTCTCGTAAAATTTAAGTATTTCTAATACGTATTAGTCTTTAATCTGCAACACTGTATTTCCTTATAACCTGGTATTCTTACATATTCTTTCGAGAGAAACCTCTCCTGTGTGTTCTCTTTTGAGGCTACACTCTTAGACATATACGCAACACCAAATATTTTCGAATTACAACGTGTTGTTTAGGAAAAAAAAAGATAATTTCGCACTATGCGGTATTTCCTTAAACGTGGTATTCTGACATATTTTTTCGAGTGAAAACTCTCCTGTGCATTCCCTTTTGAGGATACACAGTTAGACATACAAGCAGCATCAAATCTTTTCGAGTTACAACGTGTTGTTTAGGAAATACAAGATAATATTTTACGATGAGTTTTTTTCTTCCCGTAAAGTTTATGTATTTCTAATATGTAAGTATTTGTCTTTGCTCTGCAACACTGTAATTCCTTATAACGTGGTATTCCTACATATTCTTGTGAGAGAAAACTCTCCTGTGCATTCTTTTTTGAGGCTACACACTTAGACATACACGCAACACCAAAGCTTTTCGAGTTACAAAGTGTTGTTTAAGAAAAACAAGATAATTTTGCACGATGCGGGATTTCCTTAAGACGTGGTATTCTGACATATTTTTTTTGAGAGAAAACTCTCCTGTGTGTAACCTTTTGAGGCTACAAGCTTGGACATACACACAACTCAAAATCTTTTCGAGTTACAACGTATTGTTTAGTTAAAACAAGATTATTTTGCACGATGAGTTATTTCTTCTCATAAATTTTAAGTATTTCCAATACATACGTATTTGTCTTTACTCTGCAAGACTGTATTTCCTTATAACGTCGTATTTTACATATTCTTTCGAGAGAAAACTCTCCTGTGTGTTCTCTTTTGAGGCTACATGCTTAGACATACACGAATCACCAAAGCTTTTCGAGTTACAACGTGTAGTTTAGGAAAAAAAAATAATTTCACACGATGTGGCATTTAGTTAAAATGTGGTATTCTGTCATATTTTGTCGAGAGAAGATTTCCTGTGGGTCCTCTTTGAGGCTACATGTTTCGACATACATGCAATACCAAATCTTTTGGAGTTACAACATGTTGTTTAGGAAAAACAAGATAATTTCCAACGATGCGGGATTTCCTTAAAACGTGATATTCTGACATATTTTTTTTCGAGAGAAAACTCTCCTGTGCGTTCTCTTTTGAGGCTACACGCTTAGACATACACTCCTCAAGAGAGAACCCACAGAGGAATTTTCTCTCGACAAAATATGTCAGAATACCACGTTTTAAGGAAATCCCGCATCTTGCGAAATTATGTTTTTTTTTTTCCTAAACAACACGTTGTAACTCGAAAAGCTTTGGTGTGCGTGTATGTCTAAGGGTGTAGCCTCAAAAGAGAACACACAGGAGAGTTTTCTTTCAAAAGAATATGTGTGAATACCACGTTACAAGGAAATACAGTGTTGCAGCTTAAAGACAAATAGGTACGTATTAGAAATACTGAAACATTACGAGAAGAAATAAAGCATCGTAAATAATTATCTTGTATTTCCTAAACAACACGTTGTAACTCGAAAAGATTTGGTGTTGCGTGTATGTCTAAGCATGTAGCCTTAAAAGAGAAGGAAAAGGAGAATTTTCTCTCGAAAAAATATGTCAGAATACCACGTTTTAAGGAAATCCCGCATTGTGTGAAATTATCTTGTTTTTCTTAAACAACGTTGCAACTCTAAAAGCTATGGTGTTGCATGTATGTCTAAGCGTGTAGCCTCAAAAGAGAATGCACTGGAGAGTTTTCTCTCGAAAAAAATTGTCAGAATTGCACGTTTTAAGGAAATCCCACATCGTGTGAAATTATCTTGTTTTTCTTAAACAACACGTTGTAACTTGAAAAGCTATGGTGTTGTGTGTATGTCTTAGCGTGGAGACTCAAAAGGGAACACACAGGAGAGCTTACTCTCGAAAGAATATGTAAGAATATGACGTTATAAGGAAATACAGTGTTGCAGAGTAAAGACAAATACATACGTTTTAGAAATACTTAAACTTTACGAGAAGAAATAACGCATCGTGCGAAATTATCTTGTTTTTCCTAAACAACATGTATTAACTCGAAAAGCTTTGGTGTTACGTGTATGTCTAAGTGTGTAGCCTCAAAAGAGAACGCACAGGAGAGTTTTCTCTCGAAAAATCATGTCAGAATACCCCGTTATAAGGAAATCGCACATCGTGAGAAATTATCTTGTTTTTCCTAAACAACATGTTGTAACTTGAAAAGCTTTGGTGTTGCGTGTATGTCTTAGTGTGTAGCCTCAAAAGAGAACGCACAGGAGAGTTTTCTCACGAAAAAATATGTCAGTATACAACCTTTTAAGGAAATCCTGCATCGTGCGAAATTATCTTTTTTTTTTCCTAAACAACTTGTTGGAAATTGAAAAGCTTTAGTGTTGTGTGTATGTTTAACCATGTAGACTCAAAATAGAACGCACAGGAGAATTTTCTCTCGTAAAAATATGTCAGAATACTACGTTTTAAGGAAATCCAGCATCGTGCGAAATTATCTTGCTTTTCCAAAACAACACATTGTAACTCGAAAAGCTTTGGTGTTCCGTGTATGTCTATGCATGTAGCCTCAAAAGAGAACACACAGGAGAGTTTTCATTCGAAAGAATATGTAAGAATACCTCATTACAAGGAAATACAGTGTTGCAGAGTAAAGACAAATACGTACATATTAGAAATACTTAAACTTTACGAGAAGAAATAAAGCATCTTACAAAATTATCTTCTATTTCCTAAACAACACATTGTAACTCAAAAGGACTTGTTCTTGCCTGTATGTCTAAGCATGTAGCCTCAAAAGAGAAGGCACAGGAGAGTTTTCTCTCGAAAAAATATGTCAGAATACCACGTTTTAAGGAAATCCCGCATTGTGCAAAATTATCTTGTTTTTCCTAAACAACATGTTTTAACTCAAAAAGTTTTGGTGTTACGTGTATGTGTAAGTGTGTAGCCTCAAAAGAGAACACACAGGAGAGTTTTTTCTCGAAAGACTATGTAAGAATACCACGTTATAAGGAAATAGTGTTGCAGAGCAAAGAAAACTATGTACGTATTAGAAATACTTAAACATTACGAGAAGAAATAATGCATCGTACAAAATTATCTTGTATTTCCTAAACAACACGTTGTAACTCGAAAGGATTTGGTGTTGTGTGTATGTCTAAGCGTGTAGCCTCAAAGGAGAATGCACAGGAGAGTTTTCTCTCGAAAAAATATGTCAGAATACCCGTTTTAAGGAAATCACGCATCGTGGGAAATTATCTTGTTTTTCCTAACAACACGTTGTAACTCGAAAAGCTTTGGTGTTACGAGTATGTCTAAGTGTGTAGCCTCAAAAGAGAACGCACAGGGGAGTTTTCTCTCGAAAAAATATGTCAGAATACTATGTTTTAAGGAAATCCCGCATGGTGAGAAATTATCTTGTGTTTCCTAAACAACACGTTGTAACTCGAAAAGATTTGGTGTTGCGTGAATGTCTAAGCATGTGGTCTCAAAAGAGAATGCACAGGAGAGTTTTCTCTCGAAAGAATATGTAAGAAATCCACGTTATAACATAATACAGTGTTGCAGAGTAACGACAAATATGTACGTAATTGAAATACTTAAACTTTACAAGAAGAAATAACGCATCATGCAAAATTATCTTGTATTTCCTAAACAATACGTTGTAACTCAAACAGAATTGGTGTTGCGTGTATGTCTAAACGTGTAGCCTCAAAAGAGAACCCACAGGAGAATTTTCTCTCGAAAAAATATGTCATAATACCTCGTTTTAAGGAAATCCTGCATCGTGCTAAATAATCTTGTTTTTACTAAACAACAGGTTGGAACTCGAAAAACTTTGGTGTTGCATGTATGTCTAAGCTTGTAGCCGCAAAAGAGAACGCACAATAGAGTTTGCTCTCGAAAAAAATATGTAAGAATACCACGTTATAAGGAAATACAGTGTTGCAGAGTAAAGACAAATACGTATGTATTAGAAATGTATAAAATTTACGAGAAGAAATAACGCATCTTGCAAAATTATCTTGTATTTCCTAAACAACACGTTGTAACTCGAAAAGATTTGGTGTTGCGTGTATGAGTAAGCATGCAGCCTCAAAAGAGAACGTACAGATAAGTTTTCTCTCAAAAAATATGTCAGAATACCACGTTTTATGGAAATACCGCATCTTGCGAAATTATCTTGTTTTTCCTAAACAACACATTGTAACTCGAAAATCGTTGGTGTTGCGTGTATGTCTAAGCATGTAGCCTCTAAAGAGAACGCAGAGGAGAGTTTTCTCTGGGAAGAATATGTAAGAATTCCATGTTATAACGTAATACAGTGTTGCAGAGTGAAGACAAATATGTACATATTATAAATACTTAAACTTTACGAGAAGAAAACGCATCATGCAAAATAATCTTGTTTTTCCTAAACAACACGTTGTAACTCGAAATGATTTGGTGTTGAGTGTATGAATAAGCGTCTAGCCTCAAAAGTGAATGCACAGGAGAGTTTACTCTCGAAAAAATATGTCAGAATACCACATTTTAAGGAAATCCAGCTTTGTGCGATATTATCTTTTTTTTTCCTAAACAACACGTTTTAAGTCGAAAAGCTTTGGTGCTGTGTGTATGACTAAGTGTGTAGCCTCAGAAGAGAATGCACAGGAGAGTTTTCTCTCGAAAGAACATGTCAGAATGCCACGTTACAAGGAAAAACAGTGTTGCAGAGTAAAGACAAATACGTACATATTAGAAATACTTAAACTTTATGAGAAGAAATAACGCTCCGTAAATATTATCTTGTATTTCCTAAACAACAAGTTGATATTCATAAAGATTTGGTGTTGCGTGTATGTCTAAGCCTGTAGCCAGAAAAGAGAACACATAGGAGATTTTTCTCTCGAAAAAATATGTCAGAATACCACGTTTTAAGGAAATCCCGCATCCTGCGAAATTATCTTGTTTTTCCTAAACAACATGTTGTAATTAGAAAAACTTTGATGTTGCGTGTATGTGTAAGGGTTCAGCCTCAAAAGAGAATGCACAGGAGAGTTTTCTCTCGAAAGAATATGTAAGAATACCACGTTATAAGGAAATACAGGGTTGCAGTGTAAAGACAAATACGTACATATTAGAAATACTTAAAATATACAAGAAGAAATAACTCATCGTGCAAAATAATCTTGTACTTCCTAAACACCATGTTGTAACTAGAAACGATTTGTTGTTGCGTGTATGTCTAAGCTTGTAGCCTCAAAAGAGAACGCACAGGAGAGTTTACTCTCGAAAAAATATGTCAGAATACCACGTTTTAAGGAAATCCATCATTGTGCGAAATTATCTTGTTTTTCCTACACAACACGTTGTAACTCGAAAAGCTTTGGTGTTGCGTGTATGTCTAAGCATGTAGCATCAAAGGAGAATTCACAGGAGAGTTTTCACTCGAAAGAATACGTAAAAATACCACATTACAAGGAAATACAGTGTTGCAGAGTAAAGACAAATATGTACATATTAGAAATACTTAAACTTTATGAGAAGAATTGACGCATCGTAAAAAATTAACTTGTATTTCCTAAACAACACATTGTAACTCGAAATGATTTGTTGTTGCGTGTATGTCTAAACATGTATCCTCAAAGAGAACCCACAGGACAGTATTCTCTCGAAAAATTATGTCAGAATACCACGTTTTAAGGAAATCCTGCATCGTGTGAAATTATCTTGTTTTTCCTAAACAACATGGTTTAACTCGAAAAGCTTTTGTGTTGCGTGTATGTCTAAGTGTGTAGCCTCAAAAGACAATGCACAGGAGAGTTTTCTCTCTAAAGAATATGTAAGAATACCATGTTATGAGGAAATGCAGTGTTGCAGAGTAAGGACAAATACGTATTTATTAGAAATACTTAAACTTTACGAGAAGAAATAACGCATCATACAAAATTATCTTGTATTTCCTAAACAACACGTTGTAACTCGAAAGGATTTGGTGTTGCATGTATGTCTAAGCTTGTAGCCTCAAAAGAAAACACACAGGAGAGTTTTCTCTCAAAAAATTATGTCATAATACCACGTTTTAAGGAAATCCCGAATCTTGCGAAATTATCTTGTTTTTCCTAAACAACACGTTGTAACTCGAAAAGCTTTGGTGTTGCCTGTATGTCTAAGCATGTAACTGCAAAAGAGAATGCACAGGAGAGTTTTCTCTCGAAAAAATATTTCAGAATACCTCGTTTTAAGGAAATCCCGCACCGTGCGAATTATCTTATTTTTCCTAAACAACACGTTGTAACTCTAAAAGTTTGGTGTTGCGTGTATGTGTAAGGGTTCAGCCTCAAAAGAGAATTCACAGGAGAGTTTTCTCTCGAAAGAATATGTAAGAATACCACGTTATAAGGAAATACAGTGTTGCAGAGTAAAGACAAATACATACGTACTAGAAATACTTAAACTTTACGAGAAGAAATAACGTGTCGTGCAAAATTATCTTGTTTTTCCTAAACAACACGTTGTAACTTGAAAAGATATGGTGTTGCATGTATGACTAAGCGTGCAGTCTCAAAAGATAACCCACAGGAGAGTTTTCTCTCAAAAAATATGTCAGAATACCACATTTTAAGGAAATACTGCATCATGCGAAATTATCTGGTTTTTCCTAAACAACACGTTGTATCTCGAAAAGATTTGGTGTTTCGTGTATGTCTAAGCATGTAGCCTCAAAAGAAAACGAACAGGAGAGTTTTCTCTTGAAAGAATATGTTAGAATTCCACGTTATAACGGAATACAGTGTTGCAGAATAAAGTCAAATATGTACGTATTAGAAATACTTAAACTTTACCAAAAAAAATAACGCCTCATGCAAAATTATCTTGTTTTTCCTAAACAACATGCTGTAACTCGAAAAGATATGGTGTTGAGTGTATGAATACAGTGTTGCAGAGTAAAGACAAATATGTAGGTATTAGAAATACTTAAACTTTACGAGAAGAAATAATGCATCCTGCAAAATTATCTTGTTTTTCCTAAACAACACATTATACTCGAAAATCTTTGGTGTTGCATGTATGACTACGTGTGTAGCCTCAAAAGAGAACGCAAATGCGTCAGAATACCACATTTTAAGGAAATACCGCATCGTGCGAAATTAATTTGTTTTTTCCTAAACAACAAGTTTTAAATCGAAAAGCTTTGGTGTTGCGTATATGTCTAAGTGTGTAGCCTCAGAAGAGAACGCACAAGAGAGTTTTCTCTCGAAAGAATATGTAAGAATACCCCATTACAAGGAAATACAGTGTTGCAGAGTAAAGACAAATACGTACGTATTAGAAATACTTACACTATATGAGAAGAAATAACGCATCACACAAAATTATCTTGTATTTCGTAAAGAACACTTTGCACTTGAAAAGATATGGTGTTGCGTGTATGTCTAAATGTGTAGCCTCAAAAGAGAACCCACAGGAGAATTTTCTTTCGAAAAAAATATGTCAGAATATGTCAGAATACCACGTTTTATGAAAATACCGCATCATGCGAAATTATCTGGTTTTTCCTAAACAACACGTTGTAACTCGAAAAGCTTTGGTATTGCGTGTATGTCTAAGTGTGTAGACTCAAAAGAGAATGCACAGGAGAGTTTTATCTCGAAAGAATATGTAAGAAAACCATGTTATAATGAAATACAGTGTTGCAGAGTAAGGACAAGTACGTACATATTGGAAATACTTAAACCTTACGAGAAGAAATAAGGCATCATGCAAAATTATCTTGTTTTTCCTAAACAACACCTTGTACCTCGAAAAGAATTGCTGTTGCATGTATGACTAAGCATGTAGCCTCAAATGACAACGCATAGGAGAGTTTTCTCTCGAAAAAATATGTCAGAATACCACGTTTAAAGGAAATCCATCATTGTGCGAAATTATCTTGTTTTTCCTCAACAACACGTTTTAACTCGAAAACTTTTGTGTTGCTTGTATGTCTAAGTGTGTAGCCTCAGAAGAGAATGTACAAGAGAGTTTTCTCTCGAAACAATATGTCAGAATACCATGTTACAAGGAAAACAGTGTTGCAGAGTAAAGACAAATATGTACATATTAGAAATAGTTGAAGCTTACAAGAAGAAATAACGCTCCGTAAAAAATTATCTTGTATTTCCTAAACAACAAGTTGAAATTCAAAAAGATTTGGAGTTGCATGTATGTCTAAGCCTGTAGCCGCAAAAGAGAATGCACAGGAGAGTTTTCTCTCGAAAAAATATGTCAGAAGACCACGTTTTAAGGAAATCCCGCATCTTGCGAAATTATCTTGTTTTTCCTTAGCAACATGTTGTAACTCGAAAAGCTTTGGTGGTGCGTGTATGTCTAAGCGTGCAGCCTCAAAAGAGAATGCACAGGAGAATTTTCTTTCGAAAGAATATGTAAGAATACCACGTTATAAGGAAATACAGTGTTGCAGAGTAAAGACAAATATGTATGTATTGGAAATACTTAAACTTTACGAGAAGAAATAACGCATCGTGAAAAATTATCTTGTTTTTCCTAAACAACACGATGTTACTCAAAAAGATTTGGTGTTCCATGTATGTCTAATCTGGTAGTCTCAAAAGAGAATGCACAGGAATATTTTCTCTCGAAAAAAAAATGTCAGAATACCACGTTATAAGGAAATCCTGCATCGTGCGAAATTATCTTGTTTTTCCTAAACAACATGTTGTAACTCGAAAAGCTTTGGTGTTGCGTGTATGTCAAAGTGTGTATCCTCATAAGAGAACGCACAGGAGAGTTTTCTCTCCAAAGATTATGTCAGAATACCACGTTACAAGGAAATACAGTGTTGCAGTTAAAGACAAATACGTATGTATTAGAAATACTTAAACTTTACCAGAAGAAATAACACATCATATAATATTATCTTGTATTTCCTAAACAACACGTTGTAACTCGAAAAGATTTGGTGTTGCGTGCATGTCTAAGGCTGTAGCCTCAAAAGTGAATGCACAGGAGATTTTTCTCTAGAAAAAATATGTCAGAATAACATGTTTTTAGGAAATCCCGCATCGTGCGTAATTATCTTGTTTTTCCTAAACGTTGTAACTCGAAAAGATTTGGTATTGCATGTATGTCTAAGCTTCTAGCCTCAAAAGAGAATGCACAGGAGAGTTTTCTCTCGAAAAAACATGTCAGAATACCCGTTTTAAGGAAATCACGCATCGTGCGAAATTATCTTTTTTTTCCTAAACAACACGGAGTAACTTGAAAAGCTTTGGTGTTGCGTGTATGTCTAACTGTGTAGCCTCAGATGAGAATGCACAAGAGAGTTTTCTCTCGAAAGAATTTGTATGAATACCCCGTTACAAGGAAATACAGTGTTGCATATTAAAGACATATATGTACATATTAGAAATACTTAAACTTTATTAGAAGAAATAATGCATCGTGCAAAATTATCTTGTTTTTCCTAAATAACACGTTGTAACTCGAAAAGATTTTGTGTTGCGAGTATGTCTAAGCTTCTAGCCTCAATAGAGAAAGCACAGGAGAGTTTTCTATCGAAAAAAACATGTCAGAATACCCCGTTTTAAGGAAATCGCTCAACGTGCGAAATTATCTTGTTTTTCCTAAACAACACGTTGTAACTTGAAAAGCTTTTGTGTTGCGTGTATGTCTAAGCGTGTAGCCTCAAAAGAGAATGCACAGGAGCGATTTCTCTCGAAAGGATATATAAGAATACCACGTTATAAGCAAATACAGTGTTGCAGAGTAAAGACAAATACGCACCTATTAGAAATACTTAAAACTTTACGAGAAGAAATAAAGCATCGTAAAAAATTATCTTATATATCCTAAACAACACATTTTAACCTGAAAAGATTTGGTGTTGCTTGTAATTCTAAATGTGTAGCCTCAAAAGAGGACCCACAGGAGAATTTTCTCTCGAAAAAATATGTCAGAATCCCACGTTTTAAAGAAATCCCACATCGTGCGAAATTATCTTGTTTTTCCTAAACAACACGTTGTAACTCGAAAAGCTTTGGTGTTGCATGTATGTCTAAGCGTGTAGCTTCAAAAGAGAACGAAGAGGAGAGTTATCTCTCGAAGGAATATGTAAGAATATCACGTTATAAGGAAATACAGTGTTGCAGAGTAAAGACAAATACGTACCTATTAGAAATACTTAAAAATTACAAGAAGAAATAAAGCATCATGCAAAATTATCTTGTTTTTCCTAAACAACAAGTTGTAACTAGAAAAGATTTGTTGTTGCGTGTATGTCTAAATTTGTAGCCTCTGAAGAGAACCCACAGGAGAATTTCCTCTCGAAAAAATATGTCAGCGTTCCACGTTTTAAGGAAATACTGCATCATGCGAAATTATCTTGTTTTTCCTAAACAACACGTTGTAACTCAAAAATCTTTGGTGTTGCGTTTATGTCTAAGCATGTAGCCTCAATAGAGAACACACAGGAGAGTTTTCTCTCGAAAGAATACGTAAGAATTCGACGTTATAACGGAATACAGTGTTGCAGAGTAAAAACAAATAAACACGTATTAGAAATACTTAAACATTATGAG
This sequence comes from Apodemus sylvaticus, assembly GCF_947179515.1. Taxonomy (NCBI): domain Eukaryota; kingdom Metazoa; phylum Chordata; class Mammalia; order Rodentia; family Muridae; genus Apodemus; species Apodemus sylvaticus. The sequence goes on along the minus strand of NC_067488.1, from coordinate 79,846,293 downwards.
AAGAAATAACGCATCATGCAAAATTATCTTGTTTTTCCTAAACAACACATTGTACCTCGAAAAGATTTGGTGTTGCGTGTATGACTAAGTGTGTAGCCTCAAAGAGAACGCCCAGGAGAGTTTTCTCTCGAAAAAATATGTCAGAATACCACGTTTTAAGGAAATCCCGCATTGTGCGGAATTATCTCATTTTTCCTAAACAACACGTTTTAACTCGAACAGCTTTGTGTTGCGTGTATGTGTAAGTGTGTAGCTTCAAAAGAGAATGCACAGGAGAGTTTTCTCTCGAAAGAATATGTAAGAATACCACGTTATAAGGAAATACAGTGTTGCAGAGTAAAGACAAATACGTACATATTAAAAATACTTAAAATTACGAGTAGAAATAATGCATCGTGCAAAATTATCTTGTTTTCCTAAACAACACGCTGTAACTCGAAAGGATTTGGTGTTGCGAGTATGTCTAAGCTTGTAGCCTCAAAAGAGAATGCACATGAGAGTTTTCTCTCAAAAAAATATGTCAGAATTCCACGTTTTAAGGAAATCTCGCATCGTGCGAAATTATCTTGTTTTTCCTAAACAACACGTTGCAACTCAAAAAGCTTTGGTGTTGCGTGTATGTATAAGAGTGCAGCCTCAAAAGAGACCGTACAGGTTTGTTTTCTCTCGAAAGAATATGTAAGAATACCACGTTTTAACGAAATCCTGCATCTTGCGATATCTTGTTTTTCCTTAACAACATGTTGTAACTCGAAAACCTTTGGTGATACGTGTATGTCTAAGCGTGTAGCCTCAAAAGAGAATGCAAAGGACAATTTTCTCTCGAAGGAATATGTGAGAATACCACGTTATAAGGAAATACAGTGTTGCAGAGTAAAGACAAATACGTACGTATTAGAAATACTTAAACTTTACGAGAAGAAATAATGCATCATACAAAATTATCTTGTATTTCCTAAACAACACGTTGTAACTCGAAAAGATTTGGTGTTATGTGTATGTCTAAAGGTGTAGACTCAAAGAGGACTTACAGGAAAATTTTCTCTCGAAAAAATATGTCAGAATACCAACTTTTAAGGAAATCCTGCAACATGCGAAATTATCTTGTTTTTCCTAAGCAACACGTTGTAACTCGAAAACCTTTGGTGTTGCTTGTATGTCTCTGCGTATAGCCTCAAAAGAGAACGCACGGGAGAGTTTTCTCTCGAAAAAATATGTGACAATACCATGTTTTAAGCAAATCCTGCATCATGGGAATTATCTTGTTTTTCCTAAACAACATGTTTAAAAACGAAAAGCTTTAGTGTTGCGTGTAGGTCTAAGTGTGTAGCCTCAAAAGAGAATGCACAGGAGAGTTTTCTCTCGCAAGAATATGTAAGAATACCACGTTACAAGGAAATAGAGTTTTGCAGTGTAAAGACAAATATGTACATATTAGAAATACTTAAACTTACGAGAATAAATAACGCATCGTACAAAATTATCTTGTATTTCCTAAACAACACGTTGTAACTCGAAAAGATTTGGTGTGGCGTATATGTTTATGCGTGTAGCCTCAAAAGAGAACACACAGGAGAGTTACCTCTCGAAAAAATATGTCAGAATACCACGTTTTTAGGAAATCCCGCATCGTGCGAAATTACCTTGTCTTTCCTAAAAAACAGGTTGTAACTCGAAAATATTTGGTGTTGCGTGTATGTCTAAGCATCTAGCATCAAAAGAGAATGAGCAGGAGAATTTTCTGTCTTAAAAATATGAAAGAATACCATGTTTTAAAAAAATCACGCATCGTTGGAAATTATCTTGTTTTTCCTTAACAACATTTATTCAATCGAAAAGCTTTGGTGTTGCGTGTATGTCTACGCGTGTAGCCTCAATAGAGAAAGCACAGGAGAGTTTTCACTCGAAAGAATATGTAAGAATACCACGTTATGAGGAAATACAGAGTTGCATATTAAAGAGAAATACGTACATATTGGAAATACATAACCTTTATGAGAAGAAATAACGCATCGTGCAAAATTATCTTGTTTTTCCTAAATAACACGTTGTAACTCGAAAAGATTTGGTGTTGCGTGTACGTCTAAGCTTCTAGCCTCAAAAGAGAATGCACAGGAGAGTTTTCTCTCGAAAAAAACATGACAGAATACCCCGTTATTAGGAAATCGCATATCGTGCGAAATTTTCTTGTTTTTCCTAAACAACACGTTGTAACTTGAAAAGCTTTGGTGTTCCGTGTATGTCTAAGCGTGTAGCCTTAAAAGAGAATGCACAGGAGTGTTTTCTCTCGAAAGAATATGTAAGAATACCACATTATAAGGAAATACAGTGTTGAAGAGTAAATACTAATACGTACTTATTAGAAATACTTAAAATTCACGAGAAGAAATAACGCATCTTGCAAAATTATCTTGTTTTTCCTAAACAACACATTGTAACTCGAAAAGAATTGGTGTTGCCTGTATATGTAAACGTGTAGCCTCAAAAGAGAACGCACATGAAAGTTTCCTCTCGCAAAAATATGTCAGAATACAACGTTTTGAGGAAATCTCGCATCGTGCGAAATTATCTTGTTTCTCCTAAACAACACTTTGTAACTCAAAAAGCTTTTGTGTTGCGTGTATGTCTAAGCATGTAGCCGCAAAAGAGAATGCACAGGAGAGATTGCTCTCGAAAAAATATGTAAGAATACCACATAATAAGTAAATACAGTGTTGCAGAGTAAAGCCAAATACGTACATATTAGAAATACTTAAACTTTACGAGAAGAAATATTGCATCATACAAAATTATCTTGTATTTCCTAAACAGAACGTTGTAATTCGAAAGATTTGTTGTTGCGTGTATGTCTAAACGTGCATCCTCAAAAGAGAACCCATAGGAGAATTCTTTCTAGAAAAAATATCAGAATACCACGTTTTAAGGAAATCCCACATCGTGCGAAATTATGTTATTTTTCCTAAACAACACGTTGTAACTCGAAAAGCTTTGGTGTTGTGTGTATGTCTAAGCTTGTAGCCTCAAAAGAGAACCCATAGGAGAATTCTTTCTAGAAAAAATATCAGAATACCACGTTTTAAGGAAATCCCACATCGTGCGAAATTATGTTATTTTTCCTAAACAACACGTTGTAACTCGAAAAGCTTTGGTGTTGTGTGTATGTCTAAGCTTGTAGCCTCAAAAGAGAACGCACAGGAGAGATTTCTCTCGAAAGAATATGTAAGAATACCATGTTATAAAGAAATACAGTGTTGCAGAGTAAAGACAACTATGTACATATTAGAAATCCTTAAACTTTAGGAGAAAAAATAACACATCGTACAAAATTATATTGTATTTCCTTAACAACACGTCGTAACTCGAAAGGTTTTGGTGTTGTGTGTATGTTTAAGCTTCTAGCCTCAAAAGAGAACGCTCAGGAGAGTTTTCTCTCGAAAAAAAAGATGTCAGAATAGCCCGTTATAAGGAAATCGCACATCGTGCGAAATTATCTTGTTTTTCCTAAACAACACGTTGTAACTTGAAAAGCTTTGGTGTTGCGTGTATGTCTAAGCCTGTAGCCTCAAAAGGGAACGCACAGGAGGGTTTTCTCACGAAAAAAAAAATATGTCAGAATACAACGTTTTAAGGAAATCGTGCATCGTGCGTAATTATCTTTTTTTTTTCCTAAACAACTTGTTGTAATTCGAAAAGCTTTGGTGTTGCGTGTATGTCTAAGTGTTTGGTCTCAAAAGAGAACGCACAGGAGAGTTTTCTCTCGAAAGAATATGTAAGAATACCACGTTATAAGGAAATACAGTGTTGCAGAGTAAGGACAAATACGTACATATTAGAAATACTTAAACTTTGAGAGAAGAAATAATGCATCGTACAAAATTATCTTGTATTACCTAAACAACACGTTGTAACTCGAAAGGATTTGGTGTTGCGTGTATGTCTAAGCGTGTAGCCTTAAAGGAGAACGTACAGGAGAGTTTTCTCTCAAAAAATAAGTCAGAATACCACGTTTTAAGGAAATTCAGCATCGTGCGAAATTATCTTTTTTTTTTCCTAAACAACTTGTTGTAACTTGAAAAGCTTTGGTTTTGCGTTTTTCTCTAAGCTTGCAGCCTCAAAAGAGAATGCACAGGAGAGTTTTCTCTCGAAATAATATGTAAGAATACCACGTTATAAAGAAATACAGTGTTGCAGAGTAAAGACAAATACGTACATATTGGAAATACTTAAAATGTACGAGAAGAAATAACGCATCATGCAAAATTATCTTGTTTTTCCTAAACAACACGTTGTAACTCGAAAAGAATTGGTGTTGCGTGTATGTCTAAACATGTAGCCTCTAAAGAGAACCCACAGGAGAATTTTCTCTCGAAAAAATACGTCATTATACCACGTTTTAAGGAAATCCTGCATCATGCGTAATTATCTTGTTTTTCCTAAACAACACGTTGGAACTCGAAAAACTTTGGTGTTGCGTGTATGTCTAAGCGTTTAGCCGCAAAAGAGAATGAACAGGAGAGTTTTCACTCGAAAAAATATGTAAGAATACCACGTTATAAGGAAATACAGTGTTGCAGAGTAAAGACAAATACGTACGTATTAGAAATACTTAAAATTGACGAGAAGAAATAACACATCGTGCAAACTTATCTTGTTTTTCCTAAACAACACGTTGTAACTCAGAAAGATTTTGTGATGCGTGTATGGTAAAGCATGTAGTCTCAAAAGAGAACACACTGGAGAATTTTCTCTCCAAAAAATATTTCAGAATACCACATTTTAAGGAAATCCAGCATAGTGCGAAATTATCTTGTTTTTCCTAAACAACACGTTGTAACTTGAAAAGCTTTGGTGTTGCCTGTATGTCTAAACGGGTAGCCTCAAAAGAGAACGCACAGGAGAGTTTTCAATCGAAGGAATATGTAAGAATACCACATTATAAGTAAATACAGTGTTGCAGAGTAAAGAAAAATACGTACATATTAGAAATACTTGAACTTTACGAGAAGAAATAACGCATCGTACAAAATTATCTTGTATTTCCTAAACAACACGTTGTAACTCGAAAAGATTTGGTGTGGCGTATATGTTTATGCGTGTAGCCTCAAAAGAGAACACACAGGAGAGTTTCCTCTCGAAAAAATATGTCAGAATACCACGTTTTTAGGAAATCCCGCATCGTGCGAAATTACCTTGTCTTTCCTAAAAAACAGGTTGTAACTCGAAAATATTTGGTGTTGCGTGTATGTCTAAGCATCTAGCATCAAAAGAGAATGAGCAGGAGAATTTTCTGTCTTAAAAATATGAAAGAATACCATGTTTTAAAAAAATCACGCATCGTTGGAAATTATCTTGTTTTTCCTTAACAACATATATTCAATCGAAAAGCTTTGGTGTTGCGTGTATGTCTACGCGTGTAGCCTCAATAGAGAAAGCACAGGAGAGTTTTCACTCGAAAGAATATGTAAGAATACCACGTTATGAGGAAATACAGAGTTGCATATTAAAGAGAAATACGTACATATTGGAAATACATAACCTTTATGAGAAGAAATAACGCATCGTGCAAAATTATCTTGTTTTTCCTAAATAACACGTTGTAACTCGAAAAGATTTGGTGTTGCGTGTACGTCTAAGCTTCTAGCCTCAAAAGAGAATGCACAGGAGAGTTTTCTCTCGAAAAAAACATGACAGAATACCCCGTTATTAGGAAATCGCATATCGTGCGAAATTTTCTTGTTTTTCCTAAACAACACGTTGTAACTTGAAAAGCTTTGGTGTTCCGTGTATGTCTAAGCGTGTAGCCTTAAAAGAGAATGCACAGGAGTGTTTTCTCTCGAAAGAATATGTAAGAATACCACATTATAAGGAAATACAGTGTTGAAGAGTAAATACTAATACGTACTTATTAGAAATACTTAAAATTCACGAGAAGAAATAACGCATCTTGCAAAATTATCTTGTTTTTCCTAAACAACACATTGTAACTCGAAAAGAATTGGTGTTGCCTGTATATGTAAACGTGTAGCCTCAAAAGAGAACGCACATGAAAGTTTCCTCTCGCAAAAATATGTCAGAATACAACGTTTTGAGGAAATCTCGCATCGTGCGAAATTATCTTGTTTCTCCTAAACAACACTTTGTAACTCAAAAAGCTTTTGTGTTGCGTGTATGTCTAAGCATGTAGCCGCAAAAGAGAATGCACAGGAGAGATTGCTCTCGAAAAAATATGTAAGAATACCACATAATAAGTAAATACAGTGTTGCAGAGTAAAGCCAAATACGTACATATTAGAAATACTTAAACTTTACGAGAAGAAATATTGCATCATACAAAATTATCTTGTATTTCCTAAACAGAACGTTGTAATTCGAAAGATTTGTTGTTGCGTGTATGTCTAAACGTGCATCCTCAAAAGAGAACCCATAGGAGAATTCTTTCTAGAAAAAATATCAGAATACCACGTTTTAAGGAAATCCCACATCGTGCGAAATTATGTTATTTTTCCTAAACAACACGTTGTAACTCGAAAAGCTTTGGTGTTGTGTGTATGTCTAAGCTTGTAGCCTCAAAAGAGAACCCATAGGAGAATTCTTTCTAGAAAAAATATCAGAATACCACGTTTTAAGGAAATCCCACATCGTGCGAAATTATGTTATTTTTCCTAAACAACACGTTGTAACTCGAAAAGCTTTGGTGTTGTGTGTATGTCTAAGCTTGTAGCCTCAAAAGAGAACGCACAGGAGAGATTTCTCTCGAAAGAATATGTAAGAATACCATGTTATAAAGAAATACAGTGTTGCAGAGTAAAGACAACTATGTACATATTAGAAATCCTTAAACTTTAGGAGAAAAAATAACACATCGTACAAAATTATATTGTATTTCCTTAACAACACGTCGTAACTCGAAAGGTTTTGGTGTTGTGTGTATGTTTAAGCTTCTAGCCTCAAAAGAGAACGCTCAGGAGAGTTTTCTCTCGAAAAAAAAGATGTCAGAATAGCCCGTTATAAGGAAATCGCACATCGTGCGAAATTATCTTGTTTTTCCTAAACAACACGTTGTAACTTGAAAAGCTTTGGTGTTGCGTGTATGTCTAAGCCTGTAGCCTCAAAAGGGAACGCACAGGAGGGTTTTCTCACGAAAAAAAAAATATGTCAGAATACAACGTTTTAAGGAAATCGTGCATCGTGCGTAATTATCTTTTTTTTTTCCTAAACAACTTGTTGTAATTCGAAAAGCTTTGGTGTTGCGTGTATGTCTAAGTGTTTGGTCTCAAAAGAGAACGCACAGGAGAGTTTTCTCTCGAAAGAATATGTAAGAATACCACGTTATAAGGAAATACAGTGTTGCAGAGTAAGGACAAATACGTACATATTAGAAATACTTAAACTTTGAGAGAAGAAATAATGCATCGTACAAAATTATCTTGTATTACCTAAACAACACGTTGTAACTCGAAAGGATTTGGTGTTGCGTGTATGTCTAAGCGTGTAGCCTTAAAGGAGAACGTACAGGAGAGTTTTCTCTCAAAAAATAAGTCAGAATACCACGTTTTAAGGAAATTCAGCATCGTGTGAAATTATCTTTTTTTTTTCCTAAACAACTTGTTGTAACTTGAAAAGCTTTGGTTTTGCGTTTTTCTCTAAGCTTGCAGCCTCAAAAGAGAATGCACAGGAGAGTTTTCTCTCGAAATAATATGTAAGAATACCACGTTATAAAGAAATACAGTGTTGCAGAGTAAAGACAAATACGTACATATTGGAAATACTTAAAATGTACGAGAAGAAATAACGCATCATGCAAAATTATCTTGTTTTTCCTAAACAACACGTTGTAACTCGAAAAGAATTGGTGTTGCATGTATGTCTAAACATGTAGCCTCTAAAGAGAACCCACAGGAGAATTTTCTCTCGAAAAAATACGTCATTATACCACGTTTTAAGGAAATCCTGCATCATGCGTAATTATCTTGTTTTTCCTAAACAACACGTTGGAACTCGAAAAACTTTGGTGTTGCGTGTATGTCTAAGCGTTTAGCCGCAAAAGAGAATGAACAGGAGAGTTTTCACTCGAAAAAATATGTAAGAATACCACGTTATAAGGAAATACAGTGTTGCAGAGTAAAGACAAATACGTACGTATTAGAAATACTTAAAATTGACGAGAAGAAATAACACATCGTGCAAAATTATCTTGTTTTTCCTAAACAACACGTTGTAACTCAGAAAGATTTTGTGATGCGTGTATGGTAAAGCATGTAGTCTCAAAAGAGAACACACTGGAGAATTTTCTCTCCAAAAAATATTTCAGAATACCACATTTTAAGGAAATCCAGCATAGTGCGAAATTATCTTGTTTTTCCTAAACAACACGTTGTAACTTGAAAAGCTTTGGTGTTGCCTGTATGTCTAAACGGGTAGCCTCAAAAGAGAACGCACAGGAGAGTTTTCAATCGAAGGAATATGTAAGAATACCACATTATAAGTAAATACAGTGTTGCAGAGTAAAGAAAAATACGTACATATTAGAAATACTTGAACTTTACGAGAAGAAATAACGCATTGTACAAAATTATCTTGTATTTCCTAAACAACACGTTGTAACTCGAAAAGATTCGATGTTGCGTGTATGAGTAAGTATGCAGCCTCAAAAGAGAAAGCACAGGAGAGTTTTCTCTCGAAAAAATGTGTCAGAATACTATGTTTCAGGGAAATACCGCATCAAGGGATATTATCTTGTTTTTACTAAACAACACGTTGTAACTCGAAAAGCTTTGATGTTGTGTTTATATCTAAGCATGTAGCCTCAAAAGAGAATACACACGAGAGTTTTCTCTCGAAAGAATATGTAAGAATTCCACTTTATAACGTAATACAGTATTGCAGAGTAAAAACAAATATGTACGTATTAGAAATACTTAAACTTTACGAGAAGAAATAACGCATCATGCAAAATTATCTAGTTTTTCCTAAACAACACGTTGTAACTCGAAAAGCTTTGGTGTTGTGTGTATGTCTAAGCTTGTAGCCTCAAAAGAGAACGCACAGGAGAGATTTCTCTCGAAAGAATATGTAAGAATACCATGTTATAAAGAAATACAGTGTTGCAGAGTAAAGACAACTATGTACATATTAGAAATCCTTAAACTTTAGGAGAAAAAATAACACATCGTACAAAATTATATTGTATTTCCTTAACAACACGTCGTAACTCGAAAGGTTTTGGTGTTGTGTGTATGTTTAAGCTTCTAGCCTCAAAAGAGAACGCTCAGGAGAGTTTTCTCTCGAAAAAAAAGATGTCAGAATAGCCCGTTATAAGGAAATCGCACATCGTGCGAAATTATCTTGTTTTTCCTAAACAACACGTTGTAACTTGAAAAGCTTTGGTGTTGCGTGTATGTCTAAGCCTGTAGCCTCAAAAGGGAACGCACAGGAGGGTTTTCTCACGAAAAAAAAAATATGTCAGAATACAACGTTTTAAGGAAATCGTGCATCGTGCGTAATTATCTTTTTTTTTCCTAAACAACTTGTTGTAATTCGAAAAGCTTTGGTGTTGCGTGTATGTCTAAGTGTTTGGTCTCAAAAGAGAACGCACAGGAGAGTTTTCTCTCGAAAGAATATGTAAGAATACCACGTTATAAGGAAATACAGTGTTGCAGAGTAAGGACAAATACGTACATATTAGAAATACTTAAACTTTGAGAGAAGAAATAATGCATCGTACAAAATTATCTTGTATTACCTAAACAACACGTTGTAACTCGAAAGGATTTGGTGTTGCGTGTATGTCTAAGCGTGTAGCCTTAAAGGAGAACGTACAGGAGAGTTTTCTCTCAAAAAATAAGTCAGAATACCACGTTTTAAGGAAATTCAGCATCGTGCGAAATTATCTTTTTTTTTTCCTAAACAACTTGTTGTAACTTGAAAAGCTTTGGTTTTGCGTTTTTCTCTAAGCTTGCAGCCTCAAAAGAGAATGCACAGGAGAGTTTTCTCTCGAAATAATATGTAAGAATACCACGTTATAAAGAAATACAGTGTTGCAGAGTAAAGACAAATACGTACATATTGGAAATACTTAAAATGTACGAGAAGAAATAACGCATCATGCAAAATTATCTTGTTTTTCCTAAACAACACGTTGTAACTCGAAAAGAATTGGTGTTGCGTGTATGTCTAAACATGTAGCCTCTAAAGAGAACCCACAGGAGAATTTTCTCTCGAAAAAATACGTCATTATACCACGTTTTAAGGAAATCCTGCATCATGCGTAATTATCTTGTTTTTCCTAAACAACACGTTGGAACTCGAAAAACTTTGGTGTTGCGTGTATGTCTAAGCGTTTAGCCGCAAAAGAGAATGAACAGGAGAGTTTTCACTCGAAAAAATATGTAAGAATACCACGTTATAAGGAAATACAGTGTTGCAGAGTAAAGACAAATACGTACGTATTAGAAATACTTAAAATTGACGAGAAGAAATAACACATCGTGCAAAATTATCTTGTTTTTCCTAAACAACACGTTGTAACTCAGAAAGATTTTGTGATGCGTGTATGGTAAAGCATGTAGTCTCAAAAGAGAACACACTGGAGAATTTTCTCTCCAAAAAATATTTCAGAATACCACATTTTAAGGAAATCCAGCATAGTGCGAAATTATCTTGTTTTTCCTAAACAACACGTTGTAACTTGAAAAGCTTTGGTGTTGCCTGTATGTCTAAACGGGTAGCCTCAAAAGAGAACGCACAGGAGAGTTTTCAATCGAAGGAATATGTAAGAATACCACATTATAAGTAAATACAGTGTTGCAGAGTAAAGAAAAATACGTACATATTAGAAATACTTGAACTTTACGAGAAGAAATAACGCATCGTACAAAATTATCTTGTATTTCCTAAACAACACGTTGTAACTCGAAAAGATTTGGTGTGGCGTATATGTTTATGCGTGTAGCCTCAAAAGAGAACACACAGGAGAGTTTCCTCTCGAAAAAATATGTCAGAATACCACGTTTTTAGGAAATCCCGCATCGTGCGAAATTACCTTGTCTTTCCTAAAAAACAGGTTGTAACTCGAAAATATTTGGTGTTGCGTGTATGTCTAAGCATCTAGCATCAAAAGAGAATGAGCAGGAGAATTTTCTGTCTTAAAAATATGAAAGAATACCATGTTTTAAAAAAATCACGCATCGTTGGAAATTATCTTGTTTTTCCTTAACAACATATATTCAATCGAAAAGCTTTGGTGTTGCGTGTATGTCTACGCGTGTAGCCTCAATAGAGAAAGCACAGGAGAGTTTTCACTCGAAAGAATATGTAAGAATACCACGTTATGAGGAAATACAGAGTTGCATATTAAAGAGAAATACGTACATATTGGAAATACATAACCTTTATGAGAAGAAATAACGCATCGTGCAAAATTATCTTGTTTTTCCTAAATAACACGTTGTAACTCGAAAAGATTTGGTGTTGCGTGTACGTCTAAGCTTCTAGCCTCAAAAGAGAATGCACAGGAGAGTTTTCTCTCGAAAAAAACATGACAGAATACCCCGTTATTAGGAAATCGCATATCGTGCGAAATTTTCTTGTTTTTCCTAAACAACACGTTGTAACTTGAAAAGCTTTGGTGTTCCGTGTATGTCTAAGCGTGTAGCCTTAAAAGAGAATGCACAGGAGTGTTTTCTCTCGAAAGAATATGTAAGAATACCACATTATAAGGAAATACAGTGTTGAAGAGTAAATACTAATACGTACTTATTAGAAATACTTAAAATTCACGAGAAGAAATAACGCATCTTGCAAAATTATCTTGTTTTTCCTAAACAACACATTGTAACTCGAAAAGAATTGGTGTTGCCTGTATATGTAAACGTGTAGCCTCAAAAGAGAACGCACATGAAAGTTTCCTCTCGCAAAAATATGTCAGAATACAACGTTTTGAGGAAATCTCGCATCGTGCGAAATTATCTTGTTTCTCCTAAACAACACTTTGTAACTCAAAAAGCTTTTGTGTTGCGTGTATGTCTAAGCATGTAGCCGCAAAAGAGAATGCACAGGAGAGATTGCTCTCGAAAAAATATGTAAGAATACCACATAATAAGTAAATACAGTGTTGCAGAGTAAAGCCAAATACGTACATATTAGAAATACTTAAACTTTACGAGAAGAAATATTGCATCATACAAAATTATCTTGTATTTCCTAAACAGAACGTTGTAATTCGAAAGATTTGTTGTTGCGTGTATGTCTAAACGTGCATCCTCAAAAGAGAACCCATAGGAGAATTCTTTCTAGAAAAAATATCAGAATACCACGTTTTAAGGAAATCCCACATCGTGCGAAATTATGTTATTTTTCCTAAACAACACGTTGTAACTCGAAAAGCTTTGGTGTTGTGTGTATGTCTAAGCTTGTAGCCTCAAAAGAGAACCCATAGGAGAATTCTTTCTAGAAAAAATATCAGAATACCACGTTTTAAGGAAATCCCACATCGTGCGAAATTATGTTATTTTTCCTAAACAACACGTTGTAACTCGAAAAGCTTTGGTGTTGTGTGTATGTCTAAGCTTGTAGCCTCAAAAGAGAACGCACAGGAGAGATTTCTCTCGAAAGAATATGTAAGAATACCATGTTATAAAGAAATACAGTGTTGCAGAGTAAAGACAACTATGTACATATTAGAAATCCTTAAACTTTAGGAGAAAAAATAACACATCGTACAAAATTATATTGTATTTCCTTAACAACACGTCGTAACTCGAAAGGTTTTGGTGTTGTGTGTATGTTTAAGCTTCTAGCCTCAAAAGAGAACGCTCAGGAGAGTTTTCTCTCGAAAAAAAAGATGTCAGAATAGCCCGTTATAAGGAAATCGCACATCGTGCGAAATTATCTTGTTTTTCCTAAACAACACGTTGTAACTTGAAAAGCTTTGGTGTTGCGTGTATGTCTAAGCCTGTAGCCTCAAAAGGGAACGCACAGGAGGGTTTTCTCACGAAAAAAAAAATATGTCAGAATACAACGTTTTAAGGAAATCGTGCATCGTGCGTAATTATCTTTTTTTTTTCCTAAACAACTTGTTGTAATTCGAAAAGCTTTGGTGTTGCGTGTATGTCTAAGTGTTTGGTCTCAAAAGAGAACGCACAGGAGAGTTTTCTCTCGAAAGAATATGTAAGAATACCACGTTATAAGGAAATACAGTGTTGCAGAGTAAGGACAAATACGTACATATTAGAAATACTTAAACTTTGAGAGAAGAAATAATGCATCGTACAAAATTATCTTGTATTACCTAAACAACACGTTGTAACTCGAAAGGATTTGGTGTTGCGTGTATGTCTAAGCGTGTAGCCTTAAAGGAGAACGTACAGGAGAGTTTTCTCTCAAAAAATAAGTCAGAATACCACGTTTTAAGGAAATTCAGCATCGTGCGAAATTATCTTTTTTTTTTCCTAAACAACTTGTTGTAACTTGAAAAGCTTTGGTTTTGCGTTTTTCTCTAAGCTTGCAGCCTCAAAAGAGAATGCACAGGAGAGTTTTCTCTCGAAATAATATGTAAGAATACCACGTTATAAAGAAATACAGTGTTGCAGAGTAAAGACAAATACGTACATATTGGAAATACTTAAAATGTACGAGAAGAAATAACGCATCATGCAAAATTATCTTGTTTTTCCTAAACAACACGTTGTAACTCGAAAAGAATTGGTGTTGCGTGTATGTCTAAACATGTAGCCTCTAAAGAGAACCCACAGGAGAATTTTCTCTCGAAAAAATACGTCATTATACCACGTTTTAAGGAAATCCTGCATCATGCGTAATTATCTTGTTTTTCCTAAACAACACGTTGGAACTCGAAAAACTTTGGTGTTGCGTGTATGTCTAAGCGTTTAGCCGCAAAAGAGAATGAACAGGAGAGTTTTCACTCGAAAAAATATGTAAGAATACCACGTTATAAGGAAATACAGTGTTGCAGAGTAAAGACAAATACGTACGTATTAGAAATACTTAAAATTGACGAGAAGAAATAACACATCGTGCAAAATTATCTTGTTTTTCCTAAACAACACGTTGTAACTCAGAAAGATTTTGTGATGCGTGTATGGTAAAGCATGTAGTCTCAAAAGAGAACACACTGGAGAATTTTCTCTCCAAAAAATATTTCAGAATACCACATTTTAAGGAAATCCAGCATAGTGCGAAATTATCTTGTTTTTCCTAAACAACACGTTGTAACTTGAAAAGCTTTGGTGTTGCCTGTATGTCTAAACGGGTAGCCTCAAAAGAGAACGCACAGGAGAGTTTTCAATCGAAGGAATATGTAAGAATACCACATTATAAGTAAATACAGTGTTGCAGAGTAAAGAAAAATACGTACATATTAGAAATACTTGAACTTTACGAGAAGAAATAACGCATCGTACAAAATTATCTTGTATTTCCTAAACAACACGTTGTAACTCGAAAAGATTTGGTGTGGCGTATATGTTTATGCGTGTAGCCTCAAAAGAGAACACACAGGAGAGTTTCCTCTCGAAAAAATATGTCAGAATACCACGTTTTTAGGAAATCCCGCATCGTGCGAAATTACCTTGTCTTTCCTAAAAAACAGGTTGTAACTCGAAAATATTTGGTGTTGCGTGTATGTCTAAGCATCTAGCATCAAAAGAGAATGAGCAGGAGAATTTTCTGTCTTAAAAATATGAAAGAATACCATGTTTTAAAAAAATCACGCATCGTTGGAAATTATGTTGTTTTTCCTTAACAACATATATTCAATCGAAAAGCTTTGGTGTTGCGTGTATGTCTACGCGTGTAGCCTCAATAGAGAAAGCACAGGAGAGTTTTCACTCGAAAGAATATGTAAGAATACCACGTTATGAGGAAATACAGAGTTGCATATTAAAGAGAAATACGTACATATTGGAAATACATAACCTTTATGAGAAGAAATAACGCATCGTGCAAAATTATCTTGTTTTTCCTAAATAACACGTTGTAACTCGAAAAGATTTGGTGTTGCGTGTACGTCTAAGCTTCTAGCCTCAAAAGAGAATGCACAGGAGAGTTTTCTCTCGAAAAAAACATGACAGAATACCCCGTTATTAGGAAATCGCATATCGTGCGAAATTTTCTTTTTTTTTCCTAAACAACACGTTGTAACTTGAAAAGCTTTGGTGTTCCGTGTATGTCTAAGCGTGTAGCCTTAAAAGAGAATGCACAGGAGTGTTTTCTCTCGAAAGAATATGTAAGAATACCACATTATAAGGAAATACAGTGTTGAAGAGTAAATACTAATACGTACTTATTAGAAATACTTAAAATTCACGAGAAGAAATAACGCATCTTGCAAAATTATCTTGTTTTTCCTAAACAACACATTGTAACTCGAAAAGAATTGGTGTTGCCTGTATATGTAAACGTGTAGCCTCAAAAGAGAACGCACATGAAAGTTTCCTCTCGCAAAAATATGTCAGAATACAACGTTTTGAGGAAATCTCGCATCGTGCGAAATTATCTTGTTTCTCCTAAACAACACTTTGTAACTCAAAAAGCTTTTGTGTTGCGTGTATGTCTAAGCATGTAGCCGCAAAAGAGAATGCACAGGAGAGATTGCTCTCGAAAAAATATGTAAGAATACCACATAATAAGTAAATACAGTGTTGCAGAGTAAAGCCAAATACGTACATATTAGAAATACTTAAACTTTACGAGAAGAAATATTGCATCATACAAAATTATCTTGTATTTCCTAAACAGAACGTTGTAATTCGAAAGATTTGTTGTTGCGTGTATGTCTAAACGTGCATCCTCAAAAGAGAACCCATAGGAGAATTCTTTCTAGAAAAAATATCAGAATACCACGTTTTAAGGAAATCCCACATCGTGCGAAATTATGTTATTTTTCCTAAACAACACGTTGTAACTCGAAAAGCTTTGGTGTTGTGTGTATGTCTAAGCTTGTAGCCTCAAAAGAGAACCCATAGGAGAATTCTTTCTAGAAAAAATATCAGAATACCACGTTTTAAGGAAATCCCACATCGTGCGAAATTATGTTATTTTTCCTAAACAACACGTTGTAACTCGAAAAGCTTTGGTGTTGTGTGTATGTCTAAGCTTGTAGCCTCAAAAGAGAACGCACAGGAGAGATTTCTCTCGAAAGAATATGTAAGAATACCATGTTATAAAGAAATACAGTGTTGCAGAGTAAAGACAACTATGTACATATTAGAAATCCTTAAACTTTAGGAGAAAAAATAACACATCGTACAAAATTATATTGTATTTCCTTAACAACACGTCGTAACTCGAAAGGTTTTGGTGTTGTGTGTATGTTTAAGCTTCTAGCCTCAAAAGAGAACGCTCAGGAGAGTTTTCTCTCGAAAAAAAAGATGTCAGAATAGCCCGTTATAAGGAAATCGCACATCGTGCGAAATTATCTTGTTTTTCCTAAACAACACGTTGTAACTTGAAAAGCTTTGGTGTTGCGTGTATGTCTAAGCCTGTAGCCTCAAAAGGGAACGCACAGGAGGGTTTTCTCACGAAAAAAAAAATATGTCAGAATACAACGTTTTAAGGAAATCGTGCATCGTGCGTAATTATCTTTTTTTTTTCCTAAACAACTTGTTGTAATTCGAAAAGCTTTGGTGTTGCGTGTATGTCTAAGTGTTTGGTCTCAAAAGAGAACGCACAGGAGAGTTTTCTCTCGAAAGAATATGTAAGAATACCACGTTATAAGGAAATACAGTGTTGCAGAGTAAGGACAAATACGTACATATTAGAAATACTTAAACTTTGAGAGAAGAAATAATGCATCGTACAAAATTATCTTGTATTACCTAAACAACACGTTGTAACTCGAAAGGATTTGGTGTTGCGTGTATGTCTAAGCGTGTAGCCTTAAAGGAGAACGTACAGGAGAGTTTTCTCTCAAAAAATAAGTCAGAATACCACGTTTTAAGGAAATTCAGCATCGTGCGAAATTATCTTTTTTTTTTCCTAAACAACTTGTTGTAACTTGAAAAGCTTTGGTTTTGCGTTTTTCTCTAAGCTTGCAGCCTCAAAAGAGAATGCACAGGAGAGTTTTCTCTCGAAATAATATGTAAGAATACCACGTTATAAAGAAATACAGTGTTGCAGAGTAAAGACAAATACGTACATATTGGAAATACTTAAAATGTACGAGAAGAAATAACGCATCATGCAAAATTATCTTGTTTTTCCTAAACAACACGTTGTAACTCGAAAAGAATTGGTGTTGCGTGTATGTCTAAACATGTAGCCTCTAAAGAGAACCCACAGGAGAATTTTCTCTCGAAAAAATACGTCATTATACCACGTTTTAAGGAAATCCTGCATCATGCGTAATTATCTTGTTTTTCCTAAACAACACGTTGGAACTCGAAAAACTTTGGTGTTGCGTGTATGTCTAAGCGTTTAGCCGCAAAAGAGAATGAACAGGAGAGTTTTCACTCGAAAAAATATGTAAGAATACCACGTTATAAGGAAATACAGTGTTGCAGAGTAAAGACAAATACGTACGTATTAGAAATACTTAAAATTGACGAGAAGAAATAACACATCGTGCAAAATTATCTTGTTTTTCCTAAACAACACGTTGTAACTCAGAAAGATTTTGTGATGCGTGTATGGTAAAGCATGTAGTCTCAAAAGAGAACACACTGGAGAATTTTCTCTCCAAAAAATATTTCAGAATACCACATTTTAAGGAAATCCAGCATAGTGCGAAATTATCTTGTTTTTCCTAAACAACACGTTGTAACTTGAAAAGCTTTGGTGTTGCCTGTATGTCTAAACGGGTAGCCTCAAAAGAGAACGCACAGGAGAGTTTTCTCTCGCAAGAATATGTAAGAATACCACGTTACAAGGAAATAGAGTTTTGCAGTGTAAAGACAAATATGTACATATTAGAAATACTTAAACTTACGAGAATAAATAACGCATCGTACAAAATTATCTTGTATTTCCTAAACAACACGTTGTAACTCGAAAAGATTTGGTGTGGCGTATATGTTTATGCGTGTAGCCTCAAAAGAGAACACACAGGAGAGTTTCCTCTCGAAAAAATATGTCAGAATACCACGTTTTTAGGAAATCCCGCATCGTGCGAAATTACCTTGTCTTTCCTAAAAAACAGGTTGTAACTCGAAAATATTTGGTGTTGCGTGTATGTCTAAGCATCTAGCATCAAAAGAGAATGAGCAGGAGAATTTTCTGTCTTAAAAATATGAAAGAATACCATGTTTTAAAAAAATCACGCATCGTTGGAAATTATCTTGTTTTTCCTTAACAACATATATTCAATCGAAAAGCTTTGGTGTTGCGTGTATGTCTACGCGTGTAGCCTCAATAGAGAAAGCACAGGAGAGTTTTCACTCGAAAGAATATGTAAGAATACCACGTTATGAGGAAATACAGAGTTGCATATTAAAGAGAAATACGTACATATTGGAAATACATAAC
Organism: Apodemus sylvaticus; assembly: GCF_947179515.1. Taxonomy (NCBI): domain Eukaryota; kingdom Metazoa; phylum Chordata; class Mammalia; order Rodentia; family Muridae; genus Apodemus; species Apodemus sylvaticus. Next base: position 79,827,813 of record NC_067488.1, on the reverse strand, counting down.
CTTTATGAGAAGAAATAACGCATCGTGCAAAATTATCTTGTTTTTCCTAAATAACACGTTGTAACTCGAAAAGATTTGGTGTTGCGTGTACGTCTAAGCTTCTAGCCTCAAAAGAGAATGCACAGGAGAGTTTTCTCTCGAAAAAAACATGACAGAATACCCCGTTATTAGGAAATCGCATATCGTGCGAAATTTTCTTGTTTTTCCTAAACAACACGTTGTAACTTGAAAAGCTTTGGTGTTCCGTGTATGTCTAAGCGTGTAGCCTTAAAAGAGAATGCACAGGAGTGTTTTCTCTCGAAAGAATATGTAAGAATACCACATTATAAGGAAATACAGTGTTGAAGAGTAAATACTAATACGTACTTATTAGAAATACTTAAAATTCACGAGAAGAAATAACGCATCTTGCAAAATTATCTTGTTTTTCCTAAACAACACATTGTAACTCGAAAAGAATTGGTGTTGCCTGTATATGTAAACGTGTAGCCTCAAAAGAGAACGCACATGAAAGTTTCCTCTCGCAAAAATATGTCAGAATACAACGTTTTGAGGAAATCTCGCATCGTGCGAAATTATCTTGTTTCTCCTAAACAACACTTTGTAACTCAAAAAGCTTTTGTGTTGCGTGTATGTCTAAGCATGTAGCCGCAAAAGAGAATGCACAGGAGAGATTGCTCTCGAAAAAATATGTAAGAATACCACATAATAAGTAAATACAGTGTTGCAGAGTAAAGCCAAATACGTACATATTAGAAATACTTAAACTTTACGAGAAGAAATATTGCATCATACAAAATTATCTTGTATTTCCTAAACAGAACGTTGTAATTCAAAAGATTTGTTGTTGCGTGTATGTCTAAACGTGCATCCTCAAAAGAGAACCCATAGGAGAATTCTTTCTAGAAAAAATATCAGAATACCACGTTTTAAGGAAATCCCACATCGTGCGAAATTATGTTATTTTTCCTAAACAACACGTTGTAACTCGAAAAGCTTTGGTGTTGTGTGTATGTCTAAGCTTGTAGCCTCAAAAGAGAACCCATAGGAGAATTCTTTCTAGAAAAAATATCAGAATACCACGTTTTAAGGAAATCCCACATCGTGCGAAATTATGTTATTTTTCCTAAACAACACGTTGTAACTCGAAAAGCTTTGGTGTTGTGTGTATGTCTAAGCTTGTAGCCTCAAAAGAGAACGCACAGGAGAGATTTCTCTCGAAAGAATATGTAAGAATACCATGTTATAAAGAAATACAGTGTTGCAGAGTAAAGACAACTATGTACATATTAGAAATCCTTAAACTTTAGGAGAAAAAATAACACATCGTACAAAATTATATTGTATTTCCTTAACAACACGTCGTAACTCGAAAGGTTTTGGTGTTGTGTGTATGTTTAAGCTTCTAGCCTCAAAAGAGAACGCTCAGGAGAGTTTTCTCTCGAAAAAAAAGATGTCAGAATAGCCCGTTATAAGGAAATCGCACATCGTGCGAAATTATCTTGTTTTTCCTAAACAACACGTTGTAACTTGAAAAGCTTTGGTGTTGCGTGTATGTCTAAGCCTGTAGCCTCAAAAGGGAACGCACAGGAGGGTTTTCTCACGAAAAAAAAAATATGTCAGAATACAACGTTTTAAGGAAATCGTGCATCGTGCGTAATTATCTTTTTTTTTTCCTAAACAACTTGTTGTAATTCGAAAAGCTTTGGTGTTGCGTGTATGTCTAAGTGTTTGGTCTCAAAAGAGAACGCACAGGAGAGTTTTCTCTCGAAAGAATATGTAAGAATACCACGTTATAAGGAAATACAGTGTTGCAGAGTAAGGACAAATACGTACATATTAGAAATACTTAAACTTTGAGAGAAGAAATAATGCATCGTACAAAATTATCTTGTATTACCTAAACAACACGTTGTAACTCGAAAGGATTTGGTGTTGCGTGTATGTCTAAGCGTGTAGCCTTAAAGGAGAACGTACAGGAGAGTTTTCTCTCAAAAAATAAGTCAGAATACCACGTTTTAAGGAAATTCAGCATCGTGTGAAATTATCTTTTTTTTTTCCTAAACAACTTGTTGTAACTTGAAAAGCTTTGGTTTTGCGTTTTTCTCTAAGCTTGCAGCCTCAAAAGAGAATGCACAGGAGAGTTTTCTCTCGAAATAATATGTAAGAATACCACGTTATAAAGAAATACAGTGTTGCAGAGTAAAGACAAATACGTACATATTGGAAATACTTAAAATGTACGAGAAGAAATAACGCATCATGCAAAATTATCTTGTTTTTCCTAAACAACACGTTGTAACTCGAAAAGAATTGGTGTTGCGTGTATGTCTAAACATGTAGCCTCTAAAGAGAACCCACAGGAGAATTTTCTCTCGAAAAAATACGTCATTATACCACGTTTTAAGGAAATCCTGCATCATGCGTAATTATCTTGTTTTTCCTAAACAACACGTTGGAACTCGAAAAACTTTGGTGTTGCGTGTATGTCTAAGCGTTTAGCCGCAAAAGAGAATGAACAGGAGAGTTTTCACTCGAAAAAATATGTAAGAATACCACGTTATAAGGAAATACAGTGTTGCAGAGTAAAGACAAATACGTACGTATTAGAAATACTTAAAATTGACGAGAAGAAATAACACATCGTGCAAAATTATCTTGTTTTTCCTAAACAACACGTTGTAACTCAGAAAGATTTTGTGATGCGTGTATGGTAAAGCATGTAGTCTCAAAAGAGAACACACTGGAGAATTTTCTCTCCAAAAAATATTTCAGAATACCACATTTTAAGGAAATCCAGCATAGTGCGAAATTATCTTGTTTTTCCTAAACAACACGTTGTAACTTGAAAAGCTTTGGTGTTGCCTGTATGTCTAAACGGGTAGCCTCAAAAGAGAACGCACAGGAGAGTTTTCAATCGAAGGAATATGTAAGAATACCACATTATAAGTAAATACAGTGTTGCAGAGTAAAGAAAAATACGTACATATTAGAAATACTTGAACTTTACGAGAAGAAATAACGCATTGTACAAAATTATCTTGTATTTCCTAAACAACACGTTGTAACTCGAAAAGATTCGATGTTGCGTGTATGAGTAAGTATGCAGCCTCAAAAGAGAAAGCACAGGAGAGTTTTCTCTCGAAAAAATGTGTCAGAATACTATGTTTCAGGGAAATACCGCATCAAGGGATATTATCTTGTTTTTACTAAACAACACGTTGTAACTCGAAAAGCTTTGATGTTGTGTTTATATCTAAGCATGTAGCCTCAAAAGAGAATACACACGAGAGTTTTCTCTCGAAAGAATATGTAAGAATTCCACTTTATAACGTAATACAGTATTGCAGAGTAAAAACAAATATGTACGTATTAGAAATACTTAAACTTTACGAGAAGAAATAACGCATCATGCAAAATTATCTAGTTTTTCCTAAACAACACGTTGTAACTCGAAAAGATTTGGTGTTGTGTGTATGACTAAGCGTGTAGCCTCAAAATAGAATGCACAGGAGAGTTTTCTCTCAAAAAAATATGGCAGAATACCACGTTTTAAGGAAATCCAGCATTGTGCGAAATTATCTTGTTTTTTCTAAACAACACGTTGTAGTTCGCAAAGCTTTGGTGTTGCGTGTATTTCTAAGCGTGTAGCCTCAAAAGAGAATGCACAGGACAGTTTTCTCTTGAAAGAATACGTAAGAATACCACGTTATAAGGAAATACAGTGTTGCATGGTAAAGACAGTACGTACTAATTAGAAATACTTAAACTTTACGAGAAGAAATAACGCATCATGTTAATTATCTTCTTTTTCCTAAACAACACGTTGTAACTCGAAAAGATTTGGTGTTGAGTGTATGACTAAGCGTGTAGCCTCAAAAGAGAACGCACAGGAGAGTTTTCTCTCGAAAAAATATCTCAGAATACCACGTTTTAAGGAAATCCAGCATCGTGCGAAATTATCTTGTTTTTCCTACACAACACATTTTAACACGAAAAGCTTTGGTGTTGCGTGTATGTCTAAGCATGTAGCCTCAAAAGTGATTGCACAGGAGAGTTTTCACTCGAAAGAATATGTAAGAATACCACATTACAAGGAAATACAGTGTTGCAGAGTAACGACAAATACATACATATTAGTAATACTTAAACTTTATGAGAAGAAATAACACATCTTACAAAATTATCTTGTATTTCCTAAAAAACACATTGTACCTCGAAAAGATTTGTTGTTGCGTGTATGTCTAAACGTGTATCCTCAAAGAGAACCCACAGTAGAGTATTCTCTCAAAAATATATGTCAGAATACCACGTTTTAAGGAAATCCCGCATCATGTGAAATTATCTTGTTTTTCCTAAACAACTTGTTGTAACTCGAAAAGCTTTGGTGTTGCGTTTTTCTTTAACCATGCAGCCTCAAAAGAAAATGGACAGGAGAGTTTTCTCTCGAAAGAATATGTAAGAATACCACGTTATAAGGAAATACAGTTTTGCAAATTAAAGACAAATACGTACGTATTAAAAATACTTAAAATTTACGAGAAGGAATAACGCATCATGCAAAATTATCTTGTTTTTCCCAAACAACACGTTGTAACTCAAAAAGAATTGGTGTTGCGTGTATGTCTAAACATGTAGCCTCAAAAGAGAACCCACAGGAGAATTTTCTCTCGAAATAATACGTCATAATACCACGTTTTAAGGAAATCCTGCATCTTGCGAAATTATCTTGTTTTTCCTAAACAACACGTTGTAACTCGAAAAACTTTGGTGTTGCGTGTATGTCTAAGTGTGTAGCCGCAAAAGAGAACACACAGGAGAGTTTTCCTTCGAAAAAAATATGTAAGAATACCACGTTATAAGGAAATACAGTGTTGCAGAGTAAAGATAAATACGTATGTATTAGAAATACTTAAAAATTATGAGAAGAAATAACGAATCGGGCAAAATTATCTTGTATTTCCTAAACAACACGTTGTAAGTCAGAAAGATTTTGTGTTGCGTGTATGTTAAAGCATGTAGACTCAAAAGAGAATGCACAGGAGAATTTTCTCTTGAAAAAATACATCATAATACCACGTTATAAGGAAACCCTGCATTGTGCGAAATTATCTTGTGTTTCCTAAAGAACACGTTGGAACTCGAAAAACTTTGGTGTTGCGTGTATGTCTAAGCGTGTAGTCTCAAAAGAGAATGCACATGAGAGTTTTCACTCGAAAAAATATGTCAGAATACCACGTTTTAAGGAAATCCAGCATTATGCGCTATTATCTTTTTTTTTTCCTAAACAACACGTTTTAACTCGAAAAGCTTTGATGTTGTGTGTATCCCTAAGTGTTTAGCCTTAGAAGAAAATGCACAGGAGAGTTTTCGCTCGAAAGAATATGTCAGAATACCACGTTACAAGGATATTCAGTGTTGCAGAGAAAAGAAATATACGTACGTATTAGAAATACTTAAACATTATGAGAAGAAATAACGCTCCGTACAAAATTATCTTGTATTTCCTAAACAACATGTTGTAACTCGAAAAGATTTGGTGTTGCGTGTATGAGTAAGCGTGCAGCCTCAACTGAGAATGCACAGGAGAGTTTTCTCTCGAAAAAATAAGTCAGAATACCACGTTTTAGGGAAATACCGCATCATGCGAAATTATCTTGTTTTTCTTAAACAACACGTTGTAACTCGAAAAGATTTGGTGTTGCGTGTATGCCTAAGCATGTAGCCTCAAAAGAGAACGCACAGAAGAGTTTTCTCTCGAAAGAATATATAAGAATTCCACGTTATAACTTAATACAGTGTTGCAGAGTGAAGACACATATGTACATATTAGAAACATTTAAACTTTACGAGAAGAAATAACACATCATGCAAAATTATTTTGTTTTTCCTAAACAACACGTTGGAACTCGAAAAGATTTGTGGTGAGTGTATGACTAAGCATGTAGCCTCAAAAGAGAACGCACAGGAGAGTTTTTTCTCGAAAAAATATGTCAGAATACCACGTTTTAAGGAAATCCAGCATTGTGCAATATTTTCTTTTTTTTCCTAAACAACAAGTTTTAACTCGAAAAGCTTTGGTGTTGTGTGTATGCCTAAGTGTGTAGCCTCAGAAGAGAATGCACAGGAGAGTTTTCTTTTGAAAGAATATGCCAGAATACCATGTTACAAGGAAATACAGTGTTGCAGTGTAAAGACAAATACGTACGTATTAGAAATACTTAAACTTTATGAGAACAAATAACGCTCCGTACAAAATTATCTTGTATTTCATAAACAACAAATTGATATTCGTAAAGATTTGGTGTTTCGTGTATGTCTAAGCATGTAGCCTGAAAAGAGAACACACAGGAGAGTTTTCTCTCGAAAAAATATATCAGAATACCACGTTTTAAGGAAATCCTGCATCATGCAAAATTATCTTGTTTTTCCTAAACAACACGTTGTAATACGAAAAGCTTTGGTGTTCCGTGTATGTCTAAGCATGTAACTGCAAAGAAGAATGCACAGGAGAGTTTTCTCTCGAAAAAATATTTCAGAATACCTCGTTTTAAGGAAATCCCGCATCGTATGAAATTATCTAGTTTTTCCCAAACAACACGTTGTAACTCGAAAAGTTTGGTGTTGCATGTATGTGTAAGGGTTCACCCTCAAAAGAGAATGCACAGGAGAGTTTTCTCTCGAAAGAATATGTAAGAATACCACATTATAAGAAAATACAGTGTTGCAGAGTAAAGACACATACATACGTATTAGAAATACTTAAACTTAACGAGAAGAAATAACGCGTCGTGCAAAATTATCTTGTTTTTCCTAAACAACACGTTGTAACTCGAAAAGATATGGTGTTGCATGTATGACTAAGCGTGCAGCCTCAAAAGAGCACGCACATGAGAGTTTTCTCTCGATAAAAATGTGTCAGAACACCACGTTTTAAGGAAATACTGCATCATGCGAAATTATCTTGTTTTTCCTAAACAACACGTTGTAACTCGAAAAGCTATGGTTTTGCGTGTATGTCTAAGCATGTAGCTTCAAAAGAGAACGCACAGAAGAGTTTTATCTTGAAATAATATGTTAGAATTCCACGTTATAACGGAATACAGTGTTGCAGAATAAAGACAAATATGTACATATTAGAAATACTTAAATTTTACGAAAAGAAATAACGCCTCATGCAAAATTATCTTGTTTTTCCTAAACAACACGTTGTAACGCGAAAAGATATGGTGTTGAGTGTATGACTATCATGTAGCCTCAAAAGAGAACGCACAGGAGAGTTTTCCCTCGAAAAAATATGTCAGAATACCAAGTTTTAAGGAAATCCAGCATTGTGCGATATTATCAAGTTTTTCCTAAACAACACGTTTTAACACGAAAAGCTTTGGTGTTGTGTGTATGCCTAAGTGTGTAGCCTCAGAAGAGAATGCACAGGGGAGTTTTCTCTCGAAAGAATATGTCAGAATACCACGTTACAAGGAAATACAGTGTTGCAGAGTAAAGAAATATACGTACATATTAGAAATACTTAATCTTACGAGAAGAAATAACACTCCGTAAAAAATTGTGTTGTATTTCCTAAACAACAAGTTGAAATTCGTAAAGATTTGGTGTTGCGTATATGTATAAGCATGTAGCCACAAAAGGGAACACACAAGAGAGTTTTCTCTCGATAGAATATATAAGAAATCCGCGTTATAAGGGAATACAGTGTTGCAGTGTAAAGACAAATAGGTACGTATTAGAAATACTTAAACTTTACGAGAAGAAATAATGCATCGAGCAAAATTATCATGTTTTTACTAAACAACACGGGGTAACTCGAAAAGATTTGGTGTTGCGTGTATGACTAAGCGTGTAGTCTCAAAAGAGAACACCCAGGAGATTTTCCTCACGAATGAATATGTCAGAACACCACGTTTTAAGGAAATCCCGCATCATGCTTAAGTATCTTGTTTTTACCTAAACAACCAGTTTTAGCTCGAAAAGCTTTGGTGTTGCCTGTATGTCTAAGTGTGTAGCCTCAGAAGAGAATGCACAGGAGAGTTTTCTCTCAAAAGAATATGCAAGAATACCTCGTTACAAGGAAATACAATGATGCAGAGTAAAGACAAATATGTACATATTGGAAATACTTAAACTTTACTAGAGAGAAATAACACATCGTAAAAAATTATCTTGTTTTTCCTTAACAACACGCTGTAACTCGAAAAGCTTTGCTGTTGCATGTATGTCTAATCATGCAGCCTCAAAAGAGAATGCACAGGAGAGTTTTCTCTCGAAAAAACATGTCAGAATACCCCATTTTAAGGAAATCGCTCATCGTGAGAAATTATCTTGTTTTTCTTAAACAACACGTTGTAACTCGAAAAGCTTTGGTGTTGAGTGTATGTCTAAGTGTGTAGCCTCAGAAGAGAACACACAGGAGAGTTTTCTCTCGAAAGAATATGTAAGAATACCCCGTTACAAGGAAATACAGTGTTGCATATTAAAGACATATACGTACATATTGGAAATACTTAAACTTTATGAGAAGAAATAAAGCATCGCTCATAATTATCTGGTTTTTCCTAAATAACACGTTGTATCTCGAAAAGATTGGGAGTTGCGTGTATGTCTAAGCTTCTAGCCTCAAAAGAGAACGCACAGGAGAATTTTCTCTCGAAAAAACATTTCAGAATACCCCGTTTTATGGAAATCGCTCATCGTGCGAAATTATCTTGTTTTTCCTAAACAACACTTTGTAACTTGAAAAGCTTTGGTGTTGCGTGTATGTCTAAGCGTGTAGCCTCAAAAGAGAACGAAGAGGAGATTTTTCTCTCAAAAGAATATGGAAGAATACCACGTTATAAGCAAATACAGTGTTGCAGAGTAAAGACAAATATGTACGTATTAGAAATACTTAAAATTTACGAGAACAAATAATGCATCATGCAAAATTATCTTGTTTTTCTTAAAGAACACGATGTAACTAGAAAAGATTTGATGTTGCTTGTATGTCTAAATGTGTAGCGTCCAAAGAGAACCCACAGGAGAATTTTCTCTCGAATAAATATGTCAGAATTACATGTTTTAAGGAAATACCGCGTCATGCGAAATTATCTTGTTTTTCCTAAACAACACGTTGTAACTCAAAAAGCTTTGGTGTTGCGTGTATGTCTAAGCATGTAGCCTCAAAAGAGAACACACAGGAGAGTTTTCTCTCGGAAGAATATGTAAGAAATCCACATTAAAAGTAAATACAGTGTTGCAGAGTAACGACAAATACGTACGTATTAGAAATACTTAAACTTTACGAGAAGAAATAACGCAACATGCAAAATTATCTTGTTTTTCCTAAACAAAACTTTGTAACTCGAAACGATTTGGTGTTGCGTGTATGTCTAAGCGTGTAGCCTCAAAAGAGAAAGTACAGGAGAGTTTTCACTTGAAAGAATATGTAAGAATACCACATTATAAGTAAATACAGTGTTGCAGAGTAAAGACAAATACGTACATATTAGAAATACTTAAACTTTACGATTAGAAATATTGCATCATACCACATTATCTTGTATTTCCTAAACAACCCGTTGTAAATTGAAAAGATTTGTTATTGCGTGTATGTCTAAACATGGATCCTCAAAAGAGAACCCACTGGAGAATTCTCTCTAGAAAAAATATGTCAGAATACCACGTGTTAAGGAAATCTGGCATCGTGGGAAATTACGTTGTATTTCCTAAACAACATGTTGTAACTCGAAAAGCTTTGGTGTTGCGTGTATGTCTAAGCTTGTAGCCTCAAAAGAGAACGCACAGGAGAGATTTCTTTCGAAAAAATATGTAAGAATACCACATTATAAGGAAATACAGTGTTGCAGAGTAAAGACAAATACATACGTATTAGAAATACTTAAACTTTACTAGAAGAAATAACGCGTCATGCAAAATTATCTTGTTTTTCCTAAACAACACATTGTAACTCGAAAAGATATTGTGTTGCATGTATGACTAAGCATGCAGCCTCAAAAGAGAATGCACAGGAGAGTTTTCTCTCGAAAAAATATGTCACAATACCACGTTTTAAGGAAATCCCGCATCGTGAGAAATTATCTTGTTTTTCCTAAACAACATGTTTTAATTCGAACAGCTTTGGTGTTGTGTGTATGTCTAAGTAGGTAGCCTCAAAAGAGAATGCACAGGAGAGTTTTCTATCGAAATAATATCTAAGAATACCACGTTTTATAGGATATACAGTGTTGCAGATTAAGGACAAATACGTACATATTAGAAATACTTAAACTTTACGAGAAGAAATAACGCATCATGCGAAATTATCTTGTTTTTCCTAAACAAAACGTTGTAACTCGCAAAGCTTTGGTGTTACGTGTATGTCTAAGCGTGTAGCCTCAAAAGAGAACGCACAGGAGAGTTTTCTCAGAATATGTCAGAATACCACGTTTTAAGGAAATCCAGCATTGTGCGAAATTATCTTGTTTTTCCTAAACAACATGTTTTAACTCGAAAAGCTTTGTGTTGCGTGTATGTCTAAGTGTGTAGGCTCAGAAGAGAACGCACAGGAGAGTTTTCTCTCGAAACAATATGTCAGAATACCATGTTACAAAGAAATACAGTGTTGCAGAGTAAAGACAAATACGTACATATTAGAAATAGTTAAAGTTTAGGAGAAGAAATAATGCTCCATACAAAATTATCTTGTATTTCCTAAACAATAAGTTGAAATTCAAAAATATTTGGAGGTGAGTGTATGTTTAAGCTTGTAGCCACAAAAGAGAATGCACAGGAGAGTTTTCTCTCAAAAAAATATGTCAGAATACCACGTTTTAAGGAAATCCCGCATCTTGTGAAATTATCTTGTTTTTCCGTAACAACACATTGTAACTCAAAAAGCTTTGGTGTTGCGTGTATGTCTAACCATGCAGCCTCAAAAGAGAACGCACAGGAGAATTTTCCCTCGAAAGAATATGTAAGAATACCACATTATTAGGAAATACAGTGTTGCAGAGTAAAGACAAATACGTACCTATTGGAAATACTTAAACTTTACCAGGAGAAATAACGCATCGTGCACAATTATCTTGTTTTTCCTAAAGAACACGTTGTAACTCGAAAAGATTTGGTGTTACATGTATGTCTAAGCTGGTAGCCTCAAAATAGAACGCACAGGAGTGTTTTCTCTCGAAAAAATATGTCAGAATACCACGTTATAAGGAAATCCTGTATCGTGCGAAATTATCTTGTTTTTCTTAAACAACATGTTTTAACTCGAAAAGCTTTGGTGTTGTATGTATGTCTAAGTGTGTAGCTTCAAAAGAGAATGCACAGGAGAGTTTTCTCTCCAAAGAATATGTAAGAATGCCACGGTACAAGGAAATATACAGTTGCAGTTAAAGACAAATACGTACGTATTTGAAATACTTAAACTTTACCAAAAGAAATAACACATCATAAAATATTATCTTGCATTTCCTAAACAACACGTTGTAACTCAAAAAGATTTGGTGTTGCGTCAATATCTAAGCCTGTAGCCTCAAAAGAGAAGACAAGGGAGTTTTCTCTCGAAAGAATATGTAAGAATACGACGTTATAACGAAATGCAGTGTTGCAGATTAAAGACAAATACGTACATATTAGAAATACTTAAACTTTACGAGAAGAAATAATGCATTGTAAAAAATTATCTTGTATTTCCTAAACAAAATGTAACTCGAAAAGATTTGGTGTTGTGTGTATGTCTGAATGTGTAGCCTCAAAAGAGAACCCACAGGAGAATTTTCTCTCAAAAAAATATGTCAGAATACTTTTTAAGGAAATATTGCATCGTGCGAAATTATCTGGTTTTTCCTAAACAACACGTTGAAATTTGAAAAGCTTTGGTATTGCGTGTATCTCTAAGCGTGTAGCCTCAAAAGAGTATGCACAGGAGAGTTTTTCTCTCGAAAAAATATGTCAGAATAACACGTTTTAAGGAAATCCTGCTTAGTGGGAAATTATCTTGTTTTTCCTAAACAACATGTTGTAACTCGAAAAGCCTTGGTGTTGCGTGTATGTCTAAGCATGTAGCCTCAAAAGAGAATGCACAGGAGAGTTTTCTCTCGAAAAAATATTTCAGAATTCCACGTTTTAAGGAAATCCCGTATCGTGCGAATTTATCTTGTTTTTCCTTAACAACACGATGTAACTTGAAAAGCTTTGGTGTTGCATGTATGTCTAAGTGTGCGCCTCAAAAGAGAACGCACAGGGGATTTTCTCTCGAAAAAAATATGTCAGAATACCACGTTTTAAGAAAATCCAGTATTGTTCGAAAGTATCTTGTTTTTCCTAAACAACTTGTTGTAACTCGAAAAGCTTATTTGTTGCGTTTTTGTCTAAGCGTGCAGCCTCAAAAGAGAATGCACAGGACAGTTTTCTCTGAAAAGAATATGTAAGAATACCACGTTATAAGGAAATACAGTGTTGCAGATTAAAGACAAATACATACATATAGGAAATACTTAAACTTTATGCGAAGAAATAACACTTCGTGCAAAATTATCTTGTTTTTTCCTAAATAACATGTTGTAACTCGAAAAGATTTTGTGTTGCGTGTATGTCTAAGATTGTAGCCTCAAAAGAGAACGCCCAGGAGAGTTTTATCTCCAAAAAATATGTCAGAATACCACGTTTTAAGGAAATCCCCCATCGTGCGAAATTATCTTGCTTTTCCTAAACAATACAATGTAGCTCGAAAAGCATTGGTGTTCCGTGTATGTCTAAGTGTGTAGCCTCAAAAGAGAATGCACAGGAGAATTTTCTCACGAAAGAATATGTAAGAATACCATGTTATAAGGAAATAGAGTATTGCAGAGTAAAGTCAAATATGTATGTATTGGAAATACTTAAACTTTACAAGAAGAAATAATGCATTGTGCAAAATTATCTTGTTTTTCCTAAACAACACGTGGTAACTCGAAAAGATGTGGTGTTGCGTGTATGTCTAAGCATGTAGCCTCAAAAGAGAATGCACAGGACAGTTTTCTCTCGAAAGAATATGTAAGAATACCACGTTGCAAGGAAATACAGTATTGCAGATTAAAGACAAATATGTACATATTAGAAATACTTAAACATTAAGAGAAGAAATAAAGCATCATAAAAATTATCTTGTTTTTCCTAAACAACACATTGTAATTCGAAAAGATTTGGTGTTGCATGTATGGCTAAGCTTGTAGCCTCAAAAGAGAATGCACAGGAGAGTATTCCCTCGAAAACATATGTCAGAATACCACGTTTTAAGGAAATCCTGCATCGTGCGAAATTATCTTGTTTTTTCTAAACAACACATTGTAACTTGAAAAGCTTACAAGAAGAATTAATGCATCGTACAAAATTATCTAGTATTTCCGAAACAACACGTTGTAACTCGAAAAGATTTGGTGTGGCATGTATGTCTAAGCGTGCAGCCTCAAAAGAGGACCCACAGGAGAATTTTCTCTTGGAAAAATATGTCAGAATACCACGTTTTAAGGAAATCCTGCATCGTGCAAAATTATCTTGTTTTTCCTAAACAACACTTTGTAATTCGAAAAGCTTTGGTGTTGAGTGTATGTCTAAGCGTGTAGCCTCAAAAGAGAATGCACTGGAGAGTTTTCTCTCGCAAGAATATGTAAGAATGCCACGTTACAAGGAAATACAGTTTTGCAGAGTAAAGACAAATACGTACATATTAGAAATACTTAAACTTTACGAGAAGAAATAACGCATCGTAAAAAATTATCTAGTATTTCCTAAACAACACGTGGTAACTCGAAAAGATTTGGTGTGGCGTGTATGTCTAAGCATGTAGCCTCAAAAGAGAACGCACAGGAGAGGTTTCTCACAAAAGAATATGTAAGAATATCACGTTACAAGGAAATACAGTGTTGTAGAGTAAAGAAAATTAAGTACGTATTAGAAAGACTTAAATATTAAGAAAAGAAATAAAGCATCGTACAAAATTATCTTGTATTTCCTAAACAACACGCTGTAACTAGAAAAGATTTGGTGTTGCGTGTATGTCTAAGCATGTAGCCTCAAAAGAGAACGCACAGAAGAGTTTTCTCTAGAAAAAAATATGTCAGAATACCACGATTTAAGCAAATCCTGCATCATGCGAAATTATCTTGTTTTTCTTAAACAAAATGTTTTAACTTGAAAAGCTTTGGTGTTGTGTGTATGTCTAAACGTGTAGCTTCAAAAGAGAACGCACAGGAGAGTTTTCTCTCGAAAGAATAAGTAAGAATACCATGTTGTAAGGAAATACAGTGTTGCAGAGTAAAGACAAACACATACTTATTGGAAATACTTAAACTTACGAGAAGAAATAAAGCATCGTGCAAAACTATCTTGTTTTTCCTAAACAACACGTTGTAACTCGAAATGATTTTGTGTTGCGTGTATGGCTAACGTTGTAGCCTCAAAAGAGAATGCCCAGGAGATTTTTCTCTCCAAAAAAATATGTCAGCATATCACGTTTTAAGGAAATCCCGCATCGCCTGAAATTATCTTGTTTTTCTTAAAGAACACGTTGTAACAGGAAAAGCTTTGGTGTTGCGTGTATGTCTAAGTGTGTAGCCTCAAAAGAGAATGCACAGGAGAGTTTTCTCACGAAAAATATGTAAGAATACCACGTTATAAGGAAATACAGTATTGCAGAGTAAAGACAAATACATACGTATTGGAAATACTTAAACTTTACAAGAAGAAATAAAGCATCGTGAAAAATTATCTTGTTTTTCCTAAACAACACGTGGTAACTCAAAAGATGTGAGTTGCGTGAACGTCTAAGCATGTAGCCTCAAAAAAGAATGCACAGGAGAGTTTTCTCTCGAAAGAATATATAAGAGTACCACGTTACAAGGAAATACAGTGTTGCAGAATAAGACAAATACGTAAGTATTAGAAATACTTATACATTAAGAGGAGAAATAAAGCATCGTGCAAAATTATCTTGTTTTTCCTAAACAAAACGTTGTAACTCGAAAAGATTTTGTGTTGCGTGTATGTCTAAGGTTGTAGCCTCAAAAGAGAACGCACAGGAGAGTTTTCTCTCGAAAAGATATGGCAGAATACCACGATTTAAGGAAATCCCGCATCGTACGAAATTATCTTGTTTTTCTTAAACAACACGTTGTAATGCGAAAAGCTTTGGTGTTGCATGTATGTCTAAGCGTGTAGCCTCAAAAGAGAATGCACAGGAGAATTTTCTCTCGAAAGAATATATAAGAATACCATTTTATAAGGGAATACAGTGTTGCAGAATAAAGACAAATATGTACGTAAAGGAAATACTTAAACTTTACGAGAAGAAATAACGCATCATAAAAAATTATCTTGTATTTCCTAAACAACATATTGTAATTCGAAAAGATTTGATGTTGCAAGTATGTCTAAGCATGCAGACTCAAAAGAGAGCACAAAGGATAGTTTTCTCTCAAAAAAATATGTCAGAATACCACGTTTTAAGGAAATCCTGCATCGTGCGAAATTATCTTGTTTTTCCTAAACAACAAGTTGTAACTCGAAAAGCTTTGATGTAGCTTGTATGTCTCAGCGTGTAGCCTCAAAAGAAAACACACAGGAGAGTTTGCTCTCGAATAAATATGTCAGAATACTATGTATTAAGGAAATCCTGCAGCGTGCGAAATTATCATTTTTTTTTCCTAAAAAACTTGTTGTAACTCGAAAAGCTTTGGTGTTGCGTTTTTTTCTAAGCGTGCAGCCTCAAAAGAGAACGCACTGGACAGTTTTATCTCAAAAGAATATGTAAGAATACCAAGTTATAAGGAAATACAGTGTTGCAGATTAAAGACAAATAAGTACATATTGGAAATACTTAAACTTTACGAGAAGAAATAACGCATCGAGCAAAATTATCTTGCTTTTCGTAAACAACACGTTGTAACTCGAAAAGATTTGCTGTTGCGTGTATGACTAAGCATGTAGCCTCAAAAGAGAACGCACAGGAGTGTTTTCTCTCGCAAAAATATGTCAGAATGCCACGTTTTAAGGAAATCTTGCATCGTGCGAAATTATCTTCTTTTTCCTTACAACATATTTTAACTCGAAAAGCTTTGGTGTTGCGTGTATATCTAAGTGCGTAGCCTCAAAAGAGAATGCACAGAAGAGTTTTCTCTAGCAAAAATATGTAAGAATACCATGTTAAAATGAAATACAATTTTGCAGAGTAAAGACAAATACGTACATATTAGAAATACTTAAAATTTATATGAAGAAATAACGCATCAAACAAAATTATCTTGTATTTCTTAAATAACACGTTGTAACTCGAAAAGATTTGGTGTTGCGTGTATGACCAACCATTTAGCCTCAAAGGAGAACGCACAGGAAAGTAGTCTCTCGAAAGAATATGTAAGAATACCACGTTATAAGGAAATACAGTGTTGCAGAGTAAAGACAAATGCATACGTATTAGAAATACTTAAACTTTACGAGAAGAAATAACGCATCGTAAAAAATTATCTTGTATTTCCTAAACAACACGATGTAACTCGAAAAGATTTGGTGTTTTGTGTATGTCTAAATGTGTACCCTCAAAAGAAAATGCACAGGAGAGTTTTTTCTCCAAAAATATTTCAGAATATCACGTTTTAAGGAAATCCTGCATCTTGCGAAATTATCTTGTTTTTCCTAAACAACACGTTGTAACTCGAAAAGCTTTGGTGTAGCTTGTATGTCTCAGCGTGTAGCCTCAAAAGAGAACACACAGGAGTGTTTTCTCTCGAAAAAATATGTCAGAATACCACGTTTTAAGTAAATTCTGCATCATGCGAAATTATCATGCTTTTTAAACAACTTGTTTTAACTCGAAAAGCTTTGGTGTTGGGTTTTGTCTAAGCGTGCAGCCTCAAAAGAGAACGCACAGGACAGTTTTCTCTCAAAAGAATATGTAAGAATACCATGTTATAAGGAAAAGCAGTGTTGCAGATTAAAGACAAATACGTACATATTGGAAATACTTAAAATTACGAGAAGAAATAACGCATCGTGCAAAATTATCTTGTTTTTCCTAAGCAACACCTTATAACTCGAAAAGATTTGGTGTTGCGTGGTTGTCTAAATGTGTAGCCTCAAAAGAGAACCCACAGAGGAATTTTCTCTTGAAAAAATATGTCAGAATACCACGTTTTAAGGAAATCCCGCATCTTGAGAAATTATTTTTTTTTTCCTAAACAACACGTTGTAACTCGAAAAGCTTTGGTGAGGCGTGTATGTCTAAGCGTGTAGCCTCAAAAGAGAACGCACAGGAGAGTTTTCTCGCGAAAGAATATGTAAGAATACCACGTTACAAGGAAATACAGTGTTGCAGCATAAAGACAAATACGTACATATTAGAAATACTTAAACATTAAGAGAAGAATTAAAGCATCATAAAAAATTATCTTGTATTTCCAAAACAACACGTTCTAATTCGAAAAGATTGGGTGTTGCGTGTATATCGAAGCATGTAGCCTTAAAAGAGAATGCAAAGTAGAGTTTTCTCTCAGAAAAAATATGTCAGAATACCACGTTTTAAGGAAATCACGCATCGTGTGAAATTATCTTGTTTTTCTTAAACAACACGTTGTCACTCGAAAAGCTTTGGTGTTGCGTGTATGTTTAAGCGTGTAGCCTCAAAAGTGAACGCACAGGAGAGTTTTCTCTTGTAGGAATATGTTAGAATACCAAGTTACAAGGAAATACAGTCTTGCAGAGTAAAGACAAATACGTACGTATTAGAAATACTTAAACATTAAGAGAAGAAATAAAGCATCGTACAAAATTATCTTGTATTTCCTAAACAACACGTTGTAACTCGCAAAGATTTGGTGTGGGTTGTATGTCTAAGCTTGTAGCCTCAAAAGAGAAGGCACAGGAGACTTTTCTCTCGAAAAAATATGTCAGAATACCATATTTTAAGGAACTCCCGCATAGTGCGAAATTATATTGTTTTTCCTAAACAACACGTTATAACTCGAAAATATTTGGTGTTGCGTGGTTGTGTAAATGGGTAGCCTCAAAAGAGAACCCACAGAGGAATTTTCTCTCGACAAAATATGTCAGAATACCACATTTTAAGGAAATCCCGCATCTTGCGAAATTATCTTTTTTTTCCTAAACAAAAGGTTGTAACTCGAACAGCTTTGGTGATGCGTGTATGTCTAAGCATGTAGCCTCAAAAGAGAACGCGCAGGAGAGGTTTCTCTCGAAAGAATATGTAAGAAAACCACGTTACAAGGAAATACAGTGTTGTAGAGTAAAGAAAAATACGAACGTATTAGAAATACTTAAACATTACGAGAAGAAATAAAGCATTGTAAAAAATTATCTTGTATTTCCTACACAACACGTTGTAACTCGAAAAGATTTGGTGTTGCGTGTATGTCTAAGCATGTAGCCTTAAAAGAGAACGCACAGGAGAGTTTTCTCTCGAAAAAATATGTCAGAATACCACGTTTTAAGGAAATCCCACATCGTGCAAAATTATCTTGTTTTTCCTAAACAACATGTGTTAACACGAAAAGCTATGGTGTTTCGTGTATGTCTAAATGTGTAGCCTCAAAGGCGAATGCACAGGAGAGTTTCGTGTCAAAAAAATATGTCAGAATACCACGTTTTAAGGAAATCCTGCATCATGCGAAATTATCTTGTTTTTCCTAAACAACATGTTTTAACTCGAATAGCATTGGTATTGCGTGTATGTCTAAGTGTGTAGCCTCAAAAGAGAATGCACAGGAGAGTTTTCTCTCACAAGAATATGTAAGAATACCACGTTACAAGGAAATACAGTTTTGCAGAGTAAAGACAAATACGTACATATTAGAAATACTTAAACATTACGAGAAGAAATAACGCATCGTGCAAAATTATCTTGTTTTTCCTAAACAACACGTTGTAAGTCGAAAAGATTAGGTGTTGTGTGAATGTCTAAATGTGTAGCCTCAAAAGAGAACCCACAGGAGAATTTTCTCTGGAAAAAATATGTCAGAATACCACGTTTTAAGGAAATCCTGCATCGTTCGAAATTATCTTGTTTTTCCTAAACAACACCTTGTAACTCGAAAAGCCTTGGTGTTGTGTGTATGGCTGAGCGTGTAGCCTCAAAAGAGAATGCATAGGAAAGTTTTCTCTCGAAAAAATATGTCAGAATAGCACGTTTTAAGGAAATCCCGCATCGTGCGGAATTATCTTGTTTTTCTTAATCAACACATTGTAACTTGAATACCTTTGGTGTTGCGTGTATGTCTAAGCGTGGAGCCTCAAAAGGGAACGCACAGGAGAATTTTCTCTCAAAAGAATTTGGAAGAATACGACGTTATAGGGAAATACAGTGTTGCAGAGTAAAGACAAGTACGTAAGTATTGGAAATACTTAAACTTTACGAGAAGAAATAACGAATCGTGCAAAATTATCTTTTTTTTCCCTAAACAACACGTTGTAACTAGAAAAGATTTTGTGTTGTGTGTATTTCTAAGCTTGTGGCCTCAAATGAGAACGCACTGGAGAGTTTTCTCTCCAAAAAATATGTCAGAATACCAAGTTTTAATGAAATCCCGCATCTTGAGAAATTATCATGTTTTTCTTAAACAACACGTTATAACTCGAAAAGCTTTGGTGTGGGTGTATGTCTAAGTGTATAGCCTCAAAAAAAAAAAACACAGGAGAGTTTTCTCTCGAATGAATATGTAAAAATACCACATTATAAGGAAATACAGTGTTGCAGATTAAAGACAAATATGTACGTATTGGAAATACTTAAAATTTACGAGAAGAAATAACGCACCGTGCAAAATTATCTTGTATTTCCTAAACAACACGTTGTCACTCAAAAAAACTTGTTGTGGCGTGAATGTCTCAGTGATTATCCTCAAAAGAGAACTCACAGGAGAGTTTTCTGTCGAAAAAATATGTCAGAATACCACGTTTTAAGGAAATCCTGCATCATGGGAAATTATCTTATTTTTCCTAAACAACACGATGTAACTCGAAAATCTTTGGTTTTGCGTGTATTTCTAACCGTGTAGCCTCAAAAGAGAATGCACAGGAGAGTTTTCTCTCGAAAAAATCTGTCAGAATACCACGTTTGAAGAAATCCCGCATCGTGCGAATTTATCTTGTTTTTTCTAAACAACACGTTGTAACTATAAAAACTTTGGTGTTGCGTGTATGTCTAAGCATGTAGCCTCATAAGAGAATGCACAGGAGAGTATTCTCTCAAAAGAAAATGTAAGAATACCATGTTATAAGGAAATACAGTGTTGCAGAGTAAAGACAAATACGTACGTATAGAAATACTTAAACTTTATGAGAAGAAATAACACATCGTACAAAATTATCTTGTATTTCCTAAACAACTCGTTGTAACTCGAAAAGATTTGTTGTTGCGTGTATGTCTAAACGTGTAGCCTCAAAAGAGAACACACAGGAGAATTTTCTCTCGAAAAAATATGTCAGATTACCACGTTTTTAGGAAATCCTGCATCGTGCGAAGTTATCATGTTATTCCTAAACAAGACGTAACACGAAAAGATTTGGTGTTGCGTGTATGTCTATGCTTGTAGCCTCAAAAGAGAACGCACAGGAGAGTTTTCTCTCGAAAAAATATGTCAGAATACCACTTTTTATGGGAATCCCGCATCGTGCGAAATTATCTTGTTTTTCCTAAACAACACGTTGTAACTCGAAATGCTGTGGTATTGCGTGTATTTCTCAGCGTGTAGCCTTCAAAGGAGAACGCACAGGAGAGTTTTCTCATGAAAAAATATGTCAGAATACAACGTTTTAAGGAAATCCCGCATCGTGGAAATTATCCTGTTTTTCTTAAACAACAAGTTGTAACTCGAAAACCGTTGGTGTTTGTCTAAGAGTGTAGCGTCAAAAGAGAACGCAGAGGAGAGTTTTCTCTCGAAAGAATACGTAAGAATACCACATTATAAGGAAATACAGTGTTGCAGAGTAAAGACAAATACTTACATTTTGGAAATACTTAAACTTTACAAGAAGAAATAACGCATCGTGCAAAATTATCTTGTTTTTCCTAAACAACACTTTGTAACTCGAAAAGCTTTGGTGTTGCGTGTATGTCTAAGTGTGTAGCCTCAAAGGAGAATGCACAGGATAGTTTTCTCTCTCAAGAATATGTAAGAATACCATGTTACATGGAAATACAGTTTTGCACAGTAAAGACAAATACGTACATATAAGAAATACTTAAACTTTACGAGAAGAAATAACACATCTTACAAAATTATTTTGTATTTCCTAAACAACACGTTGTAACTCCAAAATCTTTGGTGTTGTGTGTATGTCTAAGCGTGTAGCCTCAAAAGAGAATGCACAGGAGAATTTTCTCTCTAAAAATATGTCAGAATACCTCGTTTTTAGGAAATCCCGCATCGTGCGAAATTATGTTGTTTTTCCTAAACAACACGTTGTAACTCGAAAAGCTTTGGTGTTGTGTGTATGTCTAAGCGTGTAGCCTCAAAGGAGAACGCACAGGAGAGTTTTCATTCAAAAGAATATATAAGAATACCACATTACAAGGAAATACAGTGTTGCAGAGTAAAGACAAATACATTCGTATTAGAAATACTTAAACTTCATGAGAAGAAATAACGCATCATACAAAATTATTTTTTATTTCCTAAACAACACGTTGTAACTCGAAAATATTTGGTGTTGCGTTTATGTCTAAATGTGTAGCCTCAAAAGAGAAAGCACAGGAGAATTTTCTCTCGAAAAAAATATGTCAGAATACCACGTTTTAAGGAAATCCGGCATCGTGCGAAATTATCTAGTTATTCCTAAACAACACATTGTAACTCAAAAAGCTTTGTGTTGCTTGTATGTCTCAGCGTGTAGCCTCAAAAGAGAACGCATAGGAGAGCTTTCTCTCCAAAGAATATGTAAGAATACCACGTTACAAGGAAATACAGTGATGCAGGTAAAGACAAATATGTACATATTAGAAATACTTAAAGTTTACCAGAAGAAATAACGCATCATACAAAATTATCTTTTATTTCCTAAACAACACGTTGTAACTCAGAAATATTTGGTGTTGTGTGTATGTCTAAATGTGTAGCCTCAAAAGAGAACGCACAGGAGAGTTTTCTCTCGAAAAAATATGTCAGAATACCACGTTTTTAGGAAATCCCGCATCGTGCGTAATTATCATGTTTTTCCTAAACGTTGTAACTGGAAAAGATTTGGTGTTGCGTGTATGTCTAAGCTTCTAGCCTCAAAAGAGAATGCACAGGAAAGTTTTCTCTCGAAAAAACATGTCAAAATACTCCGTTTTAAGGAAATCGCTCATCCTGTGAAATTATCTTGTTTTTCCTAAACAACACAGTGTAACTTGAAAAGCTTTGGTGTTGCGTGTATGTCTAAGTGTTTAGCCTCAGACGAGAACGCACAGGAGAGTTTTCTCTCGAAAGAATATGTAAGAATACCCCGTTACAAGGAAATAGAGTGTTGCATATTAAAGACATATACGTACATATTGGAAATTCTTAAACTTTATGAGAAGAAATAACGCATTGTGCAAAATTATCTTGTTTTTCCTAATAACACTTTGTAACTCGAAAAGATTTGGTGTTGCGCGTATGTCTAAGCTTCTGGCCTCAAAAGAGAACACACAGGAGAGTTTTCTCTTGAAAAAAACATGACAGAATATCCCTTTTTAAGGAAATCACTCATCGTGCGAGCGTTTTCTCTCGAAAGAATATGTAAGAATACCACATTACAGGCAAATACAGTGTTGCAGAGTAAAGACAAATACATACGTATTAGAAATACTTAAACTTAACGAGAAGAAATAACGCGTCGTAATAAATTATCTTGTATATCCTAAACAACACATTGTAACCTGAAAAGATTTGGTGTTGTTTGTAAGTATAAATGTGTAGCCTCAAAAGAGAACCCACAGGAGAATTTTCCCTCGAAAAAATATATCAGAATACCGCGTTTTTTTAGAAATCCCGCATCGTGCAAAATTTTCTTGTTTTTCCTAAACAACACGTTGCTACTCGAAAAGCTTTGGTGTTGCGTGTATGTCTAAGCATGTAGCTTCAAAAGAGAACGAAGAGGAGAGTTTTCTCTCGAAAAAATATGTAAGAAAACCACGTTATAACGAAATACAATGTTGCAGAGTAAAGACAAATACGTACTTATTAGAAATAATTAAAATTACAAGAAGAAATAATGCATCGGAAAATATTATCTTGTATTTCCTAAACAACACGTTGTAACTAGAAAAGATTTGGTGTTGCGTGTATGTCTAAATGTGTAGCCTCAAAAGAGAACCCAAAGGAGAATTTTCTCTCAAAAAAGTATGTAAGAATACCACGTTATAAGGAAATACAGTGTTGCAGACTAAAGACAAATACGTACGTATTAGAAATACTTAAAATTACGAGAAGAAATTACGCATCGTAAAATATTATCTTGTATTTCCTAAACAACACGTTGTAACCTGAAAAGATTTGGTGTTGCTTGTAAGTCTATATGTGTAGCCTGAGAAGAGAACCCATAGGAGAATTTTCTCTCGAAAAAATATGTCAGAATACCACGTTTTAGGAAATCCCGCATCGTGCGAAATTATCTTTTTTTCCTAACAACACGTTTAAACTCGAAAAGCTTTGATGATGCCTGTATGTCTAAGCTTGTATTCTCAAAAGAGAACGCACAGGAGAGTTTTCTCTCGAAAGAATATGTAAGAATACCGCGTTATAAGGAAATACAGTGTTGCAGAGTAAAGACAAATATGTACATATTGGAAATACTTAAATTATACGAGAAGAAATAACGCATCGTGCAAAATGTCTTGTTTTTCTTAAACAACACGTTGTAACTCGAAAAGATTTGGTGTTGCCTGTATGTCTAAACGTGTAGCCTCAAAAGAGAATGCACAGGAGAGATTTCCCTCGAAAAAAATATGTCGGAATACCACGTTTTAAGGAAATCCTGCATCTTGCAAAATTATCTTGTTTTTCCTTTTCTTTTTTTATTTTTTTTTTATTTTATTATTCGATATAACTTATTTACATGAAATAAGTAAATAGCCCCCCTTTTCTAGCCCCCCACTCCGCGAAAGTCCTGTAAGCCGCCTTCTCTTCCCCTGTCCTCCCACCCACCCCTTCCCATTTCCCCATTCTGGTTTTGTCGTATACTGCTTCACTGAGTCTTTCCAGAACCAGGGGTAACTCCTCCTTTCTTCTTGTATCTCATTTGATGTGTGGATTATGTTTTGGGTATTCCAGTTTTCTAGGTTAATATCCACTTATTAGTGAGTGCATACCATGATTCACCTTTTGAGTCTGGGTTACCTCACTTAGTATGATGTTCTCTAGCTCCATCCATTTGCCTAAGAATTTCATGAATTCATTGTTTCTAATGGCTGAATAGTACTTCATTGTGTAGATATACCACATTTTTTGCATCCACTCTTCTGTTGAGCGATACCTGGGTTCTTTCCAGCATCTGGCAATTATAAACAGGGCTGCTATGAACATAGTAGAGCATGTATCCTTATTACATGGTGGGGAATCCTCTGGGTATATGCCCAGGAGTGGTATAGTAGGATCTTCTGGAAGTGAGGTGCCCGGTTTTCGGAGGAACCGCCAGATTGCTTTCCAGAGTGGTTGTAACAATTTACAACCCCACCAGCAGTGGAGGAGTGTTCCTCTTTCTCCACACCCTCTCCAACACCTGCTGTCTCCTGAATTTTTAATCTTAGCCATTCTGACTGGTGTAAGATGAAATCTCAGGGTTGTTTTGATTTGCATTTCCCTAATGACTAATGAAGTTGAGCATTTTTAAAATGCTTCTCCGCCATCCGAAGATCTTCAGGTGAGAGTTCTTTGTTTAACTCTGTACCCCATTTTTTAATAGGGTTGTTTGGTTTTCTGGAGTCTAACTTCTTGAGGTCTTTATATATATTGGATATTAGCCCTTTATCTGATGTAGGATTGGTGAAGATCTTTTCCCAATGTGTTGGTTGCCGATTTGTCCTCTTGATGGTGTCCTTTGCCTTACAGAAACTTTGTAATTTTATGAGGTCCCATTTGTCAATTCTTGCTCTTAGAGCATACGCTATTGGTGTTCTGTTCAGAAACTTTCTCCCTGTACCGATGTCCTCAAGGGTCTTCCCCAGTTTCTTTTCTATTAGCTTCAGAGTGTCTGGCTCTATGTGGAGGTCCTTGATCCATTTGGATTTGAGCTTAGTACAAGGAGACAAAAATGGATCAATTCGCATTCTTCTGCATGCTGCCCTCCACTTGAACCAGCACCATTTGTTGAAAAGGCTATCTTTTTCCCATTGTATGTTTTCAGCCTCTTTGTCGAGGATCAAGTGGCCATAGGTGTGTGGGTTCATTTCTGGATCTTCAATCCTGTTCCATTGATCCTCCTGCCTGTCACTGTACCAATACCATGCAGTTTTTAACACTATTGCTCTGTAGTATTGCTTGAGGTCAGGGAATACTGATTCCCCCAGATTTTCTTTTGTTGCTGAGAATAGTTTTAGCTATCCTGGGTTTTTTGTTGTTCCAGATAAATTAGATAATTGCTCTTTCTAACTCTGTGAAGAATTGAGTTGGGATTTTGATGGGTATTGCATTGAATCTGTATATTGCTTTTGGCAAAATGGCCATTTTAACTATATTGATTCTACCGATCCATGAGCATGGGAGGTTTTCCCATTTTTTGAGGTCTTCTTCCATTTCCTTCTTCAGAGTCTTGAAGTTCTTGTCATACAGATCTTTCACATGTTTGGTAAGAGTCACCCAAAGATACTTTATACTGTTTGTGGCTATTGTGAAGGTGGTCATTTCCCTAATTTCTTTCTCAGCCTGCTTATCCTTTGAGTATAGGAAGGCCACTGATTTGCTTGTGTTGATTTTATAACCTGCCACTTTGCTGAAGTTGTTTATCAGCTGTAGGAGATCTCTAGTGGAGTTTTTTGGGTCACTTAGGTAGACTATCATGTCGTCTGCAAATAATGATAGTTTGACTTCTTCCTTTCCAATTTGTATCCCTTTGACCTCCTTATGTTGTCGAATTGCCCGAGCTAGTACCTCAATTACAATATTGAATAGAAAAGGAGAAAGGGGGCAACCTTGTCTGGTCCCTGATTTCAGTGGGATTGCTTCAAGTTTCTCTCCATTTAGTTTGATGCTGGCTACTAGTTTGCTGTATATTACTTTTACTATGTTTAGGTATGGGCCTTGAATTCCTGTTCTCTCCAACACTTTAAGCATGAAAGGGTGCTGAATTTTGTCAAATGCTTTTTCAGCATCCAATGAAATGACCATGTGGTTTTGTTCTTTGAGTTAGTTTATATAGTGGATTGCATTGATGGTTTTCCATATATTGAACCAACCCTGCATTCCCGGGATAAAGCCTACTTGATCATGTTGGATGATCGTTTTGATGTGTTCTTGGATTCGGTTGGTAAGAATTTTATTGAGTATTTTTGCATCGATGTTCATAAGGGAAATTGGTCTGAAGTTCTCTTTCTTTGTTGGATCTTTGTGTGGCATTGGTATCAGCGTAATTGTGGCTTCGTAGAAGGAATTGGGTAGTGTTCCTTCTGTTTCTATTTTGTGGAATAGTTTGAAGAGTATTGGTGTTAACTCTTCTTTGAAGGTCTGATAGAATTCTGCACTGAAACCATTTGGTCCTGTGCTTTTTTTGGTTGGAAGACTTTCTATGACTCCTTCTATTTCTTTAGGCATTATGGGACTGTTTAGATGTTCTAGTTGGTCCTGATTTAATTTTGGTATTTGGTATCTGTCAAGGAAATTGTCCATTTCCTCCAGATTCTCCAGTTGTGATGAGTACAGTCTCTTGTCGTAGGATCTGATGATTTTTTGGATTTCCTCAGTTTCCGTTGTTATATCTCCCTTTTCATTTCTAA
Organism: Apodemus sylvaticus; assembly: GCF_947179515.1. Lineage (NCBI taxonomy): Eukaryota > Metazoa > Chordata > Mammalia > Rodentia > Muridae > Apodemus > Apodemus sylvaticus. The sequence continues at coordinate 79,800,878 of NC_067488.1, read as the reverse complement.
GTTTGTTAATTTGGATACTTTCTCTGTGCTCTTTGGTCAGTCTGACTAAGGGTTTATCTATATTGTTGATTTTCTCAAAGAACCAGCTCCTGGTTTTGTTGATTTTTTGTATGGTTCTCTTTGTTTCTACTTGATTGATTTCGGTCCTGAGTTTCCTGCCTTCTACTCCTCCTGGGTGAAATAGCTTCTTTTTGTTCCAGGGCTTTGAGGTGTGTCATTAAGCTGGTAATGTATGCTCTCTCCATTTTCTTTTTGGAGGCACTCAGGGCTATGAGTTTTCCTCTTAGCACTGCTTTAATTGTGTCCCATAGGTTTGGGTATGTTGTGTTTTCATTTTCATTGTGTTCTAAAAAGTCTTTAATTTCTTTCTTTATTTCTTCCTTGACCAAGGTATCATTGAGTAGAATATTGTTCAGTTTCCACGTGTAAGTGGGTTTTCTGTTGTTTTTGTTGCTATTGAAGAGCACTTTTACTCCATAGTGATCTGATAGGAGGCATGGGATTAGTTCGATCTTTTTATATTTGTTGAGGTCTGCCTTGTGTCCAATTATATGGTCGATTTTGGAGAAGGTACCATGAGGTGCTGAGAAAAAGGTATATTCTTTTGCTTTAGGGTGAAATGTTCTATAAATATCAAATCCAATTGGTCCAAAGCTTCAATTAGTTTTACTGTGTCCCTGTTTTGTTTCTGTTTTCCCGATTGGTCCATTGAGGAAAGTGGAGTGTTGAAGTCCCCCACAATTATTGTGTTAGGTGCAATGTGTGCTTTGAGCTTTAGTAAAGTTTCTTTTACGAATGAGGGTGCCCTTGCATTTGGTGCATAGATGTTCAGAACTGAAAGTTCTTCTTGGTGGATTTTTCCTTTGACCAGCAAGAAATGTCCTTCTGTGTCTCTTTTGATAACTTTAGGTTGAAAGTCAATTTTATCTGATATTAGAATGGCTACTCCTGCTCGTTTCCTGTGACCATTGGCTTGTAAGATTGTCTTCCAGCCTTTTACTCTAAGGTAGTTTTTATCTTTGACACTGAGGTGTGTCTCCTGTATACAGCAAATTGTAGGGTCCTGTTTCCTTATCCAGTCTGTTAGTCTATGTCTTTTTATTGGGGAATTGAGACCATTGGTGTTAAGAGATATTAGGGAATAGTGATTATTACTTCCTGTCATTTTTGATGTTCTTTTTATATTTGAGTGGTTATCTTCTTTTGGGTTTGATGAAGGAAGGTAACTTTCTTGCTTTTTCCAGGGTGTAGTTTCCCTCCTTGTACTAGAGTTTTCCTCCTATTATTCTTTGCAGAGCTGGGTTTGTGGAAAGATATTGTGTAAATTTGGTTTTGTCATGTAATATCTTGGTTTCTCCATCTATGGTGAATGAGAGTTTTGCTGGGTATAGTAGTCTTTGCTGACATTTGTGTTCTCTTAGAGTCTGCATGAGATCTGCCCAGGATCTTCTAGCTTTCATGGTCTCTGGTGAGAAGTCTGGTGTGATTCTGATAGGTCTTCCTTTATATGTTACTTGGCCTTTCTTTCTTACTGCCTTTAATATTCTTTCTTTGTTTAGTGCATTTGGGGTTTTGATTATTATGTGACAAGAGGTATTTCTGCTCAGGTTCAGTCTGTTTGGAGTTCTGTAGGCTTCTTGTATATTCATAGGCATCTCTCTCTTTAAGTTAGGAAAGTTTTCTTCCCTAATTTTGTTGAAGATATTTGCTGGCCCCTTCTGTTGTAAATCTTCACTCTCATCTATACCTATAATCCTTAGGTTTGGTCTTCTCATTGTATCCTGGATTTCCTGGATGTTCTGGGATACAAGCTTTTTTGCATTTTGTATTTTCTTTAACAGTTGAGTCAATGATTTCTATGGTATTTTCGGCATCTGAGATTCTTTCTTCCATCTTTTGTATTCTGTTGTTTATATTTGCATCTATGGCCCCTGATTTCTTCTCAAGGTTTTCTATCTCCAAAGTTGTCTCCCTTTGTGATTTCTTAGTTGTTTCTACTTCTGTTTTTAGGTCCAGGATGGTTTTGCTCAGTTCCATCATTTGTTTGTCTGTGTTTTCCTGTATTTCTTTAAGAGATTTTTGTGTTTCCTCTTTCATGACTTCTGCCTGTTGACTCAAGTTCTCCTGCATTTCTTTAAGTTTTTTTTGCCTTTCTTCTTTATTGGCTTCTATCTCTTGTGCCTTATTCTCCTGCATTTCTTTAAGTGTTTTTTGTGTTTCCATTAAACGGGTTTCTAGCTTATTCATGTTCCCCTGTATTGCTTTAAGAGATTCATTCATGTCCTTTTTGTGTTCTTCTAGCAGCATCATGAACAGTGATTTTAAATCCAAATCTTGTTTCTCTGGTGTGTTGGCATAACCAGGACTTGCTGATGTTGGAGAGTTTGGTTCAGGTGCTGCCATATTGCCTAGATTTCTGTTAGTAGCGTTCCTGCGTTTGTCCTTTGCCATCTTGTTCTCTGGAGCTAATTGGTCTTGTCTCCGGCTTGTGTTTCAGCCTCCTGAGAGGCTCTAGGGCTATTTCTGCAACACTGGAGGGCAGGGTTTCCCCTGTTGCAGATTGCTGATGTGCCTTCCTCCTCTTGGGTGCCCTTGCAGCCCTAGTGTTCTTTGCCCCAGATTGTGTCTGTGAGCCAGAAGGTGCCCGTTTGCTCCTTCAGGGAGTGCTGAGGCTGTATGCTGCAGGGACCTTTTCTGCGTGCTGATCTCTCTGCTGGGCAGCAGAACTCCCAACCGGGTTGGTGCACACAAGGCTAGCCTAGCTGCTCAGGCCCTGAGTCTAGGCAAAAGCCTGGCAGGCCATTGTTGGAGCAAAGTTCCCCTCAGCTGTGAGTGTTAATTGGGTCTGTCAGGTGGCTAGGATGGTGGCACGAGTGCGTTCCCTGAGAGGGCTGGGAGAGTCTGCTGGGCTAACAACCTCCTGGCTGGGTCAGCACACAGATGGCCCAATGAGCAGCCCAGGGCCTGGGGGCAGTCCAGGGCCTGACCGTCTGAGACTCCTGCTATGTCCGCCTCGGGCTATGCCTGTTAGCTGGTTTGGTTTTGCCTGCTAGGTCTCTCTGGCTTCCCGAAGGCAAAATGGCGGTGGTGTGCAAATGGGCCCGGATAAACAACCTCCTGGCCAGGTCGGCACACAGATGGCCCACCGAGCAGCCCAGGGCCTGGGGGCAGTCCAGGGCCTGACCGTCTGAGACCCCTGCTATGTCCACCTTGGGCTATGCCTGTTAGCTGGTTTGGTTTTGCCTGCTAGGTCTCTCTGGCTTCTTGTAGGCAAAATGGCGGTGGTGCGCGCCAGCCCGGGCAAACAAGCTCCTGGCTGGGTCGGCACACAGATGGCCCACCGAGCAGCCCAGGACCTGGGGGCAGGCCAGGGCCTGACCGTCTGAGACCCCTGCTATGTCTGCCTCGGGCTGTGCCTGTTAGCCGGTTTGGTTTTGCCTGCTAGGTCTCTCTGGCTTCCCTTAGGCAAAATGGCGGTGGTGTGCGTGCTGGCCCGGGGGAAAAAACCTCCTGGCCAGTTTGCACCCCGGTGGCCCCCGATCAGCCCAGGGCCTGGGAGCAGGCCAACGCCCATCAGGCTTAGACCCCCGCGATGTTGGTCTCGGGTTATATTTGCGTACCTCAGTCTGATTTCTCTGGTGACTGAGAACCAATATGGAGCCCTCGTAACTGACTGACGGGAGACAGAGTTCTATCTTGTTTTTCCTAAACAACATGTTTTAAAACGAAAAGCTTTGGTGTTGCGTGAATGTCTAAGTGTGTAGCCTCAAAAGAGAATGCACAGGAGAGTTTTCTCTCCAAAGAATATGTAAGAATACCACGTTATAAGGAAATACAGTGTTGCTGAGTAAAGACAAATGCTTACTTATTAGTAATACTTAAAATTTACGAGAAGAAATAACGCATCGTACAAAATTAACTTGTATTTCCTAAACAACACGTTGAAACTCGAAAAGATTTGGTGTTGCGTGTATGTCTAAACGTTTAGCCCCAAAAGGGAACCCACAGAATTATTTACTCTCGAAAAAATATGTCAGAATACCACGTTTTAAGGAAATCGTGCATCGTGCAAAATTATCTTGTTTTTCCTAAACAACATGTTGTAACTCGAAAAGCTTTGGTGTTGCTTGTATGTCTCAGCATGTAGCCTCAAAAGAGAATGCACAGGAGAGTTTTTTATCGAAAAAATATGTCAGAATACCACGTTTTAAGGAAGTCCTGCATCGTGCGAAATTATCTTGCTTTTCCTAAACAACATGTTACAACTCGAAAAGCTTTGGTATTGCCTGTACGTCTAGGCGTGTACCCACAAAAGAGAACGCACAGGAGAGTTTTCTCTCGAAAAAATATGTCAGAATACCACGTTTTAAGAAAATCCCGTATTGTGCGAAATTATCTTGTTTTTCCTAAACAACTTGTTGTAACTCGAAAAGCTTTGGTGTTGCGTTTTTATCTAAGCATGCAGCCTCAAAAGAGAACTCACAGGACAGTTTTCTCTCAAAAGAATATGTAAGAATACCGTGTTATAAGGAAATACAGTGTTGCAGATTAAAGACAAAAATGTACATATTGCAAATACTTAAACTTTACGAGAAGAAATAACGCATTGTGCAAAATTATCTTGTTTTTCTTAAACAAGACGTTGTAACTGGAAAAGCTTTGGTGTTGCTTTTGCTGTCGCTACGTCTAAGCGTGTAGCCTCAAAATAGAACGCACAGGAGAGTTTTCTCTCCAAAGAATATGTAAGAATACCACGTTATAAGGAAATACAGTGTTGCAGAGTAAAGACAAATACTTACTTATTAGAAATACTTAAACTATATGAGAAGAAATAACGCATTGTACAAAATTAACTTGTATTTCCTAAACAACACGTTGTAAAATGAAAAGATTTGGTGTTGCGTGTATGTCTAAACGTTTAGCCTCAAAAGAGAAACCACAGGATTATTTACTCTCAAAAAATTTGTCAGAATACCACGTTTTAAGGAAATCCTGCATCGTGCAAAATTATCTTGTTTTTCCTAAACAACATGTTGTAACTCGAAAAGCTTTGGTGTTGCGTGTATGTCAAAGTGTGTAGCCTCAAAAGAGAATGCACAGGAGAGTTTTCTCTCGCAAGAATATGTAAGAATACCACATTACAAGGAAATTCAGTTTTGCAGAGTAAATACAAATACGTACATATTAGAAATACTTAAACTTTATGAGAAGAAATAATGCATCGTAAAAAATTATCTAGTATTTCCTAAACAACACATTGTAACTCGAAAAGATATGGTGTGGCGTGTATGTCTAAGCGTGTATCCTCAAAAGAGAACGCACAGGAGAGTTTTCTCTCGAAAAAATATGTCAGAATACCACGTTTTGAGGATATCCCTCCTAGTACAAAATAATCTTGTTTTTCCTAAACAACAGGTTGTAACTCGAAAAGATTTGGTGTTGCGTCCATGTCTAAACGTGTAGCCTCAAAAGAGAATGCCCAGGAGAGTTTTCTCTCCAAAAAATATGTCAGAATACCACGTTTTAAGGAAATCCCGCATCATGGAAAATTATCTTTTTTTTCCTAAACAACAGTTTGTAACGCGAAAAGCTTTGGCGATGCATGTATGTCTAAGCTTGTAGCCTCAAAAGAGAATGCCCAGGAGAGTTTTCTCTCCAAAAAATATGTCAGAATACCACGTTTTATGGAAATCCTGCATTGTGCGAAATTATCTTGATTTTCCTAAACAACATCTTTTAACTCGAAAAGCTTTGGTGTTGCGTGTATGTCTAAGTGTGTAGCCTCAAAAGAGAAGGAACAGGAGAGTTTTCTCTCGCAAGAATATGTAAGAATAGCACGTAACAAGGAAAAACAGTTTTGCAGAGTAAAGACAAATACGTACATATTAGAAATACTTAAACTTATGAGAAGAAATAACGCATCATACAAAATTATCTAGTATTTCCTAAACAATACATTATAACTTGAGAAGATTTGGTGTGGGGTGTATGTCTAAGCGTGTAGCCTCAAAAGAGAATGCACACGAGAGTTTTCTCTTGAAAGAATATGTAAGAATACAACGTTACAAGGAAATACAGTGTTGTAGAGCAAAGACAAATAAGTATGTATTAGAAATACTTAAACATTAAGAGAAGAAATAAAACATCATACAAAATTATCTTCTATTTCCTAAACAACACGTTGTAACTCGAATGATTTGGTGTTGCGTGTATGTCTAAGCATGTGGCCTCAAAAGAGAACGCACAGGAGAGTTTTCTCTCAAAAAAATATGTCCCAATACAACGATTTATGGAAATCCCGCATCGTGCGAAATTATCTTGTTTTTCTTAAACAAGACGTTGTAACTCGAAAAGCTTTGGTGTTGCATGTACGTCTAAGCGTGTAGCCTCAAAAGAGAACGCACAGAAGAGTTTTCTCTCGAAAGAATATATAAGAATACCATGTTATAAAGAAATACAGTGTTGCAGAGTAAAGACAAATACGTACGTTAAGGAAATACTTAAACTTTACGAGAAGAAATATTGCATCATACAAAATTATCTTTTATTTTCTAAACAACATGTTGTAACTCGAAAAGATTTGGTGTTGCATGTATGTCTAAGCATGTAGCCCCAAAAGAGAATGCACAGGAGAGTTTTCTCTCGAAAAAATATGTCAGAATACCACGTTTTAAGAAAATCCTGCATCTTGCGAAATTATCTTGTTTTTCCTAAACAACACGTTGTAACTCGAAAAGCTTTGGTGTTGCCTGTATGTCTAAGCATCTAGCCTCAAAACAGAAGGCACAGGAGAGTTTTGTCTCTAAAGAATATGTAAGAATACAACGTTATAAGGAAATACAGTGTTGCAGAGTAAAGACAAATACATACGAATTAGAAATACTTAAACTTTACAAGAAGAAATAATGCATCGTAAACAATTTTCTTGTATTTCTTAAACAACACGTTGTAACTCGAAAAGATTTGGTGTTGTGTGTATGTGTAAATGTGTAGCCTCAAAAGAGAACCCACAGGTGAGTGTTCTCTCGAAAAAGTATATCAGAATACCACATATTAAGGAAAACCCGCATCTTGCGAAGTTATCTTATTTTTCCTAAACAACACGTTGTAACTCGAAAAGCTTTGGTGTTGCGTGTATGTCTAAGCGTCTAGTCTCAAAGAAGAACGCACAGGAGAGTTTTCTCTCGAAAGAATATGTAAGAATACCACGTTATAAGGGAATACAGTGTTGCAGAGTAAAGACAAATACGTACGTATTAGAAATACTTAAACTTTACGAGAAGCAATAACACATCGTAAAAAATTATCTTGTATTTCCTAAACAACACGTTGTAACTCGAAAAGATTTGGTGTTGTGTATATGTCTAAATGTGTAGCCTCAAAAGAGAACCCACAGGAAAATTTTCTCTCGAAAATATATGTCAGAATACCACGTATTATGGAAATCCTGCATCGTGCGAAATTATCTTGTTTTTCCTAATCAACACATTGTAACTAGAAAAGCTTTGGTGTAGCTTGTATGTCTCAGCGTGTAGCCTCAAAAGAGAACACACAGGAGAGTTTTCTCTCGAAAAAATATGTCTGAATACCTCATTTTAAGGAAATGCTGCATTGAGCGAAATTATCTTTTTTTTTCCTAAACAACTTGTTTTAACTCGAAAATCTTTGGTGTTGCGTTTTTGTCTAAGCGTGCAGCCTCAAAAGAGAATGCACAGGAGAGTTTTCTCTCAAAAGAATATGTAAGAATACCACGTTATAAGGAAATACAGTGTTGCAGATTTAAGACAAATACGTACGTATCGGAAATACTAAAACTTTACAAGAAGAAATAACGCATCGTGCAAAATTATCTTGTTTTTCCTAAACAACACGTGGTAACTCGAAAAGATGTGGTGTTGCATGTATGTGTAAGCATGTAGCCTCAAAAGAGAATGCACAGGAGAGTTTTCTCTCAAAAGAATATGTAAGAATACCACATTACAAGGAAATACAGTGTTACAGAGTAAAGACAAATACGTACATATTAGGAATACTTAAACATTAAGAGAAGAAATAAAGCATCGTAAAAAATTATCTTGTTTTCCCTAAACAACACGTTGTAATTCGAAAAGATTTGGTGTTGCGTGTATGTCTCAGCGTGTAGCTTCAAAAGAGAAGACACAGGAAAGTTTTCTCTCAAAAAAATATGTCAGAATACCACGTTTTAAGGAAATCCTGCATCGTTCGAAATTATCTATTTTTTTCCTAAACAACATATTTTAACTCAAAAAGCTTTGGTGTTGCATGTATGTGTGGAAAGCTGCGGCTGTATTCGCCATTAAAAGATGGTGCCAGCTTCCACTGTGCCAACTTCGCTTTCTTAGTAAACAAGCTATCTGCGCATGTGCAAGAGTATTTTTGCGCCAAATCCCTGCCCGTCCTGGGGCACTCGAATGAGGTCATGAGTAAACAGCCAATCAGGTGTGTACATGTCACACCAAGGGGTATATAAACGGCGTCCATGTTGGGTGCGGGGTCTCCCTCCACGAAAAGCGTCAGTAAAGCTTGGCTGCAGAAGGATCCTAAGTGTGCCGCGTTGTCCTTGCTGGAGAGATGGTAGCACGGGACATCTGGTGCCGAAACTCGTGATACGCCTTATCATCACCGACACCGAGGAGACCCCCTGGTTAAGGTCACGGGGTGGATTCAGAACTGCAGTGATACGCTAAGGCTCTAAGAGGCATGTCTTTCTTTGGCCTTGATCTCTCCCACCTTTCTCCTTAATTAGCGGGGGCAATTGAAGCCTTCCCGATTGTTTTTGTGGCACTCATCCTTTTTCTTTTGGTTTCATTTTGCTTCCACCGGCCTTGATGTTAAATCATCATCATTAGGCACAGTCAGACGGATGTAGATAAGCCGCAGTGCCAGCCCGATACATAAGTCTCTCCTGTAGATAAAGGAGCGGTATGGGGACTTCACATTCAGTGGTCACGGCGCTGCAGTCTCTTCTGAGACAGCGCAATCTGAAGGTCTCAACAAAAACTCTAAATTGTTTTGTCAGGGAGGTGGATCGTGTGGCACCCTGGTACGCATGTTCCGGGTCGCTAACGCTTGCTTCATGGGAGAAGCTGGAGAGAGACCTAATTAGAGAACAACAGGCTGGGAAACTAAAAGCAGGGACGATGCCACTGTGGAAGCTTGTGAAATCATGTCTTGAGGATGAGAAATGCCGTTTGTCCATAAAAGCAGGGCAGGAGGTTTTGGAAGAGATTCAGGACAGTCTGTCAGAAATAGAGTGGTGTAAAAGGACCGGTGTGGTCAAAAGTAAAAAAGGTGCACCTAAGAAAAAAGGCCCTTCCAAGGACTCTAGATCTGTGGAAGTGATAGACAAGGGAAAGGACGCCCTGGGAGAGAAAGGTGGAGCAGAAACAAAGAAAGGCAGGCGGGAAAGTCTGTATCCGTTTAGAGAGCTGGAGGCCCTAAACCTAGGCAACTCAGATGATCCTGACACAGATGAACTTAGTCCCTCCGAAGAGGAGGAATTGGAAGATGAGGTAGCTCAGCACGAGAAGGAGAGATACCGTTCAGACGATGCATGGCATATTAAGACGGGGAGGGGCAAGAACAAAGGCCACATGACCTCACGACCTCAAGGTCCCGCTGCACCTCTGCCTTATGCGGAAGCATATGGGTTAGATTCGTTCCTCTCCCAGAAGGAACGGAGAAAGCTGCAACTGGCTTTTACAGTTTTTGAAGAGGAAGCAGGGGCTCGAATCTTTGCCCCGTTAGTGTTCCGTGAGATCAAAGAACTTGCAGAGTCAGTCCGTAATTATGGGATTACTGCCAATTTTACTATCTCATTGGTGGAGCGGCTGAATGATCAAGCCATGACTCCCAGAGACTGGCAGACTGTGGCCAAGGCTGCTTTGCCTAATATGGGTCTATATATGGAATGGAAAGCCCTTTGGTACGACCTTCTGCAGACCCAAGCTAAGGCTAACTCTGCGGTTGGAGGGGATCAGAGACAGTGGACCTTTGAACTCCTGACAGAACAAGGACCCTTTGCTAATAATCAAACCAATTTTGCCTGGGGTGCTTATGGGCAGATATCTACTGCCGCCATTAGGGCTTGGAAAAGTCTCTCAAAGAGAGGAGACCCAGGAGGACATCTAACAAAAATTGTTCATGGCCTACAGGAACCATTTTCAGAATTTGTGGCTAGAATGGCAGAGGCTGCAGGGAGGATTTTTGGAGATCCTGAGCAAGCCATGCCCCTGATAGAGCAGCTGATTTATGAACAGGCTACTCAAGAATGCAAAGCTGCTATAGCCCCTAGGAAAAGTAAGGGTCTTCAGGACTGGGTGAAAGTTTATAGAGAACTTGGGGGTCCTCTCACTAATGCTGGTCTTGCTGCTGCTATCCTTCAGAGCCAAAAGGGCTCGAGGGTAGGAGAACAGAAGACATGTTTTAACTGTGGCAGGACTGGGCATTTAAAAAGGGACTGCCGGGCCCCTGGTAAGAAGAGGGTGCCTGGGGTTTGCACCAGATGCGGAAAGGGCTATCACTGGGCCAATGAGTGCTGCTCGGTGAGAGACATCAGGGGCCGGTCACTGCAGCCTGCTCCTGCCTTGGCTGGAGAAGAAGGCGATGGTCCAAAAAACGGGCGCCAGGGCCCCAGGTCTCAGGGCCCCAATACATATGGGACTGCAACAAACCGGTGGGGGATACGCAACTCCGTAGAGCAACTCAGGGATCGGGTGGACTGGACCTCCGGTCCACAGCCCGATTCATGCTGATGCCCCAGATGGGAATTCAGCCCATACCTACGGATTTTAGAGGGCCTTTGCCAAGAGGAACCGTAGGATTAATTCTGGGCCATTCTTCCCTCACTATGAAAGGACTTGTCGTTCACCCTGGAGTTGTGGATCAGGATTACGAGGGGGAACTTCAGGTTCTCTGCTCCAGCCCTCAGGGCGTTTTCTCTATCTCATCAGGTGACGGGATTGCCCAATTAGTGGTTTTACCTGGTCTGCATGACCAGTATCCCTCCTCTGGCCCCCCTCGAGGGACCCAGAGGTTTGGCACCTCTGGCAGTGATTTAGCCTATTTGGTAGTGAACCTTGACACCCAGCCCGTACTGGAGCTTCAGATAGAAGGAAAGTCCTTTAAAGGCATTTTAGATACCGGGGCAGACAAAAGTATTGTTTCTTCTTGTTGGTGGCCTAAGTCCTGGCCACTGATAGAATCGTCCCACCCCCTCCGGGGGTTGGGCTATGAGGCAAGCCCCACCATCAGCTCACGCCCCTTAAGGTGGCGCTCCCTAGAGGGACAGTTGGGAGAATTCACTCCCTTTGTTCTCCCTCTTCCTGTCAACTTATGGGGGAGGGACATATTGCTAGGTCTGGGGCTAACCTTAACGAATGAATATTTGCAACAAGCAATGGGTATCATGAGAAAGATGGGTTATAGAGAAGGGAAAGGATTAGGAAAAGAAGAACAGGGAAGACTAGACCCACTTCCCCAAGAAGGAAATGTCGGAAGGCAGGGCCTGGGTTTTTTCTAGGGGCCATTGAGGGCGTTATGCCCATACCCTGGCTCACAGAGGAAGCTGTATGGGTTCCTCAATGGCCTCTAACCTCTGAAAAATTGGAAGCTGCTATTAAGCTGGTTGATGAACAATTACAGCTTGGTCATTTAGAACCTTCTACCTCACCATGGAACACTTCTACTTTTGTAATTAAGAAAAGATCAGGGAAGTGGAGACTTCTCCATGATCTGAGAGCCATTTATGCACAGATGCGTCTATTTGGCTCGATCCAGCGAGGCCTACCCTTGCTTTCTGCCTTACCTAAGCAATGGGAGATAATAATCATAGATATTAAGGACTGTTTCTTTTCCATTCCCTTGTGCCCACAAGATAGACAAAGGTTTGCATTTACTATACCAGCTATTAATCATTTTGAGCCAGATAAGAGATTTCAATGGAAAGTTCTACCTCAGGCCATGGCCAATAGCCCCACCATGTGCCAATTATATGTACAGTTAGCTCTTGAACCCATAAAGAAACGCTTTCCTTCTCTGCTTCTTGCTATTTATATGGATGATATTTTAATATGTAATAAAGATTTGGATGTTCTACAGGAAGCGTTTCCCATTTTATTGAAAGCTTTAGAGCAATGGGGATTGCATGTAGCCAGAGAAAAGGTGCAGATTGCAAAAATGGGATCCTTTTTGGGGTCTGTAATTTATCCTGACAAAATAGTTCCTCAGAAATTGGAGATTCGCAGAGATCACTTGCGTACATTAAATGACTTTCAAAAGTTGCTGGGGGACATAAATTGGCTGAGGCCATTTTTTAAGGATTCCTTCTGCTGAGTTAAAACCCTTATTTGATATTCTGGAAGGAGATCCTCATATCTCCTCTCCGAGAGCATTAACACCAGCTGCAAGCCAGGTCTTGCAAATTGTGGAAAATGCCCTACAAGATGCCCAATTGCAGCGCATTGATGAAACTAAGCATTTTGATTTATGTGTTTTTAAAACTATACAACTACCGACAGCCGTCTTATGGCAAGATGGGCCGTTATTATGAGTTCACCCCAATGCTTGTCCTGCTAAAATAATAGACTGGTACCCTGATGCAGTTGCACAACTTGCGCTGCGCGGGATCAAAGCCGCAGTTACTCATTTTGGACAAGATCCTGCTACTTTGATTGTGCCATATACTGCAGCACAAGTTCAAACTTTGGCAGCTACATCCAATGATTGGGCAATTTTAGTTACCTCCTTTGCTGGACAAATTGACAATCATTATCGAAAGCATCCAATTTTGCAGTTTGCCCTAAGTCAGGCTGTAGTATTCCCACGAGTAACAGCCAGAAATTCACTCCCAGATGGAATCGTAGTGTATACTGATGGATCAAAAACTGGTGTAGGTGCTTATGTAGTTAATGGTGAAGTAGTATCTAAACAATATAATGAAACCTCACCTCAAGTTGTGGAATGTTTAGTGGTACTAGAGGTTCTTGAGACCTTCCCAGGACCACTTAATATTGTGTCTGATTCTTCCTATGTGGTTAATGCAGTTAATCTTCTTGAGACAGCTGGGGTAATAAAACCCTCCAGCAGAGTTGCTAACATTTTTCAACAAATACAAACTGTCTTATTGAATAGAAAATTCCCTGTTTATATTACTCATATCAGAGCACATTCGGGCCTCCCTGGTCCTATGTCGCTGGGAAATGATTTGGCAGATAAAGCCACCAAGATCGTGGATGTTGCAATGTCTTCCCAGATAGAAGCGGCAAAAGAATTTCATAAGCGCTTTCATGTAACAGCTGAAACCTTACACCACCGATTTGCTCTGACTAGAAAAGAAGCTAGAGAAATAGTTACCCAATGTCAAAATTGTTGTCAGTTTTTGCCTGTGCCTCACGTGGGAATTAATCCACGGGAAATTCGACTGCTACAAATATGGCAGATGGATGTTACTCACATCCTTACTTTTGGAAGACTCCAGTACTTGCATGTTTCTATTGATACATGCTCTGGCATTATGTGTGCTATACCTTTAACCGGAGAAAAGGCCTCCCATGTAATTCAACATTGCCTCGAGGCGTGGAGTGCTTGGGGCAAACCCAGACTCCTCAAGACAGATAATAGACCAGTATATACTTCTCAAAAATTTCGGCAGTTCTGTAGTCAAATGGATGTAACTCATTTAACTGGCCTCCCATATAATCCCCAAGGGCATTGTAGAGCGCGCCCACCGCACTCTCAAATCTTACATAATTAAACAAAAGGGGGGAATCGAGGAGGCTCTACCCCCGGTACCAAGAGTAGCCATTTCCATGGCACTCTTTACTTTTAATTTTTTAAATCTTGATGACCAAGGCCATACTGCCGCTGACCGACACTGTTCAGAACCTGACAGGCCAAAAGAAATGGTCAAATGGAAAGATGTGTTGTCTGGTCAATGGAAAGGCCCGGATCCTATTTTAATAAGATCCAGGGGAGCTGTTTGTGTTTTCTCACAGGGGGAAGATAATCCATTCTGGTTGCCGGAGCGACTGACACGGAGAATTCTGACACCTGAAGATGACACCTGGACGGATCCCACAGAAACTACTCCTGGCCCTTGTGCTGCCTCTTTGGATTTGGGTTCCTAGTATATTGGGAGAATACATATGGGCTATCTTGTCGGCCTTCCCAAAGCCAATACCTGTCCGTCATGATGCAGTTGTTTTCCCAAAGTTTTTTACAACTAACAAAACCTTAGAATTGCCATACTTGCCGTATGACCCCACCCGAGCTCCTTTAGGGGAGAGTCGCTCTTTATTAGAGCGAGGTTCTCTCTGTTTTGAATTTGATGGGGTAGGAGAATGCATCAAGCTCACGGGCCAGGCCTTGGGAATGTTTGACAAGCAGAAGGGAGGCTGGCTGAAGCAGACCCGGGATACCTCTAACCCAGACAAAATAGTTACAAAATGGGCCTTCTGGCAAGAGGCAATCTGGATTAATGGCACATTTCTATCACCCAATTTTCTAAACAAGGAGCGTCCTCGTCAACCCAGGATAGCCCCACATTGTAGTTGGGAGGACGAAGGGTTAATTCCACCCTGGTCTGATTGTCAATCCTCTATTACTCGTTGGGCAGACCAAGCTAAAACCTTTTCCTTTTCCCCCAATATGATGGTAAGCCAAGAGGAAGACTTTGCTATGAAACAGGGACTCTTTATACAGGACATTAGAATGCACCCTTTCCGTAAGTGGGTACTTTGTGGAGTTAATGGCAGCTGTTCACATCTTAATTCCTTGGCTTTTATCCGAGGAGGAGCTGCTGGAAGGGCCTCTTTTACTGGTGCTTCAAAATCTTTTCAGTCTCGGGGACTAAGGGTTGCTATTCCAGGAGAGGATAGAATTACACAAACATATACTATTTCTACAATAGAAATCACTAGATTCAATAAAACCCTGGTGAATCTAATTGACTACCCACCTATCCCGGTATGCGTCTATCCCCCTTTCTTGTTTATTCTCTCAAATAAATCATTTGAGAAGTGTTCCAGTGACACTTGTTGGATGTCCCAGTGTTGGGATTCCGAATGGGCTACCCGTGCCATGGTAGCCAGGGTTCCACGGTGGATTCCTGTTCCCGTGGAAGTCCCTTCTACCCTATCCATGCTCAGACAGAAAAGAGATTTTGGTATCACTGCAGCTATTGTTGTGGCCATCTCCGTTAGTGCGGTTGATGCTACAACTGCTGGGATTGCTATGGTAACCAAAGTTCAAACAGACAGGGTCCTGAACCAATTGTCAGCCAAGGTGGCGGATGCTGTCAATGTCTATACTTCTGCTAGTGTTCAACTAAAGGGTGGGTTAATGATTAGTAACCAACGCCTCAATCTGGTGGAAGAAAGACTAAATATTTTTTTTCAACTTGCTCAATTGGGATGCGAAAGAAAACTGGGTGTGCTTTGCATTACTGGTGTGCAGTATGAAAATCTCACCCACGCGGCGAATTTGTCTAGGTAATCGTCATTATATCTTGCAGGAAATTTGTCTGAGGGCTTCGATGAAACTCTCGAATCTTTGCAGGCAGCAGTGTTGGCTGTCAATTCAACTCGAGTGGACCTACCGCTGACAGAGGGACTCTCTCCCTGGTCCACTTCAACCTTTTCTTACTTTAAGGAGTGGGTGGGGGTGAGTCTATTTGGCGCAGCCTTAAGCTGTGGATGCGTGTTCACGCTTTGACTGGTCTGCAAACTCAGATCTCAACAAAGACGTGACAAGGTTGTGATTGCTCAAGCACTTGTGGCTATTAATCAAGGCGCCTCCCCAGAGATCTGGTTATCCATGTTAAAATAATCTTACAAGCACTGGACTGCTCAGCTCTTGCACCCCTAGAGGTTAGACTCATTGCACAGGGATGAGTGAGTAAGTCCTTTCACTCTGATGGATTGTCGGGCTAAGCACCGTATAATGGTTGTTCAGACTTTTGGACACTCTTAGAAGACAAGGCGAATTGCATGAGGGTTGTGTGTCCAAGTGTCCCTCCCCTAGGAAAAACGGCATGAGTGCAAGTCAGGACGACCCTGGGAGAAGGAACCTAAAGGTCTTGTTCTGTACATGGTGCTCTTATTCACCTTACTAGGGATTCGACCTCTACCTTCATCCATTACAGAGTGGCTTGCATTTTTTAATAAAATTAAAAAGGGAGAGATGTGGAAAGCTGCGGCTGTATTCGCCATTACATGATGGCGCCGGCTTCCTCTGTGCCAACTTCGCTTTCTTAGTAAACAAGCTATCTGCGCATGTGCAAGAGTATTTTCGCGCCAAATCTCTGCCCGTCCCGGGGCACTCCAATGAGGTCATGAGTAAACAGCCAATCAGGTGTGTACACGTCACGCCAAGGGGTATATAAACGGCGTCCATGTTGGGTGCGGGGGTCTCCCTCCACGAAAAGCATCAGTAAAGCTTGGCTGCAGAAGGATCCTAAGTGTGCCACGTCGTTCTTGCTGGCGAGACGGTAGCGCGGGACATGTATGTCTAAGTGTGTAGCCTCAAAAGAGAACGCACAGGAGAGTTTTCTCTCGCAAGAATATGTAAGAATACCACGTTACAAGGAAATACAGTTTTGCAGAGTAAAACAAATATGTACATATTCGAAATACTTAAACTTAACAAGATGAAATAATGCATCATACAAAATTATCTAGTATTTCCTAAACAACACGTTGTAACTCGAAAAGATTTGGTGTGGCATGTATGTCTAAGCGTGTAGCCTCAAAAGAGAACCGACAGGAGAATTTTCTCTCGGAAAAATATGTCAGAATACCATGTTTTAAGGAAATCCTGCATCGTGCGAAATTATCTTCTTTTTCCTAAACAACACGTTGTAATTCGAAAAGCTTTGGTGTTGTGTGTATATCTAAGAGTGTAGCCTCAAAAGAGAAGGCACAGGAGAGTTTTCTCTCGAAAGAATATGTAAGAATACCATGTTACAAAGAAATACAGTTTAGCTGAGTAAAGACAAATACGTACCTATTAGAAATACTTAATCTTTACGAGAAGAAATAAAGCATCATACAAAATTATCTTGTATTTCCTAAACAACACATTATAACTCGAAAAGATTTGTTGTGGCATGAATGTCTAAGCGTTTAAATTCAAAAGAGAACGCACAGGAGAGTTTTCTGTGGAAAAAATATGTCAAAATACCACGTTTTAAGGAAATCCTGCATCGTGTGAAATTATCTTGTTTTTCTTAAACAACACGTTGTAACTCGAATAGCTTTGGTTTTCCGTGTATGTCTAAGCGTGTAGCCTCGAAAGAGAACGCACAGGAGCGTTTTCTCTCAAAAGAATATGTAAGAATACCACATTATAAGGAAATACAGTGTTGCAGAGTAAAGACAAATACGTACGTATAGGAAATACTTAAACTACGAGAAGAAATAACGCATCATGCAAAATTATCTTGTTTTTTCTAAACAACACGTTGTAACTCGACAAGTTTTGGTGTTGCGTGTATGTCTAAGCATGTAGCCTCAAAAGAGAATGCACAGGAGAGTTTTCTCTCGAAAGAATATGTAAGAATACCACGTTATAAGGAAATACAGTGTTGCAGAGCAAAGACAAATACTTACGTATTAGAAATACTTAAACTTTACAAGAAGAATTAACGCATCATAAAAAAATTATCTAGTATTTCCTAAAAATAAAAAAAAAAAAAAAAAAAAAAAAAAACGTAAATCGAAAAGATTTGGTGTTGTGTGTATGTCTAAATGTGTATCCTCAAAATAGAACCCTCAGGAGAATTTTCTCTCGAAAAAATATGTCAGAAAACAACGTTTTAAGGAAATCCTGCATCGTGCGAAATTATCTTGTTTTTCCCTAAACAACACGTTGTAACTCGAATAGCTTTGGTGTTGCGTGTATGTATAAGCGTGTAGTCTCAAAAGAGACCACACAGGAGAGTTTTCTCTCGAAAAAATATGTCAGAATACCACGTTTAAGGAAATCCTGCATCGTGTGAAATTATCTTGTTTTTCCTAAACAACACGTTGTAACGCTTAAAGCGTTGGTGTTGCGTGTATGTCTAAGCGTGTAACCTCAAAAGAGAACGCACAGGAGAGTTTTCTCTCGAAAGAATATGTAAGAATACCACGTTATAAGGAAATACAGTGTTGCAGAGTAAAGACAACTACGTACGTATTAGAAATACTAAAACTTTACGAGAAGAAATAACGCACCGTGCAATATTATCTTTTTTTTCCCTAAACAACACGTTGTAACTTGAAAAGATTTGGTTTTGCGTGTATGTCTAAGCTTTTAGCCTCAGAAGAGAACACACAGGGGAGTTTTCTCTAGAAAAAATATGTCAGAATAACACGTGTTATGGAAATGCCGCATCGTCCCTAATTATCTTATTTTTCCTAAACAACATGTTGTAACTCGAAAAGCATTGGTGTTGCGTGTATGTCTAAGTGTGTAGCCTCAAAAGAGTATGCACAGGAGAGTTTTCTCTCGCAAGAATATGTGAGAATACCACGTTATAAGGAAATACAGTGTTGCAGAGTAAAGACAAATATTTACATATTAGAAATACTTAAACTTTACAGGAAGAAATAACTCATCGTATAAAATTATCTAGTATTTCCTAAACAACACATTGTAACTCGAAAAGATTTCGTGTTGCATGTATGTCTAAGCGTGTATCCTCAAAAGAGAACACACAGGATAGTTTTCACTCGAAAAAATATGTCAGAACACCACGTTTAAGGAAATCCCGCATCGTGCAAAATTATCTTGTTTTTCTTAAACAACACGTTGTAACTCGAAAAGCTTTGGTGTTGCGTGTATGTCTAAGCATGTAGTCTCAAAAGAGAATGCACAGGAGAGTTTTCTCTCAAAAGAATATGTAAGAATACCACGTTATAAGGAAATACAGTGTTGCAGAGTAAAGACAAATACGTTCATATAGAAATACTCAAACTTTACGAGAAGAAATAATGCATCGTAAAAATTATCTTGTATTTCCTAAACAACACGTTGTAACTAGAAAAGATTTGGTGTTGTGTGTATGTGTAAATGTGTAGCCTCGAAAGAGAACCCACCGGAGAATTTTCTCTCAAAAAAATATGTCAGATTACCACGTTTTAAAGAAATCCTGCATCATGCGAAATTATCTTGTTTTTCCTAAACAACAGGTTGTAACTCGAAAAGCTTTGGTGTTGGGTGTATGTCTAAGCGTGTAGCCTCAAAAGAGAACGCACAGGAGAGTTTTCTATCGAAAAAATATGTCAGAATACCACGTATTAAGAAAATCCGGGATCGTGCGAAATTATCTTGTTTTTCTTAAACAACTTGTTGTGACTCGAAAAGCTTTGGAGTTGCGTTTTTGTCTAAGCGTGCAGCCTCAAACGAGAATGCACAGGAGAGTTTTCTCTCGAAAGAATATGTAAGAATACCACATTATATGGAAATACAGTGTTGCAGAGTAAAGACAAATACGTACGTATTGGAAATACTTAAACTTTACAAGAAGAAAGAACGCATCGTGCAATATTATCTATTTTTTCCTAAACATCATGTTGTAACTCAAAAAGATTTGGTGTTGCGTGTATGTCTAAGCTTTTAGCCTCAAAATAGAACGCACAGGAGGGTTTGATCTCGAAAAAAATATATCAGAATACCAC
This sequence comes from Apodemus sylvaticus, assembly GCF_947179515.1. Taxonomy (NCBI): domain Eukaryota; kingdom Metazoa; phylum Chordata; class Mammalia; order Rodentia; family Muridae; genus Apodemus; species Apodemus sylvaticus. Next base: position 79,781,199 of record NC_067488.1, on the reverse strand, counting down.
GTTTTAAGGAAATCCCACATTGTGCGAAATTATCTTGTTTTTCCTAAACAACACGTTGTAACTCGAAAAGCTTTGGTGTTGCGTGTATGTCTAAGCGAATAGCCTCAAAAGAGTACTCACAGGAGAGCTTTCTCTCGAAAGAATATGTAAGAATGCCACGTTATAAGGAAATACAGTGTTTCAGAGTAAAGACAATTACATATGTATTAGAAATACTTAAACTTTACAAGAAGAAATAACACATTGTACAAAATTATCTTGTATTTCCTAAACAACACGTTGTAATTCGAAATGATTTGGTGTTGCGTGTATGTCTAAACGTGTAGCCTCAAAAGAGAACCCACAGGAGTATTTTCTCTCGAAAAAATATTTCAGAATACCACGTTTTAAGGAAATCCTGCATCGTGCGTAATTATCTTAATTTTCTTAAACAACATGTTTAACTCCAAAAGCTTTGTTGTTGCGTGTATGTCTGAGTGTGTAGCCTCAAAAGAGAATGCACAAGAAAGTTTTCTCTCGCAAGAATATATGAGAATACCACTTTACAAGGAAATACAGTTTTACAGAGTAAAGACAAATACGTATAAATTAGAAATACATAAACTTTACGAGAAGAAATAATGCATCGTCTAAAATTATCTAGTATTTCCTAAACAACACGTTGTAACTCGAAAAGATTTGGTGTTGTGTGTATTTCTAAATGTGTAGCCTCAAAAGAGAACCCACAGGAGAAATTTCTTTCGAAAAATATGTCAGAATACCACGTTTTAAGGAAATAATGCATCGTGTGAAATTATCTTGTTTTTCCTAAACAACACGTTGTAACTCGAAAAGATTTTGTGTTACGTGTATGTCTAAACTTGTAGCCTCAACAGAGAATGCAAAGGAGAGTTTTCTCTTGAAAAACTATGTCAGAATACCACGTTTTAAGGAAATCCCACATCCTGCGAAATTATCTTGTTTTTCTTAAGGAACACGTTGTAACTCGAAAAGCTTTGGTGTTGCGTGTATGCCTAAGCGTGTAGCCTCAAAAGAGAACGCACAGGAGAGTTTTCTCTCGAAAGAATATGTAAGAATACCACATTATAAGGAAATACAGTGTTGCAGAGTAAAGACAAATAAGTACTTATTAGAAAAACTTGAACTTTACAAGAAGAAATAAAGCATCATCAAAATTATCATGTTTTTCCTAAACAACACGTTGTAACTCGAAAAGATTTGGTGTTGTGCGTATGTCTAAGTGTGTAGCCCCAAATGAGAATGCACAGGAGAGTTTTCTCTCCAAAAAAAATATGTCTGAATACCACGTTTTAAGTAAATCCTCCATTTTGTGAAATTATCTTTTTTTTCCTAAACAACATGTTTTAACTCGAAAAGCTTTGGTGTTGCGTGTATGTCTACGTGTGTAGCCTCTAAGGAGAATTCACAGGAGAGTTTTCTCTGGCAAGAATATGTAAGAATACCAGGTTACAAGGAAATACAGATTTGCAGAATAAAGACAAATACGTACATATTAGAAATACTTAAACATTACTAGAAGTAATAATGCATCGTACAAAATTATCTTGTATTTCTTAAACAACACGTTGTAACTTGAAAAGATTTGAGGTGGCGTGTTTGTCTAAGCGTGTAGCCTCAAAAGAGAACACACAGGAGTGTTTTCACTCGAAAAATATGTCAGAATACCACGTTCTAAGGAAATCCTGCTTCGTGCGAAATTATCTTGTTTTTCTTAAACAACACATTGTAACTCGAAAAGCTTTGGTGTTGCGTGTATGTCTAAGCATGTAGCCTCAAAAGAGAACGCAGAGGAGAGTTTTCTCTCGAAAGAATACGTAAGAATACCACGTTATAAGGAAATACAGAGTTGTAGAGTAAAGACAAATACATACGTATTGGAAATACTTAAACTTTACAAGAGGAAATAATGCATCGTACAAAATTATTATGTATTTCCTAAACATCAGGTTGTAACTTGAAAAGATTTGATGTTGCGTGTATGTCTAAGCATGTAGCCTCAAAAGAGAACGCAGAGGAGAGTTTTCTCTCGAAAGAATACGTAAGAATACCACGTTATAAGGAAATACAGTGTTGTAGAGTAAAGACAATTACATATGTATTAGAAATACTTAAACTTTACAAGAAGAAATAACGCATCGTAAAAAATTATCTTGTATTTCCTCAACAACACGTTGTAACTCGAAAAGATTTGGTGTTGTGTGTATGTCTAAGCGTGTAGCCTCAAAAGAGAACGCACAGGAGAGTTTTGTCTCGAAAGAATATTTAAAAATACCACGTTATAAGGAAATACAGTGTTGCAGAGTAAAGACAAATACATATGTATTGGAAATACTTAAACTTTACGAGAAGAAATAATGCATCGTGCAAAATTATCTTTTTATTCCTAAACAACACGTTGTAACTTGAATAGCTTTGGTGTTGTGTGTATGTCTAAGCGTGTAGCCTCAAAAGAGAACGCACAGGAGAGTTTTCTCCCGAAAAATATGTCAGAATATCACGTTTGAAAGAAATCCTGCATCATGTGAAATTATCTTGTTATTCCAAAGCAACAGGTTGTAACTATGAAAAGCTTTGTTGTTGCGTATATGTCTAAGCGTGTAACCTCAAAAGAGAACTCACAGGAGAGTTTTGTCTCGAAAGAATATTTAAAAATACCATGTTATAAGGAAATACAGTGTTGCAGAGTAAAGACAAATACATATGTATTGGAAATACTTAAACTTTACGAGAAGAAATAACGCATCGTGCAAAATTATCTTGTTATTCCTAAACAACACGTTGTAACTTGAATAGCTTTGGTGTTGTGTGTATGTCTAAGCATGTAGCCTCAAAAGAGAAAGAATATGTAATAATACCACATTATAAAAAAATAAGTGTTTCAGAGTAAAGACAAATATGTACATATTGGAAATACTTAAACCTTACGAGAAGAAATAATGCATCTTACAAAATTATCTTGTATTTCCTAAAGAACAGGTTGTAACTTGAAAAGATTTGATGTGGCGTGTATGTCAAAGCTTGTAGCCTCATAAGAGAATGCACAGGAGACTTTTCCCTCGAGAAAATATGTCAGAATACCACATTTCAAGGAAATCCCTCATCGTGCGAAATTTTCTTGTTTTTCCTATATAACACGTTGAAACTCGACAAGATTTGGTGCTGCGTGTATGTCTAAGCGTGTAGCCTCAAAAGAGAATGCACAGGAGAGTTTTCCCTCGAAAGAATATGTAAGAATACCACGTTATAAGGAAATACAGTGTTGCAGAATAAAGACAAATACGTAAGTATTAGAAATACTTAAACTTTATGAGAAGAAATAATGCATCGTGCAATATTATCTTGTATTCTCTAAACAACACGTTGTAACTCGAAAAGATTTGATGTTACGTGTATGTCTAAGTGTGTAGCCTCAAAAGAGAACGCACAGGAGAGTTTTCACTCGAAAAAAATATGTCAGAATACCACATTTTAAGGAAATCCTCATAGTGCAAAATTATCTTGTATTTCCTAAACAACACGTTGTAATTCGAAAATATTGGGTGTTGCGTGTATGTCTAAGTGTGTAGTATCAAAAGAGAACGCACAGGAGAGTATTCTCTCGAAAGAATATGTAAGAATACCACGTTTTTAGGAAATCCCGCATCGTGCGAAATTATTTTATTTTTCTTAAACAACACTTTGTAACTCGAAAAGCTTTGGTGTTGCGTGTATGTCTAAGCGTGTAGCCTCAAAAGAGAACTCACAGGAGAGTATTCTCTCGAAAGAATATGTAAGAATACCACGTTATAAGGAAACACTGTGTTGCAGAGTAAAGACAAATACGTACTTGTTAGAAATATTTAAACTTTTCGAGAAGAAATAACGCATGGTAAAAAATTATCTTATATTTCCTAAACAACACGTTGTAACTCGAAAAGATTTGGTGTTGTGTGCATGTGTAAATGTTTAGCATCAAAAGAGAATGCACAGGAGAGTTTTCTCTCGAAAAAATATGTCAGAATACCACGTTTTAAGAAAATCCCGTATCGTGCGAAATTATCTTTTTTTCCCTAAACAGCTTGTTGTAACTAGAAAAGCTTTGGTGTTTCGTTTTTATCTAAGGTGCAGCCTCAAAGGAGAACTCACAGGAGAGTTTTCTCTCTAAAGAATATGTAAGAATACCACGTTATAAGGAAATATAGTGTTGCAGAGTAAAGACAAACATGTACATATTAGAATTACTTAAACTTTACAAGAAGAAATAACGCATCATGCAAAATTATCTTGTTTTTCCTAAACAACACGTTGTAACTCAAAAAGATTTGGTGTTGCGTGTATGTCTAAGCTTGTAGCCTCAAAAGAGAACGCACAGGAGAGTTTTCTCTCGAAAAAATATGTCAGAATACCACGTTTTAAGGAAGTCCCGCATCGCGCGAAATTATCTAGTATTTCCTAAACAACATGTTGTAACTCGAAAAGATTTGGTGTTGTGTGTATGTGTAAATGTGTAGCCTCAAAAGAGAACGCACAGGAGAGTTTTCTCTCGAAAAAATATGTCAGAATACCACGTTTTAAGAAAATCCCGTATCGTGCGAAATTATCTTGTTTTTCCTAAACAACTTGTTGTAACTCGAAAAGCTTTGGTGTTGCGTTTTTATCTAATATGCAGCCTCAAAAGAGAACGCACAGGAGAGTTTTCTCTCGAAAGAATATCTAAGAATACCACGTTATAAGGAAATATAGTGTTGCAGAGTAAAGACAAACACGTACGTATTAGAATTACTTAAACTTTACAAGAAGAAATAACGCATCATGCAAAATTATCTTGTTTTTCCTAAACAACACGTTGTAACTCGAAAAGATTTGGTGTTGCTTGTATGTCTAAGCTTGTAGCCTCAAAGGAGAACGCACAGGAGAGTTTTCTCTCGAGAAAATATGTCAGAATACCACGTTTCAAGGAAATCCCGCATCATGCGAAATTATCTTGTTTTTCCTAAACAACTTGTTGTAACTCGAAAAGCTTTAGTGTTGTGTTTTTATTTAAGGTGCAGCCACAAAAGTGAACGCACAGGAGCGTATTCTCTCAAAAGAATATGTAAGAATACCACGTTATAAGGAAATATAGTGTTGCAGAATGAAGACAAATACGTACGTATTAGAAATACTTAAACTTTATAAGAAGAAATAACGCAGCGTGCAAAATTATCTTGTATTTCCTAAGCAACACTTTGTAACTTGAAAAGATATGGTTTTGCGTGTATGTCTAAGCGTGTAGCCTCAAAAGAGAATGCACAGCAGATTTTTCTCTCAAAAAATATGTCAGAATACCAAATTTTAAGGAAATCCTGCATCGGGCGAATTTATCTTGTTTTTCCTATACAACATGTTTTAACTCGAAAAGCTTTGGTGTTACGTATATGTCTAAGTGTGTAGCCTCAAAGGAGAACGCACAGGAGAGTTTGCTCTCTAAAGAATATGTAAGAATACCACGTTATTAGGAAATACAGTGTTGCAGAGTAAAGACAACTATGTACATATTAGAAATACTTAAACTTTACGAGAAGAAATAATGCGTTGTACAAAATTATCTTGTATTTCCTAAACAACACGTTGTAACTCAAAACGATTTGGTGTTGCGTGTATGTCTAAGCGTGTAGCCTCAAAGGAGAATGCACTGGAGCGTTTTCTCTCGAAAAAATATGTCAGAATACCACGTTTTAAGGAAATCAGGCATCGTAGGAAATTATCTTGTTTTTCCTGACAACACGTTGTAACTCGAAAAGCTTTGCTGTTACGTGTATGTCTAAGCCTGTAGCCTCAAAAGAGAACACACAGGGGAGTTTTCTCTCGAAAAAAATTTGTCAGAATACCATATTTTACGGAATACCGCATTGTGAGTAATTATCTTGTTTTTCCTAAACTACACGTTGTAACTCGAAAAGATTTGGTGTTGTGTGAATGTCTAAGCATGTAGTCTCAAAAGAGAACACACAGGAGAGTTTTCTTTCGAAAGAATATGTAAGAATAAAACGTTATAAGGAAATACAGAGTTGCATATTAAAGACAAATACGTACATATTGGAAATATTAAACTTTAAGAGAAGAAATACAGCATCATGCAAAATTATCTTGTCTCTCCTAAACAACACGTTGTAACTCGAAAAGATTTTTTGTTGAGTGTATGACTAAGCATGTAGCCTCAAAAGAGAACGCACAGGAGAATTTACTCTCGAAAAAAAATATGTCAGAATACCACGTTTTAAGGAAATTCAGCATTGTGAGAAATTATCTTGTTTTTCCTAAACAACACGTTGTAGCTCGAAACGCTTTGGTGTTGCCTGTATGTCTAAGCGTGTAACCTCAAAAGAGAATGCACAGGAGAGTTTTCTCTCGAAAAAATATGTCAGAATACCACGTTTTAAGGAAATCCCGCATCGTTGGAAATTATCTTGTTTTTCCTAAACAGCATGTTGTAACTCCAAAAGATTTGGTGTTGCGTGTATGTCTAAACGTGTAGCCTCAAAAGAGGACCAACAGGAAATTTTCTCTCGACAAAATATGTCAGAATGCCACGTTTTCAGGAAATCCTGCGTCGTGCGAAATTATCTTGTTTTCCTTAACAACACGTTGTAACTCGGAAAGTTTTGGTGTTGCATGTATGTCTAAGCGTGTAGCCTCAAAAGAGAACACACAGGAGAGTTTTCTCTAGCAAGATTATGTAAGAATACCACGTTACAAGGAAATACAGTTTTGCAGAGTAAAGACAAATTCCTACATATTACAAATACTTAAACTTTACGGGAATAAGTAACGCATCGTACAAAATTATCTTGTATTTCCTAAACAACACTTTGTAACTCGAAATGATTTGGTGTGGAGTGTATGTCTAATCGTGTAGCCTCAAAAGAGAACGCACAGGAGAGTTTTCTCTCGGAAAAATATGTCAGAATACCACGTTATAAGGAAATCCCACATCGTTGGAAATTATCTTGTTTTTCCTAAACATCATGTCGGAACTCCAAAAGATTTGGTTTTGCGTGTATGTCTAAACGTGTAGCCTCAAAGAGGACCCACAGGATATTTTCTCTCGACAAATTATGTCAAAAGCTTTGGTGTTGCTTGTATGCCTCAGCGTGTAGCTTCAAAAGAGAATGAACAGGAGAGTTTTCTCACGAAGAAATATGTCAGAATACAACGTTTTAAGGGAATCATGCATCCTGCGAATTTATCTTTTTTTTTTTCCTAAACAACTTGTTGTAACTCAAAAAGCTTTTGTGTTGCGTTTTTCTCTAAGCGTTCAGCCTCAAAAGAGAACGCACAGGAGAGTTTTCTCTCGAAAGAATATGTAAGACTACCACATTATAAGGAAATACAGTGTTGCAGAGTAAAGACAAATATGTTCTTATTGGAAATACTTTAACTTACGAGAAGATATAACGCATCCTGCAAAATTATCTTGGTTTTCCTAAACAACACGTTTTAACTCCAAAGGATTTTTGTGTTACGTGTATGTCTAAGCTTGTAGCCTCAAAAGAGAATGCACAGGAGAGTTTTCTCTAGAAAAAATATGTCAGAATACCACGTTTTAAGGAAATCCCGCATCGTGCGATATTATCTTGTTTTTCTTAAACAACACGTTGTAACTCGAAAAGCTTTGGTGTTGCGTGTATGCCTAAGCGTGTAGCCTCAAAAGTGAATGAACAGGACAGTTTTCTCTCGAAAGAATATGTAAGAATACAACATTATAAGGCAATACAGTGTTGCAGAGTAAAGACAAATGCATACTTATTAGAAATACTGAAACTTAAGAGAAGAAATATCGCATCGTGCAAAATTATTTTGTTTTTCCTAAACAACACGTAACTCGAAAGGATTTGGTATTTCGTGTATGTCTAAGCGTGTAGCCTCAAAAGAGAATGCACAGGAGAGTGTTCTCTCGAAAAAATATGTCAGAATACCACGTTTTAAGGAAATCCTGCATCGTGCGATATTATATTGTTTTTCCTAAACAACATGTTTTAACTCGATAAGCTTAGGTGTCGCGTGTATGTCTAAGTGTGTAGCCTCAAAAGAGAATGCACAGGAGAGTTTTCTCTCGCAAGAATATGTAAGAATACCATGTTATAAGGAAAAGCAGTGTTGCAGATTAAAGACAAATATGTACATATTGGAAATACTTAAACTAACAAGAAGAAATAACGCATCGTCCAAAATTATCTTGTTTTTCCTAACCAACACGTTATAACTCGAAAGGATTTGGTGTTGCGTGGTTGTCTAAACGTGTAGCCTCAAAAGAGAAGCCACAGAGGAATTTTCTCTCGACAAAATATGTCAGAATACCACGTTTAAAGGAAATCCCGCATCTTGCGAAATTATCTTTTTTTTTTCCTAAACAACAAGTTGTAACTCGAAAATCTTTGGAGATGCTTGTATGTCTAAGCGTGTAGCCTCAAAAGAGAATGCACAGGAGAGTTTTCTCTCGAAAGAATATGTAAGAATACCACGTTACAAGGAAATACAGTGTTGCAGCATAAAGACAAATACGTACGTATTAGAAATACTTAAACATTACGAGAAGAAATAAAGCATCGTAAAAAATTATCTTGGTATTTCCTAAACAACACGTTCTAACTCGAAAAGATTTGATGTTGAGTGTATGTCTAAGCATGTAGCCTTAAAAGAGAACGCAAAGGAGAGTTTTCTCTCAAAAAAATATGTCAGAATACCACGTTTTAAGGAAATCCCCCATCGTGAGAAATTATCTTGTATTTTTTTTTTTTGAAACTCCAGTAGCATTTTATAATGGAAATTAAATCTAATGGACTTTTTTTTCTTTTTTTTTATTCGATATAATTTATTTACATTTCAAATGATTTCCCCTTTTCTAGCCCCCCCACTCCCCGAAAGTCCCGCAAACCCCCTTCTCTTCCCCTGTCCTCCCACCCACCCCTTCCCACTTCCCCGTTCTGGTTTTGCTGAATACTGTTTCACTGAGTCTTTCCAGAACCAGGGGCCACTCCTCCTTTCTTCTTGTACCTCATTTGATGTGTGGATTATGTTTTGGGTATTCCAGTTTTCTAGGTTAATATCCACTTATTAGTGAGTGCATACCATGATTCACCTTTTGAGTCTGGGTTATCTCACTTAGTATGATATTCTCTAGCTCCATCCATTTGCCTAAGAATTTCATAAATTCATTGTTTCTAATGGCTGAATAGTACTCCATTGTGTAGATATACCACATTTTTTGCATCCACTCTTCTGTTGAGGGATACCTGGGTTCTTTCCAGCATCTGGCAATTACAAATAGGGCTGCTATGAACATAGTAGAACATGTGTCCTTATTACATGGTGGGGAGTCTTCTGGGTATATGCCCAGGAGTGGTATAGCAGGATCTTCTGGAAGTAAGGTACCCAGTTTTCGGCCAAAACGTTTTAACTTGAAAAGCTTTGGTGTTGCGCGAATGTCTAAGCATGTAGCCTCAAAAGAGAACGCACAGGAGAGTTTTCTCTCGAAAGAGTATGTTAGAATACCACTTTACAAGGAAATACAGTGTTGCAGAGTAAAGACAAATACGTATGTACTAGAAATACTTAAACATTAAGAAAAGAAATAAAGCATCGTACAAAATTATCTTGTATTTCCTAAACTACACGTTGTAACTCGACAAGATTTGGTGTGGGGTGTATGTCTAAGCTTGTAGCCTCAAAAGAGAACGCACAGGAGAGTTTTCTCTCGAAAAAATATGTCAGAATACCACGTTTTAAGGAACTCCCGCATAGTGCGAAATTATCTAGTTTTTCCCAAACAACACGTTATAACTCGAAAAGATTTGGTGTTGCGTGGTTTCTAAACGTGTAGCCTCAAAAGAGAACCCACAGAGGAATCTTCTCTCTACAAAATATGTCAGAATACCACATTTTAAGGAAATCCCGCATCTTGCGAAATTATCTTTTTTTTTTCCTAAACAACACGTTGTAACTTGAAAAGCTTTTGTGATGCGTGTATGTCTAAGCGTGTAGCCTCAAAAGAGAATGCGCAGGAGAGGTTTCTCTTGAAGGAATATGTAAGAATACCACGTTACAAGGAAATACAGTGTTGCAGAGTAAAGACAAATATGTACGTATTAGAAATACTTAAACATTACAAGAAGAAATAAAGCATCGTAAAAATTTTTCTTGTATTTCCTAACACGTTGTAACTCGAAAAGATTTGGTGTTGCGTGTATGTCTAAGTATGTAGCCTTAAAAGAGAATGCAAAGGAGAGATTTCTTTGGAAAAAATATGTCAGAATACCACGTTTTAAGGAAATCCCACATCATGCAAAATTATCTTGTTTTTCCTAAACAACATGTTGTAACTCGATAAGCTATGGTGTTGCGTGTATGTATAAACGTGTAGCCACCAAAGAGAACCTACAGGCAAATTTTCTCTCCAAAAAATACATCAGAATACCACGTTTTTTGGAAATCCGGCATCAAGCAAAATTATCTTGTTTTTCTTAAACAACACATTGTAACTCGAAAAGCTTTGGTGTCGCGTGAATGTCTAAGTGTGTAGCCTCAAAAGAGAACGCACAGGAGAGTTTTCTCTCGAAAGAATATGTAAGAATACCAAGTTATAAGGAAATACAGTGTTGCAGATTAAAGACAAATACGTACGTATTGGAAATATTTAAACTTTACGAGAAGAAATAACGCATCATGCAAAATTATCCTGTTTTTCCTAAACAACCCGTTGTAACTCCAAAAGATTTGCTGTTGCGTGTATGACTAAGCGTGTAGCATCAAAAGAGAATGCACAGGAGAGTTTTCACTCGAAAAAATATGTCAGAATACCACGTTTTAAGGAAATCTTGCATCGTGCAAAATTATCTTGTTTTTCATTACAACATGTTTTAACTCGAAAAGCTTTGGTGTTGCGTGTATGTCTAAGTGCATACATAGCTTCAAAATAGAATGCACAGGAGAGTTTTCTCTCGCAAGAATATGTAAGAATATTACGTTAAAAGGAAATACAATTTTGCAGAGTAAAGACAAATACGTACATATTAGAAATACTTAAACTTTATGAGAATAATGCATCATACAAAATTATCTTGTATTTCTTAAACAACACGTTGTAATTTGAAAAGATTTGGTATTGCGTGTATGACTAAGCGTTTAGCCTCAAAAGAGAACGCACAGGAAACTTGTCTCTCGTAAGAATATGTAAGAATACCACGTTATAAGGAAATACAGTGTTGCAGAGTAAAGACAAATACATACGTATTAGAAGTACTTAAACTTTACGAGAAGAAATAACACATCGTAAAAAATTATCTTGTATTTCCTAAACAACACGTTGTAACTTGAAAAGATTTGGTGTTGTGAGTATGTCTAAATGTGTACCCTCAAAACAAAACGCAAAGGAGAGTTTTTTCTCCAAAAAATATATCAGAATACCACGTTTTAAGGAAATCCTGCATCATGCGAAATTATCTTGTTTTTCCTAAACAACACATTGTAACTCGAAAAGCTTTGGTGTAGATTGTATGTCTCAGCGTGTAGCCTCAAAAGAGAACACACAGGAAAGTTTTCTCTTGAAAAAAATATGTCAGAATACCACATTTTAAGGAAATCCTGCATTGTGCGAAATTATCATTTTTTCTAAACAACTTCTTTTAACTCGAAAAGCTTTGGTGTTGTGTTTTTGTCTAAGCATGCAGCCTCAAAAGAGAATGCACAGGACAGTTTCTCTCAAAAGAGTATGTAAGAATACCATGTTATAAGGAAATACACTGTTGCAGATTAAAGACAAATACGTACATATTGGAAATACTTAAACTTACGAGAAGAAATAATGCATCGTGCAAAATTATCTTGTTTTTCCTAATCAGCACGATGTAACTAGAAAGGATTTTGCATTACATGTATGTCTAAGCTTGTAGCCTCAAAAGAGAATGCACAGGAGAGTTTTCTCTCGAAAAATATGTCAGAATATCACGTTTTAAGAAATCCCACATCGTGCGAAATTATCTTGTTTTAACTAAACAACACTTTGTAACTCGAAAAGCTTTAGTATAGCTTATATGTCTCAGCGTGTAGCCTCAAAAGAGAACACACACTAGAGTTTTCTCTCGAAAGAAAATGTAAGAATACCACGTTATAAAGAAATACAGTGTTGCAGAGTAAAGACAAATACATACGTATTAGAAATACTTAAACTTTACTAGAATAACGCATCGTAAAAAATTATCTTTTATTTCCCAAACAACACGTTGTAACTCGAAAAGATTTGGTGTTTTGTGTATGTCTAAATGTGCAGCCTCAAAAGAGAACCCACAGGAGAATTTTCTCTCGAAAAAATATGTCAGAATACCACGTTTTAAGGAAATCCTGCATCGTTTGAAATTCTCTTGTTTTTCCTAAACAACACGGTGTAACTCGAAAAGCATTTGTGTTGCGTGTATGTCTAAGCGTGTAGCCTCAAAAGAGAATGCACAGGAGAGTTTTCTCTCGAAAAAATATGTCAGAATACCACGTTTTAAGAAAATCCCTAATCGTGCGAAATTATTTTGTTTTTCTAAAGAACTTGTAACTCGAAAAGCTTTGGTGTTGCGTTTTTGTCTAAGCTTGCAGCCTCAAAAGAGAACGCACAGGAGAGTTTTCTCTCGAAAGAATGTGTAAGGATACCGCGTTATAAGGAAATACAGTGTTGCAGAGTAAAGACAAATACGTACGTATTGGAAATACTTAAACTTTACGTGAAGAAATAACGCATCATGCAAAATTATCTTGTTTTTCCTAAACAACATATTGTACTTCTAAAAGAATTGGTGTTGCGTGTATGTCTAAGCTTGTAGCCTCAAAAGAGAACGCACAGGAGAGTTTTCTCTCGAAAAAATATGTCAGAATACCACGTTTTAAGGAAATCCTGCATCCTGCGAAATTATCATGTTTTTCCTAAACAAGACGTTGTAACTCGAAAAGCTTTGGTGTAGCTTGTATGTCTCAGAGTATAGCCTCAAAAGAGTACGCACAGGAGAGTATTTTCTCAAAAAATATGTCAGAATACCACGTTTTAAGGACATCCCGCATCGTGCGAAATTATCTTGTTTTCCTAAACAACATATTTTAACTCAAAAAGCTTTGGTGTTACGTGTATGTCTAAGCGTTTAGCCTCAAAACAGAATGCACAGGAGAGTTTTCTCTCGAAAGAATATGAAAGAATACCACGTTACAAGGAAATACAGTGTTGTAGAGAAAAGACAAATACATGCATATTAGAAATACTTAAACTTTAGGAGTAGAAATAAGGCATCGTAAAAGATTATCTTGTATTTCCTAAACAACACGTTGTAACACGAAAAGATTTGGTGTTGCGTGTATGTCTAAACTTGTAGCCTCAAAAGAGAACCCACAGGAGAATTTTCTCTCAAAAAGTATGTCAGAATACCACGTTTTTAGAAAAGCCTGCATCGTGTGAAATTATCTAGTTTTTCCTAAACAACACGTTGTAACTCGAAAAGCTTTGGTGTTGCTTGTATGTCTCAGCGTGTAGTCTCAAAAAAGAACGCACAGGAGAGTTTTCTCTCAAAAAATATCTTAGAATACCATGTTTTAAGGAAATCCTGTATCGTGCGAAATTATGTTGTTTTTCCTAAACAACATGTTTTAATTCGAAAATCTTTGGTGTTGCATGTATGTTTAAGTGTGTAGCCTAAAAAGAGAATGCACAGGAGAGTGTTCTCTTGAAAAAATATTTCAGAATAAAACGTTTTAAGGAAATCCCGCATCGTGGAAATTATCTTGTTTTTCCTAAACAACACATTGTAACTCGAAAAGCTTTTGTGTTGCGTGTATGACTAAGCGTTTAGCCTCAAAAGAGAACGCACAGGAAACTTGTCTCTCGTAAGAATATGTAAGAATACCACGTTATAAAGAAATACAGAGTTGCAGAATAAAGACAAATACGTACGTATTAGAAATACTTAAACTTTATGAGAAGAAATAATGCATCGTACAAAATTATCTTGTATTTCCTAAACAGCATGTTGTAACTCGAAAAGATTTGATGTTGCGTGTACGTCTAAACGTGTAGCCTCAAAAGAGAACCCACAGGAGAATTTTCCCTTGAAAAATATGTCAGAATACCACGTTTTAAAGGAAATCCCACATAGTGCGAAATTATCTGGTTTTTCCTAAACAACACATGGTAACTCGAAAAGCTTTGGTGTTGCGTGTATGTCTAAGCGTGTAGCCTCAATAGAGAATGCACAGGAGAGTTTTCTCTCGAAAGAATATGTAAGAATACCACGTTACAAGGAAATACAGTGTTGCAGAGTAAAGACAAATACATATATATTAGAAATACTTAAACTTTACGAGAAGAAATAACACATCGTACAAAATTAACTTATATTTCCTAAACAACACGTTGTAACTCGAAAAGTTTGGTGTTGCGTGTATGTCTAAGCATGTAGCCTCAAAAGAGAATGCACAGGAGAGTTTTCTCTCCAAAGAATATGTAAGAATACCACGTTATAAGGAAATACAGTGTTGCAAGAGGAAAGACAAATACTTACATATTAGAAATACTTAAACTTTACGAGAAGAAATAAAGCATCGTGCAAAATTATCTTGTTTTTCCTAAACAACACGTTGTAACTGGAAATATTTGGTGTTGCGTGTATTTCTAAGTATGTAGCCTCAAAAGGGAACGCACAGTAGAGTTTTCTGTCAAAAAAATATGTCAGAATACCACGTTTTAAGGACATCCAGCATCGTGCGAAATTATCTTGTTTTTCCTTAACAACATATTTTAACTCGAAAAGCTTTGGTGTTGCGTGTATGTCTAAGCGTGTAGCTTCAATAGAGAATGCACAGGAGAGTTTTCTCTCGAAAGAATATGTAAGAATACCATGTTACAAGGAAATACAGTGTTGCAGAGTAAAGACAAATACATACATATTATAAATACTTAAACTTTACGAGAAGAAATAACGCGTCGTACAAAATTATCTTGTATTTCCTAAACAACACTTTGTAACTCTAAAAGATTTGGTTTTGCGTGTATGTCTAAATGTGTAGCCTCAAAAGAGAACCCACAGGAGAATTTTCCCTCGAAAAAATGTCAGAATACCACGTTTTTAGGAAATCCTGCATCGTGCGAAATTATGTTGTTTTTCCTAAACAACATGTTTTTTACTTGAAAAGCTTTGGTGTTGCATGTACGTTTAAGTGTGTAGCCTAAAAAGAGAATGCGCAGGAGAGTTTTCTCTCGCAAGAATATGTAAGAATACCACGTTAAAAGGAAATTCAATTTTGCAGAGTAAAGACAAATACGTACATATTAGAAATACTTAAACTTTTCGAGAATAAATAACGCATCATACAAAATTATCTTGTATTTCCTAAACAACACGTTGTAACTCGAAAAGATTTGGTGTGGCGTGTATGTCTAAGCATGTAGCCTCAAAAGAGAATGAACAGGAGAGTTTTCTCTCGAATAAATTTGTCAGAATACCACGTTTTAAGGAAATTCCACATAGTGCGAAATTATCTTGTTTTTCAAAAAGAACACGTTGTAATTCGAAAATATTTGGAGTTGTGTGTATGTCTAAGCGTGTAGCCTCAAAAGAGAACGCACAGGAGAGTATTCTCTCAAAGGATATGTAAGAATACCACGTTATAAGGAAATATAGTGTTGCAGAATACAGACAAATACTTACGTATTAGAAATACTTAAACTTTACGGGAAGAAATAACGCATTGTAAAATTATCTTGTATTTCCTAAAGAACACGTTGTAACTCGAAAAGATTTGGTGTTGTGTGTATGTCTAAATGTGTATCCTCAAGAGAGAACCCACAGGAGAATTTTCTCTCGAAAAAATATGTCAGAATACCACGTTTTAAGGAAATCCTGCATCATGCGAAAATATCTTGTTTTTCCTAAACAACACGTTGTAACTCGAAAAGCTTTGGGGTTGTTTGTATGTCTAAGTGTGTAGGCTGAAAAGAGAATGCACAGGACAATTTTCAATCGAAAAAATATGTCAGAATAACACGTTTTAAGAAAATCTCGTATGGTGCGAAATTATCTTGTTTTTCCTAAACAACTTGTTGTTACTCAAAAAGCTAAGGAGTTGTGCTTTTTCTAAGCGTGCTGCCTCAAAATAGAACGCACAGGACAGTATTCTCTCAAAAGAATATATAAGAATACCACGTTATGAGGAAATACAGTGTTGCAGAGTAAGACAAATACGTACATTTTGGGAATATTTATACTTTACGAGAAGAAATAAGGCATCATGCAAAATTATCTTGTTTTTCCTAAACAACACGTGTTAACTCGAAACGATTTGGTGTTTTGTGTATGTCTAAAAGTGTTGCCTCAAAAGTGAACGCACAGGAGAATTTTCTCTCAAAAAATATGTCAGAAAACCACGTTTTAAGGAAATCCTGTGTCGTGCGAAATTATCTTGTTTTTCTTAAACAACATGTTGTAACTCGAAAAGCTTTGGTGTTGCGTGTATGTTTAAGCATGTAGACTCAAAAGAGAATGCACAGCAGAGTTTTCTCTCGCAAGATTATGTAAGAATACCACGTTACAAGGAAATACTGTTTTGCAGATTAAAGACAAATACATACATATTAGAAATACTTAAACTTTATGAGAAAAAATAACGCATGGTAAAAAATTATCTTGTATTTCCTAAATAACACGTTGTAACTCGAAAAGATTTGGTGTGGCGTGTATGTGTAAATGTGTAGCCTCAAAAGAGAACGCACAGGAGAGTTTTCTTTTGAAAAAATATGTCAGAATACAACGTATTAAGGAAATCCCGCATCATTCGATATTGTCTTTTTTTTTCCTAAACAACACGTTGTAACTTGAAAAGCTTTTGTGATGCGTGTATGTCTAAGCGTGTAGCCTCAAAGAAGAACACACAGGAGAGTTTTCTCTCGAAAGAATATGTAAGAATACCACGTTACAAGGAAATGCAGTGTTGCAGAGTAAAGACAAATACGTACGTATTGGAAATACTTAAACTTTATGAGAAGTATTAATGCTCCGAACAATATTATCTTGTATTTACTAAACAACAAGTTGAAATTAGAAAAGATTTGTTTTGCGTGTATGTCTAAGCTTGTAGCCCCAAAAGAGAAGGCACAGGAGAGTTTTCTCTCGAAAAAATATGTCAGAATACCACGTTTTAAGGAAATCCCGCATGGTGCGAAATTATCATGTTTTTCCTAAACAACATGTAACTCGAAAAGTTTTGGTGTTGCGTGTATGTATAAGGGTGCAGCCTCAAAAGAGAACGACAGGAGAGTTTTCTATCGAAAAAATATATAAGAATACCACGTTAAAAGGAAATAGAGTGTTGCAGAGTAAAGACAAATATCAACGTATTAGAAATACTTAAACTTTACGGGAAGAAATAACTCATCGTACAAAATTATCGTGTATTTCCTAAACAACACATTGTACCTCGAAAAGATTTGGAGTTGCGTGTATGTCTAAGCGTGTAGCCCCAAAAGAGAATGCACAAGAGAGTTTTCACTCGAAAGAATATGTAAGAATACCACGTTTTAAGGAAATACAGTGTTGCAGATTAAAGACAAATACATACGTATTAGAAATACTTAAAATTACGAGAAGAAATAACGCATCGAAAAATATTATCTTGTATTTCCTAAACAACACGTTGTAACCTGAAAAGATTTGGTGTTGCTTGTAAGTCTATATGTGTAGCCTGAAAAGAGAACCCACAGGAGAATTTTCTCTCGAAAAAATATGTCAGAATACCAAGTTTTAAAAAAAATCCCGCATCATGCGAAATTATCTTTTTTTTCCCTAACAACACGTTGTAACTCGAAAAGCTTTGGTGATGCCTGTATGTCTAAGCGTGTAGCCTCCAAAGAGTACACACAGGAGAGTTTTCTCTCGAAAGAATATGTAAGAATACCACGTTACAAGGAAATACAGTGTTGCAGAGTAAAGACAAATATGAACGTATTAGAAATACTTAAACATTACGAGAAGAAATAAAGCATCATAAAAAATTATCTTGTATTTCCTAATCAACACGTTGTAACCCGAAAAGATTTGGTGCTGTGTGTATGTCTAAAAAATATGTCAGAATACTACGTTTTAAGGAATTCCTGCATTGTGCGAAATTATCTTGTTTTTCCTAACAACACGTTGTAACTCGAAAAGATTTGGTGTTGCGTGTATGCCTAAATGTGTAGCCTCCAAAGAGAACCCACAGGAGAATATACTCTTTACAAAATATATCAGAATACCACGTTTTAAGGAAATCCCCCATCATGCGTTATTATCTTGTTTTTCATAAAGAACACTTTGTAACTCAAAAAGATTTTGTGTTGCGTGTATGTCTAAGCTTGTAGCCCCAAAAGAGAACGTACAGGATAGTTTTCTCTCCAAAAAATATGTCAGAATACCACGTTTTTAGGAAATCCCGCATCGAGCAAAATTATCTTGTTTTTCTTAAACAACACGTTGTAACTCGAAAAGCTTTGGTGTTGCGTGAATATCTAAGTGTGTAGCCTCAAAAGAGAACGCAGAGGAGAGTTTTCTCTCGAAAGAATACGTAAGATTACCAAGTTATAAGGAAATACAGTGTTGCAGATTAAAGACAAATATGTACATATTGGAAATACTTAAACTTTACAAGAAGAAAAAACGCATCGTGCAAAATTATCTTGTCTTTCCAAAACAACACGTTTTAACTCGAAAAGATTTTGTGTTACGTGTATGTCTAAGCTTGTAGCCTCAAAAGAGAATGCACAGGAGAGTTTTCTCTCGAAAAATATATCAGAATACCACGTTTTAAGGAAATCTTGCATCGCGCGAAATTATCTTGTTTTTCCTAAACAACATGTTTTAACTCGAAAAGCTTTGGTGTTGCGTGTATGTCTAAGTGTATAGCCTCAAAAGAGAATGCTCATGAGAGTTTTCTCTCGCAAGAATATGTAAGAATACCACGTTACAAGGAAATACAATTTTGCAGAGTAAATACAAATACGTACATATTAGGAATACTTAAACTTTATGAGAAGAAATAATGCATCGTACAAAATTATCTTGTATTTCTTAAACAACATGTTGTAACTCGAAAAGATTTGGTGTTGCGTGTATGACTAAGCGTGTAGCCTCAAAAGAGAATGCACAGGAGAGTTTTCTCTCGAAAGAATATTGAAGAATACCACGTAATAAGGGAATTCAGTGTTGCAGAGTAAAGACACATACATACATATTAGAAATACTTAAACTTTATGAGAAGAAATAACGGATCGTAAAAAATTATCTTGTATTTCCTAAACAACACGTTGTAATTTGAAAAGATTTGGTGTTGTGTGTATGTCTTAAGGTGTACCCTCAAAAGAAAACGCACAGTAGAGTTTTTTTCTTGAAAAAATATGTCAGAATACCACGTTTTAAGGAAATCCTGCATCGTGCGAAATTATCTTGTTTTTCCTAAAGAACACGTTGTAGCTCGAAAAGCTTTGGTGGAGCTTGTATGTCTCAGCGTGTAGCCTCAAAAGAGAACACACAGGAAAGTTTTCTCTCGAGAAAATATGTCAGAATATCACGTTTTAAGGATATCATGCATTGTGCGAAATTATCATTTTTTCTAAACAACTTGTTTTAACTCGAAAAGCTTTGGTGTTGCGCTTTTGTCTAAGCGTGCAGCCTCAAAAGGGAACGCACAGGACAGTTTTCTCTCAAAAAAATATGTAAGAATACCATGTTATTAGGAAATACAGTGTTGCAGATTAAAAACAAATATGTACATATTGGAAATACTTAAAATTTACGAGAAGAAATAACACATCGTTCAAAATTAACTTGCTTTTCCTAATTAGCATGTTGTAACTCGAAAAGATATTGTGTTACGTGTATGTCTAAGCTTGTAGCCTCAAAAGAGAACGCACAGGAGAGTTTTCTCTCGAAAAAAAAAAAGTCAGAATACCACGTTTTAAGGAAATCCCGCATCGTGCGAAATTATCTTGTTTTTCCTAAACAACAAGTTGTAACTCAAAAAGCTTTAGTGTAGCTTGTATGTCTCAGCGTGTAGCCTCAAAAGAGAACGTACTGGAGAGTTTTCTCTCAAAAGAATATGTAAGAATACCATGTTATAAGGAAATAGAGCGTTGAAGAGTAAAGATAAATATGTACGTGTTAGAAATACTTAAACTTTACTAGAAGAAATAACACCTCGTAAAAAATCATCTTTTATTTCCTAAACAACACGTTGTAACTCGAAAAGATTTGGTTTTGTGTGCATGTCTAAATGTGCAGCCTCAAAAGTGAACCGACAGGAGAATTTTCTCTCCGAAAAATATTTCAGAATACCATGTTTTAAGGAAATGCTGCATCGTGCGAAATTATCTTCTTTTTCCTAAACAACACGTTGTAACTCGAAAAGCTTTGGTGTTGCGTGCATGTGTAAGCGTGTAGCCTCAAAAGAGAACGCACTGGAGAGTTTTCTCTCGAAAAAAATATGTCAGAATACCACGTTTTACGAAAATCCCGAATCATGCGAAATTATCTTTTTTTTTCCTAAACAACTTGTTGTAACTCGAAAAGCTTTGGTGTTGCATTTTTGTCTAAGCGTGCAGCCTCAAAATAGAACGCACAGGAGAGTTTTCTCTTGAAAGAATATGTAAGAATACCACGTTACAAGGAAATACAGTGTTGCAGAGTAAAGACAAATACGTACTTATTGGAAATACTTATACTTTGCGAGAAGAAAGTACGCATTGTGCAAAATTATCTTGTTTTTCCTAAACTACACGTTGTAACTCGAAAAGATTTGGTGTTGCATGTATGTCTAAGCTTGTAGCCTCAAAAGAGAATGCACAGGAGAGTTTTGTCTCGAAAAAATATGTCAGAATGCCATGTTTTAAGAAATCCTGCATCCTGCGAAATTATCATGTTTTTCCTAAACAAGACGTTGTAACTTGAAAAGCTTTGGTGTAGCTTGTATGTCTCAGCGTGTAGCCTCAAAAGAGAACACACACAAGTTTTCTTTCAAAAAAATATGTCAGAATACCACGTTGTAAGGAAATCCTGCATCGTGCGAAATTATCTTTTTTTTTTCCTAACCAACATGTTGTAACTCAAAATGCTTTGGTGTTGCTTGTATGTTTCAGCGTGTAGCCTCAAAAGAGAACACACAGGAGAGATTATGTTGAAAAAATATGTCAGAATACCACGTTTTAAGGAAATCCTACATCGTGCGAAATTATCTTTTTTTCCCTAAACAACATGTTTTAAATCGAAAAGCTTTGGTGTTGCGTGTATGTCTAAGTGTGTAGCCTCAAAAGATAATGCACAGGAGAGTTTTCTCTCGCAAGAAATTGTAGGAATACCACGTTACAAGGAAATACAGTTTTGCAGATTAAAGCAAAAAAGTGCCTATTAGAAATACTTAAACTTTTCAAAAAGAAATAAGGCATTGTACAAAATTATCTAGTATTTCCTAAACTACACGTTGTAACTCGAAAAGGATTGGTATGGCATGTATGTCTAAGTGTGTAACCTCAAAAGAGAACGCACAGGAGAGTTTTCTCTCGAAAAAAATGTCAGAATACCACGTTTTAAGGAAATCCCGCATCGTGCGAAATTATATTGTTTTTCTTAAATAAAATGTTTAACTCGAAAAGCTTAGGTGTTACGTGTATGTCTAAGCGTGTAGCCTCAAATGAGAACGCACAGGAGAGTTTTCTCTCAAAAGAATATGTAAGAATACCACGTTATAAGGAAATACAGTGTTGCAGAGTAAAGACAAATACGCACGTATTAGAAATACTTAAACTTTACGAGAAGAAATAACGCATCATAAAAAATAAACTTGTATTTCCTAAACAACACGTAGTAACTCGAAAGGATTTGGTGTTGTGTGTATGTCTAAATGTGTAGACTCAAAAACAACGCACAGGAGAGCTTTTTCTCGAAAAAATATGTCAGAATACCACGTTTTAAGGAAATCCCGCATAGTGCGAAATTATCTTGTTTTTCCTAAACAACACGTTGTAACTCGAAAAGACTTGGTGTTGCGTGTATGTCTAAACGTGTAGCCTCAAAAGAGAACCCACAGGTGAATTTTCTCTCGGCAAAACATGTCAGAATACCACCTTTTAAGGAAATCCCGCATCATGCGAAATTATATTTTTTTCCCTAAACAACAAGTTGTAACTCGAAAATCTATGGTGATGCGAGTATGTCTAAGCGTGTAGCCTCAAAGAGAATGCACAGGAGAGTTTTCTCTTGAAATAATATGTAAGAATACCACGTTACAAGGAAATACAGTGTTGCAGAGTAAAGACAAATATGTACATATTAGAAATACTTAAACTTTACGAGAAGAAATAACACATCGTACAAAATTACCTTGTATTTCCTAAACAACACATTGTAACTCGAAAAGATTTGGTGTTGCGTGTATATCTAAGCATTTAGCCTCAAAAGAGAACGCACAGGACCTTTTTCTGTCGAAAAAAATATGTCAGAATACCACGTTTTAAGGAAATCCCGCATCGTGCGAAATTATCTTGTTTTTCTTAAACAACACATTGTAACTCGAAAAGCTTTGGTGCTGCGTGTATGTCTAAGCGTGTATCGTCAAAAGAGAATGCACAGGAGAATTTTCTCTCGAAAGAATATGTAAGAATACCACGTTATAAGGAAATGAAGTGTTGCAGAGTAAAGACAAATACGTACATATTAGAAATACTTAAACTTTATGAGAAGAAATAACGCATCGTAAAAAATTATCTTGTGTTTCTTAAACAACACGTTGTAATTCAAAACGATTTGGCGTTGCATGTATGACTAAGCCTTTAGCCTCAAAAGAATACTCACCGGAGAGTTTTCTCTCGAAAGAATATGTAAGAATACCACGTTATAAGGAAATACAGTGTTGCAGAGCAATGACAAATACGTACATATTAGAAATACTTAAACTTTACGAGAAGAAATAATGCATCGTAAAAAATTATCTTGTATTTCCTAAACAACCCATTGTAACTCGAAAAGATTTGGTGTTGTGTGTATGTCTAAATGTGTACCCTTAAAAGAAAACGCACAGGAGAGTTTTTTCTCGAAAAAATATGTCAGAATCCCACGTTTTAAAGGAATCCTGCATCGTGTGAAATTATCTTCTTTTTCCTAAACAACACGTTGTAACTCGAAAAGCTTTGGTGTAGCTTGTATGTCTCAGCGTGTAGCTTCAAAAGAGAACACACAGGAGAGTATTCTCTCTAAAAAATATGTCAGAATACCACGTTTTAAGGAAATCCTGCATCATGCAAAATTATCATTTTTTCTAAACAAATTGTTTTAACTAGAAAAGCTTTGGTGTTGCGTTTTTGTCTATGCGTGCAGCCTCAAAAGAGAATGCACAGGACAGTTTTCTCTCAAAAAGAATATGTAAAAATACCATGTTATAAGGAAATACAGTGCTGCAGATTAAAAACAAATACGTACATATTGGAAATACTTTAACTTTTCGAGAAGAAATAACGCATCATGTAAAATTATCTTGTTTTTCGTAATCAACACGATGTAACTCGGAAAGATTTTGTGTTATGTGTATGTCTAAGGTTGTATCCTCAAAACGCACAGGAGAGTTTTCTCTCAAAATAATAGGTCAGAATACCACGTTTTAAGGAAATCCAGCATCGTGTGAAATTATCTTGTTTTTCCTAAACAACACGTTGTAACTCGAAAAGCTTTAGTGTTTTTATGTCTCAGCGTGTAGCCTCAAAAGAGAAGGCACAGGAGAGTTTTCTCTCAAAAGAATATGTAAGAATTCCACGTTATAAGGAAATACAGTGTTGCAGAGCAATGACAAATACGTACATTTTAGAAATACTTAAACTTTACGAGAAGAAATAATGCATTGTACAAAATTATCTTGTATTTCCTAAACAACACGTTGTAACTCGAAAAGATTTGGTGTTGTGTGTATGTCTAAATGTGTACGCTTAAAAGAAAACGCACAGGAGAGTTTTTCTCGGAAAAAATATGTCAGAACACCACGTTTTAAAGAAATCCCGCATCTTGTGAAATTATCTTTTTTTTTTTCCTAAACAACACGTTGTAACTTGAAAATCTTTGGTGTTGCCTGTATGTCTAAGCATGTAGCCTCAAAAGAAAACGCACAGGAGAGTTTTCTCTCGAAAGAATATGTAAGAATACCACGCTATAAAAAAATAAAGTGTTTCAGAGTAAAGACAAATACGTACATATTGGAAATACTTAAACTTTACGAGAAGAAATAACGTATCATATAAATTATCTTGTATTTCCTAAAGAACAGGTTGTAACTTGAAAAGATTTGATGTGGCGTGTATGTCAAAGTTTGTAGCCTCAAAAGAGAATGAACAGGAGAGTTTTCTCTCGAAAAAAATATGTCAGAATACCACATTTCAAGGAAATACCGTATCGTGCGAAATTATCTTGTTTTTCCTATACAACACGTTCTAACAAGAAAAGATTTGGTGTTGCGTTTATGTCTAAGCGTGTAGCCTCAAAAGAGAATGCACAGGAGAGTTTTCCCTCGAAAGAATATGTAAGAATACCACATTATTAGGAAATACAGTGTTGCAGAATAAAGACAAATATCTACGTATTAGAAATACTTAAACTTTATGAGAAGAAATAATGCATCGTAAAAAATTATCTTGTATTTCCTAAACAACATGTTGTAACTCGAAATGATTTGATGTTGCGTGTATGTCTAAGTGTGTATCCTCCAAAGAGAACGCACAGGAGAGTTTTCACTCGAAAAAAACATGTCAGAATACCACGTTTCAAGGAAATCCCGCATTGTGCGAAATTATCTTATTTTTCTTAAACAACGTGTTGAAACTCGAAAAGCTTTGGTGTTGCGTGTATGTCTAAGTGTTTAGTCTCAAAAGAAAACTCACAGGAGAGTTTTATCTTTAAAGAATATGTAAGAATACCATGTTTTAAGGAAATACAGTGTTGCAGAGTAAAGACAAATACGTACTTATTAGAAATACTTTAACTTTACGAGAAGAAATAACGGATCGTAAAAAATTTTCTTATATTTCCTAAACAACACGTTGTAACTCGAAAAGATTTGTTGTTGTGTGTATGTGTAATTGTGTAGCCTCAAAAGAGAACGAACAGGAGAGTTTTCTCTCGAAAAAATATGTCAGAATACCACGTTTTAAGAAAATCCCGTATCGTGCGAAATTATCTTGTTTTTCCTAAACAACTTGTTGTAACTTGAAAAGCTTTGGTGTTGTGTTTTTATCTAAGGTGCAGCCTCAAAAGAGAACGCGCAGGAGAGTTTTCTCTCCAAAGAATATGTAAGAATACGACGTTATAAGGAAATATAGTGTTGCAGAGTAAAGACAAATACATACGTACTAGAAATACTTAAACTTTACAAGAAGAAATAATGCATCATGCAAATTTATCTTGTTTTTCCTAAACAACACATTGTAACTCGAAAAGATTTGGTGTTGCGTGTATGTCTAAGCTTGTAGCCTCAAAAGAGAATGCGCAGGAGAATTTTCTCTCAAAAAAATGTGTCAGAATACCACGTTTTCAGGAAATCCCGCATCGTGCGAAATTATCTAGTTTTTCCTAAACAACATGTTTTAACTCGAAAAGCCTTGGTGTTGTATGTATGTTTAAGCGTGTAGCCACAAAAGAGAATGTACAGGAGAGTTTTCTCTCGCAAGAATATGTAAGAATACCATGTTACAAGGAAATACAGTTTTGCAGAATAAAGACAGATAGGTACATATTAGAAACACTTAAACTTTACGAGAATAACGCATCATGCAAAATTATCTTGTTTTTCCTAAACAACATGTTGTAACTCAAAAGGATTTGGTGTTGCGTGTATGTCTAAGCTTGTAGCCTCAAAAGAGAACGCACAGGAGAGTTTTCTCTTGAAAAAATATGTCAGAATACCACGTTTTAAGGAAATATCGCATCGTGAGAAATTATCTTGTTTTTTCTAAACAACACGTTGTAACTCGAAAAACTTTGATGTTCCGTGTATGCCTAAGCATGTAGCCTCAAAAGAAAACGCACAGGAGATTTTTTCTTGAAAGAATATGTAAAAATACCACGTTATAAGGAAATATTGTGTTGCAGAGTAAAGACAAATATGTACGTATTCGAAATACTAAAATTTATGAGAAGAAATAACACATCATAAAAAATTATCTTGTATTTCCTAAACAACACGCTGTAACTCGAAAAGATATGGTGTTGCGTGTATGTCTAAACACGTAGCCTCAAAAGAAAACCCACAGTTGTATTTTCTCTTGAAAAAATATACCAGAATACCACGTTTTAAAGAAATCCTGCATAGTGCGTAATTATCTTGTTTTTCCAAACAACATGTTTTAACTCGAAAAGCTTTGGTGTTTTGTGTATGTCTAAGTGTGTAGCCTCAAAAGAGAATGCACAGGATAGTTCTCTCTCGCAAGAATATATAAGAATACCACGTTACAAGGAAATACAGTTTTACAGAGTAAAGACAAAGACGTACATATTAGAAATACTTAAACTTTACAAGAAGAAATAAAGCATCGTACAAAATTATTCAGTATTTCCTAAACAACAGAGTGTAACTCTAAAATATTTGGTGTTGTGTATATGTCTAAACGTGTAGCCTCAAAAGAGAACCCAAAGGAGAATTTCCCTGGAAAAAATATGTCAGAATACCACGTTTTAAGGAAATCCTGCACCATGCGAAATTATCTTGTATTTCTTAACAACACATTGTAACTCAAAAAGCTTTGGTGTTGCGTGTATGTCTAAGCATGTAGCCTCAAAATAGAATGTACAGGAGAGTTTTCTCTCGAAAAAATATGTCAGAATACCACGTTTTAAGAAAATCCCGCCTCATGCGAAATTATCTTGTTTTTCCTAAACAACTTGTTGTAACTCGAAAAGCTCTGCTGTTGCATTTTTATCTAAGGTGCAGCCTCAAAAGAGAACGTACAGGAGAGTTTTGTCTCAAAAGAATATGTAAGAATACCACGTTTTACGGAAATATAGTGTTGCAGAGTAAAGACAAATACGTACGTATTAGAAATACTTAAACTTTACAAGAAGAAATAACACATCGTGAAAAATTATCTTGTTTTTCCTAAACAACACGTTGTAACTCGAAAAGATTTGGGGTTGGGTGTATGTCTAAGCTTGTAGCCTCAAAAGAGAACACACAGGAGTGTTTTCTCTCGCAAGAATATGTAAGAATACCACGTTACAAGGAAATACAATTTTACAGATTAAAGACAAATACGTACATATTAGAAACACTTAAACTTTACGAGAAGAAAAAACGCATGGTAAAAAATTATCTTGTACTTCCTAAACAACAGGTTGTAACTTGAAAAGCTTTGGTGTTGTGTTTTTATCTAAGGTGCAGCCTCAAAAGAGAATGCGCAGGAGAGTTTTCTCTTGAAAGAATATGTAAGAATACCACGTTATAAGGAAATATAGTGTTGCAGAGTAAAGACAAATACGTACGTATTAGAAAAACTTAAACTTTACAAGAAGAAATAACGCATCATGCAAATTTATCTTGTTTTTCCTAAACAACACGTTGTAACTCGAAAAGATTTGGTGTTGCGTGTATGTCTAAGCTTGTAGCCTCAAAAGAGAATGCACAGGAGAATTTTCTCTCGAAAAAATATGTCAGAATACCACGTTTTAAGGAAATCCCGCATCGTGCGAAATTATCTAGTTTTTCCTAAACAACATGTTTTAACTCGAAAAGCTTTGGTGTTGCATGTATGTTTAAGCGTGTAGCCACAAAAGAGAATGTACAGGAGAGTTTTCTCTCGCAAGAATATGTAAGAATACCATGTTACAAGGAAATACAGTTTGCAGAATAAAGACAGATTGGTACATATTAGAAACACTTAAACTTTACGAGAATAACACATCATGCAAAATTATCTTGTTTTTCCTAAACAACACGTTGTAACTCAAAAGGATTTGGTGTTGCGTGTATGTCTAAGCTTGTAGCCTCAAAAGAGAACGCACAGGAGAGTTTTCTCTCGAAAAAATATGTCAGAATACCACGTTTTAAGGAAATATCGCATCGTGAGAAATTATCTTGTTTTTTCTAAACAACACGTTGTAACTCGAAACACTTTGGTGTTCCGTGTATGCCTAAGCGTGTAGCCTCAAAAGAAAACGCACAGGAGATTTTTTCTCGAAAGAATATGTAAAAATACCACGTTATAAGGAAATATCGTGTTGCAGAGTAAAGACAAATATGTACGTATTCGAAATACTAAACTTTATGAGAAGAAATAACGCATCATAAAAAATTATCTTGTATTTCCTAAACAACACGTTGTAACTCGAAAAGATATGGTGTTGCGTGTATGTCTAAACACGTAGCCTCAAAAGAAAACCCACAGTAGTATTTTCTCTTGAAAAAATATACCAGAATACCACGTTTTAAAGAAATCCTGCATAGTGCGTAATTATCTTGTTTTTCCAAACAACATGTTTTAACTCGAAAAGCTTTGGTGTTTTGTGTATGTCTATGTGTGTAGCCTCAAAAGAGAATGCACAGGATAGTTCTCTCTCGCAAGAATATATAAGAATACCACGTTACAAGGAAATACAGTTTTACAGAGTAAAGACAAAGACGTACATATTAGAAATACTTAAACTTTACAAGAAGAAATAAAGCATCGTACAAAATTATTCAGTATTTCCTAAACAACAGAGTGTAACTCTAAAATATTTGGTGTTGTGTATATGTCTAAACGTGTAGCCTCAAAAGAGAACCCAAAGGAGAATTTCCCTGGAAAAATATGTCAGAATACCACGTTTTACGGAAATCCTGCATCATGCGAAATTATCTTGTATTTCTTAACAACACGTTGTAACTCAAAAAGCTTTGGTGTTGCGTGTATGTCTAAGCGTGTAGCCTCAAAAGAGAACGTACAGGAGAGTTTTCTCTCGAAAAAATATGTCAGAATACCACGTTTTAAGAAAATCCCGCCTCATGCGAAATTATCTTGTTTTTCCTAAACAACTTGTTGTAACTCGAAAAGCTCTGCTGTTGCATTTTTATCTAAGGTGCAGCCTCAAAAGAGAACGTACAGGAGAGTTTTGTCTCAAAAGAATATGTAAGAATACCACGTTTTACGGAAATATAGTATTGCAGAGTAAAGACAAATACGTACGTAGTAGAAATACTTAAACTTTACAAGAAGAAATAACACATCGTGCATAATTATCTTGTTTTTCCTAAACAACACGTTGTAACTCGAAAAGATTTGGGGTTGGGTGTATGTCTAAGCTTGTAGCCTCAAAAGAGAACACACAGGAGAGTTTTCTCTCGCAAGAATATGTAAGAATACCACGTTACAAGGAAATACAATTTTACAGATTAAAGACAAATACGTACATATTAGAAACACTTAAACTTTACGAGAAGAAATAACGCATGGTAAAAAATTAACTTGTATTTTCTAAACAACAGGTTGTAACTTGAAAAGAATTGAAGTGGCATATATGTCTAAGCGTGTAACCTCAAAAGAGAACGCACCGGAGAGTTTTCACTCGAAAAAATATGTCAGCATACCACGTTTTAAGGATATCCCGCTTCGTGCGAAATTGTTTTGTTTTTTTTAAACAACATGTTGTAACTCTAAAAGTTTTGGTGTTGCGTGTATGTCTAAGCATGTAGCGTCAAAAGAGAACGCAGCGGAGAGTTTTCTCTCGAAAGAATACGTAAGAATACCACGTTATAAGGAAATACAGTGTTGCAGAGTAAAAACAAATACGTATGTATTAGAAATACTTAAACTTTACAAGAAGAAATAATGCATCATGGAAAATTATCTTGTTTTTCCTCAACAACACGATGTAACTCGAAAAGATTTGGTGTTGTGTGTTTGTGTAAATGAGTAGCCTCAAAAGAGAACCCACAGGAGAATTTTCTCTCGAAAAAATATGTCAGAATACCACGTTTGAAGGAAATCCTTCATCGTGCGAAATTATCTTGTTTTGCCTAAACAACACATTGGACTCGATAAGGTTTGGTGGTGCGTGTATGTCTAAGCATGTAGCCTCAAAAAAGAACGCACAGAAGAGTTTTCTCCCGAAAAAATATGTCAGAATACCATGTTTTGAGAAAATCCCATATCTTGCGAAATTATCTTGTTTTTCCTAAACAACTTGTCATAATACGAAAAGCTTTGGTGTTGCGTTTTTTTTTTTTTTTTCCTAAGCCTACAGCCTCAAAAGAGAATGCAGGAAAGTTTTCTCTCGAAAGAATATGTTAGAATACCATGTTATAAAGAAATAAAGTGTTGCAGAGTAAAGACAAAAATATACATATTGGAAATACTTAAACTTTACGAGAATAAATAACGCATCATGCAAAATTTTCTTGTATTTCCTAAACAACACGTTGTAACTCAAAAAACTTTGGTATTGCGTGTATGTCTAAGCGTGTAGCCTCAAAAGAGAATGCAAAGGAGAGTTTTCACTCGGAAGAATATGTAAGAATAAAACGTTATATGGAAATACAGAGTTGCATATGAAAGACAAATACGTACAAATTGGAAATACGTAAACTTTATATGAAGAAATAACGCATCGTGGAAAATTATCTATTTTTTCCTAAATAGCACGTTGTAACTCGAAAAGATTTGGTGTTGCGTGTATGTCTAAGCTTCTAGCCTCAAAAGAGAATGCACAGGAGAGTTTTCTCTCGAAAAAACATGTCAGAATACCCCGTTATAAGGAAATAGCACATCGTGCGAAATTATCTAGTTTTTCCTAAACTACAGGTTTTAACTTGAAAAGCTTTCTTGTTGTGTGTATGTCTAAGCGTGTAGCCTCAAAAGAGAACGCACAGGAGAGTTTTCTCTCAAAAGAATATGTAAGAATACCACGTTATAAGGAAATACAGTGTTGCAGAGTAAAGACAAATACTTATGTAATAGAAATACGTAAAATTTATGAGAAGAAATAACGCATCATGCAAAATTATCTTGTTTTTCCTAAACAGCACGTTGTAACTCGAAAAGAATTGGTGTTGCGTGTATGTCTAAACGTGTAGACTCAAAAGAGAACCCACAGGAGAATTTAACCTCGAAAAAATATGTCATAATACCACGTTTTAAGGAAATCCCGCATCGTGCGAAATTATCTTGTTTTTCCTAGACAACACGTTTTAACTCGAAAAGCTTTGGTGTTGCGAGTATGTCTAAGCGTGTAGCCACAAAAGAGAATGCACAGGTGAGTTTTCTCTCAAAAAATATGTAAGAATACCACCTTATAAGGAAATAAAGTGTTGCAGAATAAAGAAAAATATGTATGTATTAGAAATACTTAAAATTTATGAGAAGAAATAACGCATCGTGCAAAATTATATAGTATTTCCTAAATAACACGTTGTAACTCGAAAAGATTTAGTGTTGTGTGTATGGTAAAGCATGTAGTCCCAAAAGAGAACGCACAGAAGAATTTTCTCTCGAAAAAATGTTTCAGAATAACACGTTTTAAGGAAATCCAGCATCGTGAGAATTTATCTTGTTTTTCCTAAACAACACGTTGTAACTCGAAAAGCTTTGGTGTTGCGTGTATGTCTAAGCGTGCAGACTCAAAAGAGAACACACAGGGGAGTTTTGTCTCGAAAGAATATGTGAGAATACGACGTTATAAGGAAATATAGTGTTGCAGAGTAAAGACAAATACGTTATCTTGTTTTTCCTAAACAACACAATGTAACTCGAAAAGATTTATTGTTGCGTGTATGTATATGCTTGTAGCCTCAAAAGAGAAGGCACAGGAGTGTTTTCTCTTGAAAAAATATGTCACAATACCATGTTTTAAGGAAATCCTGCATCGTGAGAAATTATCTTGTTTTTCCTAAACAACACGTTGTAACTCGAAAAGATTTGGTGTTGCGTGAATGTCTAAGCATGTAGTCTCAAAAGAAAACGCACAGGAGAGTTTTCTCTCGAAAGAATATGTAAGAATAAAATGTTATAAGGAAATACAGAATTGCATATTAAAGACAAATACGTACATATTGGAAATAATTAAACTTTATGAGAAGAAATAACGCATCGTGCAAAATTATCTTTTTTTTTTCCTAAATAACATGTTGTTACTGGAAAGGATTTGGCGTTGGGTGTATGTCTAAGCTTCTAACCTCAAAAGAGAACGCACAGGAGAGTTTTCTCTCGAAAAAACATGTCAGAATAGCCCGTTATAAAGAAATCACACATCGTGCAAAATTATCTTGTTTTTCCTAAACAACACGTTGTAACTCAAAAAGCTTTTGTGTTGTGTGTATGACTAAGTGTGTAGCCTCAGAAGAGAATGCACAGGAGAGTTTTCTCTCGAAAGAATATGTAAGAATACCACGTTATAAGGAAATACCATGTTGCAGAGTAAAGACAAATATGTACGTATTAGAAATACTTAAACTTTATGAGAAGAAATAACGCTCCGTACAAAATTATCTTGTATTTCCTAAACAACAAGTTGATATTCGTAAAGATTTGGTGTTGCGTGTATGAGTAAGCGTGCATCCTCAAAAGAGAACACACAGGAGAGCTTTCTCTCGAAAAAATATGTCAGAATACCACATTTTAGGGAAATACTGCATCTTGCGAAATTATCTGGTTTTTCCTAAACAACACATTGTAACTCGAAAAGCTTTGGTGTTGCGTGTATGTCTAAGCATGTAGCCTCAAAGGAGAATGCACAGGAGAGTTTTCTCTCTAAAGAATATGTAAGAATTCCACGTTATAACGTAATACAGTGTTGCAGAGTGAAGACAAATATGCACGTATTAGAAATACTTAAACTTTACGAGAAGAAATAACGCATCATGCAAAATTATCTTGTTTTTCCTAAACAACACGTTGTAACTCCAAGATATTTGGTATTGAGTGTATGACTAAGCGTGTAGCCTCAAAGGAGAACGCACAGGAGAGTTTTCTCTCAAAAAAACATGTCAGAATACCACGTTTTAAGGAACTCCAGCATTGTGCGATATTATCTTTTTTTCCTAAACAACACGTTTTAACTCGAAAAGCTTTGGTGTTCTGTGTATGCCTAAGTGTGTAACTCAAAAAACTTTGGTGTTGCGTGTATGTGTAAGGCTTCAGCCCAAAATAGAATGCTCGGGAGAGTTTCCTCTCGAAAGAATATGTAAGAATACCACGTTATAAGGAAATACAATGTTGCAGAGTAAAGACAAATACGTACATTTCAGAAATACTTAAAATTTACTAGAAGAAATAACGCATCGTGCAAAATTATCTTGTATTTCCTAAACAAAACATAGTAACTCGAAAAGATTTTGTGTTGCAAGTATGTCTAAACATGTAGCCTCAAAAGCGAATGCACAGGAGAATTTTCTCTCTAAAAAATATGTCAGAATACCACGTTTTAAGGAAATCCATCATCGTGTGAAATTATCTTGTTTTTCCTACACAACACATTGTAACTCGAAAAGCTTTGGTGTTGCGTGTATATCTAAGCGTGTAGCCTCAAAAGAGAATGCACAGGAGAGTTTTCATTCGAAAGAATATGTAAGAATACCACACTGCAAGGAAATACAGTGTTGCAGAGTATAGACAAATACGTACATATTAGAAATACTTAAACTTTATGAGAAGAAATAATGCATCATACAAAATTATCTTGTGTTTCCTAAACAACACGTTTTAACTCGAAAAGATTTGTTGTTGCGTGTATGTCTAAACGTGTATCCTCAAAGAGAACCCACAGGAGAGTATTCTCTTGAAAAAATATGTCAGAATACCACGGTTTAAGGAAATCCCCCATCGTGTGAAATTATCCTATTTTTCCTAAACAACGTGTTTTAAGTCGAAAAGCTTTGGTGTTGCGTTTATGTCTAAGTGTGTAGCCTCAAAAGAGAACACACAGGAGAGTTTTCCCTTGAAAGAATATGTAAGAATACCACGTTATAAGGAAATACAGTGTTGCAGAGTAAGTACAAATACGTACCTACTAGAAATAAGTAAACTTTACGAGAAGAAATAATGCTTCATACAAAATACAAAATTATCTTGTATTTAATAAACAACAAGTTGATATTCGTAAAGCTTTGGTGTTGCGTGTATGTCTAAGCGTGTAGCCTCAAAATAGAATGCACAGGAGAGTTTTCTCTCAAAAAAATGTCAGAATACCACGTTACAAGGAAATACCGTGCTGCAGAGTAAAGACAAATACGTACGTATTAGAAATACTTAAACTTTATGAGAAGAAATAACGCTCCGTACAAAATTATCTTGTATTTCCTAAACAACAAGTTGATATACTACGTAAAGATTTGGTGTTGCGTGTATGACTAAGCGTGCAGCCTCAAAAGAGAACGCACAGGAGGGTTTTCTCTCGAAAGAATATGTAAGAATTCCACGTTATAATGTAATACATTGCTGCAGAGTAAAGACAAATATGTACTTATTAGAAATACTTAAACTTTACAAGAAGAAATAATGC
The DNA here is from genome assembly GCF_947179515.1 of Apodemus sylvaticus. Taxonomy (NCBI): domain Eukaryota; kingdom Metazoa; phylum Chordata; class Mammalia; order Rodentia; family Muridae; genus Apodemus; species Apodemus sylvaticus. Next base: position 79,746,673 of record NC_067488.1, on the reverse strand, counting down.
ATCATGCAAAATTATCTTGTTTTCCTAAACAACTCATTGTAACTCGAAAAGATTTGGTGTTGAGTGTATGACTAAGCGTGTAGCCTCAAAAGAGAACGCACAGGAGAGTTTTCTCTCGAAAAAATATGTCAGAATACCACGTTTTAAAGAAATCCAGAATCGTGCGAAATTATCTTGTTTTTCCTACACAACACATTGTAACTCGAAAAGCTTTGGTGTTGCGTGTATGACTAGGCGTGCAGCCTCAAAAGAGGAGAGTTTTCTCTCAAAAAATATGTCAGAATACCACGTTTTAAGGAAATCCAACGTCCTGCGAAATTATCTTGTTTTTCCTAAACAACACGTTGTAACTCGAAAAGCTTTGGTGTTGCGTGTATGTGTAGTGGTTCAGCCTCAAAGAGAACGCACAGGAGAGTTTTCTTTCGAAAGAATATGTAAGAGTACCACGTTATAAGGAAATACAGTGTTGCAGAGTAAAGACAAATACTTACATATTTGAAATACTTAAAATTTACGAGAAGAAATAACGCATCGTGCAAAATTATCTTGTATTTCCTAAACAACACGTTGTAACTCGAATAGATTTTGTGTTGCGTGTATGTCTAAGCATGTAGCCTCAAAAGCGAACGCACAGGAGAATTTTCTCTCGAAAAAAATATGTCAGAATACCACGTTTTAAGGAAATCCAGCATCGTGCGAAATTATCTTGTTTTTCCTACACAACACGTTTTAACTCGAAAAGCTTTGGTGTTGCGTTTGTGTCTAAGCATGTAGCCTCAAAAGAGAATGCACAGGAGAGTTTTCACTCGAAAGAATATGTAAGAATACCACATTACAAGGAAATACAGTGTAGCGAGTAAAGACAAATACGTACATATTAGAAATACTTAAATTTTATGAGAAGAAATAACGCATCGTATAAAATTATCTTGTTTTTCCTAAACAACACGTTGTAACTCGAAAAGATTTGGTGTTGCATGTATGTCTAAGCTTGTAGCCTCAAAAGAGAAAGCACAGGAGTGTTCTCTCTCGAAAAATTATGTCATAATACCACGTTTCAAGGAAATCCCGCATCATGCGAAATTATCTTTTTTTTCCCTAAACAACACGTTGTAACTCGAAAAGCTTTGGTGTTGCGTGTATGTCTAAGCATGTAACTGCAAAAGAGAATTCATAGGAGAGTTTTCTCTCGAAAAAATATTTCAGAATACCTTGTAATAAGGAAATCCCGCATCGTGCTTCATTATCGTGTTTTTCCTAAACAACACTTTGTAACTCGAAAAGTTTGGTGTTGCGTGTATGTGTAAGGGTTCAGCTTCAAAAGAGAATGCACAGGAGAGTTTTCTCTCGAAAGAATATGTAAGAATGCCACGTTATAAGGAAATACAGTGATGCAGAGTAAAGACAAATACATAGGTATTAGAAATACTTAAACTTTACGAGAAGAAATAAAGCATCGCACAAAATTATCTTGTATTTCGTAAAGAGAACGTTGTAACTCAAAAATATATGGTGTTGCATGTCTGTCTAAATGTGTAGCCTCAAAAGAGAACCCACAGGAGAATTTTCTCTCAAAAAAATATGTCAGAATACCACGTGTTAAAGAAATATCGCATCATGCGAAATTATCTTGTTTTTCCTAAATAACACGTTGTAACTCGAAAAGCTTTGGTATTGCGTGTATGTCTAAGCGTGTAGCCTCAAAAGAGAAAGCACAGGAGAGTTTTCTCTCGAATGAATATGTAAGAATACCTCGTTATAAAGATACAGTGTTGCAGAGTAAATACAAATATGTACGTATTCAAAATACTTAAACCTTACGAGAAGAAATAACACATCGTACAAAATTATCTTGTTTTTCCTAAACAACACGTTGTGACTCGAAAAGATTTGGTGTTGCGTGTATGACTAAGCGTGCAGCCTCAAAAGAGAATGCACAGGAGAATTTTCTCTCGAAAGAATATGTAAGAGTACCAAGTTATAATGAAATACAGTGTTGCAGAGTGAAGACAAATACGTTCATATTTGAAATACTTAAACTCTACGAGAAGAAATAATGCATCATGCAAAATTATCTTGTTTTTCCTAAACAACACATTGTAACCCGAAAAGATTTGCTGTTGCGTGTATGACTAAGCGTGTAGCCTCAAAAGAGAACGCACAGGAGAGTTTTCTCTCGAAAAAATATGTCAGAATACCACGTTTTAAGGAAATCCAGCATTGTGCGAAATTATCTTGTTTTTCCTAAACAACACATTTTAACTCAAAAAGCTTTGGTGTTGCGTGTATGTCTAAGTGTGTAGCCTCAGAAGAAAATGCACAGGAGAGTTTTCTCTTGAAAGAATATGTCAGAATACCACGTTACAAGGAAATACAGTGTTGCAGAGTAAAGACAAGTACATACGTATTAGAAATACTTAAACTTTACGAGAAGAAATAACGCTCCTTACAAAATTATCTTGTATTTCCTAAACAACAAGTTGAAATTCGAAAAGATTTCAAGTTGAGTGTATCTGTAAGATTGTAGCCTCAAAACAGAATGCACAGGAGAGTTTTCTCTCGAAAAAATATGTCAGAATACCACGTTTTAAGGAAATCCCGCATCTTGCGAAATTATCTTGTTTTTCCTTAACAACACACTGTAACTCGAAAAGATTTGTTGTTGTGTGTATGTCTAATCGCGCAGCCTCAAAAGAGAACGCACAGGAGTTTTCTCTCAAAAAAACATGTCACAATACCCCGTTTTAAGGAAATTGCTCATCGTGTGAAATTATCTTGTTTTTCCTAAACAACACGTTGTAACTCGAAAAGTTTTGGTGTTGAGTGTATGTCTTAAGTGTGTAGCCTCAGAAGAGAACGTACAGGAGAGTTTTCTCTCGAAATAATATGTAAGAATACCCTGTTACAAGGAAATACAGTGTTGCATATTAAAGACATATACGTACATATTGGAAATACTTAAACTTTATGAGAAGAAATAACGCATCGTGCATAATTATCTAGTTTTTCCTAAATAACATGTTGTAACTCGAAAACCTTTGGTGTTGCGTGCATATCTAAGCTTCTAGCCTCAAAAGAGAACGCACAGGAGAGTTTTCTCTCAAAAAACATGTCAGAATACCCCGTTTTATGGAAATCGCTCATTGTGCGAAATTATCTTGTTTTTCCTAAACAACACGTTGTAACTTGAAAAGCTTTGGTGTTGCCTGTATGTCTAAGCGTGTAGCCTCAAAAGAGAACGCACAGGAGCGTTTTCTCTCAAAAGAATATTTAAGAATACCACGTTATAAGCAAATACAGTGCTGCAGATTAAAGACAAATATGTAAGTATTAGAAATACTTAAACTTTACGAGAAGAAATATCGCATCGTACAATATTATCTTGTCCATTCTAAACAACACATTGTAACCTGAAAAGATTTGGTGTTGCTTGTAAGTCTAAATGTGTAGCCTCAAAAGAGAACCCAAAGGAGAATTTTCTCTCCAAAAAATATGTCAGAATACCACGTTTTAAGGAAATCCCGCATCATGCGAAATTATCTTGTTTTTCCTAAACAACATGTTGTAACTCGAAAAGCTTTGGTGTTGCATGTATGTCTAAGGGGTAGCCTCAAAAGAGATTGAAGAGGACAGTTTTCTCTCAAAGAATATGAAAGAATACCACTTTATAAGGAAATACAGTGTTGCAGAGTAAAGATATATTAGAAATACTTAAAATTTACGAGAATAATGCATCCTGTAAAATTATCTTGTTTTCCTAAACAACACGTTGTAACTAGAAAATATTTGGTGTTGCGTGTATGTCTAAATGTGTAGCCTCCAAACAGAACCCACAGGAGAATTTTCTCTGGAAAAAATATGTCAGAATTCCACGTTTTAAGGAAATACCGCATCATGTGAAATTATCTTGTTTTTCCTAAACAACATGTTGTAACTCAAAAAGCTTTTGTGTTGCGTGTATGTCTAAGCATGTAGCCTCAAAAGAGAATGCACAGGAGAGTTTTTTCTCAAAAGATTATGTAAGAATTCCATGTTATAACGGAATACAGTGTTGCAGTGTAAAAACAAATACGTACGTATTAGAAATACTTAAAATTTACGAGAAGAATCAATGTAACATGCAACATTATCTTGTTTTTTCTAAACAACACGTTGTAATTAGAAAAGATTTGGTGGTGCATGTATGTCTAAATGTGTAGCCTCCAAAGAGAACCCACAGGAGAATTTTCTCTCGAAGAAATATGTCAGAAATCCACGTTTTAAGGAAATACCGCATCATGTGAAATTATCTTGTTTTTCCTAATCAACACGTTGTAACTCGAAAATCTTTGGTGTTGCATGTATGTCTAAGCATGTATCCTCAAAAGAGAATACACAGGAGAGATTTCTCTCGAAAGAATATGTAAGAATACCACGTTATAAGGAAATACAGTGTTGCAGAGTGAAGACAAATACGTACGTATTAAAAATACTTAAACTTTACTAGAAGAAATAACGCGTCGTGCAAAATTATATTGTTTTTCCTAAACAACACGTTGTAACTCGTAAAGATATGGTATTGCATGTATGAGTAAGCGTGCAGCCTCAAAAGAGAACGCACAGGAGTGTTTCCTCTCAAAAAAATATGTCAGAATACCACGTTATAAGGAAATCCCGCATCATGTAAATTATCTTGTTTTTCTAAACAACATGTTTTAACTCGAAAAGCTTTGGTGTTGCGTGTATGTCTAAGTGTGTAGCCTGAAAAGAGAACGCACAGGAAAGTTTTCTCTCGAAAGAATATGTAAGAATACTCCGTTATAAGGAAATACAGAGTTGCATATTAAAGACAAATACGTACATATTGCAAATACTTAAACTTTATGAGAAGAAATAACACATCGTGCAAAATTATCTTGTTTTTCCTAAATAACACGTTGTAACTCGAAAAGATTTGGTGTTGCATGTATGTCTAAGTGTGTAGCCTTAAAAGATAACCCACAGTAGAATTTTCTCTCCAAAAAATATGTCAGAATACCACGTTTTATGGAAATCCCACATCGTGCGAAATTGTCTTATTTTTCCTAAACAACACCTTGTAACTCGAGGAGCTTTGGTGCTGCGTGTATGTCTAAGCATGTAGCTTCAAAAGAGAAAGAAGAGGAGAGTTTTCTCTCGAAAGAATATGAAAGAATACCACGTTATAAGGAAATATAGTGTTGCAGAGTAAAGAAAAATACGTACGTATTAGAAATACTTAAAATTTACGAGAAGAAATAATGAATCTTGAAAACTATCTTGTTTTTCCTAAACAACACGTTGTAACTAGAAAAGATTTGGTGTTGCGTGTATGTCTAAATGTGTAGCCTCTAAAGAGAACCCACAGGAGAACTTTCTCTCGAAAAAATATGTCAGAATTCCACGTGTTAAGGAAATACCCCATCATGTGAAATTATCTTGTTTTTCCTAAACAACATGTTGTAACTCGAAAAGCTTTGGTGTTGCGTGTATGTCTAAGCATGTAGCCTCAAAAGAGAACACACAGGAGAGATTACTCTCAAAAGAACATGTACGAATACCACGTTATAAGGAAATACAGTGTTGCAGAGTAAAGACAAATACGTACGTTTTAGCAATACTTAAAATTTATGATAAGAAATAACGCGTCGTACAAAATTATCTTGTTTTTCCTAAACAACACGTTGTAACTCGAAAAGATATTGTGTTGCATGTATGACTAAGTGTGAAGCCTCAAAAGAGAACGCACAAGAGAGTTTTCTCTCCAAAAAATATGTCAAAATACCACGTTTTATGGAAATCCCACATCGTGAGAAATTATCTTGTTTTTCCTAAACAACATGTTTTAATTCGAAAAGCTCTGGTGTTGCGTGTATGTCTAAGTGTGTAGCCGCAAATGATAATGCACAGGAGAGTTTTCTCTCCAAAGAATATGTAAGAATACCACGTTACAAGGAAATACAGTGTTGCAGGTTAAGACAAATATGTACATATTAGAAATATTTAAACTTTACCAGAAGAAATAACACAGCATACAATATTATCTTGTATTTCCTAAACAACACGTTGTAACTCGAAAAGATGTGGTGTTGTGTGTATGTCTAAGCCTGTAGCCTCAAAAGAGAAGCACAGGAGAGTTTTCTCTCGAAAAAATATGTCAGAACACCACGTTTTTAGGAAATCCTGCATCGTGCGGAATTATCTTGTTTTTCCTAAACGTTGTAACTCGAAAAGATTTGGTGTTGCGTATATGTCTAAGCTTCTAGCCTCAAAAGAGAATGCACAGGAGAGTTTTCTCTTGAAAAACCATGTCAGAATACCCCGTATTAAGGAAATCGCTCATCATGCGAAATTATCTTGTTTTTCCGAAACAACATGGTATAACTTGAAAAGCTTTGGTGTTGCGTGTATGTGTAAGTGCGTAGCCTCAGACGAGAACGCACAAGAGAGTTTTCTCTCGAAAGAATATGTAAGAATACCCTGTTATAAGGAAATACAGTGTTGCATATTAAAGACATATACGTACATATAGGAAATACTTAAACTTTATGAGAAGAAATAATGCATCGTGCAAAATTATCTTGTTTTTCCTAAATAACACGTTGTAACTCAAAAAGATTTTGTGTTGCGTGTATGTCTAAGCTTCTAGCCTCAAAAGAGAATGCACAGGAGAGTTTTCTCTCAAAAAAGCATGTCAGAATACCCTGTTTTAAGGAAATCGCTCACCGTGCGAAATTTTCTTGTTTTTCCTAAACAACACGTTGTAACTTGAAAATCTTTGGTGTTGCCTGTATGTCTAAGCGTGTATCCTCAAATGAGAACGCACAGGAGCGTTTTCTCTCGAAAGAATATGTAAGAATACCACCTTATAAGCAAATACAGTGTTGCAGAGTAAAGACAAATACGTACTTATTAGAAATTCTTAAACTTTACGAGAAGAAATAATGCATCGTACAAAATTATCTTGTATATCCTAAACAACACATTGTAACCTGAAAAGATTTGGTGTTGCTTGTAAGTCTAAATGTGTAGCCTCAAAAGAGAACCCACAGGAGAATTTTCTCTCGAAAAAATATGACAGAATACCACGTTTTAAGGAAATCCCGTATCCTGCGAAATTATCTTGTTTTTCCTAAACAACACGTTGTAACTCGAAAAGCTCTGGTGTTGCGTGTATGTCTAAGAGTGTAGCTTCAAAAGAGAATGAAGAGGAGAGTTTTCTCTCCAAAGAATATGTAAGAATACCACGTTATAAGGAAATACAGTGTTGCAGATTAAAGACAAATATGTACGTATTAGAAATACTGAAAATTTACGAGAAGAAATAATGCATCGTGCAAAATTATCTTGTTTCTCCTACACAACACATAGTAACTCGAAAAGATTTGGTGTTGCGAGTATGTCTAAGCATGTAGCCTCAAAAGAGAATGCACATGAGAGTTTTCTCTCGGAAAAAAAATGTCAGAATAGCACGTTTTAAGGAAATCCCGCATCGTGTGAAATTATCGTGTTTTTCCTAAACAACACGTTGTAACTCGAAAAGCTTTGGTGTTGCATGTATCTATAAGGGTGGAGCCTGAAAAGAGAACACACAGGAGAGTTTTCTCTCGAGAGAATATGTAACAATACCACATTGTAAGGAAATACAGTGTTGCAGAGTAAAGACCAATATGTACGTATTAGAAATACTTAAATTTTATGAGAAGAAATAACACATCGTATAAAATTATCTTGTATTTCCTAAACAACACGTTGTAACTCGAAAAGATTTGGTGTTGTGTTTATGTCTAAACGTGTATCCCCAAATAGGACCCACAGGAGAATTTTCTCTCGAAAAAATATGTCAGAATTCCAACTTTTAAGGAAATCCAGCAACGTGCGGAATTATCTTGTTTTTTCCTAAACAACACCTTGTAACTCGAAAACCTTTGGTGTTGCTTGTATGTCTCCACGTATAGCCTCAAAAGAGAACGCACGGGAGAGTTTTCTCTCGAAAAAATATGTCACAATACCATGTTTTAAGGAAATCCTGCATCATGAGAAATTATCTTGTTTTTCCTAAACAACATGTTTTAAAACGAAAAGCTTTGGTATTGCGTGTAGGTCTAAGTGTGTAGCCTAAAAAGAGAATGCACAGGAGAGTTTTCTCTCGCAAGAATATGTAAGAATATCATGTTACAAGGAAATACAGTTTTGCAGAGTAAAGACAAATACGTACATATTACAAATACTTAAACTTACGAGAAGAAATAACGCATCATACAAAATTATCTTGTATTTCCTAAACAACACGTTGTAACTCGAAAAGATTTGGTGTGGCATATATGTCTATGCGTGTAGCCTCAAAAGAGAACGCACAGGAGAGTTTTCTCTCGAAAAAATATGTCAGAATATTACTTTTTAAGGAAATCCCGCATCGTGCGAAATTATCTTGTGTTTCCTAAACAACAGGTTGTAACTCGAAAAGATTTGTTGTTGCGTGTATGCCTAAGCATGTAGCCTCAAAAGAGAACGCACAGGAGAATTTTCTCTCGTAAAAATATGTCAGAATACCACGTTTTAAGGAGATCCCGCATCATGCGAAATTATCTTGTTTTTCCTAAATAACACGTTGTAACTCGAAAAGCTTTGGTGTTGCGTGTATGTCTAAGCTTGTAGCTTCAAAAGATAACGAAGAGGAGAGTTTTCTCTTGAAAGAATATGAAAGAATTCCACGTTATAACGGAATACAGTGTTGCAGAGTAAAAACAAGTAAGTACGTATTAGAAATACTTAAACTTAATGAGAAGAAATAACGAATCATGCAAAATTATCTTGTTTTTCCCAAACAACATGTTGTACCTCGAAAAGATTTGGTTTTGAGTATATGACAAAGCGTGTAGAGAACGCCCAGGAGAGTTTTGTCTCGAAAAAAATATGTCAGAATACCTCGTTTTAAGGAAATCCCGCATTGGGAGAAATTATCTTGTTTTTCCTAAACAACATGTTTTAACTCGAAAAGCTTTGTGTTGCGTGTATGTGTAAGTGTGTAGCCTCAGAAGAGAACGCACAGGAGAGTTTTCTCTTGAAAGAATATGTAAGAATACCACGTTATAAGGAAATACAGTGTTGCAGAGTAAATACAAATACGTACATATTAGAAATACTTGAAATTTACGAGAAGTAATAATGCATCGTGCAAAATTATCTTGTTTTTCCTAAACAACACGTTGTAACTAGAAAAGATTTGGTGTTGCGAGTATGTCTAAGCGTGTAGCCTCAAAAGAGAACGCACAGGAGAGTTTTCTCTCGAAAAAATATGTCAGAATACCACGTTTTAAGGAAATCCCGCATCGTGCGAAATTATCTTGTTTTTCCTAAACAACACGTTGTAACTCGAAAAGCTTTGGTGTTGTGTGTATGTATAAGGGTGCAGCCTCAAAAGAGAATGAACAGGAGAGTTTTCTCTCGAAAGAATTTGTAAGAATACCACGTTTTAAGGAAATCCTGCATCTTGCGAAATTATCTTGTTTTTCCTTAACAACACGTTGTAACTCAAAAAGCTTTGGCGTTGCGTGTATGTCTAAGCATGTAACTTCAAAAGAGAATGCACAGGAGAGTTTTCACTCGAAAGAATATGTAAGAATACCAAATTACAAGGAAATACAGTGTTGCGAGTAAAGACAAATACGTACATATTAGAAATACTTAAACTTTATAAGAAGAAATAACACATCGTACAAAATTATTTTGTATATCCTAAACAACACGTTGCAACTCGAAAAGATTTGTTGTTGCATGTATGTCTAAACGTGTATCCTCACAGAGTACCACAGGAGAGTATTCTCTCGAAAAATTATGTCACAATACTACGTTTTAAGGAAATCCCGCATCGTGTGAAATTATCTTGTTTTTCCTAAACAACATATTTTAACTCGAAAAGCTTTGGTGTTGCGTGTATGTCTAAGTGTTTAGCCTCAAAAGAGAACGCACAGGAGAGTTTTCTCTCGAAAGAATATGTAAGAATACCATGTTATAAGGAAATACAGTGTTGCAGAGTAAGGACAAATACGTACATATTAGAAATACTTAAACTTTACATGAAGAAATAACGCATCGTACAAAATTATCTTGTATTTCCTAAACAACAAGTTGTAAGTCGAAAAGATTTGGTGTTGCATGTCTAAGCTTGTAGCCTCAAAAGAGAAAGCAGAGGAGAGTTTTCTCTCGAAAAATTACATCATAATACCACGTTTTAAGGAAATCGAGCATCATGCGAAATTATCAATTTTTCCTAAACAACACGTTGTAACTCGAAAAGCTTTGGTGTTGCGTGTATGTCTAAGCATGTAACTGCAAAAGAGAATGCACAGGAGAGTTTTCTCTCGAAAAAATATTTCAGAATACCTCGTAATAAGGAAATCCCGCATCGTGAGAAATTATCGTGCTTTTCCTAAACAACATGTTGTAACTCGAAAAGTTTGGTGTTACCTGTATGTGTAAGGGTTCAGCTTCAAAAGAGAATGCACAGGAGAGTTTTCTCTCGAAACAATATGTACGAATACTACGTTATAAGGAAATACAGTGTTGCAGAGTAAAGACAAATACATACATATTAGAAATACTTAAATTTTACAAGAAGAAATAACGCATCGCACAAAATTATCTTCTATTTCGTAAAGAGAACGTTGTAACTCGAAAAGATATGGTGTTGCGTGTATGTCTAAATGTGTAGCCTCAAAAGAGAACCCACAGGAGAATTTTCTCTCGAAAAATATGCCAGAATACCACATTTTAAGGAAATACCGCATCATGCGAAATTATCTTGTTTTTCCTGAAGAACACGTTGTAACTCGAAAAGCTTTGGTATTGCGTGTATGTCTAAGCGTGTAGCCTCAAAACAGAATGCACAGGAGAGTTTTCTCTCGAATGAATATGTAAGAATACCTCGTTATAAGAATACAGTGTTGCAGAGAAAATACAAATATGTACGTATTCGAAATACTTAAACTATACGAGAAGAAATAACACATCGTAAAAAATTATCTTGTTTTTCCTAAACAAAACGTTGTAACTCGAAAAGATTTGGTGTTGCGTGTATGACTAAGCCTGCAGCCTCAAAAGAGAATGCACAGGAGAATTTTCTCTCGAAAGAATATGTAAGAATACCACGTTATAATGAAATACAGTGTTGCAGAGTAAAGACAAATACGTACATATTTGAAATACTTAAACATTACGAGAAGAAATAATGCATCATGCAAAATTATCTTGTTTTTCCTAAACAACACATTGTAACCCGAAAAGATTTGCTGTTGCGTGTATGACTAAGCGTGTAGCCTCAAAAGAGAACGCACAGGAGAGTTTTCTCTCAAAAAAATATGTCAGAATACCACGTTTTAAGGAAATCCAGCATTGTGAGAAATTATCTGGTTTTTCCTAAACAACACGTTTTAACTCACAAAGCTTTGGTGTTGCTTGTATTTCTAAGTGTGTAGCCTCAGAAGAGAACGCACAGGAGAGTTTTCTCTTGAAAGAATATGTCAGAATACCACGTTACAAGGAAATACAGTGTTGCAGAGTAAAGACAAATACATACGTATTAGAAATACTTAAACTTTACGAGAAGAAATAACGGTCCTTACAAAATTACTTTGTATTTCCTAAACACCAAGTTGAAATTCAAAAAGATTTCGTGTTGAGTGTATGTCTTAGGTTGTAGCCTCAAAAGAGAATGCACAGGAGAGTTTTCTCTCGAAAAAGTATGTCAGAATACCACGTTTTAAGGAAATCCCGCATCTTGCGAAATTATCTTGTTTTTCATTAACAACACGTTGTAACTCAAAAAGATTTGTTGTTGCGTGTATGTCTAATCATGCAGCCTCAAAAGAGAACGCACAGGCGTTTTCTCTCGAAAAAACATGTCAGAATACCCCGTTTTAAAGAAATCGCTCATTGTGCGAAATTATCTTGTTTTTCCTAAATAACACATTGTAACTCGAAAAGATTTGCTGTTGCGTGTATGTCTAAGCTTCTAGCCTCAAAAGAGAATGCACAGGAGAGTTTTCTCTCGAAAGAATATGTAAGAATGCCCCGTTACAAGGAAATAAAGTGTTGCATATTAAAGACATATATGTACATATTGGAAATACTTAAACTTTATGAGAAGAAATAATGCATCGAGCATAATTATCTTGTTTTTCTAAATAATACGTTGTAACTTGAAAAGATTGGGAATTGCGTGTATGTCTAAACTTCTAGCCTCAAAAGAGAACGCACAGGAGAGTTTTCCCTCGAAAAAACATGTCAGAATACCCCGTTTTATGGAAATCGCTCATTGTGCGAAATTATCTTGTTTTTCCTAAACAACACATTGTAACTTGAAAAGCTTTGGTGTTGCATGTATGTCTAAGCGTGTAGCCTCAAAAGAGAACTCACAGGAGCGTTTTCTCTCGAAAGAATATGTAAGAATACCACGTTATAAGCAAATACAGTGTTGCAGAGTAAAGACAAATACGTAAGTATTAGAAATACTTAAACTTTACGAGAAGAAATATCGCATCGTACAAAATTATCTTGTACATCCTAAAAAACACGTTGTAACCTGAAAAGATTTGGTGTTGCTTGTAAGTCTAAATGTGTAGCCTCAAAAGAGAATCCAAAGGAGAATTTTCTCTCCAAAAATATGTCAGAATACCACGTTTTAAGGAAATCCCGCATCATGCGAAATTATCTTGTTTTTCCTAAACAACATGTTGTAACTTGAAAAGCTTTGGTGTTGCGTGTATGTCTAAGCGGTAGCCTCAAAAGAGAATGAAGAGGACAGTTTTCTCTCGAAAGAATATGAAAGAATACCACGTTATAAGGAAATACAGTGTTGCAGAGTTAAGACAAATACGTACGTATTAGAAATACTTAAAATTCACGAGAAGAAATAATGCATCCTGTAAAATTATCTTGTTTTTCCTAAACAACACGTTGTAACTAGAAAATATATGGTGTTGCGTGTATGTCTAAATGTGTAGCCTCCAAACAGAACCCACAGGAGAATTTTGTCTCGAAAAAATATGTCAGAACTCCAAGTTTTAAGGAAATACCGCATTATGCGAAATTATCTTGTTTTTCCTAAACAACATGTTGTAACTCGAAAATCTTTGGTGTTGCGTGTATGTCTAAGCATGTAGCCTCAAAAGAGAATGCACAGGAGAGTTTTCTTTCAAAAGAATATGTAAGAATTCCACGTTATAACGGAATACAGTGTTGCAGTGTAAAAACAAATACGTACGTATTAGAAATACTTAAAATTTATGAGAAGTAATGTATCATGCAAAATTATCTTGTTTTATCTAAACAACATGTTATAACTAGAAACGATTTGGTGTTGCGTGTATGTCTAAATGTGTAGCCTCCAAAGAGAACCCACAGGAGAACTTTCTCTCGAAAAAATTTGTCAGAATCCCAAGTGTTAAGGAAATACCGCATCATGTGAAATGATCTTGTTTTTCCTAAACAACATGTTGTAAACCGAAAAGCTTTGGTGTTGCGTGTATGTCTAAGCTTATAGCCTCAAAAGAGAACACACAGGAGAGATTACTCTCGAAAGAATATGTACGAATACCACGTTATAAGGAAATACAGTGTTGCAGAGTAAAGACAAATACGTATGAATTAGAATTACTTAAACTTTACATGAAGAAATAACGTGTCCTGCAAAATTAACTTGTTTTTCCTAAACAACACGTTGTAACTCGAAAAGATATTGTGTTGAATGTATGACTAAGTGTGTAGCCTCAAAAGAGAAGGCACAAGAGAGTTTTCTCTCCAAAAAATATGTCACAATACCACGTTTTAAGGAAATCCCGCATCGTGAGAAATTATCTTGTTTTTCCTAAACAACATGTTGTATCTCGAAAAGCTTCGGTGTTGCGTGTATGTCTAAGTGTGTAGCCTCAAAAGAGAATGCACGGGAGAGTTTTCTCTCCAAAGAATATGTAAGAATACCACGTTACAAGGAAATACAGTGTTGCAGGTAAAGACAAATATGTATGTATTAGAAATACTTAAACTTTACCAGAAGAAATAACACATCATACAATATGATCATGTAATTCCTAAACCACACGTTGTAACTCGAAAAGATTTGGTGTTGCGTGTATGTCTAAGCCTGTAGCCTCAAAAGAGAATGCACAGGAGAGTTTTCTCTCGAAAAAATATGTCAGAATACCACGTTTTTTGGAAATCCCGCATCGTGCGGAATTATTTTGTTTTCCTAAATGTTGTAACTGGAAAAGATTTGGTATTGCCTGTATGTCTAAGCTTCTAGCTTCAAAAGTTAACGCACAGGAATGTTTTCTCTTGAAAAAACAAGTCAGAATACCCCGTTTTAAGGAAGTCGCTCATCATGCGAAATTATCTTGTTTTTCCTAAACAACATGGTGTAACGTGAAAAGCTTTGGTGTTGCGTGTATGTCTAAGTGTGTAGTCTCAGACGAGAATGCACAACAGAGTTTTCTCTCGAAAGAATATGTAAGATAACCTCGTTACAAGGAAATACAGTGTTGCATATTAAAGACATACGTACCTATTGGAAATACTTAAACTTTAGGAGAAGAAATAATGCATAGTGCAAAATTATCTTGTTTTTCCTAAATAACACGTTGTAACTCGAAAAGATTTGGTGTTGCATGTATGTCTAAGCATCAAGTCTCAAAAGAGAACGCACAGGAGAGTTTTCTCTCGAAAAAACATGTCAGAATACCCCGTTTTAAGGAAATCGCTCATCGTGCAAAATTATCTTGTTTTTCCTAAACAACACATTGTAACTTGAAAAGCTTTGGTGTTGCGTGTATGTCTAAGAGTGTAGCCTCAAAAAAGAACGCAAAGGAGCGTTTTCTCTCGAAAGAATAGGTAAGAATACCACGTTATAAGCAAATACAGTGTTGCAGAGTAAAGACAAATATGTACGTATTAGAAATACTTAAACTTTATGAGAAGAAATAATGCATCGTACAAAATTATCTTGTATATCCTAAACAACACATTGTATCCTGAAAAGATTTGGAGTTGCTTGAAAGTTTAAATGTGTAGCCTCAAAAGAGAAACCACAGGAGAATTTTCTCTCGAAAAAATATATCAGAATATCACGTTTTTTGGAAATCCCGCATCGTGCGAAATTATCTTGCTTTTCCTAAACAACACATTGTAACCCGAAAAGCTTTGGTGTTGCGTGTATGTCTAAGCATGTAGCTTCAAAAGAGAACGAAGAGGAGAGTTTTCTCTCGAAAGAATATGTAAGAATCCCACGTTATATGGAAATACAGTGTTGCAGAGTAAAGACAAATACGTACATATTAGAAAATCTTAAAATGTGCGAGAAGAAATAACGCTACGTACAAAATTATCTTGTTTTTCCTAAACAACACGTTGTAACTCTAAAAGATTTGGTGTTACATGTATGTCTAAGCTGGTGGCCTCAAAAGTGAACGCACAGGAGTGTTTTCTCTCAAAAAAATATGTCAATATACCACGTTTTAAGGAAATCCCGCATTGTGCGAAATTATCTTGTTTTCCTAAACAACACGTTGTAACTGGAAATGCTTTGCTGTTGTGTGTATGTCTAAGCATGTAGCCTCAAAAGAGAATGCACAGACGAGTTTTCTCTCGAAAGAATATATAAGAATACCACGTGATAAGCAAATACAGTGTTGCAGGGTAAAGACAAATACGTACGTATTAGAAATACTTACACTTTATGAGAAGAAATAACGCATCATACAAAATTATCTTGTATATCCTAAACAACACATTGTATCTCGAAAAGATTTGGTGTTGATTGTAAGTCTAAAAGTGTAGCCTCAAAAGAGAACGCACAGGAGAATTTTCCCTCCAAAAAATATGTCAGAATACCACGTTTTAAGGAAATCCCGCATCGTGCGAAATTATCTTCTTTTTCCTAAACAAGATGTTTTAACTCGAAAAGCTTTGGTGTTGCATGTATGTCTAAGTGTTTTGCCTCAAAAGAGAATGCGCAGGAGAGTTTTCTCTCGAAAAAATATGTCAGAATACCACGTTATAAGGAAATCCAGCATTGTGCGAAATTATCTTGTTTTTCCTAAACAACACGTTTTAACTCGAAAAGCTTTGTGTTGTGTGTATGTGTAAGTGTGTAGCCTCAGGAGAAAAGGCACAGGAAAGTTTTCTCTCGAAAGAATATGTAAGAATACCATGTTATAAGGAAATCCAGTGTTGCAGAGTAAAGACAAATTCGTACGTATTAGAAATACTTAAAATTTATGAGAAGAAATATTGCATCATTTAAATTATCTTGTTTTTCCTAAACAACACGTTGTAACTCTGAAGGATTTGATGTTGAGTGTATGACTAAGCATTTAGCTTCAAAAGTGAACGCACAGGAGAGGTTTCTTTCGAAAAAATATGTCAGAATACCACGTTTTAAGGAAATCCAGCATTGTGCGAAATTATCTAGTTTTTCCTAAACAACACGTTTTAACTCGAAAAGCTTTGTGTTGCGTGTATGTCTAAGTGTGTAGCCTCAGAAGAGAACGCACAGGAGAGTTTTCTCTCGAAACAATATGTCAGAATACCATGTTACAAGGAAATAGTGTTGCAGAGTAAAGACACATACGTACGTATTAGAAATAGTTAAAGTTTACGAGAAGAAATAACGCTCCCTACAAAATCATCTTGTATTTCCTAAACAACAAGTTGAATTAGAAAAGATTTGGAGTTGCGTGTATGACTAAGCTTGTAGACGCAAAAGAGAACGCACAGGAGAGTTTTCTCTCGAAAAAATAAGTGTGAATACCACGTTTTAAGGAAATCCCGCATCTTGCGAAATTATCTTGTTTTTCCTTAACAACACGTTGTAACTCGCAAAGCTTTGGTCTTGTGTGCATGTCTAAGCCTGCAGCCTCAAAAGGGAACGCACAGGAGAATTTTCTCTCGAAAGAATATGTAAGAATACCATGTTATATGGAAATACAGTGTTGCAGAGTAAAGACAAATACGTACGATTTGGAAATACTTAAATGTTACGAGAAGAAATAACGCATCGTGCACAATTATCTGGTTTTTCCTAAACAACACCTTGTAACTCGAAAAGATTTGTGTTATATGTATGTCTAAGATGGTAGCCTCAAAAGAGAACGCACAGGAGTGTTTTCTCTCGAAAAAATATGTCAGAATACCATGTTATAAGGAAATCCCGCATGGTGCGAAATTATCTGGTTTTTCCTAAACAACATGTTGTAACTCGAAAAGCTTTGGTGTTGCGCGTATGTCTAAGTGTGTAGCCTCAAAAGAGAACGCACAGGAGAGTTTTCTCTCCAAAGAATATGTAAGAATACCACGTTTCAAGGAAATACAGTGTTGCAGGTAAAGACAAATACATAAGTATTAGAAATACTTAAACTTTACCAGAAGAAATAACACATCATACAATATGATCTTTTAATTCCTAAACCACACGTTGTAACTAGAAAAGATTTGGTGTTGCGTGTATGTCTAAGCCTGTAGCCTCAAAAGAGAATGCACAGGAGAGTTTTCTCTCAAAAAAAATATGTCAGAATACCACGTTTTTTGGAAATCACGCATTGTGCGGAATTATTTGGTTTTTCCTAAACGTTGTAACTGGAAAAGATTTGGTGTTGCCTGTATGTCTAAGTTTCTAGCTTCAAAAGAGAATGCACAGGAGTGTTTTCTCTTGAACAAACAAGTCAGAATACCCCGTTTTAAGGAAATCGCTCATCATGCGAAATTATCTTGTTTTTCCTAAACAACATGGTGTAACTTGAAAAGCTTAGTGAGGCGTGTATGTCTAAGTGTGTAGTCTCAGACTAGAATGCACAAGAGAGTTTTCTCTCCAAAGAATATGTAAGAATACCCCGTTACAAGGAAATACAGTGTTGCATATTAAAGACATACGTACATATTGGAAATACTTAAACTTTAGGAGAAGAAAAAACGCATCGTGCAAAATTATCTTGTTTTTCCTAAATAACATGTTGTAACTCGAAAAGATTTTGTGTTGCATGTATGTCTAAGCGTCTAGTCTCAAAAGAGAATGCACAGGAGAGTTTTCTCTCGAAAAAACATGTCAGAATACCCCGTTTTAAGGAAATCGCTCATCGTGCGAAATTATCTTGTTTTTCCTAAACAACACATTGTAACTTGAAAAGCTTTGGCGTTGCGTGTATGTCTAAGAGTGTAGCCTCAAAAGAGAATGCAAAGGAGCATTTTCTCTCAAAAGAATAGGTAAGAATACCACGTTATAAGCAAATACAGTGTTGCAGAGTAAAGACAAATATGTACGTGTTAGAAATACCTAAACTTTACGAGAAGAAATAATGCATCGTACAAAATTATCTTGTATATCCTAAACAGCACATTGTACCCTGAAAAGATTTGGAGTTGCTTGTAAGTTTAAATGTGTAGCCTCAAAAGAGAAACCACAGGAGAATTTTCTCTCTAAAAAATATGTCAGTATACCACGTTTTTTGGAAATCCCGCATCGTGCGAAATTATCTTGTTTTTCCTAAACAACACATTGTAACCCGAAAAGCTTTGGTGTTGCGTGTATGTCTAAGCATGTAGCATCAAAAGAGAACCAAGAGGAGAGTTTTCTCTCGAAAGAATATGTAAGAATACCACGTTATATGGAAATACAGTGTTGCAGAGTAAAGACAAATACGTATGTATTAGAAATACTTAAAATGTACGAGAAGAAATAACGCTACGTACAAAATTATCTTGTTTTTCCTAAACAACACGTTGTAACTCGAAAAGATTCAGTGTTACATGTATGTCTAAGCTGGTGGCCTCAAAAGAGAACGCATAGGAGTGTTTTCTCTCGAAAAAATATGTCAATATACCACGTTTTAAGGAAATCCCGCATGGTGTGAAATTATCTTGTTTTTTCCTAAACAGCACGTTGTAACTTGAAAAACTTTGGTGTTGCATGTATGTTTAAGCGTGTAGCCAGAAAAGAGAACGCACAGGCGAATTTCCTCTCAAAAGAATATGTAAGAATAACATGTGATAAGCAAATGCAGTGTTGCAGAGTAAAGACAAATACGTACTTATTAGAAATAATTAAAATGTACGAGAAGAAATAATGCATCGCTCAAAATTATCTTGTATATCCTTAACAACACGTTGTAACTCGAAAAGATTTGGTGTTGCTTGTAAGTCTAAATGTGTAGCCTCAAAAGAGAACCCACAGGAGAATTTTCCCTCGAAAAAATATGTCAGAATACCACGTTTTAAGGAAATACCGCATCGTGCGAAATTATCTTCTTTTTCCTAAACAACACATTGTAACTCGAAAATCTTTGGTGTTGCGTTTATGTCTAAGCATATAGCCTCAAAAGAGAACGCACAGGAGAGTTTTCTCTCGAAAGAATATATAAGAATTCCACATTATAACAGAATACAGTGTTGCGGAGTAAAAACAAATAAGTACATATTAGAAATACTTAAACTTTACGAGAAGAAATAACGCAACGTGCAAAATTATCTTGTTTTTCCTAAACAACACGTTGCACCTCAAAAAGATTTGGTGTTGCATATAGGACTAAGTGTGTACCCTCAAAAGAGAATGCCCAGGAGAGTTTTCTCTAGAAAAAATATGTCAGAATACCACATTTTAAGGAAATCCCGTACTGTGCGAAATTATCTTGTTTTTCCTAAACAACACTATTTAACTCGAAAAGCTTTGTTTTGCGTGTATGTGTAAGTGTGTAGCCTCAGAAGAGAATGCACAGGAGAATTTTCTCTTGAAAGAATATGCAAGTATACCACGTTATAAGGAAATAGAGTGTTGCATAGTAAAGACAAATACGTATATATTAGAAATACTTAAACCTTATGAGAAGAAATAATGCATCGTGCAAAATTATCTTGTTTTTCCTAAAGAACACGTTGTAACTCGAAAAGATTTTGTGTTGTGAGTATGTCTAAGTGTGTAGCCTCAAAAGATAATGCCCATGAGAGTTTTCTTTCGAAAATATATGTCAGAATACCATGTTTTAAGGAAATCCCGCATCGTGCGAATTTATCTTGTTTTTCCTAAACACGTTGTAACTCGAAAAGCTTTGGTGTTGCGTGTATGTCTAAGCGTGCAGCTTCAAAAGAGAACGCACAGGATGATTTTCTCTCGAAAGAAAATGTAAGAATACCACGTTATTAGGAAATACAGTGTTGCAGAGTAAAGACAAATACGTACGTATTGGAAATACTTAAACTTTATGAGTAGAAATAACGCATCGTGCAAAAGTATCTTGTTTTTACTAAACAACACGTTGTAACTCGAAAAGATTTGGTGTTGCGAGTATGTCTAAGCGTGTAGCCTCAAAAGAGAACGCACAGGAGAGTTTTCTCTCGAAAAAATATGTCAGAATACCACGTTATTAGGAAATCCTGCATCGTGTGAAATTATCTTGTTTTTCCTAAACAACACGTTGTAACTCGAAAAGCTTTGGTGTTGCGTGTATGTCTAAGTGTGTAGCCTCAGAAGAGACAAATGCACAGGAGAGTTTTCTCTCAAAAGAATATGTAAGAATACCCTGTTACAAGGAACTACAGTGTTGCATATTAAAGACAAATACGTACATATTGGAAATACTTAAAATGTACGAGAAGAAATAATGCATCATAAAAAATTTTCTTGTATATCCTAAACAAATAATGCATCATAAAAAATTATCTTGTATATCCTAAACAACACGTTGTAACTCGAAAAGATTTGGTGTTGCTTGTAAGTCTAAATGTGTAGTCTCAAAAGAGAACCCACAGGAGAATTTTCCCTCCAAAAAATATGTCAGGATACCACGTTTTAAGGAAATCCCGCATCGTGAGAAATTATCTTGTTTTTCCTAAACAACATGTTTTAACTCGAAAAGCTTTGGTGTTGCGTGTATGTCTAAGTGTGTAGCCTCAAAAGATAATGCACAGGAGAGTTTTCTCTTGAAACAATATGTCAGAATACCATGTTACAAGGAAATACATTGTGTTGCAGAGTAAAGAAAAATACGTACGTATTAGAAATAGTTAAACTTTACGAGAAGAAATAACTCTGCATACAAAATTATCTTGTATTTCCTAAACAACAAGTTGAAATTCTAAAAGATTTGGAGTTGTGTGTGTGTCTAAGCTTGTTGCTGCAAAAGAGAACGCACAGGAGAGTTTTCTCTCAAAAAATTTGTCAGAATACCACGTTATAAGGAAATACAGTGTTGCAGAGTAAAGACAAATATGTACGTATTGGAAATACTTAAACTTTACAAAAAGAAATAATGCATCGTGCAAAATTATCTTGTTTTTTCCTAAACAACACGTTGTAACTCGAAAGGATTTGGTGTTACGTGTATGTCTAAGCTGGTAGCCTCAAAAGAGAATGCGCAGGAGTGTTTTCTCTCGAAAAAATATGTCAGAATACCACGTTATAAGGAAATCCAGCGTTGTGCGAAATTATCTTGTTTTTCCTAAACAACACGTTTTAATTCAAAAAGCTTTGTGTTGCGTGTATGTGTAATTGTGTAGCCTCAGAAGAGAACACACAGGAGAGTTTTCTCTCGAAAGAATGCTTAAGAATAACATGTTATAAAGAAATCCAGTGTTGCAGAGTAAAGACAAATTCGTACGTATTAGAAATACTTAAAATTACGAGAAGAAATAATGCATCGTACAAAATTATATTGTTTTTCCTAAACAACACATTGTAACTCTAAAAGATTTGGTGTTGAGTGTATGACTAAGCGTGTAGCCTCAAAAGAGAATGCACAGAAGTGTTTTCTCTCGAAAATATATGTCAGAATACCACGTTTTAAGGAAATCCTGCATTGTGCGAAATTATCTTGTTTTTCCTAAACAACACGTTTTAACTCGAAAAGCTTTGTGTTGCGTGTATGTCTAAGGGTGTCGCCTCAGAAGAGAATGCACAGGAGAGTTTTCTCTCGAAAGAATATGTCAGAATACCATGTTACAAGGAAATACAGTGTTGCAGAGTAAAGACAAATACATACGTATTAGAAATAGTTAAAGTTTACGAGAAGAAATAACGCTCCATACAAAATTATCTTGTATTTCCTAAACAACAAGTTGAAATTCGAAAAGGTTTGGAGTTGCGTGTACGTCTAAGCTTGTAGACGGAAAAGAGAAGGCACAGGAGATTTTTCTCTCGAAAAAATATGTCAGAATACCACGTTTTAAGGAAATTCCGCATCTTGCGAAATTATCTTGTTTTTCCTTAACATCACGTTGTAACTCGAAAAGCTTTGATGTTGCGTTTATGTCTAAGCGTGCAGCCTCAAAAAAGAACGCATAGGAGAATTTTCTCTCGAAAGAATATGTAAGAATACCACGTTATATGGAAATACAGTGTTGCAGAGTAAAGACAAATACGTACTTATTGGAAATACTTAAACTTTAATAGAAGAAATAAGTCATCGTGCAAAATTATCTTGTTTTTCCTAAACAACACGTTGTAACTCGAAAATATTCGGTGTTACATGTATGTCTAAGCTGGTGGCCTCAAAAGAGAACGCACAGGAGTGTTTTCTCTCGAAAAAATATGTCAATATACCACGTTTTAAGGAAATCCCGCATGGTGCGAAATTATCTTGTTTTTCCTAAACAACACGTTGTAACTTGAAAAACTTTGGTGTTGCGTGTATGTCTAAACGTGTAGCCACAAAAGAGAACGCACAGGCGAGTTTCCTCTCGAAAGAATATGTAAGAATACCATGTGATAAGCAAATACAGTGTTGCAGAGTAAAGACAAATACGTACTTATTAGAAATACTTAAAATGTACGAGAAGAAATAATGCATCGTTCAAAATTATCTTGTATATCCTTAACAACACGTTGTAACTCGAAAAGATTTCGTGTTGCTTGTAAGTCTAAATGTGTAGCCTCAAAAGAGAACCCACAGGAGAATTTTCCCTCGAAAAAATATGTCAGAATACCTCGTTTTAAGGAAATCCCGCATTGTGCGAAATTATCTTGTTTTTCCTAAACAACACGTTGTAACTCGAAATGCTTTGGTGCTGCGTGTATGTCTAAACGTGTAGCCTCAAAAGAGAATGAAGAGGAGAGTTTTCTCTCAAAAGAATATGTAAGAATACCACATTATGAAGAAATACAGTGTTGCAGAGTAAAGACTAATACGTACGTTTTAGAAATACTTAAAATTTACGAGAAGAAATAACGCATCGTGCAAAATTATCTTGTATTTCCTAAACAGCACGTTGTAAATCGAAAAGAATTGTTGTTGCGTGTATGTCTAAATGTGTAGCCTCAAAGGAGAACCCACAGGAGAATTTTCCCTCAAAAAAATATGTCAGAATACCACGTTTTAAGGAAATCCCGCATCGTGCGAAATTATCCTGTTTTTCCTTAACAATATGTTGTAACTCAAAATGCTTTGGTGTTGCGTGTATTTCTAAGCGTGCAGCCTCAAAAGAGAACGCATAGGAGAATTTTCTCTCGAAAGAATATGTAAGAATACCACGTTATAAGGAAATACAGTGCTACAGAGTAAAACAAGTACGTACGTATTGGAAATACTTAAACTTTAAGAGAAGAAATAAGTCATCATGCACAATTATCTTGTTTTTCCTAAACAACACGTTGCAACTCGAAAAGATTTGGTGTTACATGTATGTCTAAGCTGGTGGCCTCAAAAGAGAATGCACAGGAGTGCTTTCTCTCGAAAAAATATGTCAATATACCACATTTTAAGGAAATCCCGCATCGTGCGAAATTATCTTATTTTTCCTAAACAACACGTTGTAACTTGAAAAGCTTTGGTGTTGCGTGTATGTCTAATCGTCTAGCCACAAAAGACAACGAACAGGCGAGTTTACTCTCGAAAGAATATGTAAGAATGCCACGTGATAAGCAAATACACTGTTGCAGAGTAAAGACAAATACGTACGTATTAGAAATACTTAAAATGTACGAGAAGAAATAACACATTGTTCAAATTTATCTTGTATATCCTAAACAACACGTTTTAACTCGAAAGGATGTGGTGTTGCTTGTAAGTCTAAATGTGTAGCCTCAAAAGAGATCCCACAGGAGAATTTTCCCTCGAAAAAATATGACAAAATACCTCGATTTAAGGAAATCTCGTATCGTGCGAA
This sequence comes from Apodemus sylvaticus, assembly GCF_947179515.1. Lineage (NCBI taxonomy): Eukaryota > Metazoa > Chordata > Mammalia > Rodentia > Muridae > Apodemus > Apodemus sylvaticus. The sequence continues at coordinate 79,722,535 of NC_067488.1, read as the reverse complement.
ATTATCTTGTTTTTCCTAAACAACACGTTGTTGCTTTGGTGTTGCGTGTATGTCTAAGCGTGTAGCCTCCAAAGGGAATGAAGAGGAGAGTTTTCTCTCGAAAGAATATGTAAGAATACCACGTTATGATGAAATACATTGTTGCAGAGTAAAGACAAATATGTAAGTATTAGAAATACTTAAAATTTATGAGAGGAAATAATGCATCGTGCAAAATTATCTTTTTTTCCCTAAACAACACGTTGTAATTCGAAAAGATTTGGTGTTGCGTGTATGTCTAAATGTTTAGCCTCAAAAGAGAACACACAGGAGAATTTCCTCTCGATAAAAATGTCAGAATACCAAGTTTTAAGGAAAGACTGCATTATGCGAAATTATCTTGTTTTTCCTAAACAACACATTGTAAATTCGAAAAGCTTTGATATTGCGTGTATGTCTAAGTGTGTAGCCTCAAACTAGAACGCGCAGGAGAGATTTCTCTCGAGGAATATGTAAGAATTCCACGTTATAACGGAATACAGTGTTGCAGAGTAAAGACAAATTCGTACGTATTAGAAATACTTAAACTTTACGAGAAGAAATATCGCATGATGCAAGATTACCTTGTTTTTCCTAAACAACACGTTTTAACTCGAAAAGCTTTGGTGTTGCGTGTATGTCTAAGTGTTTAGCTTCAGAAGAGAATGCACAGGAGAGTTTTCTCTCAAAAGATTATGGCAGAACACCATGTTACAAGGAAATACAGTGTTGCAGAGTAAAGACAAATACGTACATATTAGAAATACTTAAACTTTACGAGAAGAAATAACTCATCGTACAAAACTATCTTGTATTTCCTAAACAACACGTTGTAAATTGACAAGATGTGGAGTTGCGTGTATGTCTAAACGTGAAGCCTCAAAAGGGAACACACAGGAAAGTTTTCACTCGAAAGAATATGTAAGAATCCCACGTTACAAGGAAGTACAGTATTGTAGATTAAAGACAAATATGTACATATTGCAAATACTTAAACTGTATGAGAAGAAATAACGCATCGTTCAAAATTATCTTGTTTTTCCTAAACAACACGTTGTAACTCGAAAAGATTTGGTGTTGTGTGTATGCCTAAGCTTCTAGCCTCAAAAGAGAACGCACAGGAGAGTTTTCTTTCGAAAAAAACATGTCAGAATAACCCGTTATAAGGAAATTACGCATCATGCGAAATTATCTAGTTTTTCCTAAATAACATGTTGTAACTTGAAAAGCTTTGGTGTTGTGTGTATGTCTAAGCGTGTAGCCTCAAAAGAGAACGCACAGGAGAGTTTACTCTCAAAAGAATATGTAAGAATACCACGTTATAAGCAAATACAGTGTTGCAGAGTAAAGACAAATACAAACGTATTAGAAATACTTAAAATTTATGAGAAGAAATAACACATCATCCAAAATTATCTTGTTTTTCCTAAACAACACGTTGTAACTCGAAAAGATTTTATGTTGCGTGTATGTGTAAATGTGTAGCATCAAAAGAGAACCCACAGGAGAGTTTTCTCTCGAAAAAATATGTCAGAATACCACGTTTTAAGGAAATCCCGCATCATGCGAATTTATCTTGTTTTTCCTAAACAACACGTTATAATTCAAAAGGATTTGGTGTTGCGTGGTTGTCTAAACGTGTAGCCTCAAATGAGAACCCACAGAGGAATTTTCTCTCGACAAAATATGTCAGAATACCACGTTTTAAGGAAATAGCGCATCATGCGAAATTATCTTGTTTTTCCTAAACAACAAGTTTTAATTTGAAAAGCTTTGGTGTTGCGTGTATGTCTAAGCATGTAGCCTCGAAAGAGAAGGCACAGGAGAGTTTTCTCTCAAAAGAATATGTAAGAATTCCACGTTATAATGGAATACGGTGTTGCAGAGTAAAGACAAATACGAACATAGTAGAAATGCTTAAACTTTATGAGAAGAAATAATGCATCATGCAAAATTATCTTGTTTTTCCTAAACAACACGTTGTAACTCTTTGGTGTTGCGTGTATGTCTAAGCGTGTAGCCTCAAAAGAGAATGCACAGGAGAGTTTGCTCTCAAAAGAATATGTAAGAACACCACGTTATAAGGAAATACAGTGTTGCAAACTAAAGACATATACGTACTTTTAGAAATACTTAAACTTTGCGAGAAGAAATAACGCATCGTACAAAATTGTCTTGTATTTCCTAAACAACACTTTGTAACTCGATAAGATTTGGTGGTGTTGCATGTATGTCTACACGTGTAGCCTCAAAAGAGAACCCACAGGAGAATTTTCTCTCAAAAAAAAAACATGTCAGAACACCACGTTTTAAGGAAATCCCGCATCTTGCGAAATTATCTTGTTTTTCCTAAACAACACGATGTAACTTGAAAAGCTTTGGTGTTGCGTGTATGTCTAAGCGTGTAGCCTCAAAAGAGAACGCACAAGAGAGTTTTCTCTCAAAAGAATATGTAAGACTACCACGTTATAAGTAAATACAGTGTTGGAGAGTAAAGACAAATACGTACATATTGGATATACTTAAATTTTACGAGAAGAAATAACGCATCATGCAAAATTATCTTGTTTTTCCTAAACAACACGTTGTAACTAGAAAAGATTTAGTGTTGCGTGTATGTCTAAGGTTGTAGCCTCAAAAGAGAACACACAGGAGAGTTTTCACTCTAAAAAATATGTCAGAATACCATGTTTTAAGGAATAACCGCATCGTGCGAAATTATCTTGTTTTTCCTAAACCACACATTTTAACTCGAAAAGCTCTGTTGTTGCGTGTATATCTAAGCTTGTAGCCTCAAAAGAGAACCGACAGGAGAGTTTTCTCTCGAAAGAATATGTAAGAATGCCACGTTATAAGGAAATACAGTGTTGCAGAGTAAAGACAAATACGTACATATTGGAAATACTTAAATTTTACAAGAAGAAATAACGCATCGTGCAAAATTATCTTGTTTTTCCTAAACAACATGTTGTAACTCGAAAGTATTTGGTGTTGCATGTATGTCTAAGGTTGTACCCTCAAAAGAAAACACACAGGAGAGTTTTCGCTCGAAAAAATATGTCAGAACACCACGTTTTAAGGAATACCGCATCGTGCGAAATTATCTTGTTTTTCCTAAACCACACATTTTAACTCGAAAAGCTTTGGTGTTGCGTGTATGTGTAAGCGTGTAGCCTCAAAAATGAATGCACAGGACAGTTTTCTCTCGAAAGAATATGTAAGAATACCACGTTATAAGGAAATACAGTGTTGCAGAGGAAAGACAAATATGTACGTATTAGAAATACTTAAACTTTAAGAGAAGAAATCCCGCATCCTTTGAAATTATCTTGTTTTCCTAAATAACACGTTATAAATCAAAAATATTTGGTGTTGCGTATATGTCTAAGCGTGTAGCCTCAAAAGAGAACGCACAGGAGATTTTTCTCTAGAAAGAATATTAAGGAATACCATGTTATAAAAAAATACAGTGTTGCAGAGTAAAGAAACATACGTACGTATTAGAAATACTTAAACTTTACGAAAAGAAATAAAGCATCATACAAAATTGTTTTGTATTTCCTAAACAACACGTTGTAACTCGATAAGATTTGGTGGTTCGTGTATGTCTACATGTGTGGCCTCAAAAGAGAACCCACAGGAGAATTTTCTCTCAAAACAATATGTCAGAACACCATGTTTTAAGGAAATCTGCATCGTGTGAAATTATGTTGTTTTTCCTAAACAATACGTTGTAACTTGAAAATCTTTGGTGTTGCGTGTATGTCTAAGCGTTTATCCTCAAAAGAGAACCCACAGGAGAGTTTTGTCTTGAAAGAATATATAAGAATACCATGTTATAAGAAAATACAGTGTTGCAGAGTAAACACAAATACGTAGATATTAGTAATACTTAAACTTTATGAGAAGAAATAACGCATCGTACAAAATTATCTTGTTTTTCCTAAACAACACGTTGTAACTCGATATGATTTGATGTTGCGTGTATGTCTAAATGTGTAGCCTCAAAAGAGAATGCACAGGAGAGTTTTCTCTCGAAAAAATATGTCAGAATACCACGTATTAAGGAAATCCTGCATTGTGTGAAATTATCTTGTTTTTCCTAAACAACACGTTGTAACTCGAAACGCTTTGGTGTAGGTTGTATGTCTCAGCTTGTAGCCTCAAAAGAGAACGCACAGGAGAGTTTTCTCTCCAAAGAATATGTAAGAATACCACGTTATAAGGAAATACAGTGTTGCAGAGTAAAGACAAATACTTACTTATTAGAAATACTTAAAATTAAAAGAAGAAATAACTCTTGGTACAAAATTAACTTGTATTTCCTAAACAACACGTTGTAACTCGAAAAGATTTGTTGTTGCATGTATGTCTAAATGTTTAGCTTCAAAAGAGAACCCACAGGATTATTTACTCTAGAAAAAATATGTCAGAATACCACGTTTTAAGAAAATCCCGTATCGTGCGAAATTATCTTGTTTTTCCTAAACAACTTGTTGTAACTCAAAACGTTTTGGTGTTGTGTTTTTGTCTAAGCGTGCAGCCTCAAAAGAGAACGCACAGGAGAGTTTTCTCTCAAAAGAATATGTAAGAATACCACGTTATAAGGAAATATAGTGTTGCAGAGTAAAGACAAATACTTACGTAATGGAAATACTTAAACTTTAAGAGAAGAAATAACGCATCGTGCAAAATTATCTTGTTTTTCCTAAACAACACATTGTAACTCGACATGATTTGGTGTTGCGTGTATGTCTAAACGTGTAGCCTCAAAAGAGAATGCACAGGAGAGTTTGCTCTCGAAAAAAAATATGTCAGAATACCACCTTTTAAGGAAATCCTGCATCGTGCAAAATTATCTTGTTTTTCCTAAACAACACATTGTAACTCGAAACGCTTTGGTGTTGCTTGTATGTCTCAGCGTGTAGCCTCAAAAGAGAACGCACAGGAGACTTTTCTATCCAAAGAATATGTAAGAATACCACGTTGTAAAGAAATAAAGTGTTGCAGAGTAAAGACAAATAATTACTTATTAGAAATACTTAAACTTTACGAGAAGAAATAACGCATTGTACAAAATTAACTTGTATTTGCTAAACAACACGTTGTAACTCGAAAAGATTTGGTGATGCGTGTATGTCTAAACGTTTAGCCTCAAAAGAGAACCCACAGGCTTATTTACTCTCGAAAAAATATGTCAGAATACCACGTTTTAAGGAAATCCTGCATCGTGCAAAATTATCTTGTTTTTCCTAAACAACATGTGGTAACTCGAAAAACTTTGGTGTTCCTTGTATGTCTCAGCGTGTAGCTTCAAAAGAGAACGCACAGGAGAGTTTTCTCTCGAAAAAATTTGTCAGAATACCACGTTTTAAGGAAATCCTGCATCGTGTGAAATTATCTTGTTTTTCTAAACAAAATGTTGTAACTCAAAAAGCTTGGGTGTTCCGTGTATGTCTAAGTATGTAGCCTCAAAAGAGAATGCAAAGGAGAGTTTTCTCTCGCAATAATATGTAAGAAAACCACGTTACAAGGAAATACAGTTTTGAAGATTAAAGACAAGTACGTACATATTAGAAATACTTAAACTTTACGAAAAGAAATAATGCATAGTACAAAATTATCTTGTATTCCCTAAACAACACGTTGTAACTCGAAGAGATTTGGTGTTGCGTGTATGTCTAAGCGTTTAGCCTCAAAAGAGAATGCACAGGATAGTTTTCTGTCGAAAAAAATATTTCAGAATACCACGTTTTAAGGAAATCACGCATCCTGCGAAATTATCTTGTTTTTCTTAAACAACACATTGTAACTCGAAAAGCTTTGGTGTTGCGTGTATGTCTAAGTGTGTAGCCTCAAAAGAGAACACACAGGAGAATTTTCTCGTGAAAGAATATGTAAGAATCACACGTTATAAGGAAATACAGTGTTGCAGAGTAAAGACAAATACGTACGTATTAGAAATACTTATACTTTACTAGAAGAAATAACGCATCGTAAAAAATTATCTTGTATTTCCTAACAACACGTTGTAATTCGAAGAGATTTGGTGTTGTGTGTATGTATAAATGTGCAGCCACAAAAGATAACCCACAGGAGAATTTTCTCTCCACAAAATATGTCAGAATACCATCTTTTAAGGAAATACTACATCGTGCGAAATTATCTTGTTTTTCTTAAACAACAGTTTGTAACTCAACAAGCATTAATGTTGCGTATATGTCTAAGCATGTAGACTCAAAAGGGAACGCACAGGAGAGTTTTCTCTCCAGAGAATATGTAAGAATACCACATTATAAGGAAATACAGTGTTGCAGAGCAAAGACAAATACGTACGTATTGGAAATACTTTAACTTTATGAGAAGAAATAACGCATCGTGCAAAATTATCTTGTTTTTCCTAAACAACACGTTGTAATTCAAAATGATTTTGTGTTGCGTGTATGTCTAACCTTGTAGCCTCAAAAGAGAACCCACAGAAGAATTTTCTCTCCACAAAATATGTCAGAATACCACGTTTTAAGGAAATCCCGCAACGTGTGCTATTATCTTGTTTTTCTTAAACAACACGTTGTAACTCGAAAAGCTTTGGTGTTCGTGTATTTCTAAGTGTGTAGCCTCAAAAGAGAAGACACAGGAGAGTTTTCTCTTGAAAGAATATATAAAAATACCACATTATAAGGAAATAAAATGTTGCAGAGTAAAGACAAATACGTACGTATTGGAAATACGTAAACTTTATGAGAAGAAATAAGACATCATGCAAAATTATCTTGTTTTTTCTAAACAACACTTTGTAAATCGAAAGGATTTGGTGTTGCATGTATGTCTAAGTGTGTAGCCTCAAAAAAGTACGCACGGGAGAGTTTTCTGTAGAAGAAATATGTCAGAATACCACGTTTTAAGGAAATCCTGCATCGTGCGAAATTATCTTGTTTTTCTTAAACAACATGTTGTAACTCGAAAGGCTTTCGTTTTCCGTGTATGTCTAAGTGTTTTTCCCTCGAAAAAATATGTCAGAATACCACGTTTTAAGGAAATCCCGCATAGTGCGAAATTATCTTGTTTTTACTAAACAGCACGTTGCAACTCGAAAAACTTTGGTGTTGCGTGTATGTCTAAGTGTGTAGCCTCAAATGAGAACGCACAGGAGAGTTTTCTCTCGAAAAAATATGTCAGAATACCACGTTTTAAGGAAATCCCGCATCCTGCGAAATTATTTTGTCTTTCCTAAACAACACGTAACTCGACAAGATTTGGTGTTGCGTGTATATCTAAACGTGTAGCCTCAAAAGAGAACCCACAGGAGAAGTTTCTCTAGAAAGAATGTGTAAGAATACCACGTGACAAGGAAATACAGTGTTGCAGAATAAAGACAAACACGTACGTATTAGAAACACATAAACTTTAAGAGAAGAAATAACACATCATATAAGATTATCTTGTATTTCCTAAACAACACGTTGTAACTTGAAAAGATTTGGTGTTGCGTGTATTTCTAAGCATGTAGCTTCAAAAGAGAGCTCACAGGAGAGTTTCCTCCCGAAAAATTATGTCAGAATACCACGTTTTAAGGAAATCCCGCATCGTGCGAAATTATCTTGTTTTTCTTAAACAACACATTGTAACTCGAAAAGCTTTGGTGTTGAGTGTATTTCTAAGCATCTAGTCTCAAAAGGGAACGCACAGGAGAGTTTTCTCTCGAAAGAATATGTAATAATACCACGTTATAAGGAAATACACTGTTGCAGAGTAAAGACAAATTCGTATATGTTGCAAATACTTAAACTTTACGAGAAGTAATAACGCATCATACAAAATTATCTTGTTTTTCTGAAACAACACGTTGTAACTTGAAAGGATTATGTGTTACGTGTATGTCTAAGCTTGTAGCCTCAAAGGAGAACGCACAGGAGAGTTTTCTATCGAAAAGATATGTAAGAATACCACGTTTTAAGGAAATCCCGCATCGTGTGAAATTATCTTGTTTTTCTTAAAGAACATGTTGTAACTCGAAAACCTTTGGTGTTGCATGTATGCCTAAGCGTGTAGCCTCAAAAGAGAACGTACAGGATAGTTTTCTCTTGAAAGAATATGTAAGAATACCACATTAGAAGAAAATACAGTGTTGCAGAGTAAACACAAATACTTAGATATTAGAAATACTTAAACTTTACGAGAAAAAACAACGCATCATAAAAATTATCTTGTATTTCCTGAACAACACGTTGTAACTCGAAAAGATTTGGTGTTGCCTGTATGTCTAAACGTGTAGCCTCAAAAGAGCACCGACAGGAGAATTTGCTCTGAAAAAAATATGTCAGAATACCAAGTTTTAAGGAAATCCTGCAACGTGCAAAATTATCTTGTTTTTCCTAAACAACAAGTTGTAACTCGAAAACTTTTGGTGTTGCTTGTATGTCTCAGCGTATAGCCTCAAAAGAGTACGCACAGGAGAGTTTTATCTCGATAAAATATGTCACAATGCCACGTTTTATAGAAATCCTACATCGTGCGAAACTATCTTGTTTTTCCTAAACAACATGTTTTAACTCGAAAAGCTTTGGTGTTGCGTGTATGTCTAATAGTTTAGCCTCAAAAGATAATGCACAGGAGAGTTTTTACTCACAAGATATGTAAGAATACCACTTTACAAGGAAATACAGTTTTGCAGAGTAAAGACAAATACGTATATATTAGAAATACATAAAATTTATGAGAAGAAATAACGCATCGTTCAAAATTATCTTGTATTTCCTAAACAACACGTTGTAACTCGAAGGATTTGGTGTGGCGTATATGTCTAAGCGTGTAGCCTCAAAAGGGAACGCACGGGAGAGTTTTCTCCCGAAAAAATATGTCAGAATACCACGTTTTAAGGAAACCCCGCATCATGCGAAATTATCTTGTTTTTCCTAAACAACACGTTGTAACTCGAAAAGTTTTGGTGTTGTGTGTATGTCTAAACATGTAGCCTCAAAAGAGCACCCACAGGAGAATTTTCTCTGAAAAAAAAATATGTCAGAATACCAAGTTTTAAGGAAATCCTACAACGTGCGAAATTATCTTGTTTTTCCTAAATAACACGTTGTAACATGAAAACCTTTGGTGTTGCTTGTATGTCTCAGCGTGTAGCCTCAAAAGAGAACGGACAGGAGAGTTTTCTCTCGATAAAATATGTCACAATACCACGTTTTATAGAAATCCTGCATCGTGCGAAATTATCTTGTTTTTCCTAAACAACATGATTTTAACACGAAAAGCTTTGGTGTTGCGTGTATGACTAAGCGTATAGCCTCAAAAGAGAACGCCCAGGAGAGTTTTCTCTTGAATGAATATGTCAGAATACCACGTTTTAAGGAAATCCCGCATCGTGCGAAATTATCTTGTTTTTACCTAAAGAACCAGTTTTTACTCGAAAAGCTTTGGTGTTGCGTGTATGTCTAAGTATGTAGCCTCAGAAGAGAATGCACAGAAGAGTTTTCTCTCAAAAGAATATGTAAGAATACCTCGTTACAAGGTAATACAGTGTTGAAGAGTAAAGACAAATACGTATGTATTAGAAATACTTAAACTTTACGAGAAGAAATAACGCATCATACAAAAATTATCTAGTATTTCCTAAACAACATGTTGTAACTTGAAAAGATTTGGTGTTGCATGTATGTCTCAGCATGTAGACTCAAAAGAGTATGCACAGGAGAGTTTTCTCTCGAAAAAATATATCAGAATACCACGTTTTAAAGAAATCTCGCATCTTGCAAATTATCTTGTTTTTTCGTAACAACACATTGTAACTCGAAAAGCTTTGATGTTGCGTATATGTCTAAGCGTGCAGCCTCAAAAGAGAATGCAAAGGAGAGTTTTCTCTCGAAAGAATATGTAAGATTACCACGTGATAAAGAAATTCAGTGTTGCAGAGTAAAGACAAATACGTACTTATTAGAAAGACTTAAACTTTATGAGATGAAATAATGCATCATACAAAATTATCTAGTATTTCCTAAACAACATGTTGTAACTCAAAAGATTTGGTGTTGCGTGTATGTCTAAGCATATAGACTCAAAAGAGAATGCACAGGAGAGTTTTCTCTCGAAAAATATGTCAGAATACCACATTTTAAGGAAATCTGGCATCCTGCGAAATTATCTTGTTTTTTTCCTAAACAACACGTTTTAACTCCAAAAGCTTTGGTGTTGCGTGTATGTCTAAGTGTGTAGCCTCAGAAGAGAACGTACAGGAGAGTTTCCTCTTGAAAGAATATGTCAGAATACCCCGTTAAAAAGAAATGCAGTGTTGCAGAGTAAAGACAAATACATACGTATTAGAAATGCTTACACTTTACGAGAAGAAATAATGCATCACACAAAATTATCTTGTATTTCCTAAACAACACTTTGTAACTTGAAAGGATTTGGTGTTGTGTGTATGTCTAAATGTGTAGCCTCAAAAGAGAAACCACAGGAGAATTTTCTCTCGAAAAAATATGTCAGAATACCACGTGTTAAGGAAATACTGCATCATGCGAAATTATCTTGATTTTCCCAAACAACACATTGTAACACGAAAAGCTTTGGTGTTGCGTGTATGTCTAAGTGTGGAGCCTCAAAAGAGAATGCACAAGTGAGTTTTCTCTTGAAAGAATATGTAAGAATTCCACGTTATAAGTAAATACAGTGTTGCAGAGTAAAGAAAAATATGTACATATTGGAAATACTTAAACTTTACAAGAAGAAATAACGCATCGTGCAAAATTATCTTGTTTTTCCTAAACAACACGTTGTAACTCGAAAAGATTTGGTGTTGCGTGTATGTCTAAGCTTGTAGCCTCAAAAGAGAATGCACAGGAGAGTTTTCTCTCGAAAAAATATGTCAGAATACCACTTTTTATGGAAATCCCGCATCGTGCGAAATTATCTTGTTTTTCCTAAACAACACATTGTAACTTGAAATGCTTTGGTATTGCGTGTATGTCTAAGCGTGTAGCCTCAAAGGAGAACGCACAGGAGAGTTTTCTCTCGAAAGAATATGTAAGAATATCACGTTATAAGGAAATACAGTGTTGCAAATTAAAGAGAAATACGTACGTATTAGAAATACTTAAACTTTACTCGAAGAAATAAAGCATCGTACAAAATTATCTTGTATTTCCTAAACAACACGCTGTAACTTGAAATGATTTGGTGTTGCGTGTATGTCTAAGTGTGTAGCCTCAAAAGAGAAGGCACAGGACAGTTTTCTCTCTAAAGAATATGTAAGAATACCACGTTATAAGGAAATACAGTGTTGCAGAGTAAAGACAAATATGTACGTATTAGAAATACTTAAATTTTACGAGAAGAAATAACGTATTGTGCAAAATTATCTTGTATATCCTAAACAACACGTTGTAACTCGGAAAGATTTGGTGTTACATGTTTGGCTAAACGTGTAGCCTCAAAAGAGAAACCACAGGAGAATTTTCACTTGAAAAATTTATCAGAATTCCATGTTTTATGGAAATCCCGCATCGTGCGAAATTATCTTGTTTTTCCTAAACAACACGTTGTAACTCGAAAAGCTTTGGTGTTGCATGTATGTCTAAGCGTGAAGACTCGAAAGAGAACACACAGGAGAGTTTTCTCTCGAAAGAATATGTAAGAATATCACGTTATAAGGAAATACAGTATTGCAGAGTAAAGACACATACGTACGTATTAGATATACTTAAACTTTACTCGAAGAAATAAAGCATCATACAAAATTATCTTGTATTTCCTAAATAACACGTTGTAACTCGAAAAGATTTGGTGTTGCATGTATGTCTAAGTGTGTAGCCTCAAAGGAGAAGGCACAGGGTAGTTTTCTCTCAAAAGAATATGTAAGAATACCACGTTAAAGGAAATAGAGTGTTGCAGAGTAAAGAAAAATACGTACGTATTAGAAATACTTAAACTTTACTAGAAAAAATAACGCATCGTGCAAAATTATCTTGTTTTTCTTAAACAACACGTTGTAACTCGAAAAGATTTGGTGTTGCGTGTATGTCTAAGTGTGTAGTCTCAAAAGAGAAGGCACGGGACAGTTTTCTCTCGAAAGAATATGTAAGAATACCACATTAATGGAAATACAGTGTTGCAGAGTAAAGACAAATATGTACACATTAGAAATACTTAAACTTTACGAGAAAAAACAACGCATCGTGCAAAATTATCTTGTTTTTCCAAAACAACACCTTGTAATACAAAAAGATTTGGTTTTGCGTGTATGACTAAGCTTGTATCCTCAAAAGAATGCCCAGGAGTGTTTTGTCTCGAATAAATATGTCAGAATACCACGTTTTCAGGAAATCCCGCATCGTGCGAAATTATCTTGTTTTTACCTAAACAACCAGTTTTAACTCGAAAAGCTTTGGTGTTGCGTGTATGTCTAAGTGTGTAGCCTCAAAAGATAATGCACGTGAGAGTTTTCTCTCACAAGATATGTAAGAATACCACTTTACAAGGAAATTCAGTTTTGCACAGTAAAGACAAATACGTACATATTAGAAATACTTAAAATTTACGAGAAGAAATAACACATCGTTCAAAATTATCTTGTATTTCCTAAACAACACGTTGTAACTCGAAAGGATTTGGTGTGGCGTATATGTCTAAGCGTGTAGCCTCAAAAGGGAACGCACAGGAGAGTTTTCTCTCGAAAAAATATGTCAGAATACCACGTTTTAAGGAATTTTCGCACCCCGCATCGTGCGAAATTATCTTATTTTTCCTAAACAACACGTTGTAACTCGAAAAGCTTTGGTGTTGTGTGTATGTCTAAACATGTAGCCTCAAAAGAGCACCCCCAGGAGAATTTTCTCTGAAAATAATATGTCAGAATACCAAGTTTTAAGGAAATCCTGCAACGTGCGAAATTATCTTGTTTTTCCTAAACAACACGTTGTAACTTGAAAACCTTTGGTGTTGCTTGTATGTCTCAGCGTGTAGCCTCAAACGAGAACGGACAGGAGAGTTTTCTCTCGATAAAATATGTCACAATACCACGTTTTATAGAAATCCTGCATCGTGCGAAATTATCTTGTTTTTCCTAAACAACGTGATTTTAACTCGAAAAGCTTTGGTGTTGAGTGTATGACTAAGCGTGTAGCCTCAAAAGAGAACGCCAGGAGAGTTTTCTCTTGAATGAATATGTCAGAATACCACGTTTTAAGGAAATCCCGCATCGTGCGAAATTATCTTGTTTTTACCTAAAGAACCAGTTTTTACTCGAAAAGCTTTGGTGTTGTGTGTATGTCTAAGTGTGTAGCCTCAGAAGAGAATGCACAGAAGAGTTTTCTCTCAAAAGAATATGTAAGAATACCTCGTTAAAAGGTAATACAATGTTGAAGAGTAAAGACAAATATGTATGTATTAGAAATACTTAAACTTTACGAGAAGAAATAACGCATCATACAAAAATTATCTAGTATTTCCTAAACAACATGTTGTAACTCGAAAAGATTTGGTGTTGCATGTATGTCTCAGCATGTAGACTCAAAAGAGTATGCACAGGAGAGTTTTCTCTCGAAAAAATATATCAGAATACCACGTTTTAAGGAAATCCCGCATCTTGCAAAATTATCTTGTTTTTTCTTAACAACACATTGTAACTCGAAAAGCTTTAATGTTTCGTATATGTCTAAGCGTGCAGCCTCAAAAGTGAATGCAAAGGAGAGTTTTCTCTCGAAAGAATATGTAAGATTACCACGTGATAAAGAAATACAGTGTTGCAGAGTAAAGACAAATACGTACTTATTAGAAAGATTTAAACTTTATGAGAAGAAATAATGCATCATACAAAATTATCTAGTATTTCCTAAACAACATGTTGTAACTCGAAAGATTTGGTGTTGTGTGTATCTCTAAGCATATAGACTCAAAAGAGAATGCACAGGAGAGTTTTCTCTCGAAAAATATGTCAGAATACCACATTTTAAGGAAATCCGGCATCCTGCGAAATTATCTTGTTTTTTCCTAAACAACATGTTTTAACTCCAAAAGCTTTGGTGTTGCGTGCATGTCTAAGTGTGTAGCCTCAGAAGAGAACGTACAGGAGAGTTTCCTCTTGAAAGAATATGTCAGAATACCCCGTTAAAAAGAAATGCAGTGTTGCAGAGTAAAGACAAATACATACGTATTAGAAATGCTTACACTTTACAAGAAGAAATAATGTATCGCACAATATTATCTTGTATTTCCTAAACAACACGTTGTAACTTGAAAGGATTTGGTGTTGTGTGTATGTCTAAATGTGTAGCCTCAAAAGAGAAACCACAGGAGAATTTTCTCTCGAAAAAATATGTCAGAATACCACGTTTTAAGGAAATACTGCATCATGCGAAATTATCTTGTTTTTCCCAAACAACACATTGTAACATGAAAAGCTGTGGTGTTGCTTGTATGTCTAAGTGTGTAGCCTCAACAGAGAATGCACAAGTGAGTTTTAACTTGAAAGAATATGTAAGAATTCCACATTATAAGTAAATACAGTGTTGCAGGGTAAAGAAAAACATGTACATATTGGAAATACTTAAACTTTACGAGAAGAAATAACGCATCGTGCAAAATTATCTTGTTTTTCCTAAACAACATGTTGTAACTCGAAAAGATTTGGTGTTGCGTGTATGTCTAAGCTTGTAGCCTCAAAAGAGAACTCACAGGAGAGTTTTCTCTAGAAAAAATATGTCAGAATACCAATTTTTATGGAAATTCCGCATCATGCGAAATTACCTTGTTTTTCCTAAACAACACATTGTAACTTGAAATGCTTTGGTATTGCGTGTATGTCTAAGCATGTAGCCTCAAAAGAGAACGCACAGGAGAGTTTTCTCTCGAAAGAATATGTAAGAATACCACGTTATAAGGAAATACATTGTTGCAGATTAAAGACAAATACGTACGTATTAGAAATACTTAAACTTTACTCGAAGAAATAAAGCATCGTACAAAATTATCTTGTATTTCCTAAACAACACGCTGTAACTTGAAATGATTTGGTGTTGCGTGTATGTCTAAGTGTGTAGCCTCAAAAGAGAAGGCACAGGACAGTTTTCTTTCTAAAGAATATGTAAGAATACCACGTTATAAGGAAATACAGTGTTGCAGAGTAAAGACAAATATGTACGTATTAGAAATACTCAAATTTTACGAGAAGAAATAACGTATCATGCAAAATTATCTTGTATATCCTAAACAACACGTTGTAACTCAGAAAGATTTGGTGTTACATGTATGGCTAAACGTGTAGCCTCAAAAGAGAAACCACAGGAGAATTTTCTCTTGAAAAAATATATCAGAATTCCATGTTTTATGGAAATCCCGCATCGTGCGAAATTATCTTGTATTTCCTAAATAACACGTTGTAACTCGAAAAGATTTTGTGTTGCGTGTGTGTCTAAGTGTGTAGCCTCAAAAGAGAACGGTACAAGAGAGTTTTCTCTCGAAAGAATATGTAAGAATACCACGTTAAAGGAAATAGAGTGTTGCAGAATAAAGACAAATACGTACATATTAGAAATACTTAAACTTTACGAGAAAAAACAACGCATCATGCAAAATTATCTTGTTTTTCCTAAGCAACACCTTGTAATCCGAAAAGATTTGGTGTTGCGTGTATGACTAAGCTTGTATCCTCAAAAGAACGCCCAGGAGTGTTTTCTCTCGAATAAATATGTCAGAATACCACGTTTTAAGGAAATCCTGCAACGTGCAAAATTATCTTGTTTTTACCTAAACAACCAGTTTTAACTCGAAAAGCTTTGGTGTTGCGTGAATGTCTACGTGTGTAGCCTCAGAAGAGACTGCACAGGAGAGTTTTCTCTCAAAAGAATATGTAAGAATACCTCGTTACAAGGAAATACTGTGTTGCAGAGTAAAGACAAATACGAACGTTTTAGATATACTTAAACTTTACGAGAAGAAATAACGCATCGTAAAAAATTATCTTGCATTTCCTAAACAACACGTTGTAACTCGAAAAGATTTGGTGTTGCGTGTATGTCTAAGTGTGTAGCCTCAAAAGAAAAAGGCACAGGACAGTTTTCTCTCGAAAGAATATGTAAGAATACCACCTTACAAGGAAATAGAGTGTTGCAGAGTAAAGACAAATACGTACGTATTAGAAATATTTAAACTTTATGAGAAGAAATAAAGCTCCGTAGAAAATTATCTTGTATTTCCTAAACAACAAGTTGAAATTGGAAAAGATTTGCTGTTGCATGTATGTCTAAGTTTGTAGCCGTAAAAGAGAACGTACAGGAGAGGTTTCCCTCGAAAAAATATGTCAGAATACCACGTTTTAAGGAAATCCTGCATCGTGTGAAATTATCTGGTTTTTCCTAAACAACACGTAGTAACTGAAAAAGCTTGGGTGTTGTGTGTATGTCTAAGGGTGCAGCCTCAAAAGAGAATGCACAGGAGAGTTTTCTCTCCAAAGAATATACAAGAATACCACGTTATAAGGAAATACCGTGTTGCAGAGTAATGACAAATACGTACGTATTAGAAATACTAAAACTTTATGAGAAGAAATAACGCATCGTACAAAATTTTCTTGTATTTCCTAAACAACACGTTGTAACTCGAAAACATTTGGTGTTGCGTGTATGTCTAAACATGTAGCCTCAAAAGAGAACCCACAGGAGAATGTTCTCTTGAAAAAATATATCAGAATACCACGTTTTAAGGAAATCGCGCATCGTGGAAAATTATCTTGTTTTTCCTAAACAACACATTGTAACTCGAAAAACTTTGGTGTTGCGTTTTGTCTAAGCATGCAGCCTCAAAAGAGAATGTACAGGAGAGTTTTCTCTCGAAAGAATATGTAAGAATACCACGTTATAAAGAAATAAAATGTTGCAGAGTAAAGACAAATACATACGCATTGGAAATACTTAAACTTTACAAGAAGAAATAACCCATCGTACAAAATTATATTGTATTTCCTAAACATCAGGTTGTAACTTGAAAAGATTTGATGTGGCATGTATGTCTAAGTGTGTAGCCTCAAATGAGAACGCACAAGAGAGTTATCTCTCGAAAGAATATGTAAGAATACCACGTTAAAGGAAATAGAGTGTTGCAGAGTAAAGACAAATACGTATGTATTAGAAATAAACTTTACTAGAAAAAATAACGCATCGTGCAAAATTATCTTGTTTTTCTTAAACAACACGTTGTAACTCGAAAAGATTTGGTGTTGCGTGTATGTCTAAGTGTGTAGCCTCAAAAGAGAAGGCACGGGACAGTTTTCTCTCGAAAGAATATGTAAGAATACCACGTTAATGGAAATAGAGTGTTGCAGAGTAAAGACAAGTACGTACGTATTAGAAATACTTAAACTTTACAAGAAAAAATAATGCATCATGCAAAATTATCTTGTTTTTCCTAAACAACACCTTGTAATCCGAAAAGATTTGGTGTTGCGTGTATGACTAAACTTGTATCCTCAAAAGAGAACGCCCAGGAGTGTTTCTCTTGAATAAATATGTCAGAATACCACGTTTTAAGGAAATCCCGCATCGTGCGAAATTATCTTATTTTTACCTAAACAACCAGTTTTAACTCGAAAAACTTTGCTGTTATGAGTATGTCTAAGAGTGTAGCCTCAGAAGAGACCGCACAGGAGAGTTTTCTCTCAAAAGAATATGTAAGAATACCTCGTTACAAGGAAATACAGTGTTTCAGAGTAAAGACAAATACATACGTATTAGAAATACTTAAACTTTACGAGAAAAAATAACGCATCATAAAAAATTATCTTGCATTTCCTAAACAACACGTTGTAACTCGAAAAGATTTGGTGTTGCGTGTATGTCTAAGTGTGTAGCCTCAAAAGAGAAGGCACAGGAGAGTTTTCTCTCGAAAGAATATGTAAGAATACCACCTTACAAGGAAATACAGTGTTGCTGATTAAAGACAAATACGTACGTATTAGAAATACTTAAACTTTATGAGAAGAAATAATGCTCCGTAAAAAATTATCTTGTATTTCCTAAACAACAAGTTGAAATTGGAAAAGATTTGCTGTTGGTTGTATGTCTAAGCTTGTAGCCGTAAAAGAGAACGCACAGGAGAGGTTTCCCTCGAAAAAATATGTCAGAATACCACGTTTTAAGGAAATCCTGCATCATGCGAAATTATTTGTTTTTCCTAAACAACACGTAGTAACTGGAAAAGCTTTGGTGTTGCGTGTATGTCTAATGGTGCAGCCTCAAAAGAGAATGCACAGGAGAGTTTCTCTCCAAAGAATATGTAAGAATACCACGTTATAAGGAAATACAGTGTTGCAGAGTAATGACAGATACGTACGTATTAGAAATACTAAAACTTTATGAGAAGAAATAACGCATCGTACAAAATTTTCTCGTATTTCCTAAACAACACGTTGTAACTCGAAAACATTTGGTGTTGTGTGTATGTCTAAACATGTAGCCTCAAAAGAGAACCCACAGGAGAATGTTCTCTTGAAAAAATATATCAGAATACCACGTTTTAAGGAAATCGCGCATCGTGGAAAATTATCTTGTTTTTCCTAAACAACACGTTGTAACTCGAAAAACTTTGGTGTTGCGTTTTGTCTAAGCATTCTCTAAGTATTCTCTCGAAAGAAAATGTTATAATACCACGTTATAAGGACATACAGTGTTGCAGAGTAAAGACAAATATGTACTTATTAGAAATACTTAAACTTTATGAGAAGAAATAATGCATCATACAAAATTATCTGGTATTTCCTAAACAACACATTGTAACTCAAAAAGATTTGGTGCTGCGTGTATGTCTAAACATGTAGCCTCAAAAGAGAACCCACAGGAGAATTTTCTCTCGAAAAAATATGTCTGAATACCACCTTTTAAAGAAATCCTGCAACGTGCGAAATTATCTTGTTATTCCTAAACAACACGTTGTAACTCGAAAAGCTTTGGTGTTGCTTGTATGTCTCATCGAGTAGCCTCAAAAGAGAACACACAGGAGAGTTTTCTCACGAAAAAAAATATGTCAGAATACATCGTTTTAAGGAAATACAGTGTTGCAGAGTAAAGACAAAAACGTACATATTGGACATACTTAAACTTTACGAGAAGAAATAACGCATCATGCAAAATTATATTGTTTTTCCTAAACAACATGTTTTAACTCCAAAAGCGTTGGTGTTGCGTGTATGTCTAAGCTTGTAGCCTCAAAAAAGAACGCACCGGAGAGTATTGTCTCGAAAGAAAATGTAAGAATACCACTTCATTAGGAAATACAGTGTTGCAGTGTAAAGACAAATATGTACTTATTAGAAATACTTAAACTTTATGAGAAGAAATAATGCAACATACAAAATTATCTGGTTTTTCCTAAACAACACATTGTAACTAGAAAACATTTTGTGTTACGTGTATGTCTAAGCTTGTAGCCTCAAAAGAGAATGCACAGGAGAGTTTTCTCTCAAAAAACTATGTCAGAATACCACGTTTTAAGGAAATCCTGCATCGTGAGAAATTATCTTGTTTTTCCTAAACAACATGTTGTAACTCGAAAAGTTTTGGTGTTGCGTGGATGTCTAAGCGTGTAGCCTCAAAAATGAACGCACAGGAGAGTTTTCTCTCGAGAAAATATGTCAGAATACCATGTTTTAAGGAAATCCCACAGAGTGAGATATTATCTTGTTTTTCCTAAACAACACTTTGTAATTCGAAAATATTTGGTGTTGGTTGTATGTCTAAGCGTGTAGCCTCAAAAAGAACGGACAGGAGAGTTTTCTCTCGAAAGAATATGTAAGAATATCACGTTATAAGGAAATACAGTGTTGCAGATTAAAGACAAATATGTAAGTATTAGAAATACTTAAACTTTACGAGAAGAAATAACGCTTCGTACAAAATTACCTTGTATTTCCTAAACAACACCTTGTAACTCGAAAAGATTTGGTGTTGTGTGTATGTCTAAATGTCTAGCCTCAAAAGAGAACCCACAGGAGAATTTTCTCTCGAAAATATATGTCAGCATACCACGTTTTAAGGAAATCCTGCATCGGGTGAAATTATATAGTTTTCCTAAACAACTCGTTGTAACTCGAAATACTTTGGTTTTGCGTGTATGTCTACGCGTTTAGCCTCAAAAGCGAACGCTCAGGAGAGTTTTCTCTCGAAAAAATGTGTCAGAATAGCATGTTTCAAGGAAATCCCACATCGTGCGAAATTATCTTGTTTTTCTTAAACAACACATTGTAAGTTGAAAAGCTATGGTGTTGCATGTATGTCTAAGAGTGGAGCCTCAAAAGGGAACACACAGGAGAGTTTTCTCTCGAAAGAATATGTAAGAATACGACGTTATAAAGAAATACAATGTTGCAGAATAAAGACAAATAAGTCCGTATAGGAAATAGTTAAACTTTACGAGAAGAAATAATGCATCGTGCAAAATTATCTTGTTTTTCCTAAACAACACGTTGTAACTCAAAAAGATTTTGTGTTGTGTGTATGTCTAAGCTTGAAGCCTCAAAATAGAATGCACAGGAGAGTTTTCTCTCAAAAAATATGTGAGAATACCATATTTTAAGAAAATCCAGCATCGTGAGAAATTATCTTGTTTTTCTTAAACAACCCGTTGAAATTCGAAAAACTTTGGTGTTGCGTGTATGTCTAAGTGTGTAGCCTCAAAAGAGAACACACAGGAGATTTTTCTCTCGAAAGAATTTGTAAAAATACCACGTTTTAAGGAAATACAGTGTTGCAGAGTAAAGACAAATACATACGTATAGGAAACACTTAAACTTTACGAGAAGAAAAAACACATCGTGCAAAATTATCTTGTTTTTCCTAAACAACATGTTGTAACTCGAAAAGATTTGGTGTTGCTTGTATTTCTAAGCGTATAGCCTCAAAAGAGACAGCACAGTAGAATTTTCTCTCGAAAAAATATGTCAGAATACCACGTTTTAAGGAAATCCTGCATCGTGCGAAATTATCTTTTTTTTTCTTAAACAACCCGTTATAACTCGAAAAGCTTTGGTTTTGCGTGTATGTCTAAGCATGTAGCCTCAAAAGAGAATGAACAGGAGCGTTTTCTCTCGAAAGAATATGTAAGAATACACATTATAAGGAAATGCAGTGTTGCAGAATAAAGACAAATATGTACGTATTAGAAATACTTAAACTTTACAAGAAGAAATAACGCACATTGCAAAATTATCTTGTTATTTCTAAACAACACGTTGTAACTCGCCAAGTTTTGGTGTTGCGTATATGTCTAAGCATGTAGCCTCAAAAGAGAACACACAGGAGAGTTTTCTCTCGAAAAAATATGTAAGAATACCACATTATAAGGAAATATAGTGTTGCAGAGCAAAGACAAATATGTAAGTATTAGAAATACTTAAACTTTATGAGAAGAAATAACGCATCGTAAAAAATTATCTTGTATTTCCTAAAAAACACGTTGTAACTCGAAAAGATTTGGTGTTGTGTGTATGTCTAAATGTGTAGCCTCAAGAGAGAACCCACAGGAGAATGTTCTCTCGAAAAAATATGTCAGATAATCACGTTTTTAGATAATCCTGCATCGTGCTTTATTATCTTGTTTTTCCTAAACAACACGTTGTAACTCGGATAGCAGTGGTGTTGCATGTATGTCTAAGCATGTAGCCTCAAAAGAGAACGCACAGGAGAGTTTTCTCTCAAAAAATAAATATGTCAGAATACCACGTTTTAAGGAAATCCCGCATCGTGCGAAATTATCTTGTTTTTCCTAAACAACACCTTGTAACGTGTAAAGCTTTGGTGTTGCATGTATGTCTAAGCGAGTATCCTCAAAATAGATCGCACAGGAGAGTTTTCTCTCGAAAGAATTTGTAAGAATACCACGTTATAGGGAAATACAGTGTTGCAGAGTAAAGACAAATATGTACATATTAGAAATACTTAAACTTTACGAGAAGAAATAACGCATCGTGCAATATTATCTTGTTTTTCCTAAACAACACGTGGTAACTCGAAATGATTTGGTGTAGCATGTATTTCTAAGTTTTTAGCCTCAAAAGAGAATGCACAGGAGAGTTTTCTCTCGAAGAAATATGTCAGAATACCACGTGTTATAGAAATGCCGCATCGAGCTTAATTATCTTGTTTTTCCTAAACAACATGTTGTAACTCGAAAAGCATTGGTGTTGCGTGTATGTCTAAGCGTGTAGCCTCAAAAGAGTATGCACAGGAGAGTTTTCTCTCGCAAGAATATGTAAGAATACCACATTATAAGGAAATACAGTGTTGCAGAGTAAAGACAAATACTTACATATTAGAAAAACTTAAACTTTACGAGAAGAAATAACTCATTGTAAAAAATTATCTTGTATTTCCTAAACAACACTTTGTAACTCGAAAAGATTTCGTGTTGCTTGTATGTCTAAGTGTGTGTCCTCAAATGAGAACGCACAGGAGAGTTTTCACTCGAAAAAAATATGTCAGAAAACCACGTTTTAAAGAAATCCCGCATCGTGCGAAATTATCTTGTTTTTCTTAAACAACACTTTGTAACTCGAAAATCTTTGGTGTTGCGTGTATGTCTAAGTGTGTAGCCTCAAAAGAGAATGCACGGGAGAGTTTTCTCTCGAAAGAATATGTAAGAATACCACGTTATAAGAAAATACAGTGTTGCAGAGTAAAGACAAATACGTACGTATTACAAATACTTAAAGTTTACGAGAAGAAATAATGCATCGTAAAAAATATCTTGTATTTCCTAAACAACACATTGTAACTCAAAAAGATTTGGTGTTGTTTGTATGTCTAAGCTTGTAGCCTCAAAAGGGAACACACAAGAGAATTTTTTCCAGAAAAATATTTCAGAATACCACGTTTTAAAGAAATCCTGCATCGTGAGAAATTATCTTGTTTTTCCTAAACAACACGTTGTAACTCGAAAAGCTTTGGTGTTGCGTGTATGTCTAAGTGTGTAGCCTCAAAATAGAATGAATAGGAGAGTTTACTATCGAAAAAATATGTCAGAATACCACGTTTTAAGAAAATCCTGATTCGTGCAATATTATCTTGTTTTTCCTAAATAACACATTGTAACTCGAAAAGCTTTGGTGTTGCGGTTTTGTCTAAGCATGCAGCCTCAAAAGAGAACATACAGGAGAGTTTTCTCTTGAAAGAATATGTAAGAATACCAGGTTATAAATAAATAAAGTGTTGCATAGTAAAGACAAATAAGTAAGTATTAGAAATTCTTAAACTATACGAGAAGAAATAACGCATCGTACAAAATTATCTTGTACTTCCTAAACAACACGTTGTAACTCGAAAAGATTTGGTGTTGTGTGTATGTCTAAGCATGTAGCCTCAAAGGAGAACGCACAGGAGAGTTTTTACTCGAAAAATTTGTGTCAGAATACCACGTTATAAGGTAATCCCGCATCGTGTGAAATTATCTTGTTTTTCTTAAACAACAAGTGGTAACTCGAAAAGTTTTGGTGTACGGTCTATGTCTAAGAGTGTAGCCTCAAAGAAAATGCACAGGAGAGTTTTCTCTTTAAAGAATATGTAAGAATATCACGTTATAAGGAAATACAGTGTTGCAGAGTAAAGACAAATACGTACGTATTAGAAATACTTAAACTTTACGAGTAGAAATAATTCATCGTAAAAATTATCTTGTATTTCATAAACATCACAGTGTAATTAGAAAAGATTTGGTGTTGTATGTATGTGTAAATGTGTAGGCTCGAAAGAGAACCCACAGGAGAATTTTCTCTCGAAAAAATATGTCAGAATACCACCTTTTAAAGAAATCCTGTATCATGTGAAATTATCTTGTTTTTCCTGAACAACACGTTGTAACTCGAAAGGTTTTGGTGTTGCGTGTATGTCTCAGCATGTGGCCTCAAAAGTTTACGCACAGGAGAGTTTTCTCTCAAAAAAAAATATATGTCAGAATACCACATTTTAAGAAAATCCCGTATCGTGCGAAATTATCTTGTTTTTCCTAAACAACTTGTTGTAACTCGAAAAGCTTTGCTGTTGCGTTTTTGACTAAGCATGCGGCCTCAAAAGAGAACGCACAGGAGAGTTTTCTCTCGAAAGAATATGTAAGAATACCACATTATAAGGAAATACAGTGTTGCAGAGTAAAGACAAATATGTACGTATTGGAAATACTTAAACTTTACAAGAAGAAAGAAAGCATCGTGCAATATTACCTAGTTTTTCCTAAAGATCATGTTGTAACTCAAAACGATTTGGTGTTGCGTGTATGTCTAAGCTTTTAGCCTCAATAGAGAATGCACAGGAGGGTTTGATCTCGAAAAAGATATGTCAGAATACCACGTTTTAAGGAAATCCTGCATTGTGCGAAATTATCTTGTTTTTCCTAAACAACATGTTGTAACTAGAAAAGCTTTGGTGTTGCGTGTATGTCTAAACGTGTAGCCTCAAAAGATAACCCACAGGAGTATTTTCTCTCGAAAAAATATGTCAGAATACCACATTTTAAGGAAATCCTGCATCGTGCGTAATTATCTTGTTTTTCCTATACAACTTGTTTAACTCGAAAAGCTTTGGTGTTGCGTGTATGTCTAAGTGTGTAGCCTCAAAAGAGAATGCACAAGAAAGTTTTCTCTCGCAAGAATATATAAGAATACCACGTTACAAGGAAATACAGTTTTACAGAGTAAAGACAAATACGTATAAATTAGAAATACTTAAACCTTACGAGAAGAAATAATGCATCGTACAAAATTATCTAGTATTTCCTAAACAAAACGTTGTAACTCGAAAAGATTTGGTGTTGTGTGTATGTCTAAACGTGTAGCATCAAAAGAGAACCCACAGGAGAAATTTCTCTCGAAAAAATATGTCAGAATACCACGTTTTAAGGAAATCTTGCATCGTGTGAAATTATCTTGTTTTTCCTAAACAACACGTTGTAACTCGAAAAGATTTTGTGTTACGTGTATGTCTCAGCTTGTAGCCTCAAAAGAGAATGCAAAGAAGAGTTTTGTCTCGAAAAACTATGTCAGAATACCACGTTTTAAGGAAATCACGCTTCGTGCGAAATTATCTTGTTTTTCTTAAAGAACACATTGTAACTCGAAAAGCTTTGGTATTGCGTGTATGCCTAAGCGTGTAGCCTCAAAAGAGAATGCACAGGAGAGTTTTCTCTCGAAAGAATATGTAAGAATACCACATTATAAGGAAATACAGTGTTGCAGAGTAAAGACAAATGCGTACTTATTAGAAAAATTTAAACTTTACAAGAAGAAATAACGCATCATCAAAATTATCTTGTTTTCCTAAGCATCACGTTGTAACTCGAAAAGATTTGGTGTTGCGTGTATGTCTAAGTGTGTAGCCCCAAATGAGAACGCACAGGAGAGTTTTCTCTCCAAAAAAATATGTCAGAATGTCACGTTTTAAGTAAATCCTGCATTGTGCGAAATTATCTTGTTTTTCCTAAACAACATGTTTTAACTCGAAAAGCTTTGGTGTTGCCTGTATGGCTACGTGTGTAGCCTCTAAGGAGAATGCACAGGAGAGTTTTCTCTTGCAAGAATATGTAAGAATACCACGTTACAAGGAAATACAGATTTGCAGATAAAGACAAATACGTACATATTAGAAATACTTAAACATTACAAGAAGAAATAACGCATCGTACAAAATTATCTTGTATTTCCTAAACAACACGTTGTAACTTGAAAAGATTTGAAGTGGCGTGTATGTCTAAGTGTGTAGCCTCAAAAGAGAATGCACAGGAGGGTTTTCACTCGAAAAAACATGTCAGAATACCACGTGTTAAGGACATCATGCTTCGTGTGAAATTATCTTGTTTTTCATAAACAACACTTTGTAACTCGAAAAGCTGTGGTGTTGCGTGTATGTCTAAGCATGTAGCCTCAAAAGAGAACGCAGAGGAGAGTTTTCTCTCGAAAGAATACGTAAGATTACCACGTTTTAAAGAAATACAGTGTTGTAGAGTAAAGACAAATACATACGTATTAGAAATACTTAAACTTTACGAGAAGAAATAACGCATCGTGCAAAATTATCTTGTATTTCCTAAACAACACATTGTAACTCAAAAAGATTTGGTGTTGCGTGTATGACTAAGCATGCAGCCTCAAAAGAGAATGCACAGGAGAGTTTTCTCTCGAAAGAATATGTAAGAATTCCACGTGATAACGTAGTACAGTGTTGCAGAGTAAAGACAAATATGTACGTATTAGAAATACTTAAACTTTACGAGAAGAAATAATGTATCATGCAAAATTATCTTGTTGTTCCTAAACAACACGTTGTAACTCGAAAAGATTTGGTGTTGAGCGTATGACTTAGCGTGTAGCCTCAAAAGAGAACGCACAGGAGAGTTTTCTCTCAAAATTATGTCAGATTACCACGTTTTAAGGAAATCCAGCATCGTGCGAAATTATCATGTTTATCCTAAATAACATGTTGTAACTCGAAAAGATTTGGTGTTGCGTGTATGTCTAAGCTTCTAGCCTCAAAAGAGAACGCACATGAGAGTTTTCTCTCGAAGGAATATGTCAGAAAACCACAATTTAAGAAAATCCAGCATCATGCGAAATTATCTTGTTTTTCCTAAACAACTTGTTGTAACTCGAAAAGCTTTGATGTTGCGTTTTTGTCTAAGGTGCTGCCTCAAAAGAGAACGCACAGGAGAGTTTTCTCTCGAAAGAATATGTAAGAATACCATGTTATAAGAAAATATAGTATTGCAGAGTAAAGACAAATACGTACGTATTAGAAATACTTAAACTTTACGAGAAGAAATAATGCATCGTGCAAAATTATCTTATTTTTCCTAAACAACACGTTATAACTCGAAAGGATTTGCTGTTGCGTGTATGTCTAAGCTTGTTGCCTCAAAAAAAAAAAAAAAAAAAAAAACGCACAGGAGAGTTTTCTCTCGAAAAAAATATGTCAGAATATCACGTTTTAGGGAAATACCACATCATGAGAAATTATCTTGTTTTTCCTAAACAACACGTTGTAACTCGAAAAGATTTGGTGTTGAGTGTATGACTAAGGATGCAGCCTCAAAAGAGAACACACAGGAGACTTTTCCCTCGAAAAAATATGTCAGAATACCACGTTTTAAGGAAATCCAGCATTGTGCGATATTATCTTTTTTTTCATAAACATGATTTAACTCGAAAACCTTTGGTTTTGTGTGTATGCCTAAGTGTGTAGCCTCAGAAGAGAATGCACAGGAGCATTTTCTCTCGAAAGAATATGTCAGAATACCACGTTACAAGGAAATACAGTGTTGCAGAGTAAAGACATATACGTACGTATTGGAAATACTTAAACTTTATGAGAAGAAATAATGCTCTGTACAAAATTATCTTTTATTTCCTAAACAACTAGTTGATATTCACAAAGATTTGGTGTTGCCTGTATGTCTAAACATGTAGCCAGAAAGGAAAACGCACAGGAGAGTTTTCTCTCGAAAAAATATGTCAGAATACGACGTTTTAAGGAAATCCACCATCGTGCGAAAATATCTTGTTTTTCCTACACAGCACGTTGTAACTCGAAAAGCTTTGGTGTTGCGTGTATGTCTAAGCGTTTAGCCTCAAAAGAGAATGCACAGGAGAGTTTCCACTCGAACAAATATGTAGGAATACCACATTAGAAGGAAATACAGTGTTGCAAAGTAAAGACAAATACTTACATAGTAGAAATACTTAAACTTTACGAGAAGAAATAACGCATCGTGCAAAATTATGTTGTATTTCCTAAACAACAGGTTGTAACTCGAAATGATTTGGTGTTGCGTGTATGTCTCAGCTTGTAGCCTCAAAAGAGAATGCACAGGAGAGTTTCCTCTCAAAAAAAATATGTCAGAATACCACGTTTTAAGGAAATCCCGCATCGTGCGAAATTATCTTATTTTTCCTAAAAACACATAGTAACTCGAAATGCTTTGGTATTGCGTGTATGTCTAAGCGTGTAGCCTCAAAAGAGAAGGCAAGGAGAGTTTTCTCTCGAAAGAATATGTAAGAATACAACGTTATAAGGAAATACAGTGTTGCAGAGTAAAGACAACTATGTATGTATTAGAAATATTTAAACTTTCCTCGAAGAAATAACGCATCGTAAAAAATTATCTTGTATTTCCTAAACAACACGTTGTAACTCAAAAAGATTTGGTGTTGCGTGTATGACTAAGCGTGTAGCCTCAAAAGAGAACGCACAGGAGAGTTTTCTCTCGAAAAAATATGTCAGAATACCACGTTTTAAGGAAATCCAGCATTATGCAACATTATCTTGTTTTTCCTAAACAACACGTTTTAACTCAAAAAGCTTTGGTGTTGCGTGTATGTGTAAGTGTGTAGCCTCAGAAGAGAATGCACAGGAGAGTTTTCTCTCGAAAGAATATGTCAGAATACCACGTTACAAGGAAATACAGTGTTGCAAAGTAAAGACAATTACAAACGTATTAGAAATACTTAAACCTTATGAGAAGAAATAACGCTCCTTACAAAATTATCTTGTATTTCCTAAACAACAATTTGAAATTCGAAAAGATTTGGTGTTGCGTGTATGTATTATCTTGTTTTCCTAAAGAAAACGTTGTAACTCGCAAAGTTTGGTGTTGCGTGTATGTCTAAGCGTGTTGCCTCAAAAGAGAACGCACAGGAGAGTTTTCTCACGAAAAAATATGTCAGAATACCACGTTTTAAAGAAATCCCGCATCGTGTGAAATTATCTTGTTTTTCCTAAACAAAATGTTTTAACTCGAAAAGCTGTGGTGTTATTTCTATGTCTAAGTGTATAGCCTCAAAAGAGAATGCACAGGAGAGTTTTCTCTCGAAAGATTATGTAAGAATACCACGTTATAAGGAAATACAGTATTGCAGAATAAAGACAATTATGTACGTATGAGAAACACTTAAACTTTATGAGAAGAAATAACCCATCATAAAAAATTATCGTGTATTTCCTAAACAACACGTTTTAACTCGAAAGGATTTGGTGTTGTGTGTATGTCTAAGTGTGTAGCCTCAAAGGAGAACGCACAGAAGCGTTTTTTCTCGAAAAAAATATGTCAGAATACCACGTTTTAAGGAAATCACGCATCGTGGGAAATTATCTTGTTATTCCTAAACAACATATTTTAACTCGAAAAGCTTTGGTGTTGCGTGTATATCTAAGCGTGTAGCCTCAATAGAGAACGCACAGGGGAGTTTTCACTCTAAAGAATATGTAAAAATACCACGTTATAAGGAAATACAGAGTTGCATATTAAAGACAAATATGTACATATTGGAAATATTTCAACTTTATGAGAAGAAATAACGCATCGTGCAAAATTATCTTGTTTTTCCTAAATAACACGTTGTAAATCGAAAAGATTTGGTATTGCGTGTATGTCTAAGCTTCTAGCTTCAAAAGAGAACGCACAGCAGAGTTTTCTCTCCAAAAAACATGTCAGAATACCCCGTTATAAGGAAATCGCACATCGTGCGAAATTATCTAGCTTTTCCTAAACAACACTTTGTAACTTGAAAAGCTTTGGTGTTGCGTGTATGTCTAAGAGTGTAGCCTCAAAAGAGAACACACAGGAGAGTTTTCTCTCGACAGAATGTGTAAGAATACCACGTTATAATGAAATACAGTATTTCAGAGTAAAGACACATACGTACGTGTTAGAAATACTTAAACTTTACGAGAAGAAATAACGCATCGTAAAAAATTATCTTGTATTTCCTGAACAACACGTTGTAACTCGAAAAGATATGGTGTTGTGTGTATGTCTAAACGTGTAGCCCCAAACAGCACCCACAGGAGAATTTTCTCTCGAAAAAAATATGTCAGAATACCACGTTTTAAGGAAATCCTGCATCTTGTGAAATTATCTTGTTTTTCCTTAACTACACGCTGTAACTCAAAATGATTTGCTGTTGCATGTATGTCTAATCGTGGAGCCTAAAAAGAGAATGCACAGTAGAGTTTTCTCTCGAAAAAAACATGTCAGAATACCCCATTTTAAGGAAATATCTCATCGTGTGAAATTATCTTGTTTTTCCTAAACAACACGCTGTAACTCGAAAAGCTTTGGTGTTGAGTGTATGTCTAAGTGTGTACCCTCAGAAGAGAAAGCACAGGAGAATTTTCTCTCGAAAGAATATGTAAGAATAACCCGTTAAAGAAATTACAGTGTTGCATATTAAAGACATATACGTACATATTGGAAATACTTAAACTTTATGAGAAGAAATAACGCATTGAGCATAATTATCTGGTTTTTCCTAAATATCACGTTGTAACTCAAAAAGCTTTGGTGTTGCGTGTATGTCTAAGCTTCTAGCCTCAAAAGAGAACGTGCAGGAGAGATTGGTGTTGCGTGTATGTCTAAATGTGTAGACTCCGAAGAGAACCCACAGGAGAATTTTCTCTCGAAAAAATATGTCAGAATTCCACGTTTTAAGGAAATACCGCATCATGCAAAATTATCTTCTTTATCCTAAACAGCACGTTGTAACTCAAAAAGCTTTGGTGTTGCGTGTATATCTAAGAATGTAGCCTCAAAAGAGAAGGCACAGGAGAGTTTTCTCTCGAAAGAATATGTAAGAATTCCACGTTATAAGTAAATACAGTGTTGCAGCATAAAGACAAATACGTACATATTAGAAATACTTAAACTTTACAAGAAGAAATAACGCGTCATGCAAAATTACCTTGTTTTTTCTAAACAACACATTGTAACTCGAAAAGATTTGATGTTGCTTGTAAGTCTAAATGTGTAACCTCAAAAGAGAACCCACAGGAGAATTTTCTCTTTAAAAAATATGTCAGAATACCACGTTTTAAGGAAATCACGCATCATGCGAAATTATCTTGTTTTTCCTAAACAACACGTTGTAACTCGAAAAGCTTTGGTGTTACGTGTATGTCTAAGCGTGTAGCTTCAAAAGAGAAAGAAGCAGAGAGTTTTCTCTCGAAAGAATATGAAAGAATACCACGTTATAAGTAAATACAGTGTTGCAGAGTAAAGACAAATACATACATATTAGAAATACTTAAACTTTACGAGAAGAAATAACGCATCATGCAAAATGATCTTGTTTTTTCTAAACAACAAAATGTAATTCGAAATATTTGGTGTTGTGTGTATGTCTAAGCGTGTAACCTCAAAAGAGAACGCACAGGAGAATTTTCACTCAAAAGAATATGTAAGAATACCACATTATAAGTAAATACAGTGTTGCAGAGTAAAGACAAATACGTACATATTAGAAATACTTAAACTTTACGAGAAGAAATATTGCATCATACCAAATTATCTTGTATTTCCTAAACAACACGTTGTAACTCAAAAAGATTTGTTGTTGCCTGTATGTCTAAACGTGGATCCTCAACAGAGAGCCACAGGAGAATTGTCTCTAGAAAAAATATGTCAGAATACCACGTTTTAAGGAAATCAGGCATCGTGCGAAATTATGTTTTTTTCCCTAAACAACGCGTTGTAACTCGAAAAGCTTTGGTGTTGCGTGTATGTCTAAGTTTGTAGTCTCAAAAGAGAATGGACAGGAGAGATTTCTCTCGAAAGAATATGTAAGAATACCACGTTATAAGGAACTACAGTGTTGCAGAGGAAAGACAAATATGTACATATTAGAAATACGTAAACTTTACTAGAAGAAATATCGCGTTGTGCAAAATTATCTTGTTTTTCCTAAACAACACGTTGTAATTCCAAAGGATATTGTCTTGCATGTATGACTAAGCGTGCAGCCTCAAAAGAGAACGCACAGGAGAGTTTTCTCTCAAAAAATGTGTCACAATACCACGTTTTAAGGAAATCCCGCATCATGAGAAATTATCTTGTTTTTCCTAAACAACATGTTTTAACTTGAAAAGCCTTGGTGTTGCGTGTATGTCTAAGTGTGTAGCGTCAAAAGAAAATGCACAGGAGAGGTTTCTCTCAAATATATATGTAAGATACCACGTTATAAGGAAATACAGTGTTGCAAATAATGACAAATACGTATGTATTAGAAATACCTAAACTTTACGAGAAGAAATAACGCATCATGCGAAATTATCTTGTTTTTCCGAAACAAAATGTTGTAACTCGCAAAGCTTTGGTGTTGCGTGTATGTCTAAGCGTGTAGCCTCAAAAGCGAACGCACAGGAGAGTTTTCTCTCCAAAAAATATGTCAGAATACCACGTTTTAAGGAAATACAGCATTGTGGGAAATTATCTTGTTTTTCCTAAACAACACGTTTTAAATCGAAAAGCTTTGTGCTGCGTGTATGTCTACGTGTGTAGTCTCAGAAGAGAATGCACAGGAGAGTTTTTTCTCGAAATAATATGTCAGAACACCACGTTACAAGAAAATACAGTGTTGCAGAAAAAAGACAAATACGTACGTATTAAAAATAGTTAAAGTTTACGAGAAGAAATAGCGTTCCGTACAAAATTATCTTGTATTTCCTAAACAATAAGTGGAAATTTGAAAAGATTTGGAGTTGCGTGTATGTTTAAGCTTGTAGCCACAAAAGAGAACACACAGGAGAGTTTTCTCTCGAAAAAATATTTCAGAATACCACGTTTTAAGGAAATCCAGCATCATGAGAAATTATCTTGTTTTTCCTTAGCAACACGTTGTAACTCAAAAAGCTTTGGTGTTGTGTGTATGCCTAAGTTTGTAGCCTCAGAAGAGAATGCACAGGAGAGTTTTATCTCAAAAGAATATGTCATAATACCACGTTACAAGGAAATACAGTGTTGCAGAATAAAGACAAATACGTACGTATTAGAAATACTTAAACTTTATGAGAAGAAATAACGCTTCGTACAAAATTATCTTTTATTTCCTAAACAACAAGTGGTTATTCGTAAAGATTTGGTGTTTCGTGTATGACTAAGCGTGCAGCCTCAAAAGAGAATGCACAGGAGAGTTTTCTCTCGAAAGAATATATAAGAATTCCACGTTATAACATAATACAGTGTTGCAGAGTAAAGACAAATATGCACGTATTAGAAATACTTAAACTTTACGAGAAGAAATAACGCATCATGCAAAATTATCTTGTTTTTCCTTAACAACACGTTGTAACTAGAAAAGATTTGGTGTTGAGTGTATGGATAAGCGTGTAGCCTCAAAAGAGAACGCACAGGATAGTTTTCTCTCGAAAAAATATGTCAGAATTCCACATTTTAAGCAAATCCAGCATCATGCGAAATTTTCTTGTTTTTCCTAAACAACACGTTGTAACTCGAAAAGCTTTGGTGTTGTGTGTATGCCTAAATGTGTAGCCTCAGAAGAGAATGCACAGGAGAGTTTTCTCTCGAAAGAATATGTCAGAATACCACGTTGCAAGGAAATACAGTGTTGCAGAGTAAAGACAAATAAGTACGTATTAGAAATTCTTAAACGGTATGAGAAGAAATAACGCTCCATACAAAATTATCTTGTATTTCCTAAACAACAAGTTGATATTCGTAAAGATTTGGTGTTGCGTGTATGACTAAGCGTGCAGCCTCAAAAGAGAACGCACAGGAGAGTTTTCTTTCGAAAGAATATGTAAGAATTCCACGTTATAACGTAATACCGTCTTGCAGAGTAAAGACAAATAAGTACGTTTTAGAAATACTTAAACTTTACGAGAAGAAAAAACACATTGTTCAAAATTATCTTGTTTTTCCTAAACAACAAGTTGATATTCGTAAAGATTTGGTGTTGCGTGTATGTCTAAGAATGTAGCCGGAAAAGAGTACACACAGGAGAGTTTTCTCTCGAAAAAACATGTCAGAATACTACGTTTTAAGGAAATACCACATCCTGCGAAATTATCTTGTTTTCCCTAAACAACACGTTGTAACTAGAAAAACTTTGGTGTTGCGTGTAGTGTAAGGGTTCAGCCTCAAAATAGAACGCACAGGAGAGTTTTCTCTCGAAAGAATATGTAAGAATACCACGTTATAAGGAAATACAGTGTTGCAGAGAAAAGACAAATATGTACATATTAGAAATACTTAAAATTTACTAGAATAAATAACACATCGTGCAAAATTATCTTGTATTTCCTACACAACACGTTGTAACACGAAAAGATTTTGTGTTGCGTGTATGTCTAAGCATGTAGCCTCAAAAGCAAATGCACAGGAGAATTTTCTCTCGAAAAAATGTCAGAATACCACGTTTTAAGGAAATCCAGCATTGTGCGAAATTATCTTGTTTTTCCTACACAACACGTTGTAACTCGAAAAGCTTTGGTGTTACATGTATGACTAAGCGTGCAGCCTCAAAAGAGAACGCACAGGACAGTTTTCTCTCAAAAAATATGTCAGAATACTATGTTTTAAGGAAATCCCGCATCCTGCGAAATTATTTTGTTTTTCCTAAACAACATATTGTAACTCGAAAAGCTTTGGTGTTGCGTGTATGTTTAAGGGTTCAGTCTCAACAGAGAACACACAGGAGAGTTTTCTCCCTAAAGAATATGTCAGAATACCACGTTATAAGGAAATACAGTGTTGCAGAGTAAAGACAAATACTTACAAATTAGAAAAACTTAACATTTACGAGAAGTAACACATCGTGCAAAATTATCTTATATTTCCTAAACAACACGTTGTAACTCGAAAAGATTTGTTGTTGCGTGTATGTCTAAACGTGTATCCTCAAATAGAACCCACAAGAGAGTATTCTCTCGAAAAATTATGTCAGAATACCACGTTTTAAAGTAATTCCGCATCGTGTGAAATTATCTTGTTTTTCCAAAACAACATGTTTTAAATGGAAAACCTTTTGTCTTGCCTGTATATGTAAGTGTGTAGCCTCAAAAGAGAACACACAGGAGAGTTTTCTCTAGAAAGAATATGTAAGAATAACACGTTATAAGGAAATACAGTGTGGCAGAGTAAGGACAAATATGTACCTATTAGAAATACTTAAACTTTACGAGAAGAAATAACGCATTGTACAAAATTATCTTGTATTTCCTAAACAACACGTTGTAACTCGAAAAGATTTGGTGGTGCATGTATGTCTAAGCTTGGAGCTCAAAAGAGAACGCACAGGATAGTTTTCTCTCGAAAAAATATGTCATAATACCACGTTTTACGTAAATCCCTCATCCTGCGAAATTATCTTGTTTTCCCTAAACAACACGTTTTAACTCAAAAAGCTTTGGTGTTGTGTGTATGCCTAAGTGTGTAGCCTCAGAAGAGAATGCACAGGAGAGTTTTCTCTCGAAAGAATATGTCAGAATACCAAGTTACAAGGAAATACAGTGTTGCAGATTAAAGACAAATACGTACGTATTAGAAATACTTAAACTTTATGAGAAGAAATAACGGCTCCGTACAAAATTATCTTGTATTTCCTAAACAACAAGTTGATATTCATAAAGATTTGGTGTTGCGTGTATGAGTAAGAATGCAGCCTCAAAAGAGAATGCACAGGAGAGTTTTCTCTCGAAAGAATATGTAAGAATTCCTTGTTATAACGTAATACGGTGTTGCAGAATAAAGACAAATATGTACGTATGAGAAATACTTAAACTTTATGAGAAGAAACCACGCATCATGCAAAATTATCTTGTTTTTCCTAAACAACATGTTGTAACTCGAAAAGATTTGGTGTTGAGTGTATGACTAAGCGTGTAGCCTCAAAGGAGAACGTACAGGAGAGTTTTCTCTGGAAAAAAATATGTCAGAATTCCACGTTTTAAGGAAATCCAGCATCGTGCGAAATTATCTTGTTTTTCCTAAAGAACACGTTATAACTCGAAAAGCTTTGGTATTGTGTGTATGCCTAAGTGTGTAGCCTCAGAAGAGAATGCACAGGAGAGTTTTCTCTAGAAAGAATATGTCTGAATACCACGTTACAAGGAAATACAGTGTTGTAGAGTAAAGACAAATACGTATTTATTAGAAATACTTAAACTTTATGAGAAGAAATAACGCTCCATACAAAATTATCTTGTATTTCCTAAACATCAAGTTGATGTTCGTAAAGATTTGGTGGTGCGTGTATGACTAAGTGTGCAGCCACAAAAGAGAATGAACAGGAGAGTTTTCTCTCGAAAGAATTCCACGTTATAACACAATGCAGTGTTGCAAAGTAAAGACAAATATACGTATTTGAAATACTTAAACTTTATGAGAAGAAATAACGCATCATGCAAAATTATCTTGTTTTTCCTATACAACACGTTGTAACTCGAAAAGATTTGGTGTTGAGTGTATTACTTAGCGTGTAGCCTAAAAAGAGAACGCGCAGGAGCGTTTTATCTCGAAAAAAATATGTCAGATTACCACCTTTTAAGGAAATCCAGCATCGTGCGAAATTATCTTGTTTTTCCTACACAACACGTTGTAACTCGAAAAGCTTTGGCGTTGCGTGTATGACTAAGCGTGCAGACTCAAAAGAGAACATACAAGAGAGTTTTCTCTCGAAAAAATATGTCATAAAACCACGTTTTAAGGAAATCCTGCATCCTGAGAAATTATCTTGTTTTTCCTAAACAACAAGTTATAACACGAAAAGCTTTGGTGTTGCGTGTATGTGTAGGTTCAGCCTCAAAAGAGAATGCACAGGAGAGTTTTCTCTCAAAAGAATATGTAAGATTACCACGTTATAAGGAAATACAGTGTTGCAGATTTAAGACAAATACGTACATATTAGAAATACTTAAAATTTACGAGAAGAAATAACGCATCGTGAAAAATTATCTTGTATTTCCTAAACGACACGTTGTAACTTGAAAGATTTTGTGTTGCTTGTATGTTTAAGCATGTAGCCTCAAAAGCGAATGCACAGGAGAGTTTTCTCTCGAAAAAATATATCATAATACCACGTTTTAAGGAAATCCAGCATCGTGCGAAATTATCTTGTTTTTCCTACACAACTCGTTGTAACTCGAAATGCTTTGGTGTTGTGTGTATGCCTAAGTGTGTAGCCTCAGAAGAGAATGCACAGGAGAGTTTTCAATCGAAAGAATATTTCAGAATACCACGTTACAAGGAAATACAGTGTTGCGAGTAAAGACAAATATGTACATATTAGAAATACTTTAAACTTTATGAGAAGAAATAACGCATCGTACAAAATTATCTTGTATATCCTAAGCAACATGTTGTAACTCGAAAAGATTTGTTGTTGCATGTATTTTAAACGTGTATCCTCAAAGAGAACGCACCGGAGAGTATTCTCTGAAAAAATTATGTCAGAATACCACGTTTTGAAGAAAACCCGCATCGTGTGAAATTATCTTGTTTTTCCTAAACAACATGTTTTAACTCGAAAAGCTTTGGTGTTGCGTGTATGTCTAAGTGTGTAGCTTCAAAAGAGAACGCACAGGAGAGTTTTCTCTCGAAAGAATATGTAAGAATACCACGTTATAATGAAATACAGTGTTGCAGAGTAAGGACAAATACGTACGTATTAGAAATACTTAAACTTTACGAGAAGAAATAACGCATATTACAAAATTATCTTGTATTTCCTAAACAACACGTTGTAACTCAAAAAGATTTATTGTTGCGTGTATGACTAAGCATGCAGCCTCAAAAGAGAATGCACAGGAGAGTTTTCTCTCGAAAGAATGTGTAAGAATTCCACGTTATAACGTAGTACAGTGTTGCAGAGTAAAGACAAATATGTACATATTAGAAATACTTAAACTTTACGAGAATAAATAATGTATCATGCAAAATTATCTTGCTGTTCCTAAACAACACGTTGTAACTCAAAAAGATTTGGTGTTGAGTGTATGACTTAGCATGTAGCCTCAAAAGAGAATGCACAGGAGAGTTTTCTCTCAAAAAAATATGTCAGATTACCACGTTTTAAGGAAATCCAGCATTGTGCGAAATTATCTTGTTTATCCTAAATAACACGTTGTAAGTCCAAAAGATTTGGTGTTGCGTGTATGTCTAAGCGCGCACCCTCAAAAGAGAACGCACAGGAGAATATTCTCTCGAAAGAATATGTAAGAATACCACGTTATAAGGAAATACAGTGTTGCAGAGTAAAGACAAATACGTACATATTGGAAATACTTAAACTTTACGAGAAAAAATAACGCATCGTGCAAAATTATCTTGTTTTTCCTAAACAACACGTTGTAACTCGAAAAGATTTGGTGATACATGTAGGTCTAAGCTGGTAGCCTCAAAAGAGAATGTACAGGAGTGTTTTCTCTCGAAAAAAATATGTCAGAATACCACGATATATGTAAATCCTGCATCGTGCGAAATTATCTTGTTTTTCCTCAACAACATGTTGTAACTCAAAAAGCTTTGGAGTTGCGTGTATGTCTAAGCTTGTAGCCTCAAAAGAGAACGAAAAGGTGAGTTTTCTCTCTTCAAAGAATATGTAAGAATACCACGTTACAAGGAAATACAGTGTTGCAGTTAAAGACAAATAAGTACGTATTAGAAATACTTAAACTTTGCCAGAAGAAATAACACATCATACAATATTATCCTGTATTTCCTAAACAACACCTTGAAACTCGAAAAGATTTGGTGTTGCGTTTATGTCTAAGCCAGTAGCCTCAAAAGAGAACGCACAGGAGAGTTTTCTCTCGAAAAAACATGTCAGAATACCCCGTTTTAAGGAAATTGCTCATCGTGCGAAATTATCTTGGTTTTCCTAAACAACACGGTGTAACTTGAAAAGCTTTGGTGTTGCGTGTA
Source organism: Apodemus sylvaticus (assembly GCF_947179515.1). NCBI lineage: Eukaryota > Metazoa > Chordata > Mammalia > Rodentia > Muridae > Apodemus > Apodemus sylvaticus. The sequence goes on along the minus strand of NC_067488.1, from coordinate 79,683,832 downwards.
TGTCTAAGCGTGTAGCTTCAAAAGAGAACGAAGAGGAGAGTTTTCTCTTGAAAGAATATGTAAGAATACCACGTTATAAGGAAATAAAGTGTTGCAGACTAAAGAGAAGTACGTACGTATTAGAAATACTTAAAATTTACGAGAAGAAATAATGCATCATGCAAAATTATCTTTTTTTTCCTAAACAACACGAGTAACTAGAAAGGATTTGGTGTTGCGTGTATGTCTAAATTTGTAGCCTCTAAAGTGAACCCACAGGAGAATTTTCTCTTGAAAAAAATATATCAGAATACAACGTTTTAAGGAAATACCGCATCATGCGAAATTATATTCTTTTTCCTAAACAACACGTTGTAACTCGAAAATCTTTGGTGTTGCGTTTATGTCTAAGGATGTAGCCTCAAAAGAGAATGCACAGGAGAGTTTTCTCTCGAAAGAATATGTAAGAATTCCAGGTTATAACGGAATACAGTGTTGCATAGTAAAAACAAATAAGTACTTATTAGAAATACTTAAACTTTATGACAAGAAATAACGCATCATACAAAACTATCTTGTTTTTTCTACACAACATGTTGTACCTCGAAAAGATTTGGTGTTGCGTGTATGACTAAGCGTGTAGCCTCAAAAGAGAATCCACAGGAGAGTTTTCTCCCAAAAAAATAAGTCAGAATACCACGTTATTAGGAAATCCTGCATCGTGCGAATTTATCTTGTTTTTCCTAAACAACACGTTGTAACTCAAAACGAATTGGTGTTGCGTGTATGTATAATGGTGGAGCCTCAAAACAGAATGCATAGGAGAGGTTTCTCTCGAAAGATTATGTAAGAATACCACGTTTTAAGGAAATTCCGCATCTTGCAAAATTATCTTCTTTTTCCTTAACAACACGTTGTAACTCGAAAAGCTTTGGTGTTGCATGTATGTCTAAGCGTGCAGCCTCAAAAGAGAGCGCACAGGCGAGTTTAATCTCGAAAGGCTATGTAAGAATATCATGTGATAAGCAAATACAGTGTTGCAGAGTAAAGACAAATATGTACGTATTAGAAATACTTAAAATGTACGAGAGGAAATAATGCATCATAAAAATTATCTTGTATATCCTAAACAACACGTTGTAACTCGAAAAGATTTGGTGGTGCTTGTAAGTCTAAACGTGTAGCCTCAAAAGAGAACCCACAAGAAAATTTTCCCTCGAAAAATATGTCAGAATACCATGTTTTATGAAAATCCCGCATCGTGCGAAATTATCTTGTTTTTCCTAAACAACAAGTTGTAACTCGAAATGCTTTGGTGTTGCATGTATGTCTAAACGTGTAGCCTCAAAAGAGAATGAAGAGGAGAGTTTTCTCTTGAAAGAATATGTAAGAATACCACGTTATGAAGAAATACAGTGTTGCAGAGTAAAGACAAATATGTAAGTATTAGAAATACTTAAAATTTACGAGAAGAAATAATGCATCGTGCAAAATTATCTTGTTTTTCCTAAACAACACGTTGTAACTCGAAAAGCTTTGGTGTTGTGTGTATGTATAAGGGTTCATCCTCAAAAGAGAATGCACAGGAGAGTTTTCTCTCGAAGAGTATGTAAGAATACCATGTTACAAGGAAATAGAGTGTTGCAGAGTAAGACAAATATGTATGTATTAGAAATACTTAAACTTTATGAGAAGAAATAACGCCCCGTAAAAAATTATCTTGTATTTCCTAAACAACAAATTGAAATTGGAAAGGATTTGGTGTTGCGTGTATGTCTAAGCTTGTAGCCATAAAAGAGAACACACAGGAGAGTTTTCCCTCGGAAAAAAAATATGTCAGAATACCAAGTTTTAAGGAAATCCCTCATCGTGCGAAATTATCTTGTTTTTCCTAAACAACACGTTGTAACATGAAAAGCTTTGGTGTTGCGTGTATGTCTAAGGGTGCATCCTCAAAAGAGAACGCACAGGAGAGTTTTCTCTTGAAAGAATATGTAATAATACCACGTTATAAGGAAATACAGTGTTGCAGAGTAAAGACAAATATGTACGTATTAAAAATCCTTAAACTTTATGAGAAGAAATAACGCATCGTACAAAATTTCCTTGTATTTTCTAAACAACACGTTGTAACTCGAAAACATTTGGTGTTGCGTGTATGTCTAACCATGTAGCCTCAAAAGAGAACCCACAGGAGAATGATCTCTCGAAAAAATATATCAGAATACCACATTTTAAGGAAATCCCGCATCGTGCGAAATTATCTTGTTTTTCCTAAACAACAGGCTGTAACTCGAAAAGCCTTGGTGTTGCTTGTATGTCTAAGCGTGTAGCCTCAAAAGAGAACGCACAGGAGAGTTTTCTCTCGAAAGAATATATAAGAATACCACGTTATAAGGAAATACGGTGTTGCAGAGTTAAGACAAATATATACGTATTAGAAATACTTAAACTTTATGAGAAGAAATAACGCATCGTGCAAAATTATCTTGTATATCCTAAACAACACGTTGTAACTCGAAACGATTTGGTGTTGCATATATGGCTAAGCGTGTAGCCTCAAAAGAGAACCCACAGGAGAATTTTCCCTCGAAAAAATATGTCAGAATACCATGTTTTAAGGAAATCCTGCATCATGCGAAATTATCTTGTTTTTCCTAAACAACATGTTTTAAACGAAAAACTTTGGTGTTGCGTGTAGGTCTAAGCGTGTAGACTCAAAAGAGAACACACAGGAGTGTTTTCTCTTGAAAGACTATGTAGGAATACCAAGTTACACGGAAATACAGTTTTGCAGAGTAAAGACAAATACACACATATTAAAAATGCTTAAACTTTAAGAGAAGAAATAACGCATCGTAAAAATTATATTGTATTTCCTAAACAACACGTTGTAACTCGAAAAGATTTGGTGTGGTGTATATGTCTATGCATGTAGCCTCAAAAGAGAACGCACAGGAGAGTTTTCGCTCAAAAAAATTGTCAGAATACCACGTTTTAAGGAAATCCCGCATCGTGCGAAATTATCTTGTGTTTCCTAAACAACACGTTGTAACTCGAAAAGCTGGGGTGATGCGTGTATGTCTAAGCGTGAGCCTCAAGAGAATGCACAGGAGAGTTTTTTTTCTCAATGGAATATGTAAGAATACAACGGTATAAGGAAATACAGTGTTGCAGAGTAAAGTCAAATACGTACGTATTGGAAATGCTTAAACTTACAAGAAGAAATAAGGCATCGTGTCCCGCGCTTTTGTCTCGCCAGCAAGAACGACGTGGCACACTCAGGATCCTTCTGCAGCCAAGCTATATTGACGCTTTTCGTGGAGGAAGATGCTGCGCCCAACATGGACGCGGTTTATATACCCCTTGGCGTGACATGTACATACCTGATTGGCTGTTTACTCATGACCTCATTCGAGTGCCCCGGGATGGGCAGAGATTTGGTGCGAAAATACTCTTGCATATGCGCAGATAGCTTGTTTACTAAGAAAGCGAAGCTGGCACAGTGGAAACCGGCGCCATCTTGTAATGGCGGATACAGTCGCGGCCTTCCACATCTCCCCCTTTTTAATCTTATTAAAAAATGCAAGCCACTATGTAATGGATGAAGGTAGAGGTCGAATCCCTAGTAAGGTGAGTAAGAGCACCATGTACAGAACAAGACCCTTAGGTTCCTTCTCCCAGGGTCGTCCTGACCTGCACTCGTGCCGTTTTTCCTAGGGGAGGGACACTTGGACACACAACCCTCATGCAATTCGACTTGTCTTCTAAGAGTGTCCAAAAGTCTGAACAACCCTTATGCAGTGCTTAGCCCGACAATCCATCAGAGTGAAAGGACTTACTCACTCACCCCTGTGCAATGAGTCTAACCTCTAGGGGTGCAAGAGCCGAGCAGTCCAGTGCTTGTAAGATTATTTTAACATGGATAACCAGATCTCTGGGGAGGTGCCTTGATTAATAGCCGCAAGTGCTTGAGCAATCACAACCTTGTCATGTCTTTGTTGAGATCTGAGTTTGCAGACCAGCCAAAGTGTGAACACGCATCCACAGCTTAAGGCTGCGCCAAATAGACTAACACCCACCCACTCCTTAAAGTAAGAAAAGGTTGAAGTGGTCCAGGAAGAGAGTTCCTCTGTCAGCGACAGGTCCACTCGAGTCGAATTGACAGCCAACACTGCTGCCCGCAAGGATTCGAGAGTTTCATCGAAGCCTTCAGACCAATTTCAAGGGCCAGGAGTAGTTTCTGTGGGATCCGTCCAGGTGTCATCTTCAGGTGTCAGAATTCTCCGTGTCAGTTGCTCCGGCAGCCATAATGGGTTATCTTCCCCCTGTGGGAAAACACAAACAGCTCCCCTGGATCTTATTAAAATAGGATCCAGGCCTTTCCATTGACCAGACAACACATCTTTCCATTTGACCATTTCTTTTGGCCTGTCAGGTTCTGAACAGTGTTCGTCTGCTGCAGTCTGGTCATGCTTGTCCAAATTTAAAAAATTCATAGTAAAGAGTGCTACCACTATAGCAACCCTTGGTATAGGGGGTAAGTCCTCCGCTATTCCCCCTTTTTGTTTTATTAAATAGGATTTGAGCGTACGGTGGGCTCGCTCAATAATGCCTTGTCCCTGAGGGTTATAAGGCAGACCTGTGATATGGATAACCTGCATTTGTAAGCAGAATTGTTTAAATTTTTGAGAGGTGTAAGCAGGTCCATTATCAGTTTTCAAACTTCTGGTTTCCCCCAGGCGCTCCATGCCTCGAGGCAATGTTGAATGACTTGGGAGGTTTTTTCACCAGGATGGCATGGAGAATATGACACATGAACATATTGGAGTCTCCCAAATGAGGGCACTGTACCCCAGTCCCTGTAAGACGGGGAAAGGACATCCGGAGCTTTCTCCTTACCCTCTCTGGTAGGAAAGAGAAGGTTCCGCGGCGTGCCTCATAAGGAGGGGGCGCCGAGGGTGTTTTAGCAATGGTCATGGCAAAGTGAGGGTTACGACTCTGTCCAAACCATGAGCTATATATATATATTTACTATTATTAAAAGCTCGATTATTAACATCTCAAAAATAGCTGCTATAGTATTTGTGCTGAAGCAGGGAGAAACTTAAGGGAATAAACATGTGATCTGAGAGTACAAACTCTTTTGGATGACAATTATTAATTTTGCCTAAAAAGGCTTGCCATGTAATAGATCAACCATTAATAATTAATTTGATTGCTGCTTGAAGCAAGGAACAAACGTTTTCTTGAAAATAGAGGTTTAAGACCTCCTGTGGCAAGCTCAAAATAAGGTAAAAATAAGATAAAGCCAATTAATATATCCTAACAACCTTTGAAAACCATTTACCTAAAAATTTCTAATAGTCCACAGTTAGGAGCAAAGGCCTGTAACAAACATTCTATGAACATTATACACTGAAAATTTTAAGATCCTAACTTCTAGTATTGAAACAGAGACAAAACATTTTTTTTCACATGAGGTAAGGCTATTATTAGCCAATCCTTCAGGCAAAAAATTTCTAATGAAATTGTTTTGCTTTAATTGTTTCTTTAAAGTTAGAAGCAAATGCTTTTGTAATTATTAGAATGTAAAGTAAAAAAAAAAAAAAAAAAAAAAAAAACCCTTTAAATCCACAATAATTTTGTAGGGAGTAGACAGGGCAAATGTTAATGCCTTTATATCCTCCTTGACCTTTCATAGATTTGAATTGCATTTTAACCCACCCCAGGATAAGTCAAGAACTTCTTTTTAAGGCCAAACACTCCCTAGGTAGGGCCTGTAAGGCAGAAACAACTTCTCAAAGCTTCCTCACTAGCTTCCCCTGAGGCAGCTCTAAGCTTTGCATTAACTCAAATGTAAAAATTTTTTATCTGCCCTAGGATCCACCCTTAGTCCTCGGCAAGGACATTGTATGAGATTACTGGAATGTAAATATCTTCTATTCTGAGCCTTTTATCTAAGACCAGACCCAAAACTACTTGTCCTGCAAGGACGTTTTGAGGATTAAACAAAAGAAACCAGTAATTCCATGGTCAAAGGAACCTACTTGATATCAAATACATTTACACTGAGATCTCCTTTTTAATCCTGGAGACAGCTGTATCACTCTTAAAATTATCTTAATTACAAGATATTTTAAGAATTATGAGCCTGCAAACTGAAAACTGCAGCCAATGACACACTGGAAATTTTTATTGTAACTCAATTTTTCCTTGCATTAGAGCACAGCTACAACTTTGGAAGTAAATCCCAATTTTAAAACAATCTATTTTCTTTAAAATCAATGACAAACACATTTTTACAGCACAAGGTTTGTCTGCCAGTGTAACTTATTAAAGAGACATTATTTTAAATCTTAATCTTTATAAGTCCAATCTCCAGGCCAAGATTCACACAAAACAACTTGCCAATTTAGGAGCATCATAAAGGCCTGTATTTCCTGGATTGCGTCATGCCACGTGTTGTTTAAAAATGGCATCTACCCTAAACTACCAGCTTTAACCTTCATGTCACGTGTTGTTTAAAAATGGCGACTACCCTAAACTACCAGTTTTAACCTAACCTTTTGTTAATAACATATACCTTTTAAATCATGTCCAATGACTTATAAGTCAATACTCTATAATCAAGGCATGTAAAACATTTGTACCTCTAAGACCAATTAGAAATAAAGATGAAGCAATTATACAAATCTCATTAATTTAAACCAAATATATTTTTTTTCTAGATGTAATTTCAGGGGAATAAAACACCTTGAACCCAACCATCACCATAGTAGAAATTTTTCCAGGAGAATTAACCATTAAGTTTGAGGCTGTTGGTCTCTAAAATGTAGCTTTTTTCTCCAGCTATGTTTTACTCATAGTTAAGAATGTGAAACACCTTTAATCATCTTCTTTTGTGTAAATTGTAGACTGGCAGTACTGCCAATAGATAATGCCACCTTTTTTTTTTTTTTACCATTTTATGTTTTCTTTTTAACACATAACATAAACACAACAATCATTCATCCACTCAAACAATAGACAACATAAATTGACACACATATAGACAAATTTGGAACTCTTCCTCCTCCTGACTCTGACAACTCCTGCTCAGAGTTACTGCTAGCCAGATCTAAGGCTATTTATTTTCTTTGAACGGATACAAAGTATCCTCTCCGGGTGACTTGTACTTCATCTCCCGGGGCACAACTGCTTTTTCTTCTGTCGACATATCTTCCTCTTTTTGTATCTTTTACTTTTACTTTAACAACTTTTTTCTTTTGGCACGCATCCATTTTTGTGTTTTTTCTTTCTCCATCATTTTCTCTCCCAGGGGTGTACTTTTCCCCTATCTCTCACTTCCGCGGATCCAGAGTCCTTGGAAGGGCCTTTTTTCTTAGGTGCACCTCTTTTCTTTTTGACCACACTGGTCCTTTTACACTGCTCTATTTCTGACAGACTGTCCTGAATCTCTTCCAAAACCTCCTGCCCTGCTCTTACGGACAAACGGCATTTCTCATCCTCAAGACATGATTACACAAGCTTCCACAGTGGCATCGTCCCTGCTTTTAGTTTCCCAGCCTGTTGTTCTCTAATTAGGTCTTTCTCCAGCTTCTCCCATGAAGCAAGCGTTAGCAACCCGGAACATGCGTACCAGGGTGCCACACGATCCACCTCTCTGACAAAACAATTTAGAGTTTTTGTTGAGACCTTCAGATTGTGCTGTCTCAGAAGAGACTGCAGCGCCGTGACCACCGAATGTGAAGCCCCCATACTGCTCCTTTATCTACAGGAGAGACTTATGTATCGGGCAGGCACTGCAGCTTATCTACGTCCATCTGACTGTGCCTAATGATGATGATTTAACACCACTGCCGATGGAAACAATATGAAACTAAAAGAAAGAGAACAAGTGCCATGAAAACAATCAGGAAGGCTTCAATCGCCCCCGCTAATTAAGGAGAAAGGTGGGAGAGATCAAGGCCAAGGACAGACATGCCTCTTAGAGCCTTACTGTATTACTGCAGTTCTGAATCCACCCGTGACCTTAACCGGGGGGTCTCCTCGGTTCCGGCGATGATAAGGCGTATCCCGGGTTTCGGCACCAGATGTCCCGCACTTTCCTCTGGCCAGCAAGAACGACGCGGCACACTCAGGATCCTTCTGCAGCCAAGCTTTATTGACGCTTTTCATGGAGGAAGACGCCGCGCCCAACATGGACGCGGTTTATATACCCCTTGGCGTGACATGTACATACCTGATTGGCTGTTTACTCATGACCTCATTCGAGTGCCCCGGGACGGGCAGAGATTTGGCGCGAAAATACTCTTGCACATGCTTAGATAGCTTGTTTACTAAGAAATCGAAGCTGGCACAGTGGAAGCCAGCGCCATCTTGTAATGGCAGATACAGTCGCGGCTTTCCACAGCATCGTGCAAAATTATCTTGTTTTTCTAAACAACAGGTTGTAATTCGAAAGGATTTGGTGTTGTATGTATGTCTAAGCATGTAGCCTCAAAAGAGAACGCACAGGAGAATATTCTCTCTTAAAAATATGTCAGAATACCACGTTTTAACGAAATCCAGCATCGTGCGAAAATATCTTGTTTTTCCTAAACAAAACGTTGTAACTTGAAAAGCTTTGGTGTGGCGTGTATGTCTAAGCCTCAAAAGAGAACACACAGGAGAGTTTTCATTCGAAAGAATATGTAAGAATACCTCATTACAAGGAAATACAGTGTTGCAGAGTAAAGACAAATACGTACATATTAGAAATACTTAAACTTTACGAGAAGAAATAAAGCATCTTAAAAAATTATCTTGTATTTCCTAAACAACACATTGTAACTCAAAAAGATTTGTTGTTGCGTGTATGTCTAAACGTGTATCCTCAAATGAGAACCCACAAGAGAATTTTCTATCGAAATAATATGTCAGAATACCACGTTTTAAGGAAATCCAGCATCGCTCGATATTATGTTGTTTTTCCTAAACAACACGTTGTAACTCGAAAAGCTTTGGTGTTACATGTATGTCTAAGTGTGTAGTTTCAAAATAGTACCAACAGGATAATTTTCCCTCGAAAAATATGTCAGAATACCACGTTTTAAGGAAATCCCGCATCGTGCGGAATTATCTTGTTTTTCCTAAACAACACGTTGCAACAAGAAATCCTTTGGTGTTGCGTGTATGTCTAAGCGTGTAGCCTCAAAAGAGAATGAAGAGGAGAGTTTTCTCTCGAAAGAATATGTAAGAATACCATGTTATGAAGAAATACAGTGTTGGAGAGTAAATACAAATACGTAAGTATTGGAAATACTTAAAATTTACGAGAAATAATGAATCGTGCAAAATTATCTTGTTTTTCCTAAACAACACGTTGTAACTTGAAAAGCTTTGGTGCTGCGTGTATGTATAAGGGTGCAGCCTCAAAAGAGAACGCACAGGAGAATTTTGTCTCGAAAGAATATGTAAGAATACCACATTTTAAGGAAATCCAGCATCTTGCAAAATTATCTTCTTTTTCCTTAACAACACGTTGTAACTCAAAAAGCTTTGGTGTTGCGTGTATGTCTAAGCGTGCAGCCTCAAAAGAGATCGCACAGGAGAATTTTCTCTCAAAAGAATATGTAAGAATACCACGTTATAAGGAAATACAGTGTTGCAGAGTAAAGACAAATATGTACGCATTGGAAATACTTAAACTTTATGAGAATAAAAAACGCATCGTGCAAAATTATCTTGTTTTTCCTAAACAACACGTTGTAACTCGAAAAGATTTGGTGTTGCTACTATGTCTAAGCCTGTAGCCTCAAAAGAGAATGCACAGGAGAGTTTTCTCTCGAAAAAATATGTCAGAATACCACGTTATTTGGAAATCCCGCATAGTGCGAAATTATCTTGTTTTTCCTAAACAACAAGTTGTAACTCGAAAAGTTTTGGTGTTGTGTGTATGTCTAAGTGTGTAGCCTCAGAAGAGAACACACAGGAGAGTTTTCTCTCGAAAGAATATATAAGAATACCACGTTAAAAGGAAATACAGTGTTGCATATTAAAGACAAATACGTACATATTGGAAATACTTAAACTTTATGAGAAGAAATAACGCATCGTGCAAAATTATCTTGTTTTTCCTAAATAACACGATGTAACTCGAAAAGATTTGGTGTTGCGTGTGTGTCTAAGCTTCTAGCCTCAAAAGAGTATGCACAGGAGAGTTTTCACTCGAAAAAACATGACAGAATACTCCGTTTTAAGGAAATCGCAGATCGTGTGAAATTATCTTCTTTTTCCTAAACAACACCTTGTAACTTGAAAAGTTTTGGTGTTGCGTGTATGTCTAAGCGTGTAGCCTAAAAGGAGAATGCACAGGAGAGTTTTCTCTCGAAAGAATATGAAAGAATACCACGTTATAAGCAAATACAGTGTTGCAGAGTAAAGACAAATACGTACGTATTAGAAATACTTAAACTTTATGAGAAGAAATAGCGCATTGTACTATATTATCTTGTATATTCTAAACAACACATTGTAACCTGAAAAGATTTGGTGTTGCTTGTAAGTCTAAATGAGTAGCCTCAAAAGAGAACCCACAGGAGAATTTTCTCTCAAAAAATATGTCAGAACACCACGTTTTAAGGAAGTCCTGCATCGTGCGAAATTATCTTGTTTTTCTTAAACAACATGTTGTAACTCGATAAGCTTTGATGGTGCTTGTATGTGTAAGCGTGTAGCCTCAAAAGAGAACGTGGAGGAGAGTTTTCTCTCGAAAGAATATGTAAGAATACCACGTTATAAGGAAATACAGTGTTGCAGAGTAAAGGCAAATACGTACATATTTAAAATACTTAAAATATACGAGAAGAAATAATGCATCGTGCAAAATTATCTTGTTTTTCCTAAACAACACGTTGTAACTCGAAAGAATTTGGTGTTGCGTGTATGTCTAAATGTATAGCCTCAAAAGAGAACACACAAGACAATTTTCTCTCAAAAAATATTTCAGAATACAACGTTTTAAGCAAATACCGCAAAATGCGAAATTATCTTGTTTTTCCTAAACAACACGTTGTAACTCGAAAAGCTTTGGTGTTGCGTGTATGTCTAAGCATGTAGCCTCAAAAGAGAACGCACAGGAGAGTTTTCTCTCAAAAGAATATGTAAGAATTCCACGTTATAACGGAATACTGTGTTGCAGAGTAAAAACAAATACGTACGTATTATAAATACTTAATCTTTACGAGAAGAAATAACGCTCCGTACAAAATTATCATGTATATCCTAAACAACAAGTCGAAATTCGAAAGAATTTGGTGTTGCGTGTATGTCTAAGCTTGTAGCCGCAAAGGAGAAGTCAAAGGATAGTTTTCTATCGAAAAAATATGTCAGAATACCATGTTTTAAGTAAATCCCGCATCGTGCGAAATTATCTTGTTTTTCCTAAACAACACCTTGTAACTCGAAAAGATTTGTTGTTGCGTGTATGTATAAGGATGAAGCCTTAAAAAAGAATGCACAGGAGAGGTTTCTCTCGAAGGAATATGTAAGAATACCACGTTTTAAGGAAATCCCGCATCTTGCGAAATTAACTTGTTTTTCCTTAACAACACTTTGTAACTCGAAAAGCTTTGGTGTTGCGTGTATGTCTAAGCGTGCAGCCTCAAAAGAGAATGCATAGGAGAATTTTCTCTCGAAAGATTATGTAAGAATACCACGTTATAAGGACATACAGTGTTGCAGAGTAAAGACAAATACGTACGTTTTGGAAATACTTAAAGTTTAAGAGAAGGAATAAGGCATCGTGAAAAATTATCGTGTTTTTCCTAAACAACACGTTGTAACTCGAAAAGATTTGGTGTTACGTGTTTTTCTAAGCTGGTGGCCTCAAAAGAGAACGCACAGGAGTGTTTTCTCTCGAAAAAATATGTCAATATACCACGTTTTAAGGAAATCCCGCATTGTGCGAAATTATCTTTTTTTTCCTAAACAACACGTTGTAACTTGAAAAGCATTACTGTTGTGTGTATGTCTAAGCGTGTAGCCTCAAAAGAGAATGCACAGGCGAGTTTACTCTCGAAAGAATATTTAAGAATAGCACGTGATAAGCAAATAAATTGTTGCAGAGTAAAGACAAGTACGTACGTATTTGAAATACTTAAAATGTACGAGAAGAAATAACGCATCTTACAAAATTATCATGTATATCCTAAACAACAGGTTGTAACTCGAAAAGATTTGGTGTTGCTTATAAGTCTAAATGTGTTGCCTCAAAGGAGAACCCACAGGAGAATTTTCCTTCCAAAAAATATGTCAGAATACCACGTTTTAAGGAAATCCCGCATCGTGCGAAATTATCTTGTTTTTCCTAAACAACATGTTTTAACTCGAAAAGCTTTGGTGTTGCGTGTATGTCTAATTGTGTAGCCTCAAAAGAGAATGCACAGGAGAGTTTTCTCTCAAAACAATATATCAGAATACCATGTTACAAGGAAATACAGTGTTGCAGAGTAAAGACAAATACGTACATATTAGAAATAGTTAAACTTTACGAGAAGAAATAACGCTCCGTAGAAAATTATCTTGTATTTCCTAAACAACAAGTTGAAATTCGAAAAGATTTGGAGTTGCGTGTATGTCTAAGCTTGTAGCCGCAAAAGAGAATGCACAGGTGAATTTTATTTCGAAAAAATATATCAGAATATCACGTTATAAGGAAATACAATGTTGCAGAGTAAAGACAAATACGTACATATTGGAAATACTTAAACTTTACGAGAAGAAATAATGCATCGTGCAAAATTATCTTATTTTTCCTAAACAACACGTTGTAACTCGAAAGGATTTGGTGTTACATGTATGTTTAAGCTGGTAGCCTCTAAAGAGAACACGCAGGAGTGTTTTCTCTCGAAAAAATATGTCAGAATACCACCTTATAAGGAAATCCAGCATTGTGCGAAATTATCTTGTTTTTCCTAAACAACACATTTTAACTCGAAAAGCTTTGTGTTGCGTGTATTTGTAAGTGTGTAGCCTCAGAAGAGAACGCACAGGAGAGTTTTCTCTCAAAGGAATATGTAAGAATACCATGTTATAAGGAAATACAGTGTTGCAGAGTAAAGACAAATACTTACATAATAGAAATACTTAAAATTTACGAGAAGAAATAATGCATCGTGCAAAATTATCTTGTTTTTCCTAAACAACAGGTTGTAACTCTAAAAGATTTGGTGTTCAGTGGATGACTAAGCGTGTAGCCTCAAAAGAGAATGCACAGGAGAGTTTTCTCTCGAAAATTATGTCAGAATACCGCGTTTTAAGGAAATCCAGCATTGTGCGAAATTATCTTGTTTTTCCTAAACACCACGTTTTAACTCGAAAAGCTTTGTGTTGCGTGTATGTCTAAGTGTGTAGCCTCAAAGGAGAACGCACAGGAGAGTTTGCTCTCGAAACAATATGTCAGAATACCATGTTACCAGGAAATACAGTGTTGCAGATAAAGACAAATACATACGTATTAGAAATAGTTAAAGTTTATGAGAAGAAATAACGCTGCGTACAAAATTATCTTGTATTTCCTAAACAACAAGTTGAAATTCGAAAAGATTTGGAGTTGCGTGTATGTCTAAGCTTGTAGACACAAAAGAGAACGCACAGGAGAGTTTTCTCTCGAAAAAATATGTCAGAATACCATGTTTTAAGGAAATCCCACATCTTGCGAAATTGTCTTGTTTTTCCTTAACTACACATTGTAACTCGAAAAGCTTTGGTGTTGCGTGTATGTTTAAGCGTGCAGCCTCAAAAGGGAACGCACAGGAGAGTTTTCTCTCGAAAGATTATGTAAGAATACCACGTTATAAGGAAATACAGTGTTGCAGAGTAAAGACAAATACGTACGTATTGGAAATACTTAAACTTTATGAGAAGAAATAACGCATCGTGCAAAATTATCTTGTTTTTCCTAATCAACACGTTGTAACTCGAAAAGATTTGGTGTTACATGTATGTCTAAGCTGGTAGCCTCAAAAGAGAATGCACAGGAGTGTTTTTTCTCTGGAAAAAATATGTCAGAATACCACATTATAAGGAAATCCCCGCATCGTGAGAAATTATCTTGTTTTTCCTAAACAATATGTAGTAACTTGAAAAGCTTTGATGTTGAGTGTATGTCTAAGTGTGTAGCCTCAAAAGAGAACGCACAGGAGAGTTTTCTCTCCAAAGAATGTGTAAGAATACCATGTTACAAGGAAATACCGAGTTGAAGGTAAAGACAAATATGTACGTATTAGAAATACTTAAACTTTACCAGAAGAAATAACTCATCATACAATATGATCTTGTATTACCTAAACCACACGTTGTAACTCGAAAAGATTTGGTGTTGCGTGTATGTCTAAGACTGTAGCCTCAAAAGGGAACGCACATGAGAGTTTTCTCTCAAAAAAAAATATGTCAGAATACCACGTTTTTAGGAAATCCCGCATCGTGCGGAATTATTTTGTTTTTCCTAAACATTGTAACTCGAAAAGATTTGGTGTTGCGTGTATGTCTAAGCTTCAAGCCTCAAAAGAGAACACACAGGAGAGTTTTCTCTCGAAAAAACATGTCAGAATACCCCGTTTTAAGGAAATGGCTCATCGTGCGAAATTATCTTGTTTTTCCTAAACAACAAGATGTAACTTGAAAAGCTTTGGTGTTGCATGTATGTCTAAGTGTGTAGCCTCAGACGAGAACACACCAGAGAGTTTTCTCTCGAAAGAATATGTAAGAATACCCTGATACAGGGAAACAGAGTGTTGCATATTAAAGACATATATGTACATATTGGAAATACTTAAACTTTATGAGTAGAAATAACGCATCATGCAAAATTGTCTTGCTTTTCCTAAATAACACGTTGTAACTCGAAAAGATTTTGTGTTGTATGTATGTCTAAGCTTATAGCCTCAAATGAGAACGGACAGGAGAGTTTTCTATCGAAAAAACATGTCAAAATACCCCGTTTTAAGGAAATCGCTCATCGTGCGATATTATCTTGTTTGTCCTAAACAACACTTGTAACTTGAAAAACTTTGGTGTTACGTGTATGTCTAAGAGTGTAGCCTCAAAAGAGAACGCACAGGAACGTTTTCTCTCGAAATAATATGTAAGAATACTATGTTATAAGCAAATACAGTGTTGCAGAGTAAAGACAAATATGTACATATTAGAAATACTTAAACTTTACGAGAAGAAATAACGCATCGTACAAAATTATCTTGTATATCCTAAACAAAACATTCTAACCTGAAAAGATTTGGTGTTGCTTGTACGTCTAAATGTGTAGCCTCAAAAGAGAAGCCACAGGAGAATTTTCTCTCGAAATAATATGTCAGAATACCACGTTTAAAGGAAATCCCGCATCGTGCGAAATTATCTTGTTTTTCCTAAACAACACATTGTAACTCGAAAAGCTTTGGTGTTGTGTCTATGTCTAAGCGTGTAGCTTCAAAAGAGAACGAAGAGGAGAGTTTTCTCTCGAAAGAATATGTAAGAATACCACGTTTTATGGAAATACAGTGTTGCAGAGTAAAGACAAATACGTACGTATTAGAAATACTTAAAATATACGAGAAGAAATAATGCATCGTGTAAAATTATGTTGTTTTTCCTAAACAACACGTTGTAACTAGAAAAGATTTGGTGTTGCGTGTATGTCTAAATGTGTAGCCTCTAAAGAGAACCCACAGGAGAATTTTCTCTCGAAAAAAATGTCAGAATACCACGATTTATGGAAATACCGCATCATGAGAAATTATCTTGTTTTTCCTAAACAACACATGGTAACTCGAAAAGCTTTGGTGTTGTGTTTATGTCTAAGCATGTAGCCTCAAAAGAGAACGCACAGGAGAGTTTTCTCAAGAAAGAGTATGTAAGAATTCCACGTTATAATGGAATACAGTGTTGCAGAGTAAAAACAAATACGTACATATTAGAAATACTTAAACTTTATGAGAAGAAATAACGCATCATGCAAAATTATCATGTTTTTCCTAAACAACACGTTGTACCTCGAAAAGATTTGGTGTTGCATGTATGACTAAGCATGTAGCCTCAAAAGAGAACGCCCAGAAGAGTTTTCTCTAAAAAATATATGTCAGAATACCACGTTTTAAGGAAATCCCGCATTGTGCGAAATTATCTTGTTTTTCCTAAACAACACGTTTTAACTCGAAAACCTTTGTGTTGCGTGTATGTGTAAGTGTGTAGCCTAAGAAGAGAACGTAGAGGAGAGTTTTTTTCTCGAAAGAATATGTAAGTATACCACGTTATATGGAAATACAGTGTTGCAGAGTAAAGACAAATATGTACGTATTAGAAATACTTAAACTTTACGAGAAAAAATAATGCATCGTGCAAAATTATCTTGTTTTTCCTAAATAACACGTTGTAACTCAAAAAGATTTGGTGTTGCGAGTATGTCTAAGCATGTAGCCTCAAAAGAGAATGCACATGAGAGTTTTCTCTCGAAAGAATATGTAAGAATACCACGTTTTAAGGAAATCCTGCATCTTGTGAAATTATCTTGTTTTTCCTTAACAACACGTTGTAACTCGAAAAGATTTGGTGTTGCGTGTATGTCTAAGCATGCAGCCTCAAAAGAGAATGCACAGGAGAATTTTCTCTCGAAAGAATATGTAAGAATACCACGTTATAAGGAAATACAGTGTTGCAGAGTAAAGACGATTACGTAAGTATTGGAAATACTTAAACTTTACCAGAAGAAATAACGCATCGTTCAAAATTATCTTGTTTTTCCTAAACAACACGTTGTAACTCGAAATGATTTGGTGTTGTGAGTTGTCTAAGCATGTAGCCTCAAAAGAGAACGCACAGGAGAGTTTTCTCCTGAAAAAAATATGAGAGAATACCACGTTATTAGGAAATCCTGCATCGTGCGAAATTATCTTGCTTTTCCTAAACTGCACGTTGTACCACGAAAAGCTTTGGTGTTGCGTGTATGTCTAAGTGTGTAGCCTCAGAAGAGAATGCACAGGATAGTTTTCTCTCAAAAGAATATGTAAGAATACCCCGTTACAAGGAAATACAGTGTTGGATATTAAAGACAAATACGTACATATTGGAAATACTTAAACTTTATGAGAAGAAATAACGCATCGTGCAAAATTATCTAGTTTGTCCTAAATAACACGTTGTAACTCGGAAAGATTTGGTGTTGCGTGTATGCCTAAGCTTCTAGCCTCAAAAGAGAACGCACAGGAGAGTTTTCTTTCGAAAAAACATGTCAGAATACCCCGTTTTAAGTAAATTAAGCATCGTGCGAAATTATCTTATTTTTCCAAAATAACACGTTGTAACTTGAAAAGCTTTGGTGTTGCGTGTATGTCTAAGAGTGTAGCCTCAAAGGAGAACGCACAGGAGAGTTTACTCTCGAAGGAATATGTAAGAATACCATGTTACAAGGAAATAAAGTGTTGCAGAGTAAAGACAAAAACGTACGTATTAGAAATACTTAAACATTAGGAGAAGAAATAAAGCATCGTAAAAAATTATCTTGTATTTCCTAAACAACACGGTGTAACTCGAAAAGATTTGGTGTTGCTTGTATGTTTAAGCATGTAGCCTTAAAAGAGAACGCAAAGGAGAGTTTTCTCTTGAAAAAATATGTCAGAATACCACGTTTTAAGGAAAACCTGCCTCGTACGAAATTATCTTGTATTTCCTAAACAACACGTTGTAACACGAAAAGCTTTGGTGTAGCTTGTAAGTCTCAGCATGTAGCCTCAAAGGAGAACACAAAGGACAGTTTTATCTCAAAAGAATATGTAAGAATACCATGAATAAGGAAATACAGTGTTGCAAATTAAAGACAAATACGTACATATTGGAAAAGCTTAAACTTTACGAGAAGAAATAACACATCGTGCATTATTATCTTATTTTTCCTAAATAACACGTTGTAACTTGAAAAGATTTGGTGTGCGTGTATGTCTAAACCTGTAGCCTCAAAAGAGAACCCGCAGAGGAATTTTCTCTCGAAAAAATATGTCAGAATACCACGTTTTAAGGAAATCCTGCATCGTGCGAAATTATCGTGTTTTTGCTAAAGAACATGTTTTAACTCGAAAAGCTTTGGTGTTGCGTGTCTGTCCAAGTGTATAGCCTCAAAAGAGAATGCACAGGAGAGTTTTCTCTTGCAAGAATATGTAAGAATACCACGTTACAAGGAAATACAGTTTTGCAGAGTAAAGACAAATACGTACATATTAGAAATACTTAAACTTTACGAGAAGAAATAACGCATCGTAAAAAATTATCTAGTATTTCGCAAAAAACACGTTGAAACTGGAAAAGATTTGGTGTTGCGTGTATGTCTAAGCGTGTAGCCGCAAAAGAGAATGCACAGGTGAGTTATCTCTCCAAAGAATATGTAAGAATACCACGTTACAAGGAAATACAGTTTTGCAGAGTAAAGACAAATACGTACATATTAGAAATACTTAAACTTTACGAGAAGAAATAACGCATCATAAAAAATTATCTAGTATTTCCCAACAACACGTTGAAACTGGAAAAGATTTGGTGTGGCGTGTATGTCTAAGCGTGTAGCCGCAAAAGAGAACACACAGGAGAGTTTTCTCTCGAAAGAATATGTAAGAATACCACGTTACAAGGAAATACAGTTTTGCAGAGTAAAGACAAATACGTATGTATTAGAAATACTTAAACATTAAGAGAAGAAAAAAAGCATCAAACAAAATTATCTTGTATTTCCTAAACTACAAGTTGTAACTCGAAAAGATTTGGTGTGGTGTGTATGTGTAAGCGTGTAACCTCCAAAGAGAGCGCACAAGTGAGTTTTCTCTCGAAAAAATATGTCAGAATGCCACGTTTAAAAGAACTTCCACATAGTGCGAAATTATCTTGTTTTTCCTAAACAACACGTTATAAGTCGAAAAGATTTGGTGTTGCGTGGTTGTCTAAACATGTAGCCTCAAAAGAGAACCCACAGAGGAATTTTCTCTCGACAAAATATGTCAGAATACCACGTTTAAAGGAAATCCTGCATCGTGCGAAATTATCTTGTTTTTCCTAAACAACACGTTGTAATTCGAATAGCTTTGGTGTTGCGTGTATGTCTAAGATTGTAGACTCAAAAGAGAATGCACAGGAGAGTTTTCTCTTGAAAGAATATGTAAGAATACCATATTAAAAGGAAATACAGTGTTGCAGAGTAAAGACAAATACGTACGTATTAGAAATACTTAACCATTACGAGAAGAATAAAGCATCGTTAAGTATTATCTTGTATTTCCTAAACAACACGTTGTAACTCGAAAAGATTTGGTGTTGCGTGTATGTCTAAGCATGTAGCCTTAAAAGAGAACGCACAGGAGAGTTTTCTGTCGAAAAAATATGTCAGAATACCATGCTTTAAGGAAATCCTGCATCGTGCGAAATTATCTTGTTTTTCTTAAACAACACGTGGAAACTCGAAAAGCTTCGGTGTTACGTGTATGTCTAAGCATGTAGCCTCAAAAGAGAACGCACAGGAGAGTTTTCTCTCGAAAAAAATATGTCAGAATACCACGTTTTAAGGAAATCCCGCATCGTGCGAAATTATCTTGTTTTTCTTAAACAACACGTTGTAACTCAAAAAGCTTTGGTGTTACGTGTATGTCTAAGCATGTAGCCTCATAAGAGAACGCACAGGAGAGTTTTCTCTCGAAAGAATATGTAAGAATACCACTTTATAAAGAAATACAGTGCTGCAGAGTAAAAACAAATACACACTTATTAGAAATACTTAAACTTTACGAAAAGAATTAAGGCATCGTAAAAAAATATCTTATATTTCCTAAACAACACGTTGTAACTCGAAAAGCTTTGGTGTTGCGTGTATGTCTAAATGTGTAGCCTCCAAAGAGAACCCACAGGAGAATTTTCTCTTGACAAAATATGTCAGAATACCACATTTTAAGGAAATCCCGTATCATGCGAAATTATCTTGTTTTTGTTAAAGAACACGTTGCAACTCGAAAAGATTTTGTGTTGCGTGTATCTTTAAGCTTGTAGCCTCAAAATAGAAAGCACAGGAGAGTTTTCTCTCCAAAAAATATGTCAGAATACCACGTTTTTAGGAAATCCCGCATCGTGCGAAATTATCTTGTTTTTCTTAAACAACACGTTGTAACTTGAAAAGCTTTGGTGTGGCGGGAATGTCTAAGTGTGTAGCCTCAAAAGAGAATGCACAGGAGAGTTTTCACTCGAAAGAATATGTAAGAATACCAAGTTATAAGGAAATACAGTGTTGCAGATTAAAGACAAATACGCACGTATTAGAAATACTTAAACTTTACGAGAAGAAATAACGCATCGTAAAAAATTATCTTGTATTTCCAAAACAACACGTTGTAACTCGAAAAGCTTTGGTGTTGTGTGTATGTCTAAACGTGTAGCCTCCAAATAGAACCCACAGGAGAATTTTCTCTCCACAAAATATGTCAGAATACCACGTTTTTAGGAAATCCCGCATCATGAGAAATTATATTGTTTTTCTTAAACAACACGTTGTAACTCGAAAAGCTTTGGTGTTGCGTGAATGTCTAAGTGTGTAGCCTCAAAAGAGAACGCACAGGAGAGATTTTACTCGAAAGAATATGTAAGAACCACGTTACTAGGAAATACAGTGTTGCAGAGTAAAGACAAATATGTACATATTGGAAATACTTAAACTTTACGAGAAGAAATAAAGCATCGAGCAAAATTATCTCGCTTTTCCTAAACAACACGTTGTAACTCGAAAAGATTTTGTGTTATGTGTATGTCTAAGCTTGTAGCTTCAAAAGAGAATGCACAGGAGAGTTTTCTCTCGAAAAATATGTCAGAATACCACGTTTTAAGGAAATCTTGCATCGTGCGCAATTATCTTGTTTTTCCTAAACAACATGTTTTAACTCGAAAAGCTTTGGTGTTGAGTGCATGTCTAAGTGTGTAGCCTCAAAAGAGAATGCACAGGAGAGTTTTCTCTCGAAAGAATATGTCAGAATACCACGTTACAAGGCAATACAATTTTGCAGAATAAAGACAAATACGTACATATTAGTAATAATTAAACTTTATGAGATGAAATAACGCATCTTACAAAAGTATCTTGTATTTATTAAACAACACATTGATACTCGAAAAGATATGGTGTTGCGTATATGACTAAGGGTTTAGCCTCAAAGGAGAACGCACGGGAGAGTTTTCTCTCGAAAGAATATGTAAGAATACCATGTTATAAGGGAATACAGTGTTGCAGAGTAAAGACCAGTACGTACATATTAGAAATACTTAAACTATACGAGAAGAAATAACGCATCGTAAAAAATTATCTTGTATTTCCTAAACAACACGTTGTAATTCGAAAAGATTTGGTGTTGTGTGTATGTCAAAATGGGTACCCTCACAAGAAAACGCACAGGAGAGTTTTTTTCTCGAAAAAATATGTCAGAATACCACGTTTTAAGGAAATCCTGCTTCGTGCGAAATTACCTTGTTTTTCCTAAACAACACGTTGTAACTCAAAAAGCTTTGGTATAGCTTGTATGTCTCAGCGTGTAGCCTCAAAAGAGAACACACAAGAGAGTATTCTCTCGAAAAAATATGTCAGAATACTACATTCTAAGGAAATCCGGCGTCGGGCGAAATTATCATTTTTTCTAAACAACTTGTTTTAACTCAAAAAGCTTTGGTGTTGCGTGTATGACTAATTGTGTAGCCTCAAAAGATAATGCACAGGAGAGTTTTCTCTCACAAGATATGTAAGAATATCCATTTACAAGGAAATACAGTTTTGCAGAGTAAAGACAAATACGTACATATTAGAAATACTTAAATTTTACGAGAAGAAATAACGCATCGTTGAAAATTATCTAAATTTTCCTAAACAACACGTTGTAACTCGAAAAGATTTGGTGTGGCGTATATGTCTAAGCATGTAGCCTCAAAAGGGAACGCACAGGAGAGTTTTCTCTCGAAAAAATATGTCAGAATACCACGTTTTAAGGAAAACCCGCATTGTGCGAAATTATCTTGTGTTTCCTTAACAGCACGCTGTAACGAGAAAAGATTAGGTGTTGCATGTATGTCTAAGCTTGTAGCCTCAAAAGAGAACGCACAGGAGAATTTTATCTCGAAAATATGTGTCAGAACACCACTTTTTAAGGAAATCCCACATCGTGCGAAATTATCTTGTTTTTCCTAAACAACACGTTGCAACTCGAAATGCTTTGGTATTGCGTGTATGTCTAAGCGTGTAGCCTCAAAAGAGAACGCACAGGAGAGTTTTCTCTCTAAAGAATATGTAAGAATACCACGTTATAAGGAAATACAGTGTTGCAGATTAAAGACAAATACGTACGTATTAGAAATACTTAAACTTTACTCGAAGAAATAACACATTGTACAAAATTATCTTGTATTTCCTAAACAACATGTTGTAACTCGAAAAGATTTGGTGTTGCATGTATGTCTAAGTTTGTAGCCTCAAAAGAGAAGGCTCAGGACAGTTTTCCCTCGAAAGAATATGTAAGAGTTCCAAGTTACAAGTAAATAGAGTGATGCATAGTAAAGACAAATACATATGTATTAGAAATACTTAAACTTTACAAGAAGAAATAACACATCGTACAAAATTTTCTTCATTTCCTAAACAATACGTTGTAACTCGAAATGATTTGGTGTTGCGTGTATGTCTAAGTGTGTAGCCTCAAAAGAGAAGGCACAAGACAGTTTTCTCTCGAAAGAATATGTAAGAATACCAAGTTACAAGGAAATAGAGAGTTGCAGAGTAAAGACAAATACGTATGTATTAGAAATACTTAAACTTTATGTGAAGAAATAACGCTCCATACAAAATTATCTTGTATTTCCTAAACAAAAAGTTGAAATTGGAAAGGATTTGGTGTTGCGTGTATGTCTAAGCTTGTAGTCGTAAAAGAGAACGCACAGGAGAGTTTTCTCTCGAAAAAAATATGTCAGAATACCACGTTTTAAGGAAATCCATCATCGTGCGAAATTATCTTGTTTTTCCTAAACAACACGTTGTAACTCGAAAAGCTTTGGTGTTGCTTGTATGTCTAAGGGTGCAGCCTCAAAAGAGAATGCACAGGAGAGTTTTCTCTCAAAAGAATATGTAAGAATACCACGTTATAAGGAAATACAGTGTTTTAGAGTAAAGATAAATATGCACGTTTTAAAAATACTTAAACTTTATGAGAAGCAATAATGCATCATACAAATTTTTTTTTGTATTTCCTAAACAACACGATGTAACTCGAAAACATTTGGTGTTGCGTGTATGTCTAAACATGTAGCCTCAAAAGAGAACCCATAGGAGAATGTTCTCTCGAAAATATATATCAGAATACCACGTTTTAAGGAAATCCCGCATCGTGCGAAATTATCTTGTTTTTCCTAAACAACACGTTGTAACTTGCAAAGCTTTGGTGTTGCTTGTATGTCTAAGCGTGTAGCCTCAAAAGAGAATGCACAGGAGAGTTTTCTCTCGAAAGAATATATACGAATATCACGTTATAGGGAAATACAGTGTTGCAGAGTAAAGAAAAATATGTATGTATTAGAAATACTTAAACTTTACGAGAAGAAATAACGCATCGTGCAAAATTATCTTTTATATCCTAAACAACACGTTGTAACTCGAAAAGATTTGGTGTTGCATGTATGGCTAAATGTGTAGCCTCAAAAGAGAACCCACAGGAGAATTTTCTCTGGAAAAAATACGTCAGAATACCACGTTTTAAGGAAATCCCCCATCTTGCAAAATTATCTTGTTTTTCCTAAACAACAGGTTGTAACTCGAAAAGCTTTGGTGTTGCACGTATGTCTAAGCGTGTAGAATCAAAAGAGAATGCACAGGAGAGTTTTATCTCGAAAGAATATGTCAGAATACCACTTTTTAAGGAAATCCTGAATCATGCAAAATTATCTTGTTTTTCCTAAACAACACGTTGTAACTCGAAATGCTTTGGTATTGCGTGTATGTGTAAGCGTTTAGCCTCAAAAGAGAATGCACGGGAGAGTTTTCTTTCGAAAGAATATGCAAGAATACCACGTTATAAGGAAATACAGTGTTGCAGATTAAAGAGAAATACGTACTTATTAGAAATTCTTAAACTTTACTCGAAGACATAACACATCATACAAAATTATTTTGTATTTCCTAAACAACACGTTGTAACTCGAAAAGATTTTATGTTGCATGTATGTCTAAGTGTGTAGCCGCAAAAGAGAAGGCACAGGACAATTTTCCCTCGAAAGAATATGTGATAGTACCACGTTACAAGGAAATAGAGTGTTGCAGAGTAAAAACAAATACGTACGTATTAGAAATACTTAAACTTTAGGTGAAGAAATAACGCTCCATAAAAAATTATCTTGTATTTCCTAAACAAAATGTTGAAATTGGATAGAATTTGGTGTTTCGTGTATGTGTAAGCTTGTAGCCTTAAAAGAGAACGCACAGGAGAGGTTTCCCTCGAAAAAAATATGTCAGAACACCACGTTTTAAGGAAATCCCTCATCGTGTGAAATTATCTTGTTTTTCCTAAACCACACGTTGTAACTCGAAAAGCTTTGGTGTTGCTTATATATCTAAGGGTGCAGCCTCAAAAGAGAATGCACAGGAGAGTTTTCTCTCAAAAGAATATGTAAGAATACCACGTTAAAAGGAAATACAGTGTTGCAGAGTAAAGACAATTATGTACGTTTTAAAAATACTTAAACTTTATGAAAAGAAATAACGCATCGTAAAAAATTTTCTTGTATTTCCTATACAACACGTTGTAACTCGAAAACATTTGGTGTTGCGTGTATGTCTAAACATGTAGCCTCAAAAGAGAACCCACAGGAGAATGTTCTCTCGAAAATATATATCAGAATACCACGTTTTAAGGAAATCCCGCATCGTGCGAATTTATCTTGTTTTTCCTAAACAACATGTTGTAACTCACAAAGCTTTGGTGTTGCTTGTATGTCTAAGCGTGTAGCCTCAAAAGAGAACGCACAGGAGAGTTTTTTCTCGAAAGAATATATATGATAATCACGTTATAAGGAAATACAGTGTTGTAGAGTAAAGAAAAATATGTATGTATTAGAAATACTTAAACTTTACAAGAAGAAATAACGCATCGTGCAAAATTATCTTGTATATCCTAAATAACACGTTGCAACTCGAAAAGATTTGGTGTTGCGTGTATGGCTAAACGAGTAGCCTCAAAAGAGAACCCACAGGAGAAAATTCTCTCGAAAAAATATGTCAGAATACCATGTTTTAAGGAAATCCTGCATCTTGCGAAATTATCTTGTTTTTCCTAAACCACACGTTGTAACTCGAAAAGCTTTGGTGTTGCTGGTATGTCTAAGCGTGTAGACTCAAAAGAGAACGCACAGGAGAGTTTTCTCTTGAAAGAATATGTAGGAATACCACTTTATAAGGAAATGCAGAGTTGCAGAATAAAGACAAATACGTACATATTAGAAATACTTAAACTTTACTCGAAGAAATAACGCATCGTACAAAATTATCTTGTATTTCCTAAACAACACGTTGTAACTCGAAAAGATTTGGTGTTGCATGTATGTCTAAGTGTGTCGCCTCAAAAGAGAAGGCACAGGACAGTTTTCTCTCGAAAGAATATGTAAGAATACCACGTTACAAGGAAATAGAGTTTTGCAGAGTAAAGACAAATACTTACATATTAGAAATACTTAAACTTTACGAGAAGAAATAACGCATTGTACAAAATTATCTTGTATTTCCTAAACAACACGTTGTAACTTGAAAAGATTTGGTGTTGCATGTATGTCTAAACGTGTAGCCTCAAAAGAACATCGACAGGAGAATTTTCTCCGAAAAAATATGTCAGAATACCATTTTTTAAGGTAATCCTGCAACATGCGAAATTATCATGTTTTTCCTAAACAACACGTTGTAACTCGAAAACCTTTGGTGTTGCTTGTATGTCTCAGCGTGTCGCCTCAAAAGAGAATGCACAGGAGAGTTTTCTCTCGATAAAATATGTCACAATACCACGTTTTAAAGAAATCCTGCATCGTGCGAAATTATCTTGTTTTTCCTAAACAACATGCTTTAACTTGAAAAGCTTTGGTGTGGTGTCTATGTCTAATTGTGTAGCCTCAAAAGATAATGCACAGGAGAGTTTTCTCTCACAAGATATGTAAGAATACCACTTTACAAGGAAATACAGTTTTGCAGAGTAAAGACAACTACATACATATTAGAAATACTTAAACTTTTCGAGAAGAAATAATGCATCGTTCAAAATTATCTTGTATTTCCTAAACAACACGTTGTAACTCGAAAAGATTTGGTGTGGCGTATATGTCTAAGCGTCTAGCCTCAAAAGGTAATGCACAGTAGAGTTTTCTCTCATAAAAATATGTCAGAATACCACGTTTTAAGGAAATCCCTCATCGTGCGAAATTACCTTGTTTTTCTTAAACAACACGTTTTATATCGAAATGATTTGTTGTTGCGTGTATGTCTAAGTGTGTAGCCTCAAAAGTGAACACACAGGACATTTTTCTCTCAAAAGAATATGTAAGAATACCACGTTACAAGGAAATAGAGTGTTGCAGAGTAAAGACAAATACGTACTTATTAGAAATATTTAAACTTTATGAGAAGAAATAATGCTCTGTACAAAATTATCTTGTATTTCCTAAACAACAAGTTGAAATTGGAAAGGATTTGGTGTTGCGTGAATGTCTAAGCTTGTAGCCGTAAAAGAGAATGCACAGCAGAGTTTTCCCTAGGAAAAAAAAAAATATGTCAGAATATCACGTTTTAAGGAAACCCTCATCGTGCGAAATTATCTTGTTTTTCCTAAACAACACGTTGTAACTTGAAAAGTTTTGGTGTTGTGTGTATGTCTAAGGGTGCCTCCTCAGAAGAGAACTCACAGGAGAGTTTTCTCTCGAAAGAATATGTAAGAATACCACGTTATAAGGAAATAGAGTGTTGCAGAGTAAAGACAAATATGTACGTTTTAAAAATACTTAAACTTTATGATAAGAAATAACGCATCCTAAAAAAATTTCTTGTATTTCCTAAAGAACACATTGTAACTCGAAAACATTTGGTGTTGCATGTATGTCTAAACATGTAGCCTCAAAAGAGAACCTACAGGAGAATGTTCTCTCGAAAATATATATCATAATACCACGTTTTAAGGAAATCCTGCATCATGCGAAATTATCTTGTTTTTCCTAAACAACATGTTGTAACTCGAAAAGCTTTGGTGTTGCTTGTATGTCTAAGCGTGTAGCCTCAAAAGAGAATGCACAGGAGAGTTTTCTCTCAAAAGAATATATAAGAATACCTCGTTGTAAGGAAATACAGTGTTTCAGAGTAAAGACAAATATGTACGTATTAGAAATACTTAAACTTTACGAGAAGAAATAATGCATCGTGCAAAATTATCTTATATATCCTAAACAACATGTTGTAACTCGAAAAGATTTGGTGTTGCATGTATGGCTAAACGTGTAGCCTCAAAAGAGAACCCACAGGAGAATTTTCTCTCGAAAAAATATGTCAGAATACCATGTTTGGGGAAATCCCGCATCTTGCGAAATTATCTTGTTTTTCCTAAACAACACGTTGTAACTCGAAAAATTTTGGTGTTGCATGTATGTCTAAGCATGTAGACTCAAAAGAGAATTCACAGGAGAGTTTTCTCTTGAAAGAATATGTAGGAATACCACGTTATAAGGAAATACACTATTGCAGAATAAAGACAAATACGTACGTATTAGAAATTCTTAAACTTTACTCGAAGAAATAATGCATCGTACAAAATTATCTTGTATTTCCTAAACAACACGTTGTAACTCGAAAAGATTTGGTGTTGCGTGTATGTCTAAGTGTGTAGCCTCAAAAGAGAACGCCCAGGAGAGTTTTCTCTTGAATGAATATGTCAGAATACCACATTTTAAGGAAATCCCGAATCGTGGGAAATTATCTTGTTTTTACCTAAAGAACCAGTTTTAACTCGAAAAGCTTTGGTGTTGCGTGTATATCTAGGTGTGTAGCCTCAGAAGAGAAAGCACAGGAGAATTTTCTCTCAAAAGAATATGTAAGAATACCTCGTTACAAGGAAATACAGTGTTGAAGATTAAAGACAAATACGTACGTATTAGAAATACTTAAACTTTACGAGAAGAAATAACGCAGCATACAAAATTATGTAGTATTTCCTAAAGAACCTGTTGTAACTCGAAAAGGTTTGGTGTTGCGTGTATGTCTAAGCATGTAGAATCAAAAAAGAATGCACTGGAGAGTTTTCTCTCAGAAAAATATGTCAGAATACCACGTTTAAAGGAAATCCCGCTTAGTGCGAAATTATCTTGTTTTTCCTTAACAGCACATTGTAACTCGAAAAGATTTGGTGTTGCGTGTATGTCTAAGCATGTAGACTCAAAAGAGAATGCACAGGAGAGTTTTCTCTCGAAAGAATATGTAAGAATACCACGTTATAAGGAAATACAGTATTGCAGAGTAAAGACAAATACTTACGTATTAGAAATACTTAAACTTTATGAGAAGAAATAATGCATCGTGCGAAATTATCTTGTTTTTTCCTAAACAACATGTTTTAACTCGAAAAGCTTTGGTGTTGGTTGTATGTCTAAGTGTGTAGCCTCCAAAGAGAATGCACAGGAGAGTTTTCTCTCGAAAGAATATGTCAGAATACACCCTTACAAGGAAATACAGTGTTGCAGAGTAAAGACAAATACGTACATATTAGAAATACTTACACTTTACGAGAAGAAATAATGCATCGCACAAAATTATCTTGTATTTCCTAAACAACACATTGTAACTCGAAAAGATTTGGTATGGTGTGTATGTCTAAATGTCTATCCTCAAAAGAGAACCGACAGGAGAATTTTCTCTCGAAAAAATATGTCAGAATACCACATTTTAAGGAAATACTGCATCATGCGAAATTATCTTGTTTTTCCTAAACAACACGTTGTAACTCGAAAAGCTTTGGTGTTGCGTGTATGTCTAAGTGTGTAGCCTCAAAAGAGAATGCACAGGAGAGTTTTCTCTCCAAAGAATGTGTAAGAATACCATGTTGCAAGGAAATACAGAGTTGAAGGTAAAGACAAATATGTACGTATTAGAAATACTTAAACTTTACCAGAAGAAATAACTCATCATACAGTATGATCTTGTATTTCCTAAACCACACGTTGTAACTCGAAAAGATTTGGTGTTGCGTGTATGTCTAAGACTGTAGCCTCAAAAGGGAACGCACATGAGAGTTTTCTCTCAAAAAAAAAAATATGTCAGAATACCACGTTTTTAGGAAATCCCGCATCGTGCGGAATTATTTTGTTTTTCCTAAACATTGTAACTCGAAAAGATTTGGTGTTGCATGTATGTCTAAGCTTCAAGCCTCAAAAGAGAACACACAGGAGAGTTTTCTCTCGAAAAAACATGTCAGAATACCCCGTTTTAAGGAAATGGCTCATCGTGCGAAATTATCTTGTTTTTCCTAAACAACAAGATGTAACTTGAAAAGCTTTGGTGTTGCATGTATGTCTAAGTGTGTAGCCTCAGACGAGAACACACCAGAGAGTTTTCTCTCGAAAGAATATGTAAGAATATCCTGTTACAAGGAAATAGAGTATTGCATATTAAAGACATATATGTACATATTGGAAATACTTAAACTTTATGAGAAGAAATAACGCATCGTGCAAAATTGTCTTGTTTTTCCTAAATAACACGTTGTAACTCGAAAAGATTTTGTGTTGTGTGTATGTCTAAGCTTCTAGCCTCAAATGAGAATGCACAGGAGAGTTTTCTATCGAAAAAAGATGTCAAAATACACCGTTTTAAGGAAATCGCTCATCTTGCGATATTATCTTGTTTGTCCTAAACAACACTTGTAACTTGAAAAACTTTGGTGTTGCGTGTATGTCTAAGAGTGTAGCCTCAAAAGAGAACGCACAGGAACGTTTTCTCTCGAAATAATATGTAAGAATACTACGTTATAAGCAAATACAGTGTTGCAAAGTAAAGACAAATATGTACATATTAGAAATACTTAAACTTTACGAGAAGAAATAACGCATCGTACAAAATTATCTTGTATATCCTAAACAAAACATTGTAACCTGAAAAGATTTGGTGTTGCTTGTACGTCTAAATGTGTAGCCTCAAAAGAGAAGCCACAGGAGAATTTTCTCTCGAAATAATATGTCAGAATACCACATTTAAAGGAAATCCCGCATCGTGCGAAATTATCTTGTTTTTCCTAAACAACACATGATAACTCGAAAAGCTTTGGTGTTGTGTCTATGTCTAAGCGTGTAGCTTCAAAAGAGAACGAAGAGGAGAGTTTTCTCTCGAAAGAATATGTAAGAATACCACGTTTTATGGAAATACAGTGTTGCAGAGTAAAGACAAATACGTACGTATTAGAAATACTTAAAATATACGAGAAGAAATAATGCATTGTGTAAAATTATGTTGTTTTTCCTAAACAACACGTTGTAACTAGAAAAGATTTGGTGTTGCGTGTTTGTCTAAATGTGTAGCCTCTAAAGAGAACCCACAGGAGAATTTTCTCTCGAAAAAAATGTCAGAATACCACGATTTATGGAAATACCGCATCATGAGAAATTATCTTGTTTTTCCTAAACAACACATGGTAACTCAAAAAGCTTTGGTGTTGCGTTTATGTCTAAGCATGTAGCCTCAAAAGAGAACGCACAGGAGAGTTTTCTCAAGAAAGAGTATGTAAGAATTCCACGTTATAATGGAATACAGTGTTGCAGAGTAAAAACAAATATGTACATATTAGAAATACTTAAACTTTATGAGAAGAAATAACGCATCATGCAAAATTATCATGTTTTTCCTAAATAACACGTTGTACCTCGAAAAGATTTGGTGTTGCATGTATGACTAAGCATGTAGCCTCAAAAGAGAACGCCCAGAAGAGTTTTCTCTAGAAAATATATGTCAGAATACCACGTTTTAAGGAAATCCCGCATTGTGCGAAATTATCTTGTTTTTCCTAAACAACACGTTTTAACTCGAAAACCTTTGTGTTGCGTGTATGTGTAAGTGTGTAGCCTAAGAAGAGAACGTAGAGGAGAGTTTTTTCTCGAAAGAATATGTAAGTATACCACGTTATATGGAAATACAGTGTTGCAGAGTAAAGACAAATATGTACGTATTAGAAATACTTAAACTTTACGAGAAAAAATAATGCATCGTGCAAAATTATCTTGTTTTTCCTAAATAACACGTTGTAACTCAAAAAGATTTGGTGTTGCGAGTATGTCTAAGCATGTAGCCTCAAAAGAGAATGCACATGAGAGTTTTCTCTCGAAAGAATATGTAAGAATACCATGTTTTAAGGAAATCCTGCATCTTGTGAAATTATCTTGTTTTTCCTTAACAACACGTTGTAACTCGAAAAGATTTGGTGTTGCGTGTATGTCTAAGCATGCAGCCTCAAAAGAGAATGCACAGGAGAATTTTCTCTCGAAAGAATATGTAAGAATACCACGTTATAAGGAAATACAGTGTTGCAGAGTAAAGACGATTACGTAAGTATTGGAAATACTTAAACTTTACCAGAAGAAATAACGCATCGTTCAAAATTATCTTGTTTTTCCTAAACAACACGTTGTAACTCGAAATGATTTGGTGTTGTGAGTTGTCTAAGCATGTAGCCTCAAAAGAGAACGCACAGGAGAGTTTTCTCCTGAAAAAAATATGAGAGAATACCACGTTATTAGGAAATCCTGCATCGTGCGAAATTATCTTGCTTTTCCTAAACTGCACGTTGTACCACGAAAAGCTTTGGTGTTGCGTGTATGTCTAAGTGTGTAGCCTCAGAAGAGAATGCACAGGATAGTTTTCTCTCAAAAGAATATGTAAGAATACCCCGTTACAAGGAAAAACAGTGTTGGATATTAAAGACAAATACGTACATATTGGAAATACTTAAACTTTATGAGAAGAAATAACGCATCGTGCAAAATTATCTTGTTTGTCCTAAATAACACGTTGTAACTCGGAAAGATTTGGTGTTGCGTGTATGCCTAAGCTTCTAGCCTCAAAAGAGAATGCACAGGAGAGTTTTCTTTCGAAAAAACATGTCAGAATACCCCGTTTTAAGGAAATTACGCATCGTGCGAAATTATCTTATTTTTCCAAAATAACACGTTGTAACTTGAAAAGCTTTGGTGTTGCGTGTATGTCTAAGAGTGTAGCCTCAAAGGAGAACGCACAGGAGAGTTTACTCTCACAGGAATATGTAAGAATACCATGTTACAAGGAAATAAAGTGTTACAGAGTAAAGACAAAAACGTACGTATTAGAAATACTTAAACATTAGGAGAAGAAATAAAGCATCGTAAAAAATTATCTTGTATTTCCTAAACAACACGCTGTAACTC
Source organism: Apodemus sylvaticus (assembly GCF_947179515.1). Lineage (NCBI taxonomy): Eukaryota > Metazoa > Chordata > Mammalia > Rodentia > Muridae > Apodemus > Apodemus sylvaticus. Next base: position 79,651,354 of record NC_067488.1, on the reverse strand, counting down.
GAAAAGATTTGGTGTTGCTTGTATGTTTAAGCATGTAGCCTTAAAAGAGAACGCAAAGGAGAGTTTTCTCTTGAAAAAAATATGTCAGAATACCACGTTTTAAGGAAAACCTGCCTCGTATGAAATTATCTTGTATTTCCTAAACAACACGTTGTAACACGAAAAGCTTTGGTGTAGCTTGTAAGTCTCAGCATGTAGCCTCAAAGGAGAACACAAAGGACAGTTTTATCTCAAAAGAATATGTAAGAATACCATGTTATAAGGAAATACAGTGTTGCATATTAAAGACAAATACGTACATATTGGAAAAGCTTAAACTTTACGAGAAGAAATAACACATCGTGCATTATTATCTTATTTTTCCTAAACAACACGTTGTAACTTGAAAAGATTTGGTGTGCGTGTATGTCTAAACCTGTAGCCTCAAAAGAGAACCCACAGAGGAATTTTCTCTCGAAAAAATATGTCAGAATACCACGTTTTAAGGAAATCCTGCATCGTGCAAAATTATCATGTTTTTGCTAAAGAACATGTTTTAACTCGAAAAGCTTTGGTGTTGCGTGTCTGTCCAAGTGTATAGCCTCAAAAGAGAATGCGCAGGAGAGTTTTCTCTTGCAAGAATATGTAAGAATACCACGTTACAAGGAAATACAGTTTTGCAGAGTAAAGACAAATACGTACATATTAGAAATACTTAAACTTTACGAGAAGAAATAACGCATCGTAAAAAATTATCTAGTATTTCGCAAAAAAACACGTTGAAACTGGAAAAGATTTGGTGTTGCGTGTATGTCTAAGAGTGTAGCCGCAAAAGAGAATGCACAGGTGAGTTATCTCTCCAAAGAATATGTAAGAATACCACGTTACAAAGAAATACAGTTTTGCAGAGTAAAGACAAATACGTACATATTAGAAATACTTAAACTTTACGAGAAGAAATAACGCATCGTAAAAAATTATCTAGTATTTCCCAACAACACGTTGAAACTGGAAAAGATTTGGTGTGGCGTGTATGTCTAAGCGTGTAGCCGCAAAAGAGAACACACAGGAGAGTTTTCTCTCGAAAGAATATGTAAGAATACCACGTTACAAGGAAATACAGTTTTGCATAGTAAAGACAAATACGTATGTATTAGAAATACTTAAACATTAAGAGAAGAAAAAAAGCATCAAACAAAATTATCTTGTATTTCCTAAACTACAAGTTGTAACTCGAAAAGATTTGGTGTGGTGTGTATGTGTAAGCGTGTAACCTCCAAAGAGAGCGCACAAGAGAGTTTTCTCTCGAAAAAATATGTCAGAATGCCACGTTTAAAAGAACTTCCACATAGTGCGAAATTATCTTGATTTTCCTAAACAACACGTTATAAGTCGAAAAGATTTGGTGTTGCGTGGTTGTCTAAACGTGTAGCCTCAAAAGAGAACCCACAGAGGAATTTTCTCTCGACAAAATATGTCAGAATACCACGTTTAAAGGAAATCCTGCATCGTGCGAAATTATCTTGTTTTTCCTAAACAACACGTTGTAATTCGAAAAGCTTTGGTGTTGCGTGTATGTCTAAGCTTGTAGACTCAAAAGAGAATGCACAGGAGAGTTTTCTCTTGAAAGAATATGTAAGAATACCATATTACAAGGAAATACAGTGTTGCAGAGTAAAGACAAATACGTACGTATTAGAAATACTTAACCATTACGAGAAGAAATAAAGCATCGTTAAGTATTATCTTGTATTTCCTAAACAACACGTTGTAACTCGAAAAGATTTGGTGTTGCGTGTATGTCTAAGCATGTAGCCTTAAAAGAGAACGCACAGGAGAGTTTTCTGTCGAAAAAATATGTCAGAATACCACGCTTTAAGGAAATCCCGCATCGTGCAAAATTATCTTGTTTTTCTTAAACAACACGTTGTAACTCAAAAAGCTTCGGTGTTACGTGTATGTCTAAGCATGTAGCCTCAAAAGAGAACGCACAGGAGAGTTTTCTCTCGAAAAAAATATGTCAGAATACCACGTTTTAAGGAAATCCCGCATCGTGCGAAATTATCTTGTTTTTCTTAAACAACACGTTGTAACTCAAAAAGCTTTGGTGTTACGTGTATGTCTAAGCATGTAGCCTCATAAGAGAACGCACAGGAGAGTTTTCTCTCGAAAGAATATGTAAGAATACCACTTTATAAAGAAATACAGTGCTGCAGAGTAAAAACAAATACACACTTATTAGAAATACTTAAACTTTACGAAAAGAATTAAGGCATCATAAAAAAATATCTTATATTTCCTAAACAACACGTTGTAACTCGAAAAGCTTTGGTGTTGCGTGTATGTCTAAATGTGTAGCCTCCAAAGAGAACCCACAGGAGAATTTTCTCTTGACAAAATATGTCAGAATACCACATTTTAAGGAAATCCCGTATCATGCGAAATTATCTTGTTTTTGTTAAAGAACACGTTGCAACTCGAAAAGATTATGTGTTGCGTGTATCTCTAAGCTTGTAGCCTCAAAATAGAAAGCACGGGAGAGTTTTCTCTCCAAAAAATATGTCAGAATACCACGTTTTTAGGAAATCCCGCATCGTGCGAAATTATCTTGTTTTTCTTAAACAACACGTTGTAACTTGAAAAGCTTTGGTGTTGCGTGAATGTCTAAGTTTGTAGCCTCAAAAGAGAATGCACAGGAGAGTTTTCACTCGAAAGAATATGTAAGAATACCAAGTTATAAGGAAATACAGTGTTGCAGATTAAAGACAAATACGCACGTATTAGAAATACTTAAACTTTACGAGAAGAAATAACGCATCGTAAAAAATTATCTTGTATTTCCAAAACAACACGTTGTAACTCAAAAAGCTTTGGTGTTGTGTGTATGTCTAAACGTGTAACCTCCAAATAGAACCCACAGGAGAATTTTCTCTCCACAAAATATGTCAGAATACCACGTTTTTAGGAAATCCCGCATCATGCGAAATTATATTGTTTTTCTTAAACAATAGGTTGTAACTCGAAAAGCTTTGGTGTTGCGTGAATGTCTAAGTGTGTAGCCTCAAAAGAGAACGCACAGGAGAGTTTTTACTCGAAAGAATATGTAAGAATACCACGTTACTAGGAAATACAGTGTTGCAGATTAAAGACAAATATGTACATATTGGAAATACTTAAACTTTACGAGAAGAAATGAAGCATCGAGAAAAATTATCTCGCTTTTCCTAAACAACACGTTGTAACTCGAAAAGATTTTGTGTTACGTGTATGTCTAAGCTTGTAGCTTCAAAAGAGAACGCACAGGAGAGTTTTCTCTCGAAAAATATGTCAGAATACCACGTTTTAAGGAAATCTTGCATCGTGCGCAATTATCTTGTTTTTCCTAAACAACATGTTTTAACTCGAAAAGCTTTGGTGTTGAGTGCATGTCTAAGTGTGTAGCCTCAAAAGAGAATGCACAGGAGAGTTTTCTCTCGAAAGAATATGTCAGAATACCACGTTACAAGGCAATACAATTTTGCAGAATAAAGACAAATACGCACATATTAGTAATAATTAAACTTGAGATGAAATAACGCATCTTACAAAAGTATCTTGTATTTCTTAAACAACACATTGATACTCGAAAAGATATGGTGTTGCGTATATGACTAAGGGCTTAGCCTCAAAGGAGAACGCACGGGAGAGTTTTCTCTCGAAAGAATATGTAAGAATACCATGTTATAAGGGAATACAGTGTTGCAGAGTAAAGACCAGTACGTACATATTAGAAATACTTAAACTATACGAGAAGAAATAAAGCATCGTAAAAAATTATCTTGTATTTCCTAAACAACACGTTGTAATTCAAAAAGATTTGGTGTTGTGTGTATGTCAAAATGGGCACCCTCACAAGAAAACGCACAGGAGAGTTTTTTTCTCGAAAAAATATGCCAGAATACCACGTTTTAAGGAAATCCTGCTTCGTGCGAAATTACCTTGTTTTTCCTAAACAACACGTTGTAACTCAAAAAGCTTTGGTATAGCTTGTATGTCTCAGCGTGTAGCCTCAAAAGAGAACACACAAGAGAGTATTCTCTCGAAAAAATATGTCAGAATACTACATTCTAAGGAAATCCGGCATCGGGCGAAATTATCATTTTTTCTAAACAACTTGTTTTAACTCAAAAAGCTTTGGTGTTGCGTTTTTGTCTAAGCGTGCAGACTCAAAAGAGAACGCATAGGACAGTTTTCTCTCAAAAGAATATGTAAGAATATCATGTTATAAGGAAATACGGTGTTGCAGATTAAAGACAAATACGTACATATTGGAAATACTTAAACTTTACGAGAAGAAATAACGCATCGTGCAAAATTATCTTGTATTTCCTAATCAACACGTTGTAACTCGAAAAGCTTTGGTGTTGCGTCCATGTCTAAGCCTGTAGACTCAAAAGAGAACTCACAGGAGAGGTCTCTCTCGAAAGAATATGTGAGAATACCACGTTACAAGGAAATACAGTGTTGCAGCGTAAAGACAAACAGGTATGTATTAGAAACACTTTACACTTTACATGAAGAAATAATGCATCATAAAAAATTATCTTGTATTTCCTTAACAACACGTTGTAACTCGAAAAGATTTGGTGTTGCGTGTATGTCTAAACATGTAGCCTCAAAAGAGAACTCACAGGAGAGTTTTCTCCCAAAAAAATATGTCAGAATACCACGTTTTAAGGAAATCCCGCATTGTGCGAAATTATCTTGTTTTTCTTAAACAACACATTGTAACTCGAAAAGCTTTGGTGTTGCAAGTTGTCTAAGCATGTATCCTCAAAAGGGAACGCACAGGAGAGTTTTCTCTCGAAAGAATATGTTAGAATACCACATTATAAGGAAATACAGTTTTGCAGAGTAAAGACAAATATGTGCTTATTAGAAATACTTAAACTTTACGAGAAGAAATAATGCATCGTGCAAAATTATCTTGTATTTCCTGAACAACACGTTATAACTCGAAAGGATTTGGTGTTGCAAGTATGTCAAAATGTGTAGCCTCAAAAGAGCACTGGCAAGAGAATTTTCTACGAAAAAATATGTGAGAATACCAAGTTTTAAGGAAATTCTACAATGTGCGAAATTATCTTGTCTTTCCTAAACAACACGTTGTAACTCGAAAACCTTTGGGGTTGCTTGTATGTCTCAGCATGTAGCCTCAAAAGAGAACACACAGGAGACTTTTCTCTCAATAAAATATGTCATAATACCACGTTTTATAGAAATCCTGCATCGTGCGAAATTATCTTGTTTTTCCTAAACAACATGTTTTAACTCGAAAAGCTTTGGTGTTGCGTGTGTGACTAATTGTGTAGCCTCAAAAGATAATGCACAGGAGAGTTTTCTCTCACAAGATATGTAAGAATATCCATTTACAAGGAAATACAGTTTTGCAGAGTAAAGACAAATACGTACATATTAGAAATACTTAAATTTTACGAGAAGAAATAACGCATCGTTCAAAATTATCTAAATTTTCCTAAACAACACGTTGTAACTCGAAAAGATTTGGTGTGGCGTATATGTCTAAGCATGTAGCCTCAAAAGGGAACGCACAGGAGAGTTTTCTCTCGAAAAAATATGTCAGAATACCACGTTTTAAGGAAACCCCGCATTGTGCGAAATTATCTTGTGTTTCCTTAACAGCACGCTGTAACGAGAAAAGATTAGGTGTTGCATGTATGTCTAAGCTTGTAGCCTCAAAAGAGAACGCACAGGAGAATTTTATCTCGAAAATATGTGTCAGAACACCACTTTTTAAGGAAATCCCACATCGTGCGAAATTATCTTGTTTTTCCTAAACAACACGTTGCAACTCGAAATGCTTTGGTATTGCGTGTATGTCTAAGCGTGTAGCCTCAAAAGAGAACGCACAGGAGAGTTTTCTCTCTGAAGAATATGTAAGAATACCACGTTATAAGGAAATACAGTGTTGCAGATTAAAGACAAATACGTACGTATTAGAAATACTTAAACTTTACTCGAAGAAATAACACATTGTACAAAATTATCTTGTATTTCCTAAACAACATGTTGTAACTCGAAAAGATTTGGTGTTGCATGTATGTCTAAGTTTGTAGCCTCAAAAGAGAAGGCTCAGGACATTTTTCCCTCGAAAGAATATGTAAGAGTTCCAAGTTACACGTAAATAGAGTGTTGCATAGTAAAGACAAATACATATGTATTAGAAATACTTAAACTTTACAAGAAGAAATAACACATCGTACAAAATTTTCTTCATTTCCTAAACAATACGTTGTAACTCGAAATGATTTGGTGTTGCGTGTATGTCTAAGTGTGTAGCCTCAAAAGAGAAGGCACAAGACAGTTTTCTCTCGAAAGAATATGTAAGAATACCAAGTTACAAGGAAATAGAGACTTGCAGAGTAAAGACAAATAAGTATGTATTAGAAAAACTTAAACTTTATGTGAAGAAATAACGCTCCGTACAAAATTATCTTGTATTTCCTAAACAAAAAGTTGAAATTGGAAAGGATTTGGTGTTGCGTGTATGTCTAAGCTTGTAGCCGTAAAAGAGAACGCACAGGAGAGTTTTCTCTCGAAAAAAATATGTCAGAATACCACGTTTTAAGGAAATCCATCATCGTGCGAAATTATCTTGTTTTTCCTAAACAACACGTTGTAACTCGAGTAGCTTTGGTGTTGCTTGTATGTCTAAGGGTGCAGCCTCAAAAGAGAATGCACAGGAGAGTTTTCTCTCAAAGGAATATGTAAGCATACCACGTTATGAGGAAATAGAGTGTTTTAGAGTAAAGATAAATATGCACGTTTTAAAAATACTTAAACTTTATGAGAAGCAATAATGCATCATACAAATTTTTTTTGTATTTCCTAAACCACACGTTGTAACTCGAAAACATTTGGTGTTGCGTGTATGTCTAAACATGTAGCCTCAAAAGAGAACTCATAGGAGAATGTTCTCTCGAAAATATATATCAGAATACCACGTTTTAAGGAAATCCCGCATCGTGCGAAATTATCTTGTTTTTCCTAAACAACACGTTGTAACTTGCAAAGCTTTGGTGTTGCTTGTATGTCTAAGCGTGTAGCCTCAAAAGAGAATGCACAGGAGAGTTTTCTCTCGAAAGAATATATACGAATATCACGTTATAGGGAAATACAGTGTTGCAGAGTAAAGAAAAATATGTATGTATTAGAAATACTTAAACTTTACGAGAAGAAATAACACATCGTGCAAAATTATCTTTTATACCCTAAACAACACGTTGTAATCGAAAAGATTTGGTGTTGCGTGTATGGCTAAATGTGTAGCCTCAAAAGAGAACCCACAGGAGAATTTTCTCTGGAAAAAATACGTCAGAATACCATGTTTTAAGGAAATCCCGCATCTTGCGAAATTATCTTGTTTTTCCTAAACAACAGGTTGTAACTCGAAAAGCTTTGGTGTTGCATGTATGTCTAAGCGTGTAGACTCAAAAGAGAATGCACAGGAGAGTTTTCTCTCGAAAGAATATGTCAGAATACCACTTTTTATGGAAATCCTGAATCATGCAAAATTATCTTGTTTTTCCTAAACAACACGTTGTAACTCGAAATGCTTTGGTATTGCGTGTATGTGTAAGCGTTTAGCCTCAAAAGAGAATGCACGGGAGAGTTTTCTTTCGAAAGAATATGCAAGAATACCACGTTATAAGGAAATACAGTGTTGCAGATTAAAGAGAAATACGTACTTGTTAGAAATTCTTAAACTTTACTCGAAGACATAACACATCATAAAAAATTATTTTGTATTTCCTAAACAACACGTTGTAACTCGAAAAGATTTTATGTTGCATGTATGTCTAAGTGTGTAGCCTCAAAAGAGAAGGCACAGGACAATTTTCCCTCGAAAGAATATGTGATAGTACCACGTTACAAGGAAATAGAGTGTTGCAGAGTAAAAACAAATACGTACGTATTAGAAATACTTAAACTTTAGGTGAAGAAATAACGCTCCATAAAAAATTATCTTGTATTTCCTAAACAAAATGTTGAAATTGGATAGAATTTGGTGTTTCGTGTATGTGTAAGCTTGTAGCCTTAAAAGAGAACGCACAGGAGAGGTTTCCCTCGAAAAAAATATGTCAGAACACCACGTTTTAAGGAAATCCCTCATCGTGTGAAATTATCTTGTTTTTCCTAAACCACACGTTGTAACTCGAAAAGCTTTGGTGTTGCTTATATATCTAAGGGTGCAGCCTCAAAAGAGAATGCACAGGAGAGTTTTCTCTCAAAAGAATATGTAAGAATACCACGTTAAAAGGAAATACAGTGTTGCAGAGTAAAGACAATTATGTACGTTTTAAAAATACTTAAACTTTATGAAAAGAAATAACGCATCGTAAAAAATTTTCTTGTATTTCCTATACAACACGTTGTAACTCGAAAACATTTGGTGTTGCGTGTATGTCTAAACATGTAGCCTCAAAAGAGAACCCACAGGAGAATGTTCTCTCGAAAATATATATCAGAATACCACGTTTTAAGGAAATCCCGCATCGTGCGAATTTATCTTGTTTTTCCTAAACAACATGTTGTAACTCACAAAGCTTTGGTGTTGCTTGTATGTCTAAGCGTGTAGCCTCAAAAGAGAACGCACAGGAGAGTTTTTTCTCGAAAGAATATATATGATTATCACGTTATAAGGAAATACAGTGTTGTAGAGTAAAGAAAAATATGTATGTATTAGAAATACTTAAACTTTACAAGAAGAAATAACGCATCGTGCAAAATTATCTTGTATATCCTAAATAACACGTTGCAACTCGAAAAGATTTGGTGTTGCGTGTATGGCTAAATGTGTAGCCTCAAAAGAGAACCCACAGGAGAAAATTCTCTCAAAAAATATGTCAGAATACCATGTTTTAAGGAAATCCTGCATCTTGCGAAATTATCTTGTTTTTCCTAAACTACACGTTGTAACTCGAAAAGCTTTGGTGTTGCTGGTATGTCTAAGCGTGTAGACTCAAAAGAGAACGCACAGGAGAGTTTTCTCTTGAAAGAATATGTAGGAATACCACTTTATAAGGAAATGCAGAGTTGCAGAATAAAGACAAATACGTACATATTAGAAATACTTAAACTTTACTCGAAGAAATAACGCATCGTACAAAATTATCTTGTATTTCCTAAACAACACGTTGTAACTCGAAAAGATTTGGTGTTGCATGTATGTCTAAGTGTGTAGCCTCAAAAGAGAAGGCACAGGACAGTTTTCTCTCGAAAGAATATGTAAGAATACCACGTTACAAGGAAATAGAGTTTTGCAGAGTAAAGACAAATACTTACATATTAGAAATACTTAAACTTTACGAGAAGAAATAACGCATTGTACAAAATTATCTTGTATTTCCTAAACAACACGTTGTAACTTGAAAAGATTTGGTGTTGCATGTATGTCTAAACGTGTAGCCTCAAAAGAACATCGACAGGAGAATTTTCTCCGAAAAAATATGTCAGAATACCATTTTTTAAGGTAATCCTGCAACATGCGAAATTATCATGTTTTTCCTAAACAACACGTTGTAACTCGAAAACCTTTGGTGTTGCTTGTATGTCTCAGCGTGTCGCCTCAAAAGAGAATGCACAGGAGAGTTTTCTCTCGATAAAATATGTCACAATACCACGTTTTAAAGAAATCCTGCATCGTGCGAAATTATCTTGTTTTTCCTAAACAACATGCTTTAACTTGAAAAGCTTTGGTGTGGTGTCTATGTCTAATTGTGTAGCCTCAAAAGATAATGCACAGGAGAGTTTTCTCTCACAAGATATGTAAGAATACCACTTTACAAGGAAATACAGTTTTGCAGAGTAAAGACAACTACATACATATTAGAAATACTTAAACTTTTCGAGAAGAAATAATGCATCGTTCAAAATTATCTTGTATTTCCTAAACAACACGTTGTAACTCGAAAAGATTTGGTGTGGCGTATATGTCTAAGCGTCTAGCCTCAAAAGGTAATGCACAGTAGAGTTTTCTCTCATAAAAATATGTCAGAATACCACGTTTTAAGGAAATCCCTCATCGTGCGAAATTACCTTGTTTTTCTTAAACAACACGTTTTATATCGAAATGATTTGTTGTTGCGTGTATGTCTAAGTGTGTAGCCTCAAAAGTGAACACACAGGACATTTTTCTCTCAAAAGAATATGTAAGAATACCACGTTACAAGGAAATAGAGTGTTGCAGAGTAAAGACAAATACGTACTTATTAGAAATATTTAAACTTTATGAGAAGAAATAATGCTCTGTACAAAATTATCTTGTATTTCCTAAACAACAAGTTGAAATTGGAAAGGATTTGGTGTTGCGTGAATGTCTAAGCTTGTAGCCGTAAAAGAGAATGCACAGCAGAGTTTTCCCTAGGAAAAAAAAAATATGTCAGAATATCACGTTTTAAGGAAACCCTCATCGTGCGAAATTATCTTGTTTTTCCTAAACAACACGTTGTAACTTGAAAAGTTTTGGTGTTGTGTGTATGTCTAAGGGTGCCTCCTCAGAAGAGAACTCACAGGAGAGTTTTCTCTCGAAAGAATATGTAAGAATACCACGTTATAAGGAAATAGAGTGTTGCAGAGTAAAGACAAATATGTACGTTTTAAAAATACTTAAACTTTATGATAAGAAATAACGCATCCTAAAAAAATTTCTTGTATTTCCTAAAGAACACATTGTAACTCGAAAACATTTGGTGTTGCATGTATGTCTAAACATGTAGCCTCAAAAGAGAACCTACAGGAGAATGTTCTCTCGAAAATATATATCATAATACCACGTTTTAAGGAAATCCTGCATCATGCGAAATTATCTTGTTTTTCCTAAACAACATGTTGTAACTCGAAAAGCTTTGGTGTTGCTTGTATGTCTAAGCGTGTAGCCTCAAAAGAGAATGCACAGGAGAGTTTTCTCTCAAAAGAATATATAAGAATACCTCGTTGTAAGGAAATACAGTGTTTCAGAGTAAAGACAAATATGTACGTATTAGAAATACTTAAACTTTACGAGAAGAAATAATGCATCGTGCAAAATTATCTTATATATCCTAAACAACATGTTGTAACTCGAAAAGATTTGGTGTTGCATGTATGGCTAAACGTGTAGCCTCAAAAGAGAACCCACAGGAGAATTTTCTCTCGAAAAAATATGTCAGAATACCATGTTTGGGGAAATCCCGCATCTTGCGAAATTATCTTGTTTTTCCTAAACAACACGTTGTAACTCGAAAAATTTTGGTGTTGCATGTATGTCTAAGCATGTAGACTCAAAAGAGAATTCACAGGAGAGTTTTCTCTTGAAAGAATATGTAGGAATACCACGTTATAAGGAAATACACTATTGCAGAATAAAGACAAATACGTACGTATTAGAAATTCTTAAACTTTACTCGAAGAAATAATGCATCGTAAAAAATTATCTTGTATTTCCTAAACAACACGTTGTAACTCGAAAAGATTTGGTGTTGTGTGTATGTCTAAGTGTGTAGCCTCAAAAGAGAACGCCCAGGAGAGTTTTCTCTTGAATGAATATGTCAGAATACCACATTTTAAGGAAATCCCGAATCGTGGGAAATTATCTTGTTTTTACCTAAAGAACCAGTTTTAACTCGAAAAGCTTTGGTGTTGCGTGTATATCTAGGTGTGTAGCCTCAGAAGAGAAAGCACAGGAGAATTTTCTCTCAAAAGAATATGTAAGAATACCTCGTTACAAGGAAATACAGTGTTGAAGATTAAAGACAAATACGTACGTATTAGAAATACTTAAACTTTACGAGAAGAAATAACGCAGCATACAAAATTATGTAGTATTTCCTAAAGAACCTGTTGTAACTCGAAAAGGTTTGGTGTTGTGTGTATGTCTAAGCATGTAGAATCAAAAAAGAATGCACCGGAGAGTTTTCTCTCGGAAAAATATGTCAGAATACCACGTTTAAAGGAAATCCCGCATAGTGCGAAATTATCTTGTTTTTCCTTAACAGCACATTGTAACTCGAAAAGATTTGGTGTTGCGTGTATGTCTAAGCATGTAGACTCAAAAGAGAATGCACAGGAGAGTTTTCTCTCGAAAGAATATGTAAGAATACCACGTTATAAGGAAATACAGTATTGCAGAGTAAAGACAAATACGTACGTATTAGAAATACTTAAACTTTATGAGAAGAAATAATGCATCGTGCGAAATTATCTTGTTTTTTCCTAAACAACATGTTTTAACTCGAAAAGCTTTGGTGTTGGTTGTATGTCTAAGTGTGTAGCCTCCAAAGAGAACGCACAGGAGAGTTTTCTCTCGAAAGAATATGTCAGAATACACCCTTACAAGGAAATACAGTGTTGCAGAGTAAAGACAATTACGTACATATTAGAAATACTTACACTTTATGAGAAGAAATAATGCATCGCACAAAATTATCTTGTATTTCCTAAACAACACATTGTAACTCGAAAAGATTTGGTATGGTGTGTATGTCTAAATGTCTATCCTCAAAAGAGAACCGACAGGAGAATTTTCTCTCGAAAAAATATGTCAGAAAACCACATTTTAAGGAAATACTGCATCATGCGAAATTATCTTGTTTTTCCTAAACAACACGTTGTAACTCGAAAAGCTTTGGTGTTGCGTGTATGTCTAAGTGTGTAGCCTCAAAAGAGAATGCACAACAGAGTTTTCTCTCGAAAGAATATGTAACAATTCCACTTTATAACGGAATAAAATGTTGCAGAGTAAAGACATATACGTACGTATTAGAAATACTTAAAGTTTACGAGAAGAAATAAAGCATCATAAAATTTATCTTGTATTTCTTAAACAACACGTTGTAACTCGAAAAGATTTGGTGCTGCGTGTAGGTCTAAACGTGTAGCCTCAAAAGAGCACCCACAGTAGAATTTTCTCCGAAAAAATATGTCAGAATACCAAGTTATAAGGAAATCCTGCAACGTGCGAAATTATCTTGTTTTTCCTAAACAACACGTTGTAACTCGAAAACCTTTGGTGTTGCTTGTATGTCTCAGCGTGTAGCCTCAAAAGAGAACGCACAGGCAGTTTTCTCTCGATAAAATATGTCACAATACCACGTTTTAAAGAAATCCTGCATCGTGCGAAATTATCTTGTTTTTCCTAAACAACATGTATTAACTCGAAAAGCTTTGGTGTTGCGTGTATGTCTAATTGTGTAGCATCAAAAGATAATGCACAGGAGAGTTTTCTCTCACAAGATATGTAAGAATACCACTTTACAAGGAAATACAGTTTTGCAGAGTAAAGACAAATACGTACATATTAGAAATACTTAAACTTTACAAGAAGAAATAACGCATCGTACAAAATTATCTTGTTTTTCCTAAACAACACGTTGTAACTCGAAAAGATTTGGTGTGGCATATATGTCTAAGCGTGTAGCCTCAAAAGAGAATGCACAGGAGAGTTTTCTCTCGAAAAAATATGTCAGAATACCATGTTTTAAAAAAATGCCGCATCGTGCGAAATTATCTAGTTTTTCCTAAACAACACTTTGTAACTCGAAAAGCTTTGCTGTTGTGTTTCTGTCTAAGCGTGTAGACTCAAATGAGAACACACAGGAGAGTTTTCAATCGAAAGAATATGTAAGAATACCATGTTATAATGAAATACAGTGTTGCAGAGTAAAGACAAAAGCGTACATATTGGAAATACTTAAACTTTGCGAGAACAAATAACGCATCATGCAAAATTATCTTGTTTTTCCTAAACAACACGTTGTAACACGAAAAGATTTGGTGTTTCGTGTATGTCTAAGCTCGTAGCCTCAAAAGAGAACGCACAGGAGAGTTTTCTCTCGAAAGAATATGTAAGAATACCACGTTTTAAGGAAATACAGTGTTACAGAATAAAGACAAATACGTACATATAAGAAATACTTAAACTTTACTCGAAGAAATAATGCATCGTACAAAATTATCATTTATTTCCTAAACAACACGTTGTAACTCGAAAGGATTTGGTGTTGCGTGTATGTCTAAGTGTGTAGCCTCAAAAGAGAATGAACAGGAGAGTTTTCACTCAAAAAATATGTCAGAATACCACGTTATAAGGAAATCCCGCATCCTGCGAAATTATCATGTTTTTCTTAAACAACACGTTGTAACTCGAGAAGTTTGGTGTTGTGTGTATGTCTAAGCATGTAGCCTCAAAAGAGAACGCACAGGAGAGATTTCTCTAGAAAGAATATGTAAGAACACCACGTTATAAGGAAATACAGTGTTGCAGACTAAAGACAAATACGTATGTATTAGAAATACTTAAACTTTACGAGAAGAAATAATGCATCGTAAAAAAATTATCTTGTATTTCCTAAACAACACGTTGTAGGAAAGATTTGTTGTTGTGTGTATGTGTAATTGGGTAGCCTCAAAAGAGAACCCACAGTAGAATTTTCTCTCGAAAAAATATGTCAGAATACCACGTTTTAATGAAATCCTGCATCATGCGAAATTATCTTGTGTTTCCTAAACAATAGGTTGTAACTGGAAAAGATTTGGTGTTGCATGTATGTCTAAGCATGTAGCCTCAAAAGAGAACGCACAGGAGAATTTCCTCTCATAAAAATATGTCAGAATACCAGGTTTCAAGGAAATCCCGAAATGTGAGAAATTATCTTGTTTTTCCTAAACAACACGTTGTAACTCGAAAAGCTTTGGTGTTGCGTGTATGTCTAAGAGTGTAGCTTCAAAATAGAATGAAGAGGAGAGTTTTCGCTCGAAAGAATATGTAAGAATACCACATTATAAGGAAATACAGTGTTGCAGAGTAAAGACAAATATGTACGTATTGGAAATGCCACTCCTGGGCATATACCCAGAAGACTCCCCACCATGTAATAAGGATACATGTTCTACTATGTTCATAGCAGCCCTATTTATAATTGCCAGATGCTGGAAAGAACCCAGGTATCCCTCAACAGAAGAGTGGATGAAAAAAATGTGGTATATCTACACAATGGAGTACTATTCAGCCTTTAGAAATAATGAATTCATGAAATTCTTAGGCAAATGGATGGAGCTAGAGAACATCATACTAAGTGAGGTAACCCAGACTCAAAAGGTGAATCATGGTATGCACTCACTAATAAATGGATATTAACCTAGAAAACTGGAATACCCAAAACATAATCCACACATCAAATAAGGTACAAGAAGAAAGGAGGAGTGGCCCCTGGTTCTGGAAAGACTCAGTGAAACAGTATTCGGCAAAACCAGAACGGGGAAGTGGGAAGGGGTGGGTGGGAGGACAGGGGAAGAGAAGGGGGCTTACGGGACTTTCGGGGAGTGGGGGGGGGCTAGAAAAGGGAAATCATTTGAAATGTAAAAAAATTATATAGAATAAAAAAAAAGAAATACTTAAAATTTTCGAGAATAAATAGTGTATCGTGCAAAATTATCGTGATTTTCCTAAACAATACGTTGTAACTAGAAAATATTTGGTGTTGCGTGTATGTCTAAATTTGTAGCCTCTAAAGAGAACCCACCGGAGAATTTTCTCTCGAAAAAATATGTCAGAGTACCGCCTTTTAAGGAAATACCACATCATGCGAAATTATCTTGTGTTTCCTAAACAACATGTTGTAACTCAAAAAGCTTTGGTGTTGCGTGTATATCTCAGCGTGTAGCCTCAAACAGAACACACAGGAGAGTTTTCTATCGAAAAAATATGTCAGAAAACCACGTTTTAAGAAAATCCCGTATCGTGCGAAATTAGCTTGTTTTTCCTAAACAACTTGTTGCAACTCGAAAAGCTTTTGTGTTGCATTTTTTTCTAAGGTGCAGCCTCAAAAGAGAACGCATAGGAGAGTTTTCTCTCGAAAGAATATGTAAGAATAGCAAGATATAAGGAAATATAGTGTTGCAGAGTAAAGACAAAGACTACGTATTAGAAATACTTAAACTTTACCAGAAGAAATAACGCATTGTGCAAAAATATCTTGTTTTTCCTAAAAAACACATTGTAACTCGAAAAGCTTTGGTGTTCCGTGTATGTCTAAGCGTGTAGCCTCAAAAGAGAACGCAGAGCAGAATTTTCTCTCGAAAGAATATGTAAGAATACCACGTTATAAGGAAATACAGTGTTGCAGAATAAAAACAAATACGTACATATGAGAAATACTTAAACTTTACGAGAAGAAATAATGCATCATACAAAATTATCTTGTATTTCCTAAACAACACGTTGTAACTCGAAAGATTTGGTGTTGCGTGTATGTCTAAGCGTGTAGCCTCAAAAGAGAACGCACAGGAGAGTTTTCACTCAAAAAAAAAATGTCAGAATACCTCGTTTTAAGGAAATCCCGCATCGTGCGAAATTATCTTGTTTTTCTTAAACAACACATTGTATCTCGAAAAGATTTGGTGTTGCGTGTATGTCTAAGCATGGAGCCTCAAAAGAGAATGCACAGGAGAGTTTTCTCTCGATAGAATATGTAAGAACACTAAATGATAAGGAAATACAGTGTTACAGCGTAAAGACAAATACGTATGTATTAGAAATTCTTAAACTTTACAAGAAGAAATAACGCATCGTAAAAAATTATCTTGTATTTCCTAAACAACACGTTGTAATACGAAAAGATTTGTTGTTGTGTGTATGTGTAAATGGGTAGCCTCAAAAGAGAACCCACAGTAGAATTTTCTCTCGAAAAAATATGTCAGAATACCACGTTTTAATGAAATCCTGCATCTTGCGAAATTATCTTGTGTTTCCTAAACAACACGTTGTAACTCGAAAAATTTTGGTGTTGCGTGTATGTCTTAGCGTGCAGCCTCAAAAGAGAACGCACAGGAAAGTTTTCACTCGAAAGAATATGTAAGAATACCACGTTATAAGGAAATACAGTGTTGCATATTAAAGACAAATACTTATATATTGGAAATACTTAAACTTTTTGAGAAGAAATAAGGGATCCTGCAAAATTATCTTGTTTTTCCTAAATAACACGTTGTAACTCATAACGATTTGGTGTTGCGTGTATGTCTAAGCTTCTAGCCTCAAAAGAGAACGCACAAGATAGTTTTGTTTTGAAAAAACATGTCAGAATACCCCGGTTTAATGAAATCGCACATCGTGTTAAATCATCTTGTTTTTCCTAAACAACACGTTGTAATTTGAAAAGCTTTTGTGTTGCGTGTATGTCTATGAGTGTAGCCTCAAAAGAGAATGCACAGGAGAATTTTCTCTAGAAAGAATATGTAAGAATACCACGTTATAAGCAAATACAGTGTTGTAGATTAAAGACAAATACGTACGTATTAGAAATACTTAAACTTTAAGAGAAGAAATAACGCATCGTACAAAATTATCTTGTATATCCTAAACAACACGTTGTAATCTGAAAAGATTTGGTGTTGCTTGTTAGTCTAAAAATGTAGCCTCAAAAGAGAACCCACAGGAGAATTTTTTCTCGAAAAAATATGTCAGAATACAACGTTTTAAGGAAATCCCGCTTAGGGCGAAATTACCTTGTTTTTATTAAACAACACGTTGTAACCTGAAAAGCTTTGTTGTTGCGTGTATGTCTAAGCCTGTCGCCTCAAAAGAGAGTGAAGAGGAGAGTTTTCTCTCGAAAGAATATGTAAGAATACCACTTTATAAGGATATACCATGTTGCAGAGTAAAGACAAATATGTACATATTAGAAATACTTAAAATTTACGAGAAGAAATAATGCATCGTGCAAAATTATCTAGTTTTTCCTAAACAACACGTTGTAACTCGAAAAGATTTGGTGTTGCGTGTATGTCTAAATGCGGAGCCTCAAAAGGGAACCCACAGGAGAATTTTCCCTCGAACAAATATGTCAGAATACCACGTTTTAAAGAAATACCACATCATGCGAAATTATCTTGTTTTTCCTAAACAACACGTTTTAACTCGAAAAGCTATGGTATTGCGTGTATGTATAAGCGTGTAGCCTCAAAAGTAAACACACAGGAGAGTTTTCTCTCGAAAGAATATATAAGAATCCCACATAATAACGGAATAAAGTGTTGCAGAGTAAAAACAAATACGTAGGTATTAGAAATACTTAAACTTTACGAGAAGAAATAACGCATCATGAAAAATTATCTTGTTTTTCCTAAACAACATGTTGTAATTCGAAAAGTTTTCGTGTTGCCTGTATGACTAAGCATGTAGCCTCAAAAGAGAACGCACAGGAGATTTTTCTCTCGAAAAATATATGTCAGAATACCACGTTTTAAGGAATTCCAACATTGTGCGAAATTATCTTGTTTTTCCTAAACAACACGTTTTAACTTGAAAAGCTTTGGTATTGCGTGCATGTCGAAGTGTGTAGCCTCAGAAGAGAACGCACTGGAGAGTTTTCTCTAGAACGAATATGTCAGAATACCACATTACAAGGAAATACAGTGTTGCAGAGTAAAGACAAATATGTACGTATTAGAAATACTTAAACTTTACGAGAAGAAATAAGGCTCCATAAAAATTATCTTATATTTCAAAAACAACAAGTTGAAATTTGAAAAGATTTGGTGTTTCATGTATGTCCAAGCTTGAAGCCACAAAGGAGAAGGCACAGGAGAGTTTTCTCTCGAAAAAATATGTCAGAATACCACGTTTAAAGGAAATCCTGCATCGTGAAAAATTATCCTGTTTTTCCTAAACAACACATTGTCATTCGAAAAGCTTTGGTGTTGTGTTTATTTCTAAGCATGCAGCCTCAAAAGAGAATGCACAGGAGAGTTTTCTCTCGAAAGAATATGTAAGAATACCACGTTATATGGAAATACAGTGTTGCAGAGTAAAGACAAATACGTACGTATTAGAAATACTTAAACTTTACGAGAGGAAATAACGCATCGAGCAAAATTATCATGTTTTTCCCAACAACACATTGTAACTCAAAAATTTTAGTGTTGCGTGTATGTCTAAGCGGGTAGCCTCAAAAGAGAATGCACAGGAGAGTTTTCTCTCGAAAAAAATATGTCAGAATACCACGTTTTAAAGAAACCCAGCATTGTGTGAAATTATCCTGTTTTTCCTAAATAACACGTTGTAACTCGAAAAGCTTTGGTGTTGCGTGTATGTCTAAGCTTGTAGCCTCAAAAGAGAACGCACAGGAGAGATTTCTCTCGAAAGAACATGTACGAATACCACGTTATAAGGAAATACATTGTTGCAGAATAAAGACAAATACGTACGTATTAGAAATACTTAAACTTTACGAGAAGAAATAACAGGTCGTGCAAAATTATCTGGTTTTTCCTAAACAACACGTTGTAACTCGAAAAGATTTGGTGTTGCATGTATGACTAAGCATGCAGCCTCAAAAGAGAACGCACAGGAGAGTTTTCTCTCGAACAAATATGTCACAATACCACATTTTAAAGAAATCCCGCATCATGTGAAATTATCTTGTTTTTCCTAAACAACATGATTTGACTCGAAAAGCTTTGGTGTTGCGTGTATGTCTAAGTGTGTAGCTTCAAAAGAGATCGCACAGGAGAATTTTCTCTCGAAAGAATATGTAAGAATACCACGTTATAAGGAAATACAGTGTTGCAGAGTAAGGACAAATACGTACATATTGGAAATACTTAAACTTTACTAGAAGAAATAACGCATCTTGCAAAATTATCTTGTATTTCCTACACAACACGATGCAACTCGAAAAGATTTGGTGTTGCGTGTATGTCTAAATGTGTACCCTCAAAAGAGGACCCACAGGAGAATTTTCTCTCGAAAAAATATGTAAGAATACCACGTTTTAAGGAAATCCTGCATCATGCGAAATTATCTGGTTTTTCCTAAACAAAAAGTTGTAACTCGAAAAGCTTTGGTGTTACGTGTATGTCTAAGTGTGTAGCCTCAAAAGAGAACACACAGGAGAGTTTTCTCTTGAAAGAATATGTAAGAATACCACGTTACAAGGAAATACAGTGTTGCAGAGTAAAGACAAATACGTACATATTAGAAATACTTAAACTTTATGAGAAGAAATAACGCATCATACAAAATTTTCTTGTATTTCCTAAACAACACGTTGTAACTCAAATTGATTTGTTGTTGCGTGTATGTCTAAGCATGTAGCCTCAAAAGAGAACGCACAGGAGAGTTTTCTCTCGAAAAAATATGTAGGAATACCAGGTTTTAAGGAAATCCCGCATCGTGCAAAATTATCTTGTTTTTCTTAAACAACACGTAACTCGAAAAGTTTTGATATTGCGTTTTTGTCTAAGCGTGCAGCCTCAAAAGAGAACGCTCAGGAGAGTTTTCTCTCGAAAGAATATGTAAGAATACCACGTTATAAGTAAATATAGTGTTGCAGAGTAAAGACAAATACGTTTGTATTGGAAATACTTAAACTTTACGAGAAGAAATAACACATCGTGCAAAATTATCTTGTTTTTCCTAAACAACATATTGTAACTCGAAAAGATTTGGTGTTACGTGTATGTATAAGCTGGTAGCCTCAAAAGAGAAGGCACAGGAGTTTTTCCTCTGTAAAAAATATGTCAGAATACCACATTTTAAGGAAATCCTGCATCGTGCGAAATTATCTTGTTTTTCCTAAACAACACATTGTAAATCCAAAAGCATTGGTGATGCGTGTATGTCTAAGCATATAGCCTCAAAAGCGAACACACAGGAGAGTTTTCTCTCGAAAGAATATGTTAGAATACCACGTTATATGGAAATACAGTGTTGCCGAGTAAAGACAAATACGTACGTATTAGAAATACTTAAACTTTACGAGAGGCAATAACCCATCGTGCAAAATTATCTTGTTTTTCCTAACAACACGTTGTAACTCGAAAAGATTTGGTGTTGCGTGTATGTCTAAGTTTGTAGCCTCAAAAGAGAACGCACACGAGAGTTTTCTCTCTAAAAAATATGTCAGAATACCATGTTTTAAGGAAATCACGCATCGTGCATAATTATCCTGTTTTTCCTAAACAAAACGTTGTAACTCGAAAATTTTGGTGTTGCGTGTATGTCTAAGCCTGTAGCCTCAAAAGAGAATGCAAAGGAGAGTTTTCTCTCGAAAAAAATATGTCAGAATACCAAGTTTTAAGGAAATCCGGCATTGTGCGAAATTATCTTGTTTTTCCTAAACAACACGTTGTTACTCGAAAAGCTTTGGTGTTGCGTGTAGGTCTAAGCTAGTAGCCTCAAAAGAGAACGCACAGGAGAGATTTCTCTTGAAAGAATATTTATGAATACCACGTTATAAGGAAATACAGTGTTGTAGAGTAAAGACAAATATGTACATATTAGAAATACTTAAACTTTACGAGAAGTAATAACGGGTCGTGCAAAATTATCTTGTTTTTCCTAAACAACACGTTGTAACTCGAAACCCTTTGGTGTTGCTTGTATGTCTCCACATGTAGCCTCAAAAGAGAACACACAGGAGATTTTTCTCTCAGAAAAATATGTCATATACCATGTTTTACAGAAATACTGCCTCATGCGGAATTATCTTGATTTTCCTAAACAACATGTTTTAAAACGAAAAGCTTTGGTGTTGCGTGTAGGTCTAAGTGTGTAGCCTCAAAAGAGAATGCACAGGAGAGCTTTCTCTCGCAAGAATATGTAAGAATTCCACGTTACAAGGAAATACAGTTTTGCAGAATAAAGACAAATACGTACATATTAGAAATACTTAAACTTACGAGAAGAAATAACGCATTGTACAAAATTATCTTGTATTTCCTAAACAACACGTTGTAACTTGTAAAGATTTGGTGTGGTGTATATGTCTATGCGTGTAGCCTCAAAAGAGAACGCACAGGAGAGTTTTCTCTCGAAAAATATGTCAGAATACTACGTTTTAAGGAAATCCCAACTCGTGCGAAATTTTCTTGTGTTTCCTAAACAACACGTTGTAACTCGAAAAGCTGTAGTGTTGCGTGTATGTCTAAGCGTGAGCCTCAAAAGGGAATGCACAGGAGAGCTTTCTCTCTATAGAATATGTAAGAATACCACGTTATAAGGAAATACAGTGTTGCAGAGTAAAGACAAATACGTACGTATTGGAAATACTTAAACTCTACGAGACGAAATAACGCATCTTGCAAAATTATCTTGTTTTTCCTAAACAACATGTTGTAACTCGAAACGATTTTGTGTTACCTGCATGACTAAACTTGTAGCCTCAAAAGAGAAAGCACAGGGGAGTTTTCTATAGTTAAAATATGTCAGAATACCACGTTTTAAGGAAATCCAGCATCTTGCGAACTTATCTTGTTTTTCCTAAACAACACGTTGTAACTCGAAATTCTTTGGTATTGCGTGTATATCTAAGCGTGTAGCCTCAAAAGAGAACACACAGGAGAGTTTTCATTCAAAAAAAATATGTAAGAATACATCATTACAAGGAAATACAGTGTTGCAGAATAAAGACAATTACGTACATATTAGAAATACTTAAACTTTTCGAGAAGAAATAATGCATCATACAAAATTATCTTTAATTTCCTAACAACACATTGTAACTCAAAAAGATTTGTTGTTGCGTGTATGTCTAAACGTGTATCCTCAAAAGAGAACCCCCAGGAGAATTTTCACTCGAAAAATATGTCAGAATACCAAGTTTTAAGGAAATACCGCATCATGCGAAATTATGTTGTTTTTCCTAAACAACACGTTGCAACTCGAAAAGCTTTGGTGTTACGTGTATGTCTAAGTATGTAGCCTCAAAAGAGAATGCACAGGAGAGTTTTCTCTCAAAAAAATATGTCAGAATACCATGTTTTAAAGAAATCCCGCATCGTGCCAAATTAACTTGTTTTACCTAAACAACATGTTTTAACTCGAAAAGCTTTGGTGTTACGTGTATGTATAAGTGTGTAGCCTCAAAAGGGAACGCACAAGAGAGTTTTCTCTCGAAAGATTATGTAAGAATACCACGTTATAAGGAAATACAGTGTTGCAGAGTGAAGACAACTATGTACGTATTAGAAATACTTAAACTTTATGAGAAGAAATAATGCATCGTACAAAATTATCTCGTATTTCCTAAACAACACGTTGTAACACGAAAGGATTCGGTGTTGCGTGTATGTCTAAGTGTGTAGCCTCAAAGGAGAACGAACATGTGAGTTTTCTCTCGGAAAAATATGTCAGAATACCACGTCTTAAGGAAATCACGCATTGTGGGAAATTATCTTGTTTTTCCTTAACAACATATTTTAACTCGAAAAGCTTTGGTGTTGGGTGTATATCTAAGCGTGTAGCCTCAATAGAAAACGCACAGGAGAGTTTTCACTCGAAAGAATATGTAAGAATAGCACGTTATAAGGAACTACAGATTTGCATATTAAAGAGAAATACGTACATATTGGAAATACTTAAACTTTATGAGAAGAAATAATGCATCGTGCAAAATTATCTTGTTTTTCCTAAATAACACGTTGTAACTCAAAACGATTTGGTGTTGCGTGTATGTCTAAGCTTTGAGCCTCAAAAGAGAACACAAAGGAGAGTTTTCTCTCGAAAAAACATGTCAGAATAGCCCATTATAAGGAAATCGCACATCGTGCGAAATTACCTTGTTTTTCCTAAACAACACGTTTTAACTTGAAAAGTTTTGGTTTTGCGTGTATGTCCAAACTTACAGTCTCAAAAGAGAACGCACAGGAGAGTTTTCTCTTGAAAGATTATGTAAGAATACCACATTATATGGAAATACAGTGTTGCAGAGTAAAGACAACTATGTACGTATTAGAAATACTTAAACTTTACGAGAAGAAATAATGCATCATAAAAAATTATCTTGTATTTCCTAAACAACATGTTGTAACTCGAAAGGATTTGGTGTTGCGTGTATGTCTAAGCGTGTCGCCTCAAAGGAGAATGCACAGGAAAGTTTTCTCTCGGAAAAATATGTCAGAATACCACGTTTTAAGGAAATCACGCATCGTGGGAAATTTTCTTGTTTTTCCTTAACAACATATTTTAACTCGAAAAGCTTTCGTGTTGGGTGTATGTAGCCTCTAAGCATGTAGCCTCATTAGAGAATACACAGGAGAGTTTTCACTCGAAAGAATATTTAATAATATCACGTTATAAGGAAATACAGTGTTACAGAGTAAATACAAATACGTATGTAATAGAAATACTTAAAATTTACGAGAAGAAATAAGGCATCATGCAAAATTATCTTGTTTTTCCTAAACAACACGTTGTAACTCAAAATCAATTGATGTTGCGTGTATGTCTAAACGTGTAGCCTCAAAAGAGAACCCAAAAAAGAATTTACTCTCGAAAAAATATGTCATATTACCACGTTTTAAGGAAATCCCGCATCGTGCGAAATTATCTTGTTTTTCCTAAACAACACGTTTTATCGAAAGCTTTGGTGTTGCGTGTATGTCTAATGCGTGTAGCCGCTAAAGAGAACGCACAGGAGCGTTTTCTCTCAAAAAAATATGTAAGAATTCCATGTTATAAGGAAATACAGTGTTGCAGAGTAAAGACAAATATGTACGTATTTGAAATACTTAAAATATAGGAGAAGAAATAACGCATCGTGCAAAATTATCTTGTATTTCCTAAACAACACGTTGTAACTCGAAAAGACTTTGTGTTGCGTGTATGTCTAAACGTGTAGCCTCAAAAGAGAACCCACAGGAGAATTTTCTCACGAAAAAGTATGTAAGAATACTACATTTTAAGGAAATCTAGCAGCGTGCGAAATTATCTTGTTTTTCCTACACAACACGTTGTAACTCGAAAAGCTTTGGTGTTGCGTGTATGTCTAAGCATGTAGCCTCAGAAGAGAATGCACAGGAGAGTTTTCGCTCGAAAGAATATGTAAGAATACCACATTACAAGGAAATACAGTGTTGCAGAGTAAAGAGAAATACGTACATATTAGAAATACTTAAACTTTATGAGAAGAAATAACGCATCCTACAAAATTACCTTGTACTTCCTAAACAACACGTTGTAAGTCCAAAAGATTTGTTGTTGCGTGTATGTCTAAATGTGTATCCTCAAAGAGAACCTACAGGAGAGTATTCTCTCAAAAAAAATATGTCAGAATACCACGTTTTAAGGAAATCCTGCATCGTGCGAAATTATCTTGCTTTTCCTAAACAACACGTTGTAATTCGAAAACCTTTGGTGTTGCGTGTATGTCTAAGCGTGTAACCTCAAAAGAGAACACACAGGAGAGTTTTCTCTCGAAAAAAAATGTCAGAATACCACGTTATAAGAAAATCCAGTATCTTGCGAAATTATCTTGTTTACCAAAACGACATGTTGCAACTCGAAAAGCTTTGGTTTTGCTTGTATGTCTCAGCGTGTAGCCTCAAAAGAGAACGCACAGGAGAGTTTTCTCTCGCTCGAAAGGATATGTAAGAATACCACGTTACAAGGAAATACAGTTTTGCAGAGTAAAGACAAATACGTACATATTAGAAATACTTAAATTTATGAGAAGAAATAACGCATCATACAAAATTATCTAGTATTTCCTAAACAACACATTGTAACTCGAAAAGATTTGGTGTGGCGTGTATGTCTAAGCGTGTAGCCTCAAAAGAGAACGCACAGGAGAGTTTTCTCTCTAAAGAATATGTAAGAATACATCGTTACAACGAAATACAGTGTTGTAGAGTAAAGACAAATAAGTACGTATTTGAAATACTTAAACATTAAGAGAAGAAATAAAGCATCGTACAAAATTATCTTGTATTTCCTAAACAACATGTTGTAACTTGAAAAGATTTGGTGCTGCGTGTATGTCTAAGCATGTAGCCTGAAAAGAGAACGCACAGAAGAGTTTTCTCTCAAAAAATCTGTCAGAATACCACGATTTAAGGAAATCCCGCATCTTACAAAATTATCTTGATTTTCTTAAACAAGACGTTTTAACTCAAAAAGCTTTGGTGTTGCATGTATGTCTAAGCGTGTAGCTTCAAATAAGTACATATTGGAAATACTTAAACTTTATGAGAAGAAATAACGCATCAAGCAAAATTATCTTGTTTTTCCTAAACAACACGTTGTAACTCAAAAAGATTTTGTGTTACGTGTATGTCTAAGCTGGTACCCTCAAAATAGAATGCACAGGAGAGTTTTCTCTCGAAAAAATATGTCAGAATACCACGTTTAAAGGAAATCCCGCATCGTGCGAAATTATCATTTTTTTCCTAAGCAACAGGATGTAACTCGAATAGCTTTGGTGTTGTGTGTATGTCTAAGCGTGTAGCCCCCAAAGAGAATGCACAGGAGAGTTTTTTCTCGAAAGAATATGTAAGAATACCACGTTACAAGGAAAAACAGTTTTTCAGAGTAAAGATAAATACGTACATATTAGAAATACTTAAACTTACGAGAAGAAATAATGCATCATACAAAATTATCTAGTATTTCCTAAACAACACGTTGTAACTCGAAAAGATTTGGTGTGGCGTGTATGTCTAAGCGTGTAGCCTCAAAAGAGAACGCACAGGAGAGTTTTCTCTCGAAAGAATATGTAAGAATACCACGTTACAAGGAAATACAGTGTTATAGAGTATAGACAAATAAGTACGTATTAGAAATACTTAAACATTAAGAGAAGAAATAAAGCATCGTACAAAATTATCATGTATTTCCTAAACAACACATTGTAACTCGAAAAGCTTTGGTGTTGCGTGTATATCCAAGCATGTAGCCTCAAAAGAGAACGCACAGGAGAGTTTTCTCTCGTAAAATATGTCACAATATGACGATTTAAGGAAACACCGCATCGTGCCAAATTATCTTGTTTTTCTTAAACAACACGTTGTAACTCGAAAAGCTTTGGTGTTGTGTGTATGTCTAAGGGTGTAGCTTCAAAAGAGAACGCACAGTAGAGTTTTCTCTTGAAAGAATATATAAGAATACCATGTTATAATGATATACAGTGTTGCAGAGTAAAGACAAATATGTACGTAAAGGAAACACTTAAACTTTATGAGAAGAAATAATGCATCATACAAAATTATCTTTTATTTCCTAAACAACACGTTGTAACTCGAAAACATTTGGTGTTGCATGTATGTCTAAGCATGTAGCCTCAAAAGAGATTGCACAGGAGAGTTTTCTCTCGAAAAAATGTCAGAATACCACGTTTTAAGGAAATCCCGCATCATACAAAATTATCTTTTATTTCCAAAACAACACGTTGTAACTCGAAAAGATTTAGTGCTGCATGTATGTCTAAGCATGCAGCCTCAAAAGAGAACGCACAGGACAGTTTTTCTCAAAAGAATATGTAAGAATACCACGTTATAAGGAAATAAAGTGTTGCAGATTAAAGACAAATATGTACAAATTGGAAATACTTAAGCTTTACATGAAGAAATAACGCACCGTGCAAAATTATCTTGTTTTTGTAAAAACAACATGTTGTAACTCGAAAAGATTTTTTGTTACATGTATGTCTAAGCTTGTAGCCTCAAAAGAGAACGCACGGGAGAGTTTTCTCTCGAAAAAATATGTCAGAATACCACGTTTTAAGGAAATCCCGCATCGTGCTAATTTATCTTGTTTTTCCTAAACAACACGATGTAACTCGAAAATATTTGGTGTGGCGTGTATGTCTAAGAGTGTAACCTCAAAAGAGAACGCACAGGAGAGTTTTCTCTTGCAAGAATATGTAAGAATACCACGTTACAAGGAAATACAGTTTTGCAGAGTAAAGACAAATACGTACATATTACAAATACTTAAACATTAAGAGAAGCAATAAAGCATCATAAAAAATTATCTTCTTTTTCCTAAACAACACGTTGTAATTCGAAAAACGTTGGTGTTGCATGTATATCTAAGCTTGTAGCCTCAAAAGAGAACGCACAGGAGAGTTTTCCCTTGAAAACTTATGTCAGAATACCACATTTTAAGGAAATCCTGCATCGTGCGAAATTATCTTGATTTTCCTAAACAACATGTTTTAACTCAAAAAGCTTTGGTGTTGCGTGTATGTCTAAGTGTGTAGCCTCAAAAGAGAATGCACAGGAGAGTTTTCTCTTGCAAGAATATGTAAGAATACCACGTTACAAGGAAATACAGTGTTATAGAGTATAGACAAATAAGTACGTATTAGAAATACTTAAACATTAAGAGAAGAAATAAAGCATCATACAAAATTATCGTGTATTTCCCAAACAACACGTTATAACTCGAAAAGATTTGGTGTTGCGTGTTTGTCTAAGCATGTAGCCTCAAAACAGAATGCACAGGAGAGTTTTCTCTCGAAAGAATATGTAAGAATACCACGTTACAAGGAAATACAGTGTTATGCAGTAAAGACATATAAGTACGTATTCGAAATACTTAAACATTAAGAGAAGAAATAAAGCATCGTACAAAATTATCTTGTATTTCCTAAACAATGCACTGTAACTCGAAAAGCATTTGTGTTGCGTCTATGTCTAAGCATGCAGCCTCAAAAGAGAACGCACAGGAGAGTTTTCTCTCGAAAAATATGTCACAATATGACGATTTAAGGAAATACTGCATCGTGCCAAATTATCTTGTTTTTCTTAAACAACACGTTGTAACTCGAAAAGCTTCGGTGTTGCGTGTATGTCTAAGGGTGTAGCCTCAAAAGAGAACGCACAGTAGAGTTTTCTCTCAAAAGAATATATAAGAATACCATTTTATAAGGATATACAGTGTTGCAGAGTAAGACAAATATGTACGTAAAGGAAACACTTAAACTTTACGAGAAGAAATAATGCATCATACAAAATTATCTTTTATTTCCTAAACAACACGTTGTAACTCGAAAAGATTTGGTGTTGCATGTATGTCTAAGCATGCAGCCTCAAAAGAGAACGCACAGGACAGTTTCTCTCAAAAGAATATGTAAGAATACCACGTTATAAGGAAATACAGTGTTGCAGATTAAAGACAAATAAGTACAAATTGGAAATACTTAAACTTTATGAGAAGAAATAACGCACCGTGCAAAATTATCTTGTTTTTGCTAAACAACACGTTGTAACTCGAAAAGATTTTTTGTTACGTGTATGTCTAAGCTTGTAGCGTCAAAAGAGAATGCACAGGAGAGTTTTCTCTCGAAAAAATATGTCAGAATACCACGTTTTAAGGAAATCCCGCATCGTGCTAGTTTATCTTGTTTTTCCTAAACAACACGATATAACTCGAAAATATTTGGTGTGGCGTGTATGTCTAAGAGTGTAGCCTCAAAAGAGAATGCACAGGAGAGTTTTCTCTCGAAAGAATATGTAAGAATACCACGTTACAAGGAAATACAGTTTTGCAGAGTAAAGACAAATACGTACATATTAGAAATACTTAAACATTAAGAGAAGCAATAAAGCATCGTAAAAAATTATCTTGTTTTTCCTAAACAACACGTTGTAATTCGAAAAACGTTGGTGTTCCATGTATGTCTAAGCTTGTAGCCTCAAAAGAGAATGCACAGGAGAGTTTCCCCTCGAAAACTTATGTCAGAATACCACGTTTTAAGGAAATCCTGCATCGTGCGAAATTATCTTGTTTTTCCTAAACAACATGTTTTAACTCAAAAAGCTTTGGTGTTGCGTATATGTCTAAGTGTGTAGCCTCAAAAGAGAATGCACAGGAGAGTTTTCTCTTGCAAGAATATGTAAGAATACCACGCTACAAGGAAATACAGTTTTGCAGAGTAAAAACTAATACGTACATATTAGAAATACTTAAATTTTACAAGAAGAAATAACGCATCGTACAAAATTATCTAGTATTTCTTAAACAACACGTTGTAACTCGAAATGATTTGGTGTGGCGTGTATGTCTAAGCATGTAGCCTCAAAAGAGAACACACAGGAGAATTTTCTCTCGCAAAATATATCAGAATACCTCGTTTTAAGGAAATCCTGCATCGTGCGAAATTATCTTGTTTTTCCTAAATAGCATGTTGTAATTCGAAAAGCTTTGGTGTTGCTTGTATGTCTAAGCATGTAGCCTCAAAAGAGAATGCACAGGAGAGTTTTCTCACAAAAAAATATGTCAGAATACAACGTTTTAAGAAAATCATGCATCGTGCGAATTTATCTTTTTTTTCCTAAACAACATGTTGTAACTCGAAAAGCTTTGGTGTTGCGTTTTTCTCTAAGCGTGCAGCCTCAAAAGAGAATGCACAGGAGAGTCTTCTCTCGAAAGAATATGTAAGAGTACCACGTTATAAGTAAATACAGTGTTGCAGAGTAAAGACAAATACGTACATATTGGAAATACTTAAACTTTAGGAGAAGAAATAACGCATTGTGCAAAATTATCTTGTTTTTCCTAAAAAACACGTTTTAACTCGAAAGGATTTTGTGCTACGTGTATGTCTAAGCTTGTAGCCTCAAAGGAGAACGCACAGGGGAGTTTTCTCTAGAAAAAATATGTCAGAATACCACGTTTTAAAGAAATCCCGCATCGTGCGAAATTATCTTGTTTTTCTTAAAGAACACGTTGTAACTCGAAAAGCTTTGGTGTTAAGTGTATGCCTAAGTGTGTAGCCTCAAAAGAGAATGCACAGGACAGTTTTACCTCGAAAGAATAAATAAGAATACCACATTATAAGGAAATAGAGTGTTGCAGAGTAAAGACAAATGCGTACTTATTAGAAATACTGAAACTTACGAGAAGAAATAACGCATTGTGCAAAATTTTCTTGTTTTTCCTAAACATGTAACTCGAAAGGATTTGTTGTTTCGTGTATGTCTAAGCATGTAGCCTCAAAAGAGAACACACAGGAGAGTTTTCTCTCGAAAGAATATGTAAAAATTCCACATTATAAGGAAATACAGTGTTGCAGATTAAAGACAAATATGTACGTATTAGAAATACTTAAACATTACTCGAAGAAATAAAGCATCGTACAAAATTATCTTGTATTTCCTAAACAACACATTGTAACTTGAAATGATTTGGTGTTGCATGTATGTCTAAGCGTGTAGCCTCAAAAGAGAATGCACAAGAGAGTTTTCTCTCGCAAGAATATGTAAGAATACCACGTTATAAGGAAATACAGTTTTGCAGAGTAAAGACAAATACGTACATATTAGAAATACTTAAACTTTACGAGAAGAAATAACGCACCATACAAAATTATCTTGTATTTCCTAAACTACACGTTGTAACTCGAAGAGATTTGTTTTGGCGTGTATGTCTAAGCGTTTAGCCTCAAAAGAGAACTCACAGGAGAGTTTTCTGTCGAAAAAATTTGTCAGAATACCACGTTTTGAGGAAATCGCGCATCGTGCGAAATTATCTTGTTTTTCTTAAACAACACGTTGTAACTCGAAATGCTTTGGTCTTCCGTGTATGTCTAAGCATGTAGCCTCCAAAGAGAATGCACAGGAGAGTTTGCTCTGGAAAGGATATGTACGAATACCACGTTATAAGGAAATACAGTGTTGCAGATTAAAGATAAATATGTACATATGAGAAATACTTAAACTTTACGAGAAGAAATAATGCATCATAAAAAATTATCTTGTATTTAGTAAACAACACGTTGTAACTCGAAAAGATTTGGTGTTGCGTGTATGTCTAAACGTGTAGCCGCAAAACAGAACCCACAGGAGAATTTAATCTCGAAAAAATATGTCAGAATACCACGTTTTAAGGAAATCCTGCATCGTGCGAAATTATCTTGTTTTTCGTAAACAACAGGTTGTAACTCGAAAGCTTTGGTGTTGTGTGTATGTCTAATCGTGTAGCTTAAAATTAGAATGCACAGGAGAGGTTTCTCTCGAAAAAATAAGTCAGAATACCACGTTTTAAGGAAATCCCGCATCGTGCTAAATTATCTTGTTATTCCTAAACAACACGTTGTAACTCGAAAAGCTTTTGTGTTGCGTGTATGTCTAAGTGTGTAGCCTCAAAAGGGAACGCACAGGAGAGTTTTCTCTCGAAAGAATGTGTAAAAATACCACGTTATAAGGAAATACAGTGTTGCAGAGTAAAGACAAATATGTAAGTATTGGAAATAATTAAACTTTACAAGAAGAAATAACGCATCCTGCAAAATTATCTTGTATTTCGTAAACAACACGTTGTAACTCGAAAAGATTTGGTGCTGCGTGTATGTCTAATCGTGTAGCCTCAAAAGAGACCGCACATGAGAGTTTTCTCTCGAAAAAAAATATGTCACAATACCACGTTTTTAGGAAATCCTGCATCATGCGAAATTATCTTGTTTTTCCTAAACAACATGTTTTAACTCGAAAAGCTTTGGTGTTGTGTGTATGTCTAAGTGTGTAGCCTCAAAAGAGAATGCACATGAGAGTTTTCACTCGCAAGAATATGTAAGAATACCACGTTACAAGGAAATACAGTTTTGCAGAGTAAAGGCAAATACGTACATAGTAGAAATACTTAAACTTTATGAGAAGAATAACGCATCGTACAATATTATCTTGTATTTCCTATACTACACGTTGTAACTCGAAAAGATTTTTTGTGGCGTGTATATCTAAGCGTTTAGCCTCAAAAAAGAATGCACAGGAGAGTTTTGTGTCGAAAAAATATGTCAGAATACCACGTTTTATGGAAATCCTGCATCGTGCGTAATTATCTTGTTATTCCTAAACAACACGTTGTAACTCGAAAAGCTTTGGTGTTGCTTGTATGTCTAAGCGTGTAGCCTCAAAAGAGAACGCACAGGAGAGTTTTCTCACGAAAAAATATATCAGAATACATCGTTTTAAGGAAATACAGTGTTGCAGAATAAAGACAAATACATACATATTGGAAATACTTGAACTTTACGAGAAAAAATAACGCATCGTGCAAAATTATCTTGTTTTTTCTAAACAACATGTTTTAACTTGAAAAGCTTTGGTGTTGCATGTATGTCTAAGCGTGTAGCCTCTAAAGAGAACGCACTGGAGAGTATTCTCTCGAAAGAAAATGTAAGAATACCACGTTATAAGAAAATACAGTGTTGCAGAGTAGAGAAAATATGTACTTATTAGAAATACTTAAACTTTATGAGAAGAAATAGCACATCATACAATATTATCTTGTATTTCCTAAACAACACGATGTAACTAGAAAAGATTTGGTGTTGCGTGTATGTCTAAACGTGTAGCCTGAAAAGAGAACCCACAAGAGAATTTTCTCTCGAAAAAATATGTCAGAATACCACATTTTATGAAAATCCAGTATCTTGTGAAATTATGTTGTTTTTCCTAAACAACATGTTGCACCTCGAAAAGTTTTGGTGTTGCTTGTATGTCTCAGTGTGTAGCCTCAAAAGAGAACGCAGAGGAGAGTTTTCTCTCGAAAAAATATGTCAGAATACCACGTTTTAAGGAAATCCTGCATCATGGGAAATTATCTTGTTTTTCCTAAACAACATGTTTTAACTCGAAAAGCTCTGGTGTTGCGTTTATGTCTAAGTGTGTAGCCTCAAAAGAGAATGCACAGGAGGGTTTTCTCTCACAACATTACCACATTACAAGGATACAAGAATACCACATTACAAGGAAATACAGTTTTGCAGAGTAAAGACAAATACATACATATGAGAAATACTTAAACTTACGAGAAGAAATAACACATCTTACAAAATTATCTAGTATTTCCTAAACAACACATTGTAACTCGAAAAGATTTGGTGTGGCGTGTATGTCTAAGCCTTTAGCCTCAAAAGAGAATGCACAGGAGAGTTTTCTCTTGAGAGAATATGTTAGAATACCACGTTACAAGGAAACACAGTGTTGTAGAGTAAAGACAAATAAGTACGTATTAGAAACACTTAAACATTAAGAGAAGAAATAAAGCATCATACAAAATTATCTTGTATTTCCTAACAACACGTTGTAACTCGAAATGATTTGGTGTTCTGTGTATGTCTAAGCATGTAGCTTCAAAAGAGAACGCACAGGAGAGTTTTCTCTCAAAAAAATATGTCAGAATACCACGATTTAAGGAAATCCCTCATCGTGCGAAATTATCTTGTTTTTCTTAAACACGTTCTAACGCGAAAAGCTTTGGTGTTGCATGTTTGTCTAAGCGTGTATCCTCAAAAGAGCACACACAGGAGAGTTTTCTCTCGAAAGAATATATAAGAATACCATGTTATAAGGAAATAGAATGTTGCAGAATAAAGACAAATATGTATGTAAAGGAAATACTTAAACTTTACGAGAAGAAATAACACATCATACAAAATTATCTTGTATTTCCTAAACAACATATTGTAACTCGAAAAGATTTGGTGTTGCATGTATGTCTAAGCATGCAACTTCAAAAGAGAACACACAGGAGAATTTTCTCTCGACAAAATATGTCAGAATACCACGTTTTAAGGAAATCCTGCATCGTGCTAAATTATATTGTTTTTTTCTAAACAGCACGTTGTAACTCGAAAAGCTTTGGTGTAGCTTGTATGTCTCAGCGTGTAGCCTCAAAAGAGAACACACAGGAAAGTTTACTCTCGAAAAAAAATATGTCAGAATACCACGTTTTAAGGAAATCCAGCTTCGTGCGAAATTATCTTGTTTTTCCTAAGCAACACGTTGTAACTCGAAAAGCCTTGGTGTAGCTTGTATGTCTCAGCGTGTAGACTCAAAAGAGAACACACAGGAGAGTTTTCTCTCAAAAAATATGTCAGAATGCCAGGCTTTAAGGAAATCCTGCATCGTGCGAAATTATCTTTTTTTGTCCTAAAAAACTTGTTGTAACTCAAAAAGCTTTGGGGTTGCGTTTTTCTCTAAGCGTGCAGCCTCAAAGGAGAACGCAGAGGACAGTTTTATCTCAAAATAATATGTGAGAATACCACGTTATAAGGAAATACAGTGTTGCAGATTAAGAACAAATACATACATATTGGAAATACATAAACTTTACAAGAAGAAATAACGCATTGAGAAAAATTATCTTGTTTTTCCTAAACAACACGTTGTAACTCGAAAGGATTTTGTTTTACGTGTATGTCTAAGCTGGTACCCTCAAAAGAGAATGCACAGGAGAGTTTTCTCTCGAAAAAATATGTCAGAATACCACGTTTTAAGGAAATCCCGCATCGTGCGAAATTATTTTTTTTTCATAAACAACAGGATGTAACTCGAAAAGATTTGGTGTTGCGTGTATGTCTAAGCGTGTAGCCCCCAAAGAGAACGCACAGGAGAGTTTCCTCTCGAAAGAATATGTAAGAATACCACGTTACAAGGAAAAACAGTTTTGCAGAGTAAAGACAAATACGTACATATGAGAAATACTTAAACTTACGAGAAGAAATAACGCATCTTACAAAATTATCTAGTATTTCCTAAACAACACATTGTAACTCGAAAAGATTTGGTGTGGCGTGTATGTCTAAGCCTTTAGCCTCAAAAGAGAATGCACAGGAGAGTTTTCTCTTGAGAGAATATGTTAGAATACCACGTTACAAGGAAACACAGTGTTGTAGAGTAAAGACAAATAAGTACGTATTAGAAACACTTAAACATTAAGAGAAGAAATAAAGCATCATACAAAATTATCTTGTATTTCCTAACAACACGTTGTAACTCGAAATGATTTGGTGTTCCGTGTATGTCTAAGCATGTAGCTTCAAAAGAGAACGCACAGGAGAGTTTTCTCTCAAAAAAATATGTCAGAATACCACGATTTAAGGAAATCCCTCATCGTGCGAAATTATCTTGTTTTTCTTAAACACGTTCTAACGCGAAAAGCTTTGGTGTTGCATGTTTGTCTAAGCGTGTATCCTCAAAAGAGCACACACAGGAGAGTTTTCTCTCGAAAGAATATATAAGAATACCATGTTATAAGGAAATAGAATGTTGCAGAATAAAGACAAATATGTATGTAAAGGAAATACTTAAACTTTACGAGAAGAAATAACACATCATACAAAATTATCTTGTATTTCCTAAACAACATATTGTAACTCGAAAAGATTTGGTGTTGCATGTATGTCTAAGCATGCAACTTCAAAAGAGAACACACAGGAGAGTTTTCTCTCGAAAGAATATGTAAGAATACCATGTTACAAGGAAATACAGTGTTGTAGAGTAAAGACAAATAAGTACATATTAGAAACACTTAAACATTAAGAGAAGAAATAAAGCATCGTACAAAATTATCTTGTATTTCCTAAACAACACGTTGTAACTCGAAAAGATTTGGTGTTACATGTGTGTCTAAGCATGTATCCTCAAAAGAGAACGCACAGAAGAGTTTTCTCTCGAAATAATATATCAGAATACCACGATTTAAGGAAGTCCCGCATCATTCGAAATTATCTTGTTTTTCTTAAACAAGACGGTGTAACTCGAAACACTTTGGTGTTGCATGTATGTTTAAGCATGTAGCATCAAAAGAGAACGCACCGGAGAATATTCTCTAGAAAGAAAATGTAAGAATACCACGTTATAAGGAAATACAGTGTTGCAGATTAAAGACTAATATGTACTTATTAGAAATACTTAAACTTTATGAGCAGAAATAACGCATCGTTCAAAATTATCTTTAATTTCCTAAACAACACGTTGTAACTTGAAAAGATTTGGTGTTGTGTGTATGTCTAAACGTGAAGCCTCAAAAGAGAACCCGCAGGAGAATTTTCTCTCCGAAAATATGTCTGAATACTAAGTTTTAAGGAAATCCTGCATCGTGCAAAATTATCTTGTTATTCCTAAACAACACTTTGTAACTCGAAAATCTTTGGTGTTGCTTGTATGTTTCAGCGTGTAGCCTCATAAGAGAATACATAGGAGAATTTTCTCTCGAAAAAATATGGCAGAATACCACGTTTTAAGAAAATCCAGTATCTTGTGAAATTATCTTTTTTTTTTCCTAAAAAGCATATTGTAATTCGAAAAGCTTTGGTGTTGCTTGTATGTCTCAGCGTGTAGCCTCAAAAGAGAATGCACAGGAGAGTTTTCTCTCGAAAAATATGTCAGAATACCACGTTTTAAGGAAATCCTGCATCGTGGGAAATTATCTTCTTTTTCCTAAACAACATGTTTTAACTCGAAAAGCATTGGTGTTGTGTGTATGTGTAAGTGTGTAGCCTCAAAAGGGAATGCACAGGAGAGTTTTCTCTCGCAAGAATATGTAAGAATAACACATTACAAGGAAATACAGTTTTGCAGAGTAAAGACAAATATGTACTTATTAGAAATACTTAAACTTTACGAGAAGAAATATGGCATCGTACAAAATTATCTAGTATTTACTAAACAACACGTAACTCTAAAAGATTTGGTGTGGCGTGTATGTCTAAGCGTGTATCCTCAAAAGGGAACGCACAAGAGAATTTTCTCTCGAAAGAATATGTAAGAATACCACATTACAAGGAAATACAGTGTTGTAGAGTAAAGACAAATAAGTACGTATTAGAAACACTTAAACATTAAGAAAAGAAATAAAGCATCGTACAAAATTATATTGCATTTCCTAAACAACACGTTGTAACTCGAAAGGATTTGATGTTGTGTGTATGTCTAAATGTGTACCCTCAAAAGAGAACTGAGAGTAGAATTTTCTCTCGAAAAAATATGTCAGAATACCACGTTTTAAGGAAATCCTGCATTGTGCGTAATTATCTTGTTTTTCCTAAACAACACATTGTAACTCGAAAAGCTTTGGGGTAGCTCGTATGTCTCAGCGTGTAGCCTCAAAAGAGAACACACAGGAGAGTTTTCTCTCGAAAAAATATGTCCGAATACCACGTTTTAAGGAAATCCTGCATCGTGCGAAATTATCTTTTTTTTTCCTAAACAACTTGTTGTAACTCGAGAAGCTTTGGTGTTGTGTTTTTGTCTAACTGTGCAGCCTCAAAAGAGAACGCACAGGACAGTTTTCTCTCAAAAGAATAAGTAAGAATACCAAGTTATATGGAAATACAGTGTTGCAGATTAAAGACAAATACGTACAAATTGGAAATACTTAAACTTTACGAGAAGAAATAACGCATCGAGCAAAATTATCTTGTTTTTCCTAAACAACCCATTTTAACTCGAAAAGATTTTGTGTTACGTGTATGTCTAAGCTTGTAGCCTCAAAAGAGAACGCACAGGAGAGTTTTCTCTCGAAAAAAATATTTCAGAATACCACGTTTTAAGGAAATCCCGCATCGTGCTAATTTATCTTGTTTTTTCCTAAACAACACAATGTAACTCGAAAAGCTTTGGTGTTGCGTGTATGTCTATGTGTGTAGCCCCAAAAGAGAACGCACAGGAGAGTTTTCTCTCAAAAGAATATATAAGAATACCATGTTATAAGGAAATACAGTGTTGCAGAGTAAAGACAAATTCGTACTTATTGGAAATACTTAAACTTATGAGAACAAATAAAGCATCGTGCAAAATTATCTTGTTTTTCCTAAACAACACGTTGTAACTCGAAAAGATTTTGTGTTGCGTGTATGGCTAAGGTTGTAGCCTCAAAAGAGAAGCCCAGGAGAGTTTTCTCTCCCCAAAATATGTCAGAATACCACGTTTTAAGGAAATCACGCATCGTCCGAAATTATCTTGTTTTTCTTAAACAACACGTTGCAAATCGAAAAGCTTTGGTGTTGCGTGTATGTCTAAGTGTATAGCCTCAAAAGAGAACGCACAGGAGAATTTTCTCACAAAAGATATGTAAGAATACCACGTTATAAGCAAATACAGTATTGCAGAGTAAAGACAAATGCATACGTAATGGAAATCCTTAAACTTTACAAGAAGAAATAACGCATCGTGCAAAATTATTTTGTTTTTCCTAAACAACACGTGGTAACTAGAAAAGATGTGCTGTTGCGTGTACGTCTAAGAATGTAGCCTCAAAAGAGAATGCACAGCAGAGTTTTCTCTCGAAAGAATATTTAAGAGTACCACGTTACAACGAAATACAGTGTTGCAGAGTAAAGACAAATACATACATATTAGAAATACTTTAACATTAAGAGAAGAAATTAAGCATTGTGCAAAATTATCTTGTTTTTCCTAAACAACACGTTGTAACTCGAAAAGATTTTGTGTTGCGTGTATGTCTAAGATTGTAGCCTCAAAAGAGAAGGTACAGGAGAGTTTTCTCTCGAAAAAATATGTCAGAATACCACGATTTAAGGAAATCCTGCATCGTACGAAATTATCTTGTTTTTCTTAAACAACACGTTGTAACGTGAAAAGCTTTGGTGTTGCATGTATGTCTAAGCATGTAGCCTCAAAAGAGTACGCACAGGAGAGTTTTCTCTCGAAAGAATATATAAGAATACCATTTTATAAGGAAATACAGTGTTGCAGATAAAAGACAAATATGTACATAAAGTAAATACTTAAACTTTACGAGAAGAAATAACCCATCATACAAAATTATCTTGTATTTCCTAATCAACATGTGGTAACTTGAAAAGATTTGGTGTTGCATGTATGTCTAAGCATGTAGCCTCAAAAGAGAACGCACAGGAGAGTTTTCTCTCAAAAAAAAAAATATGTCAGAATACCACGTTTTAAGGAAATCCGGAATCATGCGAATTTATCTTGTTTTTCCTAAACAACACGTTGTAACTCGAAAAGCTTTGGTGTAGCTTGTATGTCCCAGCGTGTAGCCTCAAAAGAGAACACACAGGAGACTTTTATCTCGAAAAAATCTGTCAGTATACCACGTTTTAAGGAAATCCTACATCGTGCGAAATTATCTTTTTTTTCTAAAAAAAAAAGTGTTGTAACTCGAAAAGCTTTGATGTTGCGTTTTTGTCTAAGCGTGCAGCCTCAAAAGAGAACGCAAAGGGCAGTTTTATCTCAAAATAATATGTAAGAATACCACGTTATATGGAAATACAGTTTAGCAGATTAAAGACAAATACATACATATTGGAAATACTTAAACTTTACTAGAAGAAATAACGCATCGAGCAAAATTATCTTGTTTTTCCTAAACAAAAAGTTGTAACTCGAAAGGATTTGTGTTACGTGTATGTCTAAGCTGGTACCCTCAAAAGAGAATGCATAGGAGAGTTTTCTCTCGAAAAAATATGTCAGAATACCACGTTTTAAGGAAATCCCGCATTTTGCGAAATTATCTTTTGTTTTTCCCTAAACAACAGGATGTAACTCTAAAAGCTTTGGTGTTATGTGTATGTCTAAGCATGTAGCCTCAAAAGAGAATGCACAGGAGAGTTTTCTCTCGAAAGAATATGTAAGAATACCATGTTACAAGGAAAAACAGTTTTTCAGAGTAAAGACAAATACGTACATATTAGAAACACTTAAACTTACGAGAAGAAATAATGCATCGTACAAAATTATCTAGTATTTCCTAAACAACACGTTTTAACTCGAAATGATTTTGTGTTACATGTATGTCTAACATTGTAGCCTCAAAATAGAATGCACAGGAGAGTTTTCTCTCGAAAAAAATATTTCAGAATACCAGTTTTAAGGAAATCCCGCATCGTGCGAAATTATATTGTTTTTCTTAAAGAAAACCTTGTAACTCGAAAAGCTTTGGTGTTGCGTGTATGCCTATGTGTAGCCTCAAAAGAGAATGCACAGGACAGTTTTATCTCGAAAGAATATGTATGAATACCACATTATAAGGAAATACAGTGTTGCAGAGTAAAGAAAATGCGTACTTATTAGAAATACTGAAACTTACGAGAAGAAATAACGCATGGTGCAAAATTAACTTGTTTTTCCTAAGCTTTCGTGTTGCGTGTATGTCTAAGCGTGTAGTCTAAAAAGAGAATGAACAGGAGAGTTTTCTCTCAAAAAAATAAGTCAGAATACCACGTTTTAAGGAAATCCCGCATCGTGCGATATTATTAAGTATTAATTAAGTATTCTCTTGAAAGAAAATGTAAGAATACCGCGTTATAAGGAAATACAGTGTTGCAGAGTAAAGACAATTATGTACTTATAAGAAACACTTAAACTTTCTGAGAAGAAATAACGCATCGTACAAAATTATCTTGTATTTCCTAAACAACACGATGTAACTAGAAAAGATTTGGTGTTGCGTGTATGTGTCAATGTGTAGCCTCTAAAGAGTACCCACAGGAGAATTTTCTCTCGAAAAAATATGTCTGAATACCACTTTTTAAGGAAATCCTGCATCGTGCGAAATTATCTTGTTATTCCTAAACAACACGTTGTAACTCGAAAAGCTTTGGTGTTGCTTGTATGTC
Organism: Apodemus sylvaticus; assembly: GCF_947179515.1. Taxonomy (NCBI): domain Eukaryota; kingdom Metazoa; phylum Chordata; class Mammalia; order Rodentia; family Muridae; genus Apodemus; species Apodemus sylvaticus. The sequence continues at coordinate 79,610,231 of NC_067488.1, read as the reverse complement.
TCAGCGTGTAGCCTCATAAGAGAAGGCACAGGAGAGTTTTCTCTCGAATAAATATGGCAGAATACCACGTTTTATGAAAATCCAGTATCTTGCTAAATTATCTTGTTTGTCCTAAACAACATGCTGTAACTCGAAAAGCTTTGGTGATGCTTGTATGTCTCAGCCTGTAGCCTCAAAAGAGAATGCACAGGAGAGTTTTCTCTCGTAAAAATATGTCAGAATACCACGTTTTAAGGAAATCCTGCATCGTGGGAAATTGTCTTGTTTTTCCTAAACAACATGTTTTAACTCCAAAAGCTTTGGTGTTGTGTGTATGTCTAAGTGTGTAGCCTCAAAAGAGAATGCACAGGAGAGTTTTCTCTCGCAAGAATATACAATAATACGTTAGAAGGAAGTAATGCATCGTACAAAATTATCTTGTATTTCCTAAACAACACGTTGTAACTCGAAAAGATTTGGTGTTGCATGTATGAATAAGCATGCAGCCTCAAAAGAGAAAGCACAGGAGTGTTTTCCCTCGAAAAAATATGTTAGAATACCACGTTTTAGGGAAATACCCCATCATGCGATATTATCTTGTTTTTCCTAAACAACACGTTGTAACTCGAAAAGCTTTGGTGTTGTGTTTATGTCTAAGCACGTAGCCTCAAAAGAGAATGCACAGGAGATTTTTCTCTCAAAAAATATGTAAAAAATCCACATTATAACGTAATACATAGTTGCAGAGTAAAGACAAATATGTAGGTATTAGAAATACTTAAACTTTATGAAAAGAAATAACGCCTCATGCAAAATTATCTTGTTTTTCCTAAACAACACGTTGTAACTCGTAAAGATTTGGTATTGAGTGTATGACTAAGCATGTAGCCTCAAAAGAGAACGCACAGGAGAGTTTTCTCTCGAAAAATTATGTCAGAATACCAAGTTTTAAGGAAATCCATCATTGTGCGAAATTATCTTGTTTTTTCTAAACAACACGTTGTAGCTCGAAAAGCTTTGGTGTTGCGTGTATGTCTAAGCATGTAGCCTCAAAAGAGAACGCACAGGAGAGTTTTTTCTCGAAAGAATATGTAAGAATACCACGTTATAAGGAAATACAGTGTTGCAGGGTAAAGACAAATACGTACTTATTAGAAATACTTAAACTTTACGAGAAGAAATAACGCATCATGCAAAATTATCTTGTTTTTCCTAAACAACACGTTGTAACTCGAAAAGATTTTGTGATGAGTGTATGACTAAGCGTGTAGCCTCAAAAGAGAATGCACAGTAGAGTTTTCTATCGAAAAAATAGGTCAGAATACCACTTTTTAAGGAAATCTAGCATCGTGCGAAATTATCTTGTTTTTCCTGCACAACACGTTGTAACTCGAAAAGCTTTGGTGTTGCGTGTATGTCTAAGCGTGTAGCCTCAAAAGAGAATGTACAGGAGAGTTTTAACTCGAAAGAATAAGTAAGAATACCACATTACAAGGAAATACAATGTTGCACAGTAAAGGCAAATACATACATATTAGAAATATTAAAACTTTATGAGAAGAAATAAGGCATCCTACAAAATTATCTTGTACTTCCTTAACAACACGTTGTAACTCGAAAAGATTTGTTGTTGCGTGTATGTCTAATAGTGTATCCGCAAAGAGAACCCACAGGAGAGTATTCTCTCGAAAAAGTATGTCAGAATACCACGTTTGAAGGAAATCCCGCATCATGTGAATAGTATCTTGTTTTTCCTAAACACCTTGTTGTAACTCGAAAAGTTTTGGTGTTGCGTTTTTCTCTAACCGTGCAGCCTCAAAAGAGAACGCACAGGAGAGTTTTCTCTCGAAAGAATATGTAAGAATACCACGTTACAAGGAAAAACAGTTTTGCAGAGTAAAGACAAATACGTACATATTAGAAACACTTAAATTTACGAGAAGAAATAACGCATCGTACAAAATTATCTAGTATTTCCTAAACAACACGTTTTAACTCGAAATGATTTTGTGTTACGTGTATGTCTAAGATTGTAGCCTCAATAGAGAACGCACAGGAGAGTTTTCTCTCGAAAAAATATGTCAGAATACCATGTTTTAAGGAAATCCCGCATTGTGCGAAATTATCTTGTTTTTTTTAAAGAACACCTTGTAACTCTGAAAAGCTTTGGTGTTGCGTGTATGCCTATGTGTAGCCTCAAAAGAGAACGTACAGGACAGTTTTATCTCGAAAGAATATGTATCAATACCACATTATAAGGAAATACAGTGTTGCAGAGTGAAGACAAATACATACTTATTAGAAATACTGAAACTTACCAGAAGAAATAACACATCGTGCAAAATTAACTTGTTTTTCCTAAACAACATGTAACTCGAAAGATTTGGTATTTCGTGTATGTCTAAGCGTGTAGCCTCAAAAGAGATTGCACAGGAGAGTTTCCTCTCGAAAAAATATGTCAGAATACCACGTTTTAAGGAAATCCTGAATCGTGCGAAATTATCTTGTTTTTCCTAAACAACATGTTTTAACTCGAAAAGCTTTGGTGCTGCGAGTATGTCTAAGTGTGTAGCCTCAAAAGAGAATGCACAGGAGAGCTTTCTCTCACAAGAATATGTAAGAATAACACGTTATAAGGAAATACAGTTTTGCAGAGTAAAGACAAATACGTACATATTAGAAACACTTAAACTTTATGAGAAGAAATAACGCATCGTACAAAAATTATCTTGTATTTCCTAAAGAACACGTTGTAACTCGAAAAGATTTGTTTTGGCGTGCATGTCTAAGCATTTAGCCTCAAATGAGAACCCACAGGAGAGTTTTTGTCGAAAAAAATTTGTCAGAATACCACCTTTTAAGGAAATCCCGTATCGTGCGAAATTATCTTGGTTTTCTTAAACAACACGTAGTTACTCAAAATACTTTGGTCTTCCGTGTATGTCTAAACATGTAGCCTCAAAAGAGAATGCACAGGATAGTTTGCTCTCGAAAGAATATGTAAGAATACCACGTTATAAGGAAATACAGTGTTGCAGAGTAAAGACAAATACATACGTATTAGAAAGACTTAAACTTTACGAGAAGAAATAACGCATCGTAAAAAATTATCTTGTATTTCCTAAACAACACGTTGTAACTCGAAAATATTTGGTGTTGCGTATATGTCTAAACGTGTAGCTGCAAAAGAGAAACCACAGGAGAGTTTTCTCTCGAAAAAATATGTCAGAATAACATGTTTTAAGGAAATCCCGCTTCGTGCGAAATTATCTTGTTATTCCTAAACAACACATTGTAACTCGAAAAGCTTTCGTGTTGCGTGTATGTCTAAGTGTGTAGCCTCAAAAGGGAACGCACAGGGGAGTTTTCTCTCGAAAGAATGTGTAAAAATACCACGTTATAACGAAATACAGTGTTGCAGAGTAAAGACAAATACTTAAGTACTGGAAATACTTAAACTTTACGAGAAGAAATAACGCATCAAGCAAAATTATCTTGTATTTCCTAAACAACACGTTGTAACTCGAAAAGATTTGGTTTTGCTTGTATGTCTAATCGTGTACCCTCAAAAGAGACAGCAGAGGAGAGCTTTCTCTCTAAAAAATATGTCAGAATACCAAGTTTTAAGGAAATACAGTGTTGCAGAGTAAAGACAAATATGCAAGTATTGGAAATACTTAAACTTTACGAGAAGAAATAACACATCATGCAAAATTATCTTGTATTTCCTAAACAACACGTTGTAACTCGAAAAGATTTGGTTTTGCTTGTATGGCTAATCGTGTAGCCTCAAAAGAGACAGCACAGGAGAGCTTTCTCTCTAAAAAATATGTCAGAATACCACGTTTTAAGGAAATCCTGCATCGTGCGAAATTATCTTATTTTTCCTAAACAACATGTTTTAACTAGAAAGCTTTGGTGTTGCGTGTATGTCTAAGTTTGTAGCCTCAAAAGAGAATGCACAGGAGAGTTTTCTGTCGAAAAAATATGTCAGAATACCACGTTTTGTGGAAATCCTGCATTGTGCGAAATTATCTTGTTATTCCTAAACAACACGTTGTAACTCGAAAAGCTTTGGTGTTGCTTGTATGCCTCAGCGTATAGCCTCAAAAGAAAATGCACAGGAGAGTTTTCTCATGAAAAAATATGTCAGAATACAACGTTTTAAGGAAATACAGTGTTGCAGAGTAAAGACAATACGTACATATTAGAAATACTTAAACTTTACGAGAAGAAATAACGCAGAGTGCAAAATTATCTTGTTTTTTCTAAACAACATGTTTTAACTCGGAAAGCTTTGGTGTTGCGTGTATGTCTAACCGTGTAGCCTCTAAAGAGAATGCACCGGAGAGTATTCTCTCGAAAGAAAATGTAAGAATACCACATTATAAGGAAATACAGTGTTGCAGAGTAAAGACAAATATGTACTTATTAGAAATACTTAAACTTTATGAGAAGAAAAAACACATCTTACAAAATTATCTTGTATTTCCTAAACAACACGATGTAACTAGAAAAGATTTGGTGTTGTGTGTATGTCTAAATGTGTAGCCTCAAAAGAGAACCCACAGGAGAATTTTCTCTCGAAAAAATATGTCTGAATACCACATTTTAAGGAAATCCTGCATCGTGCGAAATTATCTTGTTATTCATAAACAACCCGTTGTAACTCGAGAATCTTTGGTGTTGCTTGTATGTCTCAGCGTGTAGCCTCATAAGAGAAGGCACAGGAGAGTTTTCTCTCGAATAAATATGGCAGAATACCACGTTTTAAGAAAATCCAGTATCTTGCTAAATTATCTTGTTTTTCCTAAACAACATGTTGTAACTCGAAAAGTTTTGGTGATGCTTGTATGTCTCAGGCTGTAGCCTCAAAAGAGAATGCACGGGAGAGTTTTCTCTCGTAAAAATATGTCAGAATACCACGTTTTAAAGAAATCCTGCATCGATGAAAATTGTCTTGTTTTTCCTAAACAACATGTTTTAACTCTAAATGCTTTGGTGTTGCGTGTATGTCTAAGTGTGTAGCCTCAAAAGAGAATGCACAGGAGAGTATTCTCTCGCAAGAATATGTAAGAATACCACGTTACAGGGAAATACAGTTTTGCCGAGTAAAGACAAATACATACGTCTTAGAAATACTTAAACTTACGAGAAGAAATATGGCATCGTACAAAATTATCTAGTATTTCCTAAACAACATGTTGTAACTCGAAAAGATTTGGTGTGGCGTGTATGTCTAAGCGTGTAACCTCAAAAGAGAAAGCACAGGAGAGTTTTCTCTCGAAAGACTATGTAAGAATACCACGTTACAAGGAAATACAGTGTTGTAGAGTAAAGACAAATAAGTAAGTATTAGAAAGACTTAAACATTAAGAGAAGAAATAAAGCATCATACAAAATTATCTTGTATTTCCTAAACAACACGTTGTAACTCGAAATGATTTGGTGTTGCGTGTATGTCTAAGCATGTAGCCTCAAAAGAGAACGCACAGAAGAGTTTTCTCTCGAAAAAATATGTCAGAATACCACGATTCAAGGAATTCCTGAATCGTGTGAAATTATCTTGTTTTTCTTAAACAAGACGTGGTAACTCGAAAAGCTTTGGTGTTGCGTGTATATCTAAGCATGTAGCCTCAAAAGAGAACGCACAGGTGAGTTTTCTCTCGAAAGAATATGTAAGAATACCACGTTGCAAGGAAATACAGTGTTGCAGAGTAAAGACAAATACGTACATAATAGAAATACTTAAACTTTAAGAAAAAAAAAAGCATCGTAAAAAAATTATCTTGTTTTTCCTAAACAACACATTGTAATTTGAAAAGGTTTGGTGTTGCGTGCATGTCTAAGCTTTTAGCCCCAAAAGAAAATGCACAGGAGAGTTTTATCTCGCAAGAATATGTAAGAATACCACGTTACAAGGAAATACAGTTTTGCAGAGTAAAAACAAATATGTACATATTAGAAATACTTAAAATTTACAAGAAGAATTAACGCATCGTACAAAATTATCTAGTATTTCCTAAACAACACATTGTAACTTGAAATATTTGGTGTTGCGTGTATGTGTAAGCATGTAGCCTCAAAAGGGAACGCACAGGAGAGTTTTCTCTCAAAACAAATATGTCAGAATACCACGTTTTAAGGAAATCCTGCATCGTGCAAAATTATCTTGTTTTTCCTAAACAACATGTTGTAATTGGAAAAGATTTGGTGTTGCGTGTTTCTCTAAGCGTGTAGCCTCAAAAGAGAATGCACAGGAGAGTTTTCTCTCGAAAAGATATGTCAGAATACCACGATTTAAGGAAACCCCGCATCGTACGAAATTATCTTGTTTTTCTTAAACAAGACGTTGTAACGCGAAAAGCTTTGGTGTTGCATGTATGTCTAAGCATGTAGCCTCAAAAGAGAACGCACAGTAGAGTTTTCTCTCAAAATAATTATATAAGAATACCATGTTATAAGGAAATACAGTGTTACAGAGTAAAGACAAATACGTATGTAAAGGAAATACTTAAACTTTACGAGAAGAAATAACGCATCATACAAAATTATCTTGTATTTCCTAAACAACATGTTGTAACTCGAAAATTTTGGTGTTGCATGTATGTCTAAACTTATAGACTCAAAAGAGAACACACAGGAGAGTTTTCTCTCGAAAAAATATGTCAGAACACCACGTTTTAAGGAAATCCTGCATCCTGTGAAATTATCTTGTTTTTCCTAAACAAGACGTTGTAACTCAAAAAGCTTTGGTTTAGCTTGTATGTCTCAGCGTGTAGTCTCAAAAGAGAACACACAGGAGAGTTTCCTCTCAAAAAATTATGTCAGATTACCACGTATTAAGGAAATCCTGCATCGTGCGAAATTATCTCTTTTTTTCCTAAAAAACTTGTTGTAACTCGAAAAGTTTTGGTGTTGCGTTTTTGTCTAAGCGTGCAGCCTCAAAAGAGAATGTACAGGGCAGTTTTATCTCAAAAGAATATGTAAGAATACCATGTTATAAAGAAATACAGTGTTTCAGATTAAAGACAAATATGTACATATTGGAAATACTTAAACTTTCCGAGAAGAAATAACGCATCGAGCAAAACTATCTTGTTTTTCCTAAACAACACGTTGTAACTCGAAAGATTTTGTGTTACATGTATGTCTAAGCTGGTACCCTCAATAGAGAATACACAGGAGAGTTTTCTCTCGAAAAAATATGTCAGAATACAACGTTTTAAGGAAATCCCGCATCGTGCTAAATTATCTTTTTTTTTTCCCTAAACAACAGGATGTAACTCGAAAAGCTTTGGTGTTGCGTGTATGTCTAAGCATGTAGCCTCAAAAGAGAACGCACAGGAGAGTTTTCTCTCGAAAGAATATGTAAGAATACCACGTTACAAGGAAATACAGTGTTGCAGAGTAAAGACAAATGCGTACGTATTAGAAATACTTAAACATAAAGAGAAGAAATAAAGCATCGTACAAAATTATCTAGTATTTCCTAAACAACACGTTGTAACTCGAAAAGATTTGGTGTGGCATGTATGTCTAAGCATGTAGCCTCAAAAGAGAATGCACAGGACAGTTTTCTCTCGAAAAGATATGTCAGAATACCACGATTTAAGGAAATCCCGCATCGTAAGAAATTATCTTGTTTTTCTTAAACAACACGTTGTAACGCGAAAAGCTTTGGTGTTGCATGCATGTCTAAGCTTGTAGCCTCAAAAGAGAACGCACAGGAGAGTTTTCTCTTGAAAGAATATATAAGAATACCATGTTATAGGGAAATACATTGTTGCAGAGTAAAAACAAATACGTACGTAAAGGAAATACTTAAACTTTACAAGAAGAAATAATGCATCATACAAAATTATCTTGTATTTCCTAAACAACATGTTGTAACTCAAAAAGATTTGGTGTTGCATGTATGTCTAAGCATGTAGACTCAAAAGAGAACACACAGTAGAGTTTTCTCTCGAAAAAATTTGTCAGAATACCACATTTTAAAGAAATCCTGCATCATGCGAAATTATCTTGTTTTTCCTAAACAACACGTTGTAACTGGAAAAGCTTTGGTGTAGCTTATATGTCTAAGAGTGCTGCCTCAAAAGAGAATGAACAGGAGAGTTTTCTATCGAAAAAACATGTCAGAATACCACGCTTTAAAAAAATCCCGTATTGTGCGAAATTATCTTGTTTTTCCTAAACAACTTGTTGTAACTCGAAAATCTTTGGTGATGCGTTTTTGTCTAAGCGTGCAGCCTCAAAAGAAAATGCACAGGAGAGTTTTCTATCGCAAGAATATGTAAGAATACCACGTTATAAGGAAATACAGTGTTGCAGAGTAAAGACAAATACTTACATATTAGAAATACTTAAACTTTACGAGAAGAAATAACTCACCGAAAAAAATTATCTTATATTTCCTAAACAACACGTTGTAACTCGAAAAGATTTGGTGTTGCGTGTATGTCTATGCGTGTATCCTCAAAAGAGAATGCACAGGAGAGTTTTCACTAAAAAAAATATGTCAGAATAATACGTTTTAAGGAAATCCCAAATCGTGTGAAATTATCTTGTTTTTCTTAAAAAAACACTTGGTAACTCGAAATGCTTTGTTGTTGCGTGTATGTCTAAGCGTGTATCATCAAAAGAGAACTCACAGGAGAGTTTTCTCTCGAAAGAATATATAAGAAATCCACGTTATAACATAATACAATGTTGCAGAGTAAAGACAAATATGTACATAATTGAAATACTTAATCTTTACGAGAAGAAATAACGCATCATGCAAAATTATCTTGTTTTTCCTAAACAACACATTGTAACTCGAAAAGATTTTTGTTGAGTGTATGACTAAGCATGTAGCCTCAAAAGGGAATGCACAGGAGAGTTTTCTCTCGAAAAAATCTGTCAGAATAACACGTTTTAAGGAAATCCTTCATTGTGCGAAATTATCTTCTTTTTTTTCTAAACAACACATTGTAGCTCGAAAAGCTTTGGTGTTGCGTGTATGTCTAAGCATGTAGCCTCAAAAGAGAATGCACAGGAGAGTTTTCTCTCAAAAGAATATGTAAGAATACCACGTTATAAGGAAATACAGTGTTGCAGGGTAAAGACAAATACGTACGTATTAGAATTACTTAAACTTTATGAGAAGAAATAACGCATCATGCAAAATTATCTGGTTTTTCCTAAACAACACGTTGTAACTCAAAAAGATTTGGTGTTGATTGTATGACAAAGCCTGTAGCCTCAAAAGAGAATGCACAGGAGAGTTTTCTTTAGAAAAAATATGTCAGAAGACCACGTTTTAAGGAAATCCAGCATCGTGCGAAATTATCTTGTTTTTCCTACACAACACGTTGTAACTCGAAAAGCTTTGGTGTTGCGTGTATGTCTAAGCATGCATCCTCAAAAGAGAATGCACAGGAGAGTTTTCACTCGAAAGAATATGTAAGAATACCACATTACTAGGAAATACAGTGTTGTAGGGTAAAGACAAATATGTACATATTAGGAATACTTAAACTTTATGAGAAGAAATAACGCATCGTACAAAATTATCTTGTATTTCCTAAACAACAAGTTGTAACTCGAAAAGATTTGTTGTTGCGTGTATGTCTAAACGTGTATCCTCAAAGAGAACACACAGGAGAGTATTCTCTCGAAAAAAATATGTCAGAATACCACGTTTAAAGAAATCCCGCATCATGTGCAATTATCTGTTTTTTCCTAAACAACTTGTTGTAACTCGAAAAGCTTTGGTGATGTGTGTATGTCTAAGTGTGTAGCCTCAAAAGAGAACGCACAGGAGAATTTTCTCTAAAAAATATGTAAGAAAACCACGTTACAAGTAAATACAGTGTTGCAGGGTAAAGACAAATACGTACGTACTAGAAGTACTCAAACATTACGAGAAGAAATAAAGCATCGTAAAAAATTTTCTTGTATTTCCTAAGCAACACGTTGTAACTCAAAAAGACTTGGTGTTGCGTGTATGTCTAAGCATGTAGCCTTAAAAGAGAACGCAAAGGAGAGTTTTCTTTCGAAAAAATATGTCAGAATACCAAGTTTAAGGAAATCGCGCATCATGTGAAATTATCTTGTTTTTCTTAAACAACACGTTGTAGCTCGTAAAGCTTTGGTTTTGCGTGTATGTCTATGTGTGTAAACTCAAAAGAGAATTCAGAGGAGAGTTTTCTCTCGAAAGAATATGTAAGAATTCCAGGTTATAAGGAAATACAGTGTTCCAGAGTAAAGACAAATACGTATGTATTGGAAATACTTAAACTTTACAAGAAGAAATAACGCATCGTGCAAAATTATCTTGTTTTTCCTAAACAACACGTTGTAACTCGAAAAGATTTCGTTTTGCGTGTATGTCTAAGCATGTAGCCTAAAAAGACAATGCACAGGAGAGTTTTCTCTCGAAAAAATATGTCAGAATACCACGTTTTAAGGAAATCCTTCATCGTACAAAATTATCTTGTATTTCCTAAACAACACGTTGTAACTGGAAAAGATTTGGTGTAGCTTGTATGTCTCAGCATGTAGCCTCAAAAGAGAACACACAGGACAGTTTTATCTCAAAAGAATATGTATGAATACCACGTTATAAGGAAATACAGTGTTGCCGATTAAAGACACATACGTGCATATTGGAAATACTTAAACTTAACGAGAAGAAATAAGGCATCGTGCAATATTATCTTGTTTTTCCTAAACAACACCTTTTAACTCGAAAAGATTTTGTGTTACGTGTATGTCTAAGCAGGTAGTCTCAAAAGAGAATGCACAGGAGAGTTTTCTCTCGAAAAATATGTCAGAATACCACATTTTAAGGAAATCACGCATCGTGCAAAATTATCTTGTTTTTCCTAAACAACATGATGTAACTCGAAAAGCTTTGGAGTTGCGTGTATGTCTAAGGGTATAGCCTCAAAAGAGAAATCACAGGAGAGTTTTCTCTCGAAAGCATATGTAAGAATACCACGTTATAAGTAAATACAGTGTTGCAGAGTAAAGACAAATACGTATGTACTAGAAATACTTAAACTTTAGGAGAAGAAATAACGCATCGCACAAAATTATCTTGTATTTCCTAAACAACACTTTGTAACTCGAAAAGATTTGGTGTTGCGTGTATGTCTAAACATGTAGCCTCAAAAGAAAACCCACAGGAGAATGTTCTCTCGAAAAAATATGTCAGAATACCACGTTTTAAAGAAATCCTGCATCCTGCAAAATTATCTTGTTTTTCCTAAACAACATGTTTTAACTTGAAAAGCTTTGGTGTAGCATTTATGTCTAAGTGTGTAGCCTCAAAATAGAATGCACAGGAGAGTTTTCTCTTGCAAGAATATGTAAGAATAACATGTTATAAGGAAATAGAGTTTTGCAGAGTGAAGACAAATACGTACATATTAGAAATACTTAAACTTTACGAGAAGAAATAACGCATCGTAAAAAATTATCTAATATTTCCTAAACAACACGTTGAAACTGGAAAAGATTTGGTGTGCCATGTATGTCTAAGCATGCAGCCTCAAAAGAGAACACACAGGAGAGTTTTCTCAAGAAAGAATATGTTAGAATACCACATTACAAGGAAATACAGCATTGCAGTGTAAAGACAAATATGTACGTATTAGAAATACTTAAACATTAAGAGAAGAAATAAAGCATCGTGCAAAATTATCTTGTTTTTCCTAAACAACATGTTTTAACTCGAAAAGCTTTGTGTTGCGTGCAAGTCTAAGCGTGTAGCCTCAGAAGAGAACGCACAGGAGACTTTTCTCTCGAAGGAATATGTAAGAATACCACGTTATAAGGAAATACACTGTTGCAGAGTAAAGACAAATACGTACGTATTAGAAATACTTAATATTTACGAGAAGAAATAATGCATCGTTCAAAATTATATTGTTTTTCCTAAACAACATGTTGTAACTTGAAAAGATTTGTTGTTGCGAGTATGTCTAAGCGTGTAGCCTTCAAAGAGAACTCACATGAGAGTTTTCTCTCGAAAAATATGTCAGAATACCACGTTTTAAGGAAATCCCGCATCGTGCGAAATTATCTTGTTTTTCCTAAACAACACGTTGTAACTCAAAATGCTTTGGTGTTGAGTGTATGTATAAGGGTGCAGCCTCAAAAGAGAACATACAGGAGAGTTTTCTCTCGATAGAATATGTACGAATACCACGTTTTAAGGAAATCCTGCATCTTGCGAAATTATCTAGTTTTTCCTTAACAAA